>NC_139222.1:157998963-159198963 GCF_055691185.1 Crinia signifera | reverse complement strand
TTAGGAATATTAGAGATCAGTGGATGATTTTACCTATGGCCTGTAGGACTGCAGCTCCCCCAGTAAAATCAGCTATCTTGCTCAGTGTCAGGAAGTGGCTTCCAGCAATTGGGAGCTGGAAACCACTCCCTACCTTGCCATGCAGCCCTACCCAGATTCTATGTGCTGCAGCCGTTGCAGGTGTTCTATGCAAGTCTGGAATGGAACCGCAATAGCATACCTCCCAACATGACCCTCTTTAGGGTCAATCTGCTCTGCTGATGGGCTTCCCTTTTAATTTAGGATTGCCATCACCTGTGGTGAAACACCTTTCTTATTACTTAACCTGTTGAAAACAGGTGATGGCAATCATAAATTAAGAGGAAAGTCCAGGAGCAGACCATTGTGTCCCACCTGGCATGGGTCATGTTGGGAGGTATGGAGTAGACTTTGATCACCTAAAGGGAGACAAATATCCAGGGTGCTGAGGAGCAGGGGCGGATCCAGGACAAAATGACAGGGGGGCACCATGATAGGAGAGGGGAGGGGAAGGTAGTGGGGTGTTAGTGGTGCCAGCGTATATGCTCAGAGAGCGGCGAGAGAGGGGAGGAGAGCAGAGAGAGGGCAGGAATGGGATAAAAAAAATAGGCCCTGGCATTTAAAGTACACAGGCCCACCTTGGTGTAGAAAGTGAAGGATGCAGCTCTGTGCGCGAAGGTGCTCCGGAAATGGGTGCGTGGCCACTCAAAAGGGGGCATGTCCTTGGGTGTAGTGTACCACACCATATACTACATATATACTTGCCCCTTACACATGATGCCAAACGGAATAAGACAAAATTCACAAAATGCCACACAGATTGAGCCAAAATTCACATTTTGCTGTATGGGTTGAGCCCAAATTCACAGAATACTACATGGATTAATTAAAGGTGCACGTAAAAAATTTACATTGTAATGCCCATTACGTGTTAAGCCACACACCATAATGTCCATTACGTATTACGCCAAACACCGTAATGCCTATTAAAAATTATGCTACTTAAGTGCTGCTTACCTACTTGCTCATTACCGGGGGGTTCCATGCTCATTGCCAAGGAGGAATACATACTCGTGGGAAACTGGGGGACAGCCGTTGCCGGTCAGAAGTGACAGCCAGCGGGGGGGTTGTCCGTCTGTATTCAGAGCACTGCAGGTCCCGGCTACTGGAAATAATACCCCTTTTACACCAGAAAATGCAGGGTCTTACCTGGGAATATGGTCCCTGGATCATAGCCTCTTTCTCACTCATTTTATAGTGAAATAACCAGCTATGTTGTTTAACGGCTATATCTTCAGAACCAATGGACCCATTTACACAAGACCAGTATCATATTAAAGAACTTTCAAGTTGGGTTCGAATGATACTGGTCCTGTTTTGTTCCAGAGAAATCTGCCCTCAGAGAACATGAACAGTCTTGAAATTACATTTCAGAAACAAAAACAAATCGGTTTACGTGCAATAGCTCTGGAACCAATTGACCCACATGGACTAGCCTGGTATCAGATTTAGGGCCTGCCGATTTAGGTTCGAATGAGCTTCTGTGATGCTGGGGGGGAACCAGCAGCCGTTGGAACCGGGTGGGGGTCGGAATTCGCGAGTACCATGTTATCCTATGGGGAAAATGTTCCAGGTTTGCCCGGTGGTATCTCCGGTTCCCAAGGGTTAGCAAAACGAGGCTGGGCTCGTTGGAAAGCCCTGGTCCTCAGCTACAAAATGAGAAATGACAGGGGACCATGTGCCCGGGTGCCCCCCTCCCTGAATCTGCCACTGCTGAGGAGTGCAGCACTGCATGTGTACTTCAGCAGATGTACAAGCAACTTCCCTCTTGGCTGGACAGTCTTTCTAGGCAGCATCATGACGGGATCGGATCAGGAATATACTCTGACCAGCCATTGGTTACTGGTAGTCATCTATTCTAGTTCGGATGTGCGTTCATTGGGAAATGACCGAACGCAACGCACGTCGGACCTTCAAAGAACACACTCCTACATGTCATCCGCATCCGTTCGGACGGACTTTCAAAGAAGAGAGAGTGTCTTCGGACTGCATCCACACGTCCGTGTGTGGTCAGAACTCAAAGATTCTGCACGGTCCTACTGCGTCTGAACGGACGGTAAGCTGACCATACGCACCGAGTTGGCGTTTTTGCCCCCCACCTCACAAATCTGTGTGTGCTGTTTCACACTAATGTAATCGCCAGATTTACATATAGATTTGGGTAACACAGTTGTGTCCATTGAGTGCAGTGTAAATGTGGGCGAGATACCAACAATAAAGTAAATGTGTTTGCACCATATATTCAACTATTTTGTATTGCCCCATTTAGCCAGCAATAACTTAGTTGTTCCAATTGAACGTGTGGAATGTGTTTAATTAATCACTAATGACCAGAGGAATGGATTGTATCGTGCTCATCTGCGAGTATTTAAGGTGCGGGTGTACTAATTGGGCGATCCGAATGCCTAGCGCATGAACCATTGCCTTCCGAGAAGTGAAAGCTGCTTGTTTTCACCGAAGATTTGTGCCATGTTGGTTTGCTTGCGCTCGGTGTGTGGTCTGAATGCATGCCTACCTCTGTTCGTGCACTCCCACGTCTACACCCAGTTTTTCCCACTTTGAAACCGCGCCCTTATACACGCCCACATGACGCCCATATTTCCCGAGAGTGTTCAGTGGGCATTTTTAGACTGTATTGTTGAGAACGAGTGCGGAGACACAGCGTTGCACATGCGCATTGCGTTGCTTACGCATGCGCAGTTAGCTAAAAGTCGCCGTCCGAAAGAATTCGGAACAGTCCGCCTTAACCAGAATAAGGCCAAGTGTCACATAGCGCATAGCAGCATGGATTTCAAAACATGGCTATAAGAAAGTCAGAAAACTTTGAAACCAAAGGTAAGAAACTGAGCAGATATACATGAAATAAGTCAGGTTTGTGACACTATACCTTTGTGTTGAGTATCCAATTAAACAAATTCCTGATTTCTATGATTAGCTGTGCAAAATGTAATGTGTTTCTTGTTGTGAGATGTGTGCTCTGAAAGGTAATCTCTCACACTTTAAATTCCCCGCTGTCCCATCTATGTCAGGATTCAGTTTAGGAAAAGGTGACTAGTGGAGAGAATAAGCCAATTTGTGTTCTTGAGTTTCATACAAATAAGTCTGTTGTGAGTGTTTAATAACCGCGTACAGCCTTCATCTTTCAACAGGATGTTGCCTCTCATTGACGTTTCAGGTCACCTCAATAACCAATTGTCACAAATATGGGCTGGTCATGCAGCTGAAGAAATCAGTGCAGCTCTTTTAGAGTAGCAAAAAAAATAAATTTGCCAGAGCTCTGCTTCATAAAAGGGGAGCACCAGAAACAACTGTTTCACAGTTAACTTCAGTGTGTTCCAACAAGAAAAACAGAGTCGTTTGGTGAAAATATATAAGGATACTTCCCAACTGTCCCTATTACAGTGGGACAGTCCCATTCCCCGGCTGGCAATATCCCATGCGCAGGGGGCAATCGGGAGGAGACTGTGGATCAAGTGCATGGCATCTCTTCAGTGCAGATAGAGAGAGGGGGAGGGAGGTCCGGGAGGGGTCTGGGGCTTCTCAGTTGTTACTGGAGTGCTGGGCACACCCCTGAAAACGATGTAAAATGTGTTTGTGGCGCTAGGCCATGCCCCTGCACCATGCCCCTGTACCAGAGATTACACCCACTCGCTCGTTGTCTCCGCCTCCTTTTTGGGACTTGGACGGTCCCAATTTCAGCAGGAAAACAAGGTGGGAGGTATGTATACACTCCCAAAATTAGAAAATAAAAATAAAAAACTACACCATAGTTGCTAACTTTTTAGCTGCTCTCTCTGGTAGAGCAAAGCCAGGTCAGCACATCAGGAGAGGGGTTGAAAGGTGGTGTTGTGACTCTTCACAAGGGGTGGATGACATGGCACTGCAGATGAGGTGGTACAGGGAGTGTGGTGGCAAACCTGGCATATTGGCCACACCCCTGCTATAGGGGAAGCGGTCATCTATTAGAATGAACTTAGGTCTTCAGTCATTAGGTCGACCCCACTAGGTCGACTGGCAGGAAGGTCGACCTGACTTAAGGTCGACATGACTTAAGGTCGAATTTGCATAAAGGTCGACATGAGAAAGGTCGACTGGTCATAAGGTCGACATGGGTTTTTCACTGTTTTTTGATCCGACATGTGCCGACAGGCGGTATTTCATGCCCTACCATCCACTAGGGCGTGGAGGAGGTTATTAAAGCTGTGGCGAGCGAAGCGAGCCACCGTGCCCGAAGCATTGCGAGCAAAGCGAGCGATGCGAGGGTCCGATTCTCATTGCCAACTGTGTCCATGTCGACTGTGTCGACATTCGGGTAAAAAAAACAGTGAAAAACACATGTCGACCTTATGACCAGTCGACCTTGGCCCATGTCGACCTTAAGTCCGGTCGACCTTCCTGCCAGTCGACCTAGTGGGGTCGACCTAATGACTGTAGACCTAAGTGTGGTCTGACAGATGTACCGATTCCTGCTATAGAATGTGTGGCTACGACAAAGCAATTCAGTGAGAATTTCCTGGACCGCTCATTTCACTTGCAAAGTGGCCAGTCAGGGACTTGCCCACTCTTCCGTGGGGCCAGGAGGGTAACTTACTAGGTTCTCAGGAGCCTCTTGGCCATCCAGTAGAGAAGTCGAGTATGTACTACAGAAGCAGTGAGAAGTCTGGCAGTAAGAGCTCAGTAGCTAAGAGAGCCAACTATACAAAAATAATGCTGAGAGACTTACTGGAAACACAATTGTGAATAAAAATCTTTGTTTTTGTTGGAAAACTCACAAGGATTATTTCACTCACTGTGTTTCAGTGAGTGAAACTAGACCGTACTTTCTAAAAGGAATTAGATCTAAAAGTGTATACTATGCTATTACATAGTAACGTATGTAGGAAAGACTGCTGCTAAAAGTTTAGCCACTTTTGTTGTGCAGACAGAGCCTCCGCTGTCATACGCCAGTATAATCCAGAGTTTTGCGTTTAAAGATGATTAAAATAACACAGAGAAGATATTTCTAACTAAAAATATCATCTTTGCTATTCTAATCAATGTTATAGACTAAACTCACCAGCAAATCATACACGCGTGTGTAAATGTGGTGATAGCAGGGCTCGATTAAAGCTTTTATGTGTCCTAGTCTAATACACATGCAGCTCCCCATGTAATCAGGGCCGGCGCCACCACTAGGCAGCTCTAGGCATTTGCCTAGGGCGCCGGCCACTGGAGGGCGCCAGAGTGCAGCAGGGAGCAAAGAGGTGAGTGGCACCGGCGGCCCCTATATCACCCCGTCACCCCCCCCCCCCCACTCCGGGAAATGACGCGGCCGCCTGCTGCTGCGTCACAACGGGCATAACCCTCGCCCGGAATGCCGCGGTAGCCTGCCGCTGCAATCACCAGCACCCCCTCCTGTACAGCGGCCAAGGGGCGGGTGAGCACCGGAGCGCCCCCCCTCCCCCCCCGCGCGCCTGGGGCGCTCTGGTGCCTCGCACCGGCACTGCATGTAATGCTGCTAGACAAGGGTGCTCAGTAACTCGCTATTCATACTGCACATGTGCATTCAATGAAGGTTATATAACTGGCATGTAAGATCTAATGCTTGTAGTGTGTGAAGGAGACTTTGGCATTAGACTGCCCAGCTGGTGCTGTAGCACAATGTACATAAAGTATTGTTTCTATCAGTGTTAAGGTGTGTACACACGGCAGGATATGCTGTGAGATGCAATCTGATCGCGCCGGGACTTGCATCGGGACTTGCAGCTCACGGCATGCTAGAGGGGCACAATTTACACTGTATAGATCTGCACTATATAGTGTTGCCTGCCCTCTCTATCTGGCTGCCAATTTGTGCGCATCGGGCTCACAAGCCCTAAAAAAGCATGCGATTTGGCTTCCGATGTTCGGGAACATCGGAAGCCAAATCTTTTTTTTTTATTAAAGTATTTTTCTAAAATTTTTACATAAACATACAAAACACAAGATAGACTTATAAGCAAGCAGTGCAAGGCCCTCCATCATACTATACACATACAATATATAAGAAATAAGGGCAGATACGGATACATAAAATATCTCGCTAGTAAGAAAGTATCAACCAATCCACCTGGAGGCGCCATCCAGGTCGGACAGGTTATATATATACACAAAGCGGTATAAAACGAAGGATTATGCAGTAAAGTGTACATAAGCTACTGTTGGTAAGGATAGGCAAATTAACACTGCACTGACTCATGAAGCAAGGGATACTGCAGTCTATCAACATAAAAAACAAAAACCATACCCCAAAAGCAAAACAACCCCCCAAAAACGCCCAAAGTAACCCCCCCCCCTCAAAACCCCCCACCCTGTATAACCTAACCCCAACTTAGGATATACCTGGATCCCTAAACTTTAACCCTTAAACCCACTAAAGCTATATCTATATAGAGGGAGTAGATTAGTGGTATTTAGCTAAATCCAAATTGAATCTGCATCAAAAATAGGATATGACCTTACTATCTTAGCTAACCTATACCTAAAAAAAACTAACATACCCCCTCCCACCCAACCCAACCCACACTAAACTAAACATACACCCCCCCCCCTCCCCCATATAAAGGAAATTAAACGGATAATTGATAGAGCCAAAGTAACAGGATGTTCTGAGCCAGGTGAAGACCAGCCCCCCCTCAGTTAAAGGGCACAATTAAGTGGGTCCATTCCATTCAGGGTATAATGGTAGAGTAAGTTATAGGCATTCCGTACTAGACACGAGAAAGTGCCGTAAAAAAACGGTAATACCACAACAGGACAAAGTTATAATATACCAGCACTGCCTCTCCACATCCAATTGAATATATAGCATGTTAAATAAAATAGCATTTGACAGAACCATATGTAGCAGGTATAATATATACATAGAGAATATAACGAAAGTGAGAACGGCAACCCACAAAAATATCAGGCAGTGGTCTGGTCAGAATCACAAAACAATATTTTAGACCAGTGGTTCCCAACCTTTTTTCGCTCCCGTACCCCTTGATTAGGCTTTTCATTGATGAGTACCCCTCCTCTCAATATGAAATATAGACAGAACTTATGAGTAGAGTGGAAGTGAGCGGTATGTGTATCCTTATATTAAGGAGTAGCGGATAGGAATCGTGCCCTTTCATGTCTGGCTGCTGGTTGTGTATTGTCTCCAGGGTTCCCAATTACACCTGTAGGATTAATGCCGCTGCTTCCTCCACCTGTGTCAGTGCAGGGCAGATGATTGCTGAGGGCAGCATCGGAGTGGATTGCTAGTCAGACAAAAGCACAAGGAGACACTGATGACGCTGAAGACAGAACCGTAAGTGACAAAACATGGTTCTTCTCCATCAAAATACTTTTTTTCATCTTCCGCCATTACCAATATTATTTTCAAGTACCCCCAATTGGTATGCAGAGTACCCCCAGGGGTACTAGTACCCCAGGTTGGGAACCACTGTTTTAGACAAACACAATAAGTAAAATATTGGGGTGAACAGAGTCATTGCACTAGTTTACAACAAGTTATTAATCTGGCCAATATTCAGTCCCATGGGAAAGCAAAGCGCGTTTTTTGTAAGCAGGACTAGTCTCGTAAGGACAACCATAGAGATAGCTGGAGCAGGCAAAATACAGGGGCCAGGAACAAACATGTCCAGTCACTTGGGATTGTTCAGAAGTAGAGAAAGCTGTGAACCTTGAGAATGCACTGTCGCTAATAGAAAAAATAAATGTGATGGGACCGCATCCTCATTTAAACAAGCAGCTTCAGGGTACCAAAGAGTCACAGAGAGTCCCACCAAGGCATATGTATGGAAAGATGCTGAAGAAGGAGTCTCAGGGACATGGTGTCTAGGCAGAGTCTTCTTATCTTCAATAGTAGGCTTATCAGAAGCACAGCACATAGAGGAGACATCATTCTGCACAGCGTCAAATTTATTAAGTAGCCGTTCCGTGGTAGCATGTATTGCCATCAGAATATGATGGACAGTCGCTTCCATATCAGAGGTTTGAGCAGACATAGCTGCAGGAAGATCTTGAAGGAGAGCCTGTTAACGACCACTGGAAGATGTGTAGTATATTGCAGCAGCGGCTAGCACACTGCCTGGCTGGAAAGGGCAAACGGTGAATTCAGTATTTCTCTCGCTGCAGCGCTGTATATGTAGGTGCCCACTCACCGCAAGTTTGTGCAGGCTGGAAGCAGGGAATGAAGTCTGCCACCCCACACTAACCAAAATGGCTGAAGTTCCTCTCCCTCCGCAGCGCCACTCGGCGGAACCGTTCTGACCGGGTGCCAATATATGGGTCGGGGCGTGCAGAGCGGCACCGCTGGATATCACTGCTGCCCAGTGCCAAGCAAATCAGCAAGCGAGCCCAGGAGTCGGGAGCACAGAGGGACGACCTGTAGAGCCTGTGGAGCCAAGCAAGAGCCTGGATCAGCAGAGGATTGCAGGGGAAGTAGCTCCCAAGCAAGGAGCCGCACTCACAACCACAGCCGACAGTGGAGCACCGCCCAAGCTTCAGCGGCACCTCCAACAATGCAGCAGCAGCAGGGCAGGTCCAGGCCGGAGCTATGCAGCCGGGAGAGGTGGATCTAAGATGGCTCCCGCGGCCGGCGGAGAGGGAGCACGGAGCACAGCAGGCCCAGATATTAGTCACAGTTCCCACAGGCCGTCAGCGGGTGCCGAGGCCGACACAGATGATACAGGAGGGACTCCGGAGGACGGTAAGGTGAGTATAATATACCAATGGACCCTGGGGCAGGATAATAAATCAGGATTTAAACTGAGCTCTCACCCACCAGCGTCCGCTCGCTAGCCAGGTCAAGCCACGCCCCCGGAAGCCAAATCTTACCGTGTGTACACACTATTACATTGCACCAGACATCTGGCAGTCACCTTAAGAACTTTACTCCCAACATCACATCGGGACGGTTGATAGCTAACAAGCATGAAATAAATTAGGCCTTCATTGTATTCCTCGTCTGTCACCTGCAAGGTGCCCCCCTCATTCCTGGCACCCTAGGCAGCAGCCTAGTCAGCCTATTGGTTAATCAGGTACTGGGTACTGACCACTACCTCACCAGCCATGGCCCTAACTTCACTGTTCACTTCACTGTGTCTCATCAATGGTTACGATCAATTGTGATGTGGTAAATAGCCATTGATGATTGCCAACTATGCAATGGATGACCTTCGATCATTTCACCAATCTTCAACCATTGCCCGATCAGAACCTGGCAGCAGAGCTTCACAGGTGATGGGGAGGAGATATGCTGCATGTCCTGGCATTCATGGCAGAAGCATTTGACGGTGGCCACAAACCATTGATGATTACGAATCAGTAGGTGATTGAAATGAACCCAGTAAGCAAACCCCACTGTGTCAAGGACACAGTGGGCAGTGGGATGTCTGGATTTCTCAGTCTGCGGATTCATGTGTTTGTGATAAAAACTGATCCCAAACTCTATGCCGTGGCACCGTGGGGTGCCTCAGGACCCTTGCAGGGGTGCCTCAGGATGGTGGTCCAGGACATATTCAAATTTATTATTCTCAATGTAATAGGTTAAAACCAGCTTTTGGCTGCCAGTCATAAATTATGTGGACATACAAAAACAAACATTGTCTCATACTACATAAATAAACTTAAAGATGTAATATACAGTAAATACAATTTATTTAATTAGTCAATAAAAAAAACTTTTAGCATAAGGGGGCCATGTATAAATTGGGATACCAATGGTGCCTTGGTTTTAAAAAGTTTGGGAACCACTGGCCTAGTGTGTAGGGCTTTTGAAGACGTATGCTAGCAGATCTTTCCCTGCCATTAGAATGCGAGACTGGCGTCGGTGTACACCTGTGACCTCAGGCCATGTAGGTGCAGTCGTCCTGCATCACCTTGCAAACACTGCTATTGCATTGCCCTGATACTACAGTAACCACCACAGCATCGCCCTCCAATAAATAGGCCCATATGTGAACTCAAAACTCCCAGGATTAAAATACATATAGCAAACCTTCCACCATTTAAAATGTCAGCCAAGGCTCCCAAAAAGGGGGAGTGGTGCCACTATTGCTAGCCACACCGTCCTTTTGCCATCACTGTGGGAGCATTTCAAGCTCTCAGTGAACTGGTGGTATGCCCCCAGTCTCTCTGTCTATCAATGTGAGTATCATCTATTCACAGCTGCACTGCTATATAGAGCAATGATGATAAAAGGTACAGCCAACTGTCAGAGATACACTCGCATACCTATTCGCAACCCTGGAAATTTTTCCCATACCAAATAGCGGTGCACCAGGAGAATACAGGATTGTCCCAGGGGACTAAGTAAAAACCAGACCCGGACAAGACGCCAGAACGCCAGACCGGACATCAAACTCTGCAATCTGGAGACGGGGGGTGTTCCGTCTGGGGGGTGTCTTATCCAGGGGTGATGCCTGTGTGATAGCTTTCACTGAGGACATAGGGAACAGCCTCACCATGTGATCTGGACCGTTCTGGTTTTTGCTACATGCCCGAACCATACAGGGAGGCTTTATTCTCTCCCTCCTCCTCTTTCTGGTGACAGCTGTCACAGACAGCCCCTCCCTGGTCTTGCATTCCCGGGTTGTGTCCGGGTCTGCTTTTTACCCACCCCCCTGTCCCAGGAACAGTAAGCATATTGTACTGGGATGCGGTCATTTGGTCTACAGCACGATGGTCGACAGTCATTAGGTCGACGGTGAAAAAGGTCGACATGGGGTTTTCACTGTTTTTTGGAGCTGACGTGCCAACAGGCGGTATTTCATGCCCTACCATCCACTAGGGCGTGGTGGGAGAATAAAATAGTGTCCGACGCATTGGGAGCGATGAGATTTGGTGCACTTTAAACTGTGTCCATGTCAACTGTGTTGACATTCAGGTAAAAAAAAAAAAAATCCCATGTCGACCTTTTAACTGTCGACCTAGACACTGTTGAAGTAACGTCCTGTCGAACTAATGACCTTTAGACCTAGAACCATGTTGACCTTTTCCCAGGTTGACATTTTCCCATGTCGACCTAATGACTGTCGACCAAATGATCCCAACCCTTTTTTTTCTCGTTTATACAATGTTAACTTGATGAAATAGTCTTAATATTACATGTTCTTAATAAAAAGCTGGAGCAGGAATAAGAAGTGAATACGAAGCTAACTTCAGCCTCGTCTGTGATCATCTCTGTATACGTCTGCTTGCTTAGACCTATATGCAGGTTAGCGTGTAACAATTCAAACTGTATTCTGTTAAACCAAAAGATTTAGAACCTATGGTAAAGTTATATAAACTGTGGGATCTTTTCTATCAATGTTTAATGGCATGCTTGTAAATGCTTGCAATAGTTTACTTTGACTTAATGCACTGCATGGGTTAATATAAAGTCCCCCCTCCCTAGTAAAGTGTCACCCTGAGCTCTGTGAGTAAAGTTCTCCTTGGGCTGCCAGTCCCACCCCCAGGGTGTGTGCAGGAGGAGATGTATAAAAACACATTGCTATAGTTAGGATGTCATTACTTTACTACGTACCAGGAGTGAGCTCAGTGAGGGACCTGGACCATGGCAGAAGGTAACACATGGAAGACTTTCTGTTTGTCTTTTGTTATGTAGGCAGTTTGCGCTAGCTGGAGCAAACAGTGCTGCATACTGACAGTCATAGGATATAGCACAAGACAGTCATAAGATACCATAATTATATAGATAAATACACATTTAGAAAGATATATATCCACAATTGGTGCGCAATTGTGTTTGGCTTGATGAGCAGGTATTTACCCTGCCAGACAGTCCTTAGTTAGGACTGAAATGTGTGACCGTTTCAGCCTTGCTATGTCTCCTATCAATGATTACTGCTGTACAATATACTGCAATGCCCTGCACTTCTGGACTTTGGCAATATATAGACGACATAAGGTGTACTCTATATTACTGTGCTCAGAAAGTGACCATTATAAATAGCATGTGTATGCACTAAAATATATATAGTAAGACAGTACTGTATAATCACTTTCTAAACTCCCGAATTATGATTTTTGATAACGAAGTAGGGTGTTGAAGCATTGCAGTATATTTTTCGACAGACACTGTATGGAAATGTCAACATTTATCCATAGAAATCTGATTGCGGGTGCTTTATCACACATACATCAGCGATCAGATATATAATGTAGTGTTGGGAGTCTGCCTTACCTACATAGATACATCTGGATAAAGTGATGTAGACTTGCAGTACTGTAATGTAGTATCAGTGTTGTTACTTTGTGGATGATTCTATTGTGGGCAATGCAAATGGAAAAGCCAGTGATGGCACGTCATATCACAACAATTGCACCCCAATTTCAGTCTGACGTCACAGGTATTAGTTTGCAGCCCTTCAGTCGGCACCCAAAAATAATCCATGGTCTCAGGACTACCATAAGTGCAGTGTCAGCGTCCACTTACAGGCCTTGCCACCTACAATTCAATCAACTCAAGTACAGAGGATTTATACACTTTCTGGGACTTAAACCCATACACACGTTGCGATGAAGGCAGGCGACATGCACAATAATTGTTAATGAAATTATTGTGCATATCCTTCCGGGTGTACGAACATTAATGACACGCGCACCCGTGGCCCGTTATCTACCCCATTTCTCATCTGTGGATACATTTTGCCTATGTCGTTTATGACTAGTACCATATAGTTCAGTATGTACAAAAGATAAAGATACAATTTCAGAGAACAAGATGGTCAGTGGTAAAGCAAACAAATTATCTTTTGAAATCGCTCAGTGTGTATGCTCTGTATCGTTCATTCTGTAGCTCTGGGAAGGTCAAGGGAAATCGTTACTATTGTTGTCTGCCTTTTTCAAATATTGTGTATAGGGCTCTGTAAACGACATATATAATACTCCTTTCACATCGCAATGCAAGGTTGGAGGGTCCGGCTCTTTTATACATTATACAAATTATACAAAAGGTTTAACCTTTTTTATAACCCAGCTTGAATTGCTGGGTTGGTCATCTTGGGTTATAAGCTTTGGTGCTTTCACACTGCACCTAGACCCAGGTCGACGCAACAACCACCCGGCAATTACCTGGGTCCGAGGTGCGGTATGAACGAGGTATTAGTAATCCCTTCGCTCTGGGTGGACATTCCTCCCACCTGTTGTTCTGTGGCAGGACATCCTTATGAACCCAATCCCACGGTCCCTCCTTCATTCAGATCTGTATAGAGAAACTCCTTTACTGCGTATCCAAGTGATGCCCTCTACTCTATAACATAATCCAGGTTATGTATGCTTTGGTGATGTACTTATTGCTCTGCATAGTAACAGGGGTTTAAAGTTTGGGCTTAAAGTCTACAGGGGTCCATGAACAAAGTCTGCCTTTTATACAAACTCATACACCCTAAGCGCTCCTCTTAGGTGAGACCAATTGTAGAGGATATGTTTTTAGTATGTTTCAGTGTGTACAGGTAGTAGGTGTCCTGATGGTGGGAATGTGAATCTCCATGGTTCCTGTTGATAAATCTAAAGATTCTAGATAGACCGCCGAAAGGTCAACACGGTCAAAATGTCGACATGAAAAAAGGCAGACATAAAAAGGTTGACATGATGTTTTTGTTTTAATCCGGTTTGTTCTTAACTTCACCATCCATGTCGGAGGGAGAATATATTAGTTTGGTGAGGGTACGTGTTACACTTATTGGGGGACCTTGTTGACAGTCGACAATTACAACAACAAAAAATATGAAAAACTCATTTCGCCCTTTCCGTGTGTCTACCTTTTTCATTTTGACATTTTATCCTGTCAACCTATTGCATGTTGACCTTTTGCCCCTGTTGACCAATTGCATGTCGACCTTTTGGGGTAGACCTATTGAATTAATCTAAACACGGTCTATCTAATAATCCGCCCCTGAATCCCTGCTATGTGGAATAATGCATGTTTCTGCAAATGCTCTTTTGAAGTTCTATAGAAAAGAAACACAAGCAAATATTTCCATTAAAATTCCACACACTGAACACACTAGGAGCAGTCACAGTGACTGAAGACCTCACCATCTCTTAACACCACACAGAGGAATGTTAAACCTGTCACTGGATAAGACCTAGGACACAGACAAGAAGGGCAACCTGTTGGTGCTGGGTATAGGTCAGAAGGGATGGGTCACAGCAAGGATAAATAATTACACAGCTGGTGCACAAAGCTGTACACAGAGCTTTCCTGTTTATTTAAGCTTACATTATATATTCATTTTATTATATGGTTTTCATATCAGGATTGGGAGTAAGGTATGGGGATTTCTGTGCAGTCACTGTACATAGCCATCTACCAACAGATGAAGCACGGGAGTTAGGGGGTTATTCTTATCAACTCACTAAGCAGCGAAGACACATCCCCTTGAATGCCGCCGCGGCTGCAGAAGAAATCATTCGATGGTCGCAAATCTGACTAGGTCTACTTGGAGATTTTACTCATTCTTAAAATATGTTTGTTAGTATTGTCTGTGTTACTGCTAGCCATAATGTGTTTTAATGTTTAATAAATAATCAAATTATTCTGCACAGCGCTGGTTCAATTGTTTATGGTCACTTGCAGGTAACACTGCAACAATGTGCTCCCTATCAAATTTGACCCCTAGTGTCTGTCTTCTCCAAGGCTCCGAGACCCCTTGGCAATAAGCATTAACCCCTGGCAATGACCAATAACCCTTGGCAACGAGCACTGACCCCTTGGTTGTATGCAGCAGCTGGATTGTACGACAGATTGTGTGTACAATGTGTCCAAAAACCACCAATTCTGCAGGGGAGTTGAAGGAAAATCTGAACACAATCATGTTTGGTTCAACTAAAGCTGGCCATACATCAGAAAGACCTACAGTCTAATTAGATGCCTAAAGACAGTCAGACCACATCTAGATCGACAGTAATGGAATTTAGATGCCAGAGTTAGAGCGTCATGTGAATAACTCATGTTGACCATGCAACGTCTAGCACGCTCCTATCGCTCTAACGCTGGCATCTAAATTCCGATCTAGACTTGGTTGACTATCTTTAGGCGGGTTCGACTAAGGGTGGTCCACTATAACATGGTCTATCTAGACATTGTAGATCTGTTGCCCGGATACCCTTGTCAAATGGTGGGGCCAGTATACAGGAGGTTTGAGGTAAAAAGTGCAGACCTATTAAGGGGGAAGAAAAATAAAGGTCTACAGATCAGGCAATGAAGATCAGGGCCGTCTTTTCGTATGGGCTTAATGGGCACTTGCCATGAGGCCCCAGGTGTAGAAGGGCCCTATGCTGATAGCTGAGGATCCCCTTTTTCCAGGGATACCAGAATTTTGAAAATCGGCCCTGCTGGGAACTGGAGATCTCCAACTTCAATGCAGCAGTCCACATCCGACCTGTTAATTGCAATTTCCAGTCACATTTCTCAGGTTCTCTCTGACTTAGAGTTTTTTTGAGAGTATATTCCAAAAGCTGGGATTCTCCCCTTTCTGTCGACACTAGCAGCTTGTCTCTATCATGCCCAGAAGTATCAGCCTTCCGGCAGCCGGTCCCTGCTCAAGCTCCAAATGTCTGGTGCACAGTTTTATATTTGTCAATGGATTGCTCTGGCTCAGTCCTGATCTCTGATCCCCAAGTCCCCAGCACCTCCTGAAAGTTAGGACTCTAGGTTTTTATACTAGGCTAAGAAACGTATTTCCAAATGATGACGATATCTGCAGTCAAACAAGCTGCCCTTCCACCGGAAAATTACGAATATTAAGCCCACTCCATTATCCAACCCTCCCTGTGTATAAACCCCCCCCCCTCTAACTCCCCTCATTCAGCTCAGTGCCCCCTTTCACACGTTAGTGTTCACCCTCCCACCACCTGTGCAGTAAAGAAGTAATTAGCAGAAGTTACTGCTCCAGGTCCTACATGTTGAATGGAAGATAGAGCACCCCCTGCCACCCGTGGGACATCAAAGCTGCTGCTGATAGCACCCCCACACACCCCTCGGATGGGGGGGAATGGTAAGGGCCCCAGTGCATTGCTTTGCCCAGGGGCCTACACTGCTGTTAAGACGGCCCTGATGAAGATAGACACAGAATCCAAATACATGGATAGATGGAGGGGTATGGGTCATTGGGACAACCTGCATTAGGACAACCACTGAAAGTCAACATGGTTTAGTTTGACACCTGAAATAGGTCGACACCAGCCTAATGTTGACAGTGGCTCGGGTAACAGTCAAAAGGTCAACGTGTGCTTTTCACTTTTTTTTTCCCCGAATGTTGACATGGACAACTTATTGGTGCACCGCTGCACTCGCCATGCTTTGGGCACGGTGCCTCGCTACGCTTTGCATATTCTCCCTCCACACCCTAGTGGATGGTAGACCATGAAATACCGGCACATGTCTATATAAAAAAAAAGTTAAAAACCCATGTCGACCTTTTTACTGTCAACCTAATGCTTGTGTTGACCTTCCATCCATGTCGACCTTAGGCATGTTGACCTATTTCAGGTGTCGACCTAAGCCATGTCACCAATCTGTGGTCAACTTAATGCATGGCGACCTTTGCTCTGTCGACCTAATGACCGTATACCAGATGGGGAACTGGCATAGGAATATGCTGGAGCAGTCACAGTGCTGACAATAATATGGTCATTTGTTATGATGCAATGTGTAGTGACATAGATGCAGTGTAGAACATGCTTGTTAGTACAGAGCACTGTGTATGCCTTGTAGCGTAAGTGTATTCTGTGTATGCCTAGTACTAGAAGTTCAGCCTGTGTACGCCAGGCTAGCACTTGATGTCCTTCCTGATTGAGAATGACATATTGGAAAACTGTGCATTACCCTAACACCCACTAATCCATTATACGGTGTCCAAGTGTCTATAAACTAAGGGTGTGTACCCAACACACTAAGGTCTCTCTACTTACAGATGCCTCCTGCTTTCAGACATGGGGCAGATGTGCTAAGGCTTGGAGAGAGATAAAGTGAATGGAGATAAAGTACCAACCAGCTTCCAACTGTCACTTTTTTTTTTCAAACACCACCTGTAATATAACAGCTAGGAGCCGATTGGCTGGTACTTTCTCCACTTTACTCACCCTCCCCTCAAAGGCTTAGTGCATTTTTATTTGGAAATTTCAAATTGCTGCATTTTTTTAACCTAAATATCTACAGTATGTAACTTATTTTCCTTTCCAGCATGAGCATTTAGATCATTAATATTAGTCCCTACCTAAGCTACATAATAATGTACATTGTGATTTACTTTCTTTACAATGCATATTGGTTGCATTTGGTATATTTTATGGCTAATTATTCAGTGTTATAATCACATATCCAGTAATATACAATGTTGGTAAGACCTAAAATCTAATGACATCTTTGCTGAAATAATAAATCACTGGGTAAAGAATATTTATGTAGGTGCACTGATCAAACCCAATGCCATCTCTATGTGAGATTTCCATGCTCCAGAGGTTACTAGCCCATCTCTAATGACTTCGTCTAATCACTTTTTTTTTTTCATTAATTGAATTTACTGGGTAACATTCTCATTTTCTCATTTAGCAGAAACGGTCATTGCGTAATAATTTGTGTGAATGGTCATTTCAAAAATAGCTGTGTGCACAGGAAACCTGAATATATGTGTACATAATACTTGTTTTACTTTTTTTGTAGCTCTAGTTCTGGAGAACTGTGACCTGGATTGTAGTTCCAATAACCGCAGCCACCACACCGGGGAAATCGGATGTCAGAAATTGGTTGTCAGGAGGGGCCAGGCCTTTCATATAAACCTACAGTTCTCTCCCCGGGGATATGAAGAAGGAGTGGATCAGTTGACACTCATAATTGAAACAGGTACTAATTGTGGTTCTATTAAGATCTATTATGTTTCAACACCGAAAAGTTGTGTGGTATATCACGGCATATCACAGCAACATGGAATGACTTTTCAGGGCTGTCAGGAGGGGCCAGGCCTTTCATATAAACCTACAGTTCTCTCCCCGGGGATATGAAGAAGGAGTGGATCAGTTGACACTCATAATTGAAACAGGTACTAATTGTGGTTCTATTAAGATCTATTATGTTTCAACACCGAAAAGTTGTGTGGTATATCACGGCATATCACAGCAACATGGAATGACTTTTCAGGGCTATCTATTAAAACTGTCAATTGACAGGACAGTAGCCATGATAAGAACCCAACCTACTGGAGATGACTAAGTAAAGTGATATCTATTACTACCACTTTGCTGCAGGGATCAGGCCTGGCTGACATAGTGCCCTGCAATCTGGTGCTGCAGGCACACAATGGGGTGTATTCAATGCCGCGGTGAGCGGCCAGCGAGGGGGTTAAACGGTGAGGACTGCAGAAAACCAGCGATCCTCGCTGTTTAACCCCCGCGCCGGCCGCTCGCTCTATTCAATGTTCCGGGGGAATCCTCGCCGTCACAGAACGGCGAGAATTCCCCAAAACAGCGAGACCCGCGGCTAATGCAGGAAACTCGCAGTATTTAGCCGCGAGTCTAGCTGGTTCAGGAGCCGCATACGCCAATTCCCCCTCGCTCAAAAAATGGAGCGAGGGGAAATTGGCGTATGAGGGAACTGCGTTGAATACTGTCAGGGTGAGTGGTGACAGCGAGCAGGAAGCTCTGCTCGCTGTCACCACTCGCCCACAGCATTGAATACCTGCCAATATCTGCCAGGGCAAAGCATCTTACAAGCTACAATGGTTAAAATCATCTGAGGATGGCCCTATCAGGATCAAGCTCCACAAAGCCAAGCTTTTGTAGCTTGGGGAATTACCACTAAAAAATAATGGGGACAGCAATACTGAGCGGTAATTTGGTTAAAGACGTATCTGCAATATATATTGCTTTAACCTATTGGTACATTGCCACAATAGAAATATTTGCCTTAATCATGTAAAAAACTGCTGTTTTCACATTCTTTATGGCAAATACATCATCCTCACAGATAGACTGCTTTGTGCCATAGGTTTTTAATGGAGACAGATTTTCTAACTGTGAGGAAGTAGTTGCCATATGGAGCATGCACAGCTGACAGCTGTCTCTAATTTCCAGGTGCAGCCTTAGGTTTTCCACATTCCTTAGGCAGAGCTTGCCTCCGACAGTGCCCTATGACATGGCCAAACGAGAGAGAAAGGCAGGTGTGAAGGCCCCTATACATTACTGCGACTTCCCTCAGGGGAGAAGAAGTCGCAGCCGATCCCCCCCTTGAGCCGCCCAGGACCTTCCCGGGTGGCAGGATCGCATGCGATATATATCATGCAGTGCTTTTGTATTCAAACTCATTGCTGATGGGAGCTCCGATCTCCCACTCCGATCCACATGGGGCAGACATTGGATCTAATCTAGCATCCAACACATGCAATTTGGACACTTTTCATCCATTTTCTCAGCTCGATGCGTCACAATCAGGTGAAAAGTGGCCAAATCACACTGTGATAAAATGTAGCAAATAATATCTCAACCAAATTACAACCTTTCTCGAAGTGATAGTTGTTTGGTGAAAGCCATGGGCCCAATGTATTCTCTAATGACAGGTAAATGACATGCAGTAAGTATACAAAATTACCGGTTGAAGCAGTGGAGGGACAGACTTTCTAATCAGCTGACAGATAACAGCTGTTACTATGGGGGTTATTCTAGTTCATTCTTTCTGACAAAATCCTTCTTAGATGGACAAAACCATGTGCACTGCAGGGGGGCAGATGTAACATGTGCAGAGAGAATTAAATTTGGGTGAGTTATTTTGTTTCTGTGCAGGGAAAATACTGACTGCATGATTTTACACTTCAATATAGATCTCACTTTGAAGAAAAACCCCACCCAAATCTAACTCTCTCTGCACAAGTTACATCTGCCCCACCCGCAGTGCACATGGTTTTGTCTATCTAAGAAGGATTTTGTCAGAAAGAATGGACTAGAATAACCCCCCCCATGTGAGGATGTAATTTATTTTGGTGTGGGGCAGCTGACAGGAGTCCGTATGGAGAAAGAAAATTTGTGAACATTTTTGACTCGCATGGGGATAATGAAATGTCTGGTTATAAAAAAATTTTGGGGACAAAATCACAATATCTGATGTGGTAGGTGAGTGGTTTAGTGACTTTAAGCACAACGGAATATGCTGCGCTATATAAGAAACTGTAAATAAATAAGGAGTATGGCTTTGTAATGTTATTATTGAGCCCTGTAGATTTCGGTTATTTTATACTTTCTCCTTTATTTTCCATTTGCACTACCCTAGGGTGAAGTAATTTATTTACTTAAGTTTTTAACATAAATTCAGGTTTGAGTTGGAAAATAAGTTATTATTAAATCGCAGTGAGGTATATCCTGAGATGTGAACATACAGTACTTTTGCCATTTCCTAATTGTGGCCAGTGATTAATGTAACGCATGTAGCTTCATACGTCTGTGTTAATGACTGTGCATAGGTTAAGGAGGGGGGAAGAGTTCATGGCCAAGTTATTTCATTTTTTTGTATCACTTCCCAGTCCCATAAGACAATGTCAGGAAGTAGAGAAAGACAGGGTGTCACAGAGTCACATCTGGTGGTTAGACTGCCTCTTATATTGTATGAATGGTAAAAAAAAAAAACACCTCATTGCAGCTGCTTATATCATATAATGGCATTAATTAATGGACATTATAAAAAAGTACGGTACTTGTGTAGTATCACGGCTCCCATTGCATGCCATCGCATGCCATATGTTGTTTTGATCACAAAATGCATCCAAATGCATTTAAATTAGTAGGAAACCTGTTAAATGCACCCCAAATGCCATTTTTCACACTGTATCACCCCCACTATCAACGCCAACCCGAAGCGTGGCGAGCGGCGGCGGTACGCGTCCTATGACCTTTACATACCCCCACTATCCATGTCGGCGTGGAGTTGAGAATATAAAGTGTGGCGAGCGCAGCGAGCCACCAAGCCCGAAGCATGGCGAGCCCCGCGAGGGGACGCGGATACCTTCCCAGGTATCCGCGTCCCCTCGCGTGCTTCACAGGTGTCCGCGTATGGACCTTTTAGGGGCCCTTGACAACAGATCAAAATATTGATTTGATCTGAAAGTTTTCTGAAAAATTCCAAATGATGGGGGGAAAAAAATGATCAAACTATACAAGACTCTACTGAGAAAACACTATATTGATGTAATGTACCCATTAACAACTTAAAGATTCACATTATTATTTCCATAATTTGGACATAACAAGTTTGAGTGCCCTAGCACTGATCTCAATCTATTGCCTCAGTGCCGGAAGTCCCTTTATCAGACAGGGTGGTAAAGTATTGGTACAGTACATGAAGAGATGTTTGGATGGGAGTAAAGAATCAGCAGTTTCTATATTTGATAACTTAAAGTTACCCAAAATAAAAGTACATAATATGAAAAAAGGGTAGTTTAGTCAAAACAATATTGCAGCGGTTCTCAAACTGTGGGTGTTCCCATGGCAATTTGCTGATGATGAAAAGTGCAAACCAACCGTGTCCTAACTGCCATGTTACACAGGATGGGTTTGAAAAAAATGACAGTTATTTTTTAAATTAGTTATAAAATGACAGGAGCTACTGTAATTGGTTGGTACTTTTTCTCCAATCCAAGTAATCTCTCCCCAAGGCTTAATAAATAGGACCCCCAATCTCTTGAGTCTAATTGCTAGATAATTCATTAAAAGTGAATATATGATTGCCTTTACCAGCAGAGGTTTGTTGTTCATTTAGGTCCTTGTCCCTCTGAAGACTCTGGCACTGAAGCTCACGTTAAAGTGACAGACACCCTACAGGATGGAGTATGGAGTGCAGCTGTGAGCAGCAGCGAGGGGGAGTCCCTTGTTCTCTCTATCTCCAGCCCACCTGATGCTCGCATTGGAACATACACCCTTGCCCTGGAAACTTCCACAGGAATGGAGGAGAACAGCTGCAGTGTTGGGGAATTTATTCTTCTGTTTAACCCCTGGTGTCCTGGTAAGTTACTGAAGGAGTTATTTATGGGCAGCTAAGTATCTACTTTGGTGACACAGAGGGCCTGATTCAGAGGTGGCCACTGCTGCATTCGCACTTGCATCTGGTAGCGGCTGCTGTAATATGCAAATGCTAGTATCAACTTTGCCCTGGCGTAGTAGCCAGAATTTAATTGTTCTAGGCCTGAGATAATCACTTTCAGCACTCTCCCATTATCGATTGACTGCACATGTGTGCGTGAGGACAATCGGAAAAAATCCAGTGTCTTTTCTGATCGCAAGCTGTCCGAAGTCGACTGACAGGAACTAAGTGTTTGTGGATGGTAACCGTCTGTTTTCTTGGAGTGTCATGAAAAACGCAGGTGTTCCTAGGTGTTTGCAGGCATAGTGTGTGGCGTTAGCTTCTGGGTTACACACAGACTGGGACAATCATTTGATGGGGAGTGGCTTGTAAATGGATTTGCAGCTAATCACCAAACAGCCTGATGTTCACAAGCCATTCGCAGCCTTGCACTCTGCATTCTTACCACATTCCCAACTGATATTGGCACAACTATGGGAACATTGGCATTGCTTGCACTTCTGAATCAGGCCCAAAAGGCAGACAATATACAATGGTATGTATGTATCTATCTATCTGTATACACACACACACACACACCTGTTTTGCTTGGCAGTAATAATAACAACAAAAATAGTTGTGAGACGGATATAATATAATTCAAATACTTGCTGTAATTGGACTAATATTTTGGATATTCAAGTATTAGTTAGAACAGGCATGTCCAACGTTGGCCCTCCAGATGTTGTGAAACTACACATACCAGCATGCTTTGCCACAGTTTTGCTATTAGAGAAGGCTAAATCTATTGCAAAGCATGCTGGGATGTGTAGTTTCACAACATCTGGAGGGCCAACAATGGACATGCCTGAGTTAGAATAATCCATTTCTGGATATATCTTTAATGAAATTGGCAGCTGCTGTAATTTTATTTTGGTATATTACTAGCCCATGTCGGTCAATCCAACAACTGTTTCAATCATATTGATTTACATCAAGGGCACATATTTTATACAAATTATAGTTTATATTGTTTTGTGGATATTGCTATCCATCCATCTATCCATATATAAAAATGTTGGCTCTCTTTTTCTCCATTCATAATTAGATTCAAAATCTCATACATGAAACATTAATATAATCACATACTCTTCAGTCTTGACACTTCTTTGCAATTTTGTTAAATATTAAATATTATGATCTGAATGACTCACCGTCAAACAAAAAAATATATACTTTAAATAGATTTTATCATTAATTAAAATGCTAAATACTGTGGATAGGAGTTAATAGGTTTCAAATAACAAACCAGTTAATGTATTCACTGTTCCATTTGCTGTGCGGTGACATTACGGTCATGTGTTATGTACCAGTCCACCAAACGGTACAAGGCATTCCCACCTGTAATGATAGACACAGATATAGCTATGTGATATTACAATACATTATATTTATTTAATTGTACAATTATTGCGTGGGGCACAGGGAGCAGAGAGCAAGCTGATCACCTCTCCTCCGCTGTCATACCATTACAGAGACATGGAACACTGTGCAATGTGCTTTCTGCATAGAATTAAGCATACGGTATCTGCTTTTAGTGATTGAATATAACATTCTAAGGGAGCCAACACACGGGTAGTTTTGCTGAGCAATGCTTGATCGTTTAGAACGCTCAGCACACAGCGATGTGTCAGCGTTGTGTGCTGAGCGATCTGTCAGCGCCAGTGTTCTCCAGTAAGAACACTGGCCCTGACAGGCGATCTCATTAGATTTATCCTGCATGATGGATATTGATCACCAGGCGATAGCGGCACACAAGGCTGTGCATCGCTATCGCTAGGGCCCCTACAAACGGAGATGTAGGAGATTTTTCTAAGCATTCTAGTTAGATTGCTTAGAAAATGCCCCGAAATCATGCTGTGTGTTGGCCCCATAAGTATTAGGACAACTCCACGGGTAATAAAATCACATTTTTACAGTGAAAAACTCTATTCCTCATACAACTGCCACCACTAGTGTGACCGATTCATAATTAAACCACAGCACAAAATAAACCCCATAGATAATACTGTCAAAATAGCTGCATCTTCTTGTATCGTTATCCTTAATAAATCAACCTACTTGTAAAGTCAGTAATGGAATCGCCTTCCATGAGACAAGTTAGTATGAGTGTGTGTGTGTACGCAAAATAGATAGATTCAACTACCAGAATGAACTCTAGATTTTCATAATTTTATTGCAAGATGCGGACATCCTGTGGATGCATCTACATAAAATCGGCAATTTGTGTAACATGGTCACATTTTTTTAACCACTTTACACCCCCCCCCCCCCCCCCCGCCACTGCTGCCATTTGCAGCAGTGAGCCCCGCTCAGGAAAGTTCGGGGGTACTCGTAAGTTTTGGCACCCGAGCCTGCAGCCTGGTCAGTCCTGTCTGTGAATGGCGACAGGAGAAAAGCGGTGATCCGGGGTGGGGAGTTGGGACTACACTGGCTTGGAGATGAGCAACAAGCCAGTGTAGTCAAAAGTACCAGAATCACCAAGTGGGTAATAATTATTGGGCAGAAACTAGGATCTTTGTCACCCTGGGCAGGCAGTAATTTGGTGGTAAGTTCCCTGTACAGACTCGGTCACACAAAAGTATATGAGTATTGCATATCAAGCAAATCCGCACCATCATCTTATGGCTAAAATGCCATTTGGGGGAAAAAAAATGCAAAAAAAAAAGACACTAGCAGAATTGCACAGGACTTTGGGGCTCACTTGTGCCAGGTGCCTGGTGTCACATGGCGTATTGAGGCTAGTTGTATGAGGACACATCTGTAATCTGATTTAGTTTACAAAAATATGGTTATTCAGGTACCTCAAATTACAGCCTGGTAAAACATTTTTTATCATCATCCCTTTTAAAAATTCGATATTACATAATCAATTATTTTTTCACCTTTATCAACAATGGAATGACCTTTATGTTTTAAATTCACCTGGTGGCCCAACTTGTCTTGAAAAACACTCGATAACCTTTTTCCTTTTCTATTGTTCATGAGCATACGTCATTTGTCAAAACCAGTATATTTATATGTATATCTATCTATATATACAGTATATCAGTATATATATATATATATATATATATATATATCAGTATGTATATATATATATCAGTATGTATATATATATATATATATATATATATATATATATATATATATATATATATATATATATATATATATATATATATATACACCCAATATTCCAATTTGCGCTATGCCTATTTACAGAATATTTTCAGTATAGCCTATTTTACAATTATGCGTTAGGCAGCCTCAACACTAAGTTCCCTGAGGGATAGGGAGCAACCAAAGCCCAATGTTTTTTACCCAATAGTGGTATGGCGCCAAATCGAAATTATAAATGTCCAAATACACTAATTCAAAAATCCACATCCAGTGAAGTGAGCCGGAGTTGTTTTTTCCAATATTTCTTTATTCAGCTTCACAGGATTGTCATGATAAAAAACGCTTGTAGAGAATCCCTGTGGGGATTTTCTACAAGGGTTTTTTATCATGACAATCCTGTGAAGCTGAATAAAGAAATATTGGAAAAAACAACTCCGGCTCACTTCACTGGATGTGGATTTTGAATTAGTGTATTTGGACATTGATAATTTCAATTTTGCGCCATACCACTATTGGGTAAAAAAAAAAAATATATATATATATATATATATATATATATATATATTATTTTGTGTCACACATTACATACCTATGTTTATATTACAATGAGATTTATGATGCAATTAAGAACACACCTATGAACTTAAACAATGCGAAAATAGTGGCATATACAAAAGTTGCAAGTAAGCTTTGTTTTAACAATATAATTTGTTTTAATATGCAATTGCGCTTATACATTTAAAAATGTAGATTGCCCATTACTTCAATGCAAATCTTCACTCCATTCTAATTATCCCCTTTTCTCAGCGGATTCTGTGTACCTGGAAAATGAGGAGGAGCGGGCAGAGTATGTTGTAACTCAGTTTGGGATGATCTTTATGGGGACCAAGGACTCAATCACATCTGTTCCTTGGAACTATGGGCAGGTAAATTATTTCTTACCAACACACAATTTTGAAGTGTAACTAAAGTCATGAAAGTAAATATTAAACTAGACTTATGTATTTTGCCATGATAATGAAATATCGTCAGCAATGCCAAGAAAGGACTGAATCAGAGTAAAAGTTAGCATGTAGATGGTTACATATAGTTCATACATCATGAAAATAGAAAGTTTTACTGACCATACAGTATTTTCACCATTATCATGCCCTTAACCATTCCCTCCCGCAGCCTAAAGGTGCCCATACACTAGTAAGATTTATCTTCAGATCTGGCTGGTTGGAACAAAAACATGGTTATGGATTAGTGACAGTTTGTCAGTTTTCCAGCATTTCCAAGCAAATGGTCAACTGTCATTTGCTCTCATCCATTACCATGTTTTTGTTCCAACCAGCCAGATCTGCAGATAAATCTGCGTGTGTATGGCCACCTTAACTCTATCCGCAGCCTAAAGGTGGCCATACACACGCAGATTTATCTGTAGATCTGTCTGGTAGGAACAAAAACCTGGTTATGGATGAGAGCAAATGACAGTTGACCATTTGCTTGGAAATGCTGGAAAACTGACAAACTGTCACTCATCCATAACCATGTTTTTGTTCCAACCAGCCAGATCTGAAGATAAATCTTACTAGTGTATGGGCAACTTAACCCTCCCTTCTAGTGCCTAACCCCAAGGCCATTACTTATCTCTTTGATCCTGGCTGCTGGGATTTTCACCATATCCCATATGAAATGGCCTTTCTTCCTGTCATGGTCGACCTCCCGCTATCCCATCTAATAACATTCTGCATAAACATCTATATTTCACTAGACACAAAGAAGAATGTTTTGTGCATTTTACATATACAATTTAGAATATTGCTGATCATTTTAATTTTACTTCCTCTGTTTTATACCTCTGGTCTTAAACTTAACCTCATTGAATATTATCACAGTGCTGCCTAGTAAGCACACAAGATCCTTCATAGAGTACATACAACAAGCAGTGTTTGTTCTCCAAGGACTCTCAAACTGTAATCGTATGTGTCCTTAATGTACTGACCTCAACTGCCATCAGTGTGTGTGTAGTATGGATGCTGGATTGCAATGACACACAGCAAATATTCAGTGTAGTTTTTAGGATTGATGATAAAGTCTGTCCCTTGTATTACTTATCACAAATGCCTCAGCATTACCCCCTCCTGAGGCTTCTTATCTCCCTAACACATGCTGCAACATTCTGTCCCTGCCCTTCCCTTTATGTTCAGTGTTTTCTCAGGACACATATCAGCCTGCGTCTAAGACGTGCAGCAGGGACTCATGGATTTGGCATCTTGCCACGCAGAGAGAAAGCGCTTTTATTCCATAAAAGGTTTAGCATAGCAACAGGAGTCACATTGGGTTTATCCATTGCGATGTTAAGGTCTCACTAAGACGTATGACCGTTTGTTCCACTGTTAGTTTCTTATATTATAGGTTGAAGTAAATGTAGATGTTAGGGTGTATACTAAATACATTATACACCCACTAAGGGCAACTAGCTTAAATCATACTGGTGTATTTACTGTAGACACCAATGACACGAAGAACAGGTTAAATGAGCCAATATTTGCAGCACAAATCACAGGGCAGGGTGCACAGCTGACCACACATCAGACCAACTTTCATCCAACTAGTTGGTTGGATGGAATAAAAATCTGGTACTGGATGGAAGCAAATGTAATTTGTAAATCAGTAATTTGCTCCGAAAATCTGGAAACGGACAAAACCTGTCGCTCAGACAAAATACTGTACTGTTGTATCGGATTTAAATAATTTCACTGAATGTTTTTGCCCATTTTCCTGGGTTTGTGAGCAAATTGCTCTTTGTCATTTGCTCCCATCCAGAACTAGATTTTTATTCCATCCATCCAACTAGTTGGATGAAAGTTGGTCAGATGTGTGGCCAGCTCTGCTGCAGACATGATTGGTGACCGCTTCTACACCAGCACGTGGTTCCTGTAACAGACTCTCATGATAAATTACGTGTAGCATGTGGTATACTTGCGCAGTGACAATATCTTTGGGTCAAACTGTAAAACTCATTTGACAAGCGTGTTTCTACACATCAGCAAGATACGATAGTCTAGAAAAGAATTGAAAAGATCTGTGTTTAGAGAATACCTGTGTGTAATATATGCATACATTTATCAAACTGTATATAAAAATACAATGTATTTACTCATTAAGATGAAAAGTAAAATAAAGCATTGCCTGTATAAAGTGGAGACAGACATCTTGTGCCAAGGCCTAATTATGGGTTCTAGTGCCCTAGGCCAATACACTTCTAGCCCAACAACTAGAAGTGTATTGGCCAGTTTAGGTATAACCATCCTCCAAGCTGTTCTTAGACAAAACCAAGTTGCAGATTAAAGCTGCGATAATACATATATCTGCATTTTTTTGCACAACACAATTGGATACAGAGATTAAAAAAAAGTGGAAAAAAGGCTAATAGGATATTGTCCAATGCACAGATGTGTCCACTCCGCATACTGTACTTCTATCCTCTGTGCGCTGCAAGTTGCGTTACACATCTTTGCATGTGCCTCTTATATTAAAATGCGTCTTATAAGCAAAATAAAGCACAAGCACTTACTGATTAAAATATGCCTGCGTTGTGGGTGACCACAGCTGTATTGGAATACAAAATGCTTCATTACATTGTTACACTGTAACACTGCATGTCATATGCCGATACAGCCACACACAGGAGTATAGGCGTGCCGCATTTTTGTTTAAATCGGCAACAGCTGCTTGTGCAAATAAGATGCATTTTAACTAAAAACAGTTACCCGTAAAGCCACTAAAAGCCATGACCGGAAAGGCTGTTTAATGCGCAAGGAGGCTTGATTTATGTAGACACATGTATTATACTACTGTGTATACTCTGCCATCAGGGGTGGATTTAGGGGTCAGGCCGCCCCTAGGAATAACATTTTTAGCCACCCCCCACCACCACCATATTATGCATGTGGTGTGATACAGTAAACACATCCTGCCCATCACCTTCTTTATCTGTCAGCCCCTGTGCCACTACTGATTGCTCCCAGGCCAGAAGCCGCATAGACACAACCAGAGCCCCGGCCTGCAGTAGGACAGCCAGCGGCAGGAGTGGGCCCCGGGCTGCCATAATATGTAGTGTGGAGAGCATGTACTCCTGTAGCACCGGAAGTGCACAGCCTGTGTACTTCTGGTGCTACAGGGGTCAGTGCGGCAGCCTTTGTATCACAGACAGCAAGCTCCTTTCTTCAGTGGGGTCCTTCCTTCTGGTGACCCATGAGGGGAGGGGAATGCCTTGCCGCCCCCAATAGCTGCCACCCATAGGCCCGTGCCTCACGGGCCTAGTGGGAAATCCGGCCCTGTCTGCCATATATTCCACTGGGACAAGATGTCCCTAACACAACAACTCCAATCATTCAATGGCAGGCCCTCCTTATTGGCTGACAGAGGACAATATTCCTCTATGCTTGTTCTGCCTCCAGTTTCCTTGATAACTGGTGGTTTGCTTGACACTGTGAACTGTACAGGAACAGCTTTACACTCGACCTTACATACAGATCTCTAGAACATAATGACCCCTTTTGCAAGATGGCAGCTCAACCAGAAAATAGAACAAAGGGAGGTTACATCTGCCAAAATTACTTCTTTGCTTACTGATAACTGTAGTTGTTTGTTATGGTGTGTACACACCGTGGGATTCCTTTACTATTCGACTAAGTTTCGAATCGGGATAGAAAGCTTAAAAACATGTTCATCTCCATTCGATGTCTATGCGATTCCGATACGATTTTGACTATATAGCCCAAATAGCCCGAAAGTCAAATTGTACCGTGTGTACACAGCATTACACTAATAGTGGGTACACAAGTTTACCAGTTTCAGCTGCACTTCCACCAGCATGGAATGAATTAAGTCTTTGTTTTATTTCCTAGTTCAGAGTTTTGATACAAATCAATTTTTTTAATATACCATATAATATACCATACCATGATATCAAAGATATATTGGGAATTGGGACATGGTCTACTTGAAACAATATTTACATATGGGTGCATATTAAACAATTGTGTTCAAACCCCTTATTAGCTGAATTTATAATGGATACCATTTATGTTTTTCATTCTCTTTCTATTTCTATCAGTTTGAAGATAGTGTTCTGGAAGCCTGTCTCCAGGTGCTAGATGCCAACCCCAAATACAATGAGGATTCCAACAAGGACTGTTCCCGACGGAATGACCCAGTGTACATTAGCCGCATCGTCAGTGCAATGGTGAGTGCATAAGCAGTGTTAACATTGTAGTGTTATACGTAGCCTTGTAACTTGTTCTACTGATACCGTATTTCTGCTTTTTGTGCTACATAGAAGTATGATCTTAGATAAGTGTCTGAACCTATATTGTAGTTTGGTGGCTCCAGGAACGCGATTTCAATGTGTCGCACCTTTTATGGTATAGAGCCTTACTGGGCAAGCCCAGCATGTTGATACCTTTGAGATTCGCCCATGGTCCTGCAGGTGAACTTTAATGGTGACAAAGGAGTCCTGTATGGGCGATGGGACAACTGTTACGACGATGGATTCAGCCCCATGTTCTGGATCGGCAGTGTGGATATCCTGCGGCGCTGGAGGAAGTTCGGGTGTCAGGCGGTGCGATACGGGCAATGTTGGGTCTTTGCTGCAGTTGCCTGTTCAGGTGAGAATATTGACAAAATGGTTACAGTACGGTTATTCATTATACTGTAAGGTAATTCATGTTGTATTTTTGTTTCAGTTTTAAGGTGTCTCGGCATCCCAGCACGCGTCATCACAAACTATAACTCTGCCCATGATACCAACCGGAATTTGTTGATAGAACAGTACATTGATGAGCAAGGAGGAACACAGAAGAAGCAAAAAGAGATAATCTGGTAAGGATTTGAGTGGCTGACATTAGAAGCATGAAGGCACTGTTCTACATACACATTCTACATAGATAGACATCACAGAATGTACAATATACTACTACTTTATGAATACTGTATATTTATTATGAACCATGTACATGGTATTATGGATAAAAATCAATACAAAAATATTGCTTAAATGATATGCAATACATTTTCTTTCCCACTTTCATTGAAGGAACTTCCACTGTTGGGTTGAAGCCTGGATGAGCCGTCCTGACCTAGGTGAAAAATACAATGGATGGCAGGTTATCGATCCAACGCCTCAAGAGAAGAGTGAAGGTGGGAATGAGACCTGATTATCTCTTCTCACTGTGGTTTCAGGCTTTTTCTCCTGATCTGGACATAATTTCCTTGTGTCAGCTACTGGCAAGCTATCATATATTGATATTGATGTGATATTGACTCTGCCGGTAGCTTTTCTAGCAATAGTGATTGAGGGGGAAATTTACTAAAGGAAATTTGTAAAAAATAGGTGTATTTGTATCCAGAAATACCGTTATTTTTTACATTTACTATCCCGAAAATATGGCAATTCGTATTGATAGCACATCAATACGAATTGCCGTATTTTCGGGATAGTAAATGTCAAAAATAAGTGTACTGTATTTCTGGATACAAATACACCCATTTTTTTACAAATTGCCTTAAGTAAATTTCCCCCTACATGTCTGTTTGTTTTAGGTCTGTATGAGTTTTGAAACACAAAATTGGTACACCCCGGTGACACAAGGTTTTCTCAGTCTACAATCATTTATAGAAACCATTTTGAGTGTCAAATCCTACCTGGACCTTTATTGGTAGAATAGTGTGGATTATATTGATATTTCCCTGTATACTGTACTTCTTTCTAAAAATAGCATTGTCAATCTTGCAGGCGTTTACTGCTGTGGTCCTACGCCTGTTATTGCCGTTAAGGAGGGTGACCTTGATCTGAAGTATGATGTCCCATTTGTATTTGCTGAAGTAAATGCGGATCTGGTTTACTATGTGAAACAAAAAGATGGTACCAACAAGCAGACAATCTACACCGCGCAAATTGGAAAAAACATCAGCACTAAAGCAGTGGGGAAGGAAAGCAGAGTAGACATCACAGACAACTACAAGTATGCTGAGGGTAAGTGAAACAATGTGATAAACTCACACAGTCCTCAGGGGTTTGGGCAGATTTCATTCTGTTAAGTGTAATTAATAACTTTACTTGGGAAATAGGAAACCTAAGAGTCCTAGATATATATTATTAGTGTTACGGTGCCCATACATTGGTGCGATTTGGCCTGGTTTTGATCAGATTCCAATGCATCTGGAAGAGAAATCGGATGAAAAGTGGCCAAATCACGGGCCTTTGAAATCTGAATGGATCTAATGCATGGTCCCGTGCACATCGGATCTGAGTCAGAGGTCGGACATACAGCACATAGGATAAATCAGAATAGTAGCCCTCTGTGTACATTGTGGGTGCTTTTTAGCACATGCTATGTATTGCATCCGAATTCCCTAGAACTCGACTGGCACCTCCCCGGGAGTCCTTTTACATGCGTTAAATCCAGGGTTTAAAGTGAGGGGGAACGGGGTGGAACAGAGTTCCACCACCTCTAATGGTGAGGTGGAACATTTTAAGCTCCACATTGGCCTTGCACAGTAATTCTCATAGTATAGCACTCTATTTTGCACGGGACCATGCATTAGATCCATTCAGATTTCAAAGGCCCGTGATTTGGCCACTTTTCATCCGATTTCTCTTCCAGATGATGAGATAATGAGAGTGGGGTAATTAGGTGGCATAGAGAAATTAGTTCCCCCACCTCTGCATGACTCTTTTAAGCCCTGGTTAAATCACATGCGATATATTCGATGTAAAAATGGCACATCAAGTGCCAGATCAGCTGTAAGCTCTCCTGGGCCCTTATTCTGTTTCGTGCGGTACGGCCCGCGTGCGGCCGTACCGCCGATGTTTTTACTCTGCACATGCGCAGAGGTCAATCTGCGCATGTGCAGCCCCCTTCGCCGCAGACGTATTTCGTCCGCCGCAAAGGGGGCGTATAGGGGCGTGAGAGGCTTCATGCCCTCATTTCCCTATGTGTACGCCCCGCGTTTCATGGGCGTTCCCATGCAAACGCGGGGCGTATGCATGGTTATGAGGGCATGACGCAACTCATGGGGGCGGAAAGCTGACGTCGCCGGATGTCAGCTTTCAGCCCCCATACAAGCTACCACACGGACGATTGTCCGTGTGGTCTCAGCTTGCGGGAGCTGCCGGGGCGTGCGGACCTGCCTTCGATGGTCGACGACCATCGAATGCAGGGGGCAGCTCCCACCATGGTGGAGGCGTACGCCTCCACCATTTTTATGCGGATCGCCAGCCGTCCGTGTACGGACGGCCGTGGCGATCCGTAGGGTGGGCGGGGATTGGTTTGTGCGGCCGGAGCCCCGTGTGCGGCTCTGGCCGCACCAACCAGAATAAGGGCCCTGGAGAGCTGCTGTTGAAGTTCAAGGGAAACTTTCAGACCAGTGTATGGGCATCTTAAGAGCAGTAGCACAAGGTGGCAGCAAGATGTATCGGAGTGCAACTAGTATCTGCCCTATAGGAACACAGGTCTGCCTGTGCCCGGCTACTGGGAAGGCTACACTGTATACCAGTCATCAAATGAGTGCAGTGCTTTATGCTAGAAGGTGCTGTTTTGGGCTGTATAGCATAGTAAACTACCTAAAGTGCCAAAGTATGTATAACATATGTCTGCAGATCAGTGAGTATGGAGAAATTACCTCTCTGCTGTGGAATGTTTAAATAAGTGTCAGAGTTGGCTTCATGGAGAATAAAGCGAATGGAGCTGGAACTTTAGAAAGGAGACATTATACTCTGTTCTATTCTGAGCTGGCAGCAGATTTATTTTTCTGTTTAAAACACTCACATGACAGAGGGGCTTGTTAGGTTCCTCAATGTTTCAGCAACCAGGTGCCAACAGCTGTAAAAGTCTGTTTTATGATTTATTTATTTTTCTATATGCTGGTAAGGGTCAGAGTGACAACAATACTTGTTTTGTATAAGCATTATTACTGTACAGTAGCTGCCAATAATTGGGAACATTCGGCTACATCAATGAACATCTGTCTAGGCAGTGTTATGTATGGACTATTTCACTCTACTGAAAATCAGGTGTAGTATTTGATGACAGTAATCAGGTGGACATGAGAATGTCGGCATGGTCGAACAGTCTACATTCATCTGTTAGTGGCCCTGGTGGCCTCTTACATTACCCAGTGGCTTCCTGTTCTTGGCGGTCATGTGACTGTTACTTCAAGGTCAAACTTCTGAGGGACCAGCGGTTTTTGTAAATATTTCCACATTATGCACTAATCCCTACCGCTAATGCCTAACCATAACTGTTGATATTTTACATGGTAACTGTGAACTATGTATTCATATCACTATTCCGAAGAGGTAGAGATGTTGCTGATTGACCATATAGACATTCTAATGTTGACATTTTTAGATCAACAAGGTTTATGTTGACCATATGACCACACGCGATACTCGGCACTCTCAAGGAGTGAAAATATTGTCACTTACAAAATGGTGGATCTGCTTAATTCTCAGATTTATGTGCTGAAGGAGCAATGGTAATATATCTGGTATGATGCTCAGACAGTCGGGATTCTGACAGTCAGTATAGCAACATCAGAATCCCGACTGCTGGTACTCACACAGGGAGGTGAGCGCTAAGATTGCCCTTCCAGGCTCGCTGTGCTTGCCACAGGTTCTATACTCCCTCTATGGAGGTTGTGGTCCCCACGAGGGATAATAGCCCATCAGTCAGGATCCTGACTGTCGGGCATTTAACAGTCTGAATCCCAACTGTCGGAGCATCATCTGGCACCCATATATGTGGTGTTCTTTCTAGCAACATGGACCTTGTAAAATTATTGCAGTTCCTCCTTCCTGCCTAGAGTGTGACTGTCTGCTGTAGTACTTCTAGCTCAGTCTGGTTTGTATCTCAGTGCTGAGATACAAACCAGACTGTGGTAGAAACACAACAGGCAGGTGCCAGGACAAATTTTTTCAGTTTGTCATTATATAGTAAGAATGTAACTTTATACACACTGTGTTCTCGGCAACCCCTGTACTGTGGGATGTATGTTGTAGATTACTGTGGTGAACACTTGTCAATAGATTAACTATAGCTTGTTAATAAAATGGAATCCATGTTTATTTCTCTATTGTTTAACAGGCATCAAAGTTTCACACCAGGGGTTATATTTATATTTGATCAATATATATTTAAAGCAATAAGGGTAAACTACACAGTATTAATAAAAAGTAATGTATACAAGGTGTCAGCAAAGGGGTAGGAGGACGTTGAGTCTTAGGAGAAATTTACTAAGATGAGAATTCTATTTAACATGGGATGTTGCTATGGGCAACCAAATAGAATATAATTATTTATTTAGAACCTTGTAGAAAATGATAGATAGTATATGATTGGTTGCTCATAGCAACATCCCATGTGAAATAGAACTCCTATCTTTGTAAATTGCCCCATTACCGCCTAATGATTGTTACATTTCCCCATACCACCCCTGAGGTCAGCGTTCAGTTAGCAGAGGCTGCTCCGAAGTGCACTGCAGAAAACTGGAACTGAGGGGGTGATTCAGAACCACTCGCTGCAGGCCGAATTTGGTCCCCATGCCAATGTTTGGGGATGGCATGAATATGCACCTGTGCACACCCCTGGAGAAAACGCCTTTGGAGAGTTTCACACTTGGCGTTCACTCCAGGATGGGTGGGCAGGAGGTGGGCATGGGGCGGAAGCAGGGAACGCCCAGAGTTATATGGGTGCACCCATAGAAACTCTGGGCGAATGAAGGTGTGCCCATTCCTGCTTGGGGCGGGCGGTTGACGTCACAGGACATCTATGCCCACCCCAAATTCATTGGGAAGCGCGTGTTTGAAAAGTCAGTGCAGGCTCACTTTTCTTTATAAGCGATGGTGAGCGACCACATGCATGTGGATGTATAAGTGTACACAATCACTTACATGCTAGTGCAGGGACTTGCACGGTGGGAGGGGTGGTGTTTACCTGCTTGCTAGGCAGTGAATATACACAGGTCTGAATCAGGCCCTTAGAGTGCACTGTGCACGCATTTTGTCAAGTATTACAGATACAAAGCCTTGTGCTTTCCAGTGTTCTTCCTAAACCATTTCCATAGTATACATTGCCACTAACACTCGTTCTTTGGTAATGAGCAGATATAGGGCGAGATTTACTAAAGGGAAAATGCCGTAAAACCCCCGTTTTACGGCATTTTCCTATGTATCAATCCCCGTCCGCCCCGTTTTCGCAAGGCTGGGTATCGCCATCCCCTGGGTGGCGATACCCTATAGAAGCCTATGGGCTTCTTTCGCCTCCCGCCGTACGACGTCCGCGCGCCCCTTCTCCCTCCCGTCCTCCAAAATCTCCTCAGGAGACACAGGGGGACGCTGCCAGCCACCGGGAGGTGACGGAGACCCCCGCAGCCCACATCACAGGTATCGCGGGGGTCTCCGTCACCCAATCCGATGCTGGCCGCATATGATAGTACATATGCGGCAGCATCGCGGCGGCGGCTGCAGTGCGAAGGGCGGCGATGTATGTTAATACATCCCGCCCATATTGCTTTTATATAGATAAAGGTGTGATCTGAAGGGAATGATATAATTATATATTAGATTAAGAACTATAGAAAACCACAATTAATTGTAAATTGCATATTGCCTACTCTAGATACAACCCATTGCACCATTTAGAGATCAAATGGAAGGTTTAAAATGTTACCCAATCAAGTAATTTTATTCTATCAGGTATTTTGCTGGTCTCCTCTAATTCTGTCCTCCTCTTGCCCCCAGGCTCTGAAGATGAAAGGAGGGTATTTGATAAAGCAAATAAATTCTCTACTGTACCATATAGACAGGCAGAGGACGTTCCCTCTGGGATCAGCATCAAAATTAAAGTATCGGAGGGGATGAACAATGGCTGTGATTTTGACGTATTCGCAGTTATCAACAACAACACTGGGGAGGAAAAGGAGTGCAGACTTACGTTTTGTGCACGGACCTCCAGCTACACTGGAGAGGTAGGACCAGAATGTGGAATGAAGGACCTTCTCAATCTGAAATTGGAGGCAAATGAAGGTAACTCACTCAGTTCATTTCCTAACTGGTGTAAAAGAAAATATTTTTTTTTGGGGGGGGGGGGGGGGATCTATTTTTTGTGCCTGTTCAGGGGAATCGGGCTGCCCATGATGGGTGTGTTTTTGCTTCCAAAATGTAGGGAATTAATAGCATAAAGCAGCTTCTCCCATAATGAGTTGCCATTGAGGTGACCAAAAGCCCCATTGGAAAAAATCCAAAGGGCCCGGTGCGAGAAACAATTGACTAGCTCCCAGTCAGGTTTTGATGGCACGAAAAACCCTTACAACAGGAAAGGTGTAATGGTCCATTTACATTATGAAAAGTAGTAACATCTGAAATGACAAATCGATTGAGGTGATGTATGGGCACTTTCCAGATATGAAGATGCAATCTTTAGATGGGGAAATCTGCTGATCACTGAAATAAATCTGTGTGGGCAAGTCAAATAGATTGTAGAAACCATTTATCTGGCCCCCCCCCCCCCCCAAAAAAAAACACTGGATCTGGAAAACCATTAATTGTGATTGCGGATGTATGGGGCCCATAAGATCTTATATCTGTACACTTTTTAGCCGAAAGCTCCAAAAAATACAACTAGAAACAAATACAATAAAAAATACTGCTGCTCAGCAATACGGTTCCACAATGAGATATGGTTGCCAAGTATTTCCCCCTAACAATTTAATGAGGATCTCTGCTATTCAATTGGGTGCCAGGAAAAAGAGGTGAAAGAGAGGGATCATTTATAAATGCAATTTAATGTACTTTAGGTATGGTACTCGAAACATTCTCAGGAGAAAGCCAAGCCTCCAGGATAATAGATCCCTTAGCTGTATATGTCTGTATATAAAATGTGTGTGTGTGTGTGTGTTTTTTTTTTTTTTGCAAAAGTACTTTCTGAGCAGAACGCTTGTGAGAATGTGCTCAGGATATGGCTTGTGCATGGAAATATTATTCCTCAAGCACTTTGACCTGTTTTTCCCATCACTTAACAAATAAAACAGTTTGTACTAGCTACATATTGTTTCTCTAAACTTTTCTCCATGAATTTAGAGTTCAAATATTATTCAGTTTTTATACATTTCTACTTCATATGTTAATTTATTTAGTACTTTGGTTAACATGCCAAGGTTGGTTTTATTTTTATATGTTTATTTCTGTTTCCTTTCCTTTGTTGCATTTTTGTTTCCAGTTGCAAAAGGAAATGATGTGCATGGTTTGATTATCATATCTGTCAGTCCCCACACATGCACTGTCCAGCTCATGAGAGGTTCTGCCTTTCCCACACTGCACAGTGCCTGGATCCTTCTACCTAATATGGTCACAGATTCAGAGCAAGGAGTTTTCGGTCACAAAGCCCTCTTACATTCAGTTTCTGTGGAGTTTCTGTGAATGTGATAAGTTATCCAGCAGCACTCTGTATTTCTATACTTCATACCATTCATAATTGAAATAGTTTGTTAATGTGGATTTGGGGCAGATTAATTTGTACCTTGCATGCAATGCACAGCCATAGCTTAATGCTGTATCCTGGTAAGACTGATGTGTATAACAATGTACGCTTAGCACAGTCAAAGGAAGATAATCAACAGATACTACATGTGTCCCCATACATCATTGGGGATACAGTCAATTGGCCGACATGACTGAAGGTCAACACAAGCATCAGGTCGACATGGGGATTTTCACCTTTTTTTTTTATACCTGACGCATGCCGACAGGCGGTATTTCATGCCCTACCATCCAGTAGGGCATGGTGGGAGAATAAAATAGTGTAGCAAAGCACCGTGCCCAACAACTGGAAAGCGGACGCAGTGCTACATTTAAGTGTCCATGTCGACTGTTAATATTTGGGACAATAACATAGGTGAAAAACCCCATGTCAACCTAATGACCCTGTCGACCTGGTGGTGTCGACCCAATGCTTGTCGACTTAGTTCATGTCTATGCTATGATCCATACCATAGTTGTCGATATATGTTTTTTTCTGGTGGGTGCTCAATCCAAAAATATAGAGGAGTGGCTTCATGGGGAAGGGGTGTGGCCACAAAATAATACCAATTTATATTATGGAGCACAGTTGTCTCCAATATTCAGATTACGGCAACAGAGTTCCACATACATAAATGCCCCCACAGTGCAGGTACTCCGCGGACAGAATACACTCTTCCCGGCATACTGTTTCTCAGGTGGCGGGTCCGGCGATGTGGGTGCTGCAGCCGCAAATTAGCAAGTTAATACAGCGGCCCAGCAGCAGGACTCAGGCCCGTGGGTGCTCATCAATTTCCGTGGGTGCGCGGGCCCTTGAGCACCCACAGAATCGGCACCTATGATCCATACCCCATCACTACTGCAGTTACACCAAAAAACCTATCTCAGTGCATTGAGAGATGAGACACTGCTAGTATTGGCAGACTTTTTAGTCAACTCCAATGCAAAAGAATGGATGACCGCTGATCTTACTTCCCTTCTTTGAAGCCATAATGCATAACACAAATTCAAGAAATAAGTTAGTGTTGTGTATCATTTGTGTAAGAATTACTTTATTGTGGATTATGTAGCTTTGAAATAAGACATTGGTACTTCATTGTCTATTCTACTGATAATGTGCAATAAAATATTGGTATTAGAATCTATAGGTTAAGAAAATTGGAAGTAAGCTTCTTTCAAATCCATTTCAAATGCAGGCCCAAAAGCCTAATACAGATTAATTTAGAATAAGCAGTGTCATCAGGAAGTTCTTCTAATGCCCCGTACACAAGATTCAGTCTATTTTTGTAATCTATTTTGCTTTTATAAGCAAAATTGAATGGACATCGAACGGTTTTCAGCTGCATTCGATGCCAATTTGATATCAAAATCTAATAGAAAAATAGACTGGGCAGGTAAAACTATGTAGCACAGACCTGTACCATATAGTCTAAATCAAATGTGTTTTGCTTGCTGTTCGATTCGATCCCAATCTATTTGGGATCGTATCGCAAGTAAAATCGCTCATTGTGTACATCCAGATTGCACTGGTAATCCATTACGGTGGTAACTAGTGGTGTATTATAAACAAACATACTTCATGTCCTGGTTTTTAAATACAAAAAGTTCCAGATAATCTGCTCCATTTAGAACATTTGGTACTTGTGTATTATCACGGCGCCCATCACATCGCATCGCATACCACTAATTAAGGTATGCGATGGGACCCGATTTGAGCCTTTCCCCGGGCTGAGTGTACAATTTTAATATCGCTTCACATCGCATGCCATTATAATATGATAATACACAAGTACCGAACATTTTAATTTGTGATTTCATTGGAGGATGGAGATTCTTTTATTTAAGGCATCCTTTGATGGTAAGAGTGATTTTATAGAAAGAAACCTACAAGTTGTGCTACCAATTGAAGAGATGTTTGACAGACTGCTAGTGCCCAGTGATGCTGTAGAGTGTGACAGACTGCTAGTGCCCAGTGATGCTGTAGAGTGTGACAGACTGCTAGTGCCCAGTGATGCTGTAGAGTGTGACAGACTGCTGCTGCATTTTGAATGCACTATTTAGTTAGTAAGAATTCTCCCTTTTTATAGGGAAAAAACAATTTACAACCAAATATATTAAATAAAAATGGTAAAATAAATATTTAACTATTGTGCAGCTGTTCATTCCTCACTCTTCTCCCATCTACCCATACCTTCCATTCTTGTTCTATTCCTCATATTGTTCTACCTCAATGTCCCTGCCTCCCACTCTTCTCCCTCCCCCCCCCCCCCCATCATCCCTTCTATCTTAAGCTAATTATCCCCCTGCAGCTACATTGGATCACTGCACATTTGTATTACAATATGCTGTAATCCCATAAAGCCAAGTTAATTATGTAATGTGCCTGTAACTGTATATCATAACTACTGTCCACGGTGACTGTCTGATCAGGATGATACCTTCTCCACTGGTACTTCCTCAGGGAGTGGAATCGGTACATCTGACCAGACTTACGTCTACAGTCATTAGGTCGACCCCGGAAGGTAGACTGGCCCCAAGGTCGACAGGGTTAAAGGTCGACATGGGCCCATGTTGACATAGGTTTAGGTCGACAGTTATTAGGTCGACATGAGTTTTTCACTGTTCTTTTACCCGAATGTCGACATGGACACAGTTGGAGTTGAACCGCAGCCCCTCGCTTCACTCGCAATGCTTCGGGCACGGTGCCTCGCTATGCTCAGCACACTATTTTATTCTCCCACCACGCCCTAGTGGATGGTAGGGAATTAAATACCGCCTGTCGCCACATGTCCGCTCAAAAAAAACAGTGAAAAAAACTCATGTCGACCTAATGACTGTCGACATAACACCCATGTCGACCTTGGGTCCAGTCAACCTTCCGGGGTCGACCTAATGACAGTCGACCTAAGTGTGGTCTGACAGATGACCGTTTCCCCAGGGAGTGTATGCAAGTGTCCTGTGCTGCACAGTGCATGAGATTATATAGTATCTTGCACACTGCAAGAGATTATAGTACATTACTCACGCTAGCGAGATGACAGCTAACATTCCAGTCACAGGAATTTTCCTAGCTTTTGTAGGTGTCTTATTCCAAAAATATCCTTGCTTATCTTGTAACCTTCCTGTGAGTTTTATTCATGTTTAACACATTATAGTAGTTTGGGAAAGTGATCTAGTACTACAGAGCTGACATAACGTAGGGTTCATCTGGTTTTCGAAATAATATACAGGAAATGGGAGTAGTTACTGTAAATGCCAAAGTTTGGCTATAGCATACAATCTCATCAATGTTAAAATGAAACAAAAATGATAAAGATGGAAGCACTTTAAAATTGTCTATCTTCTTTTGGGGTGCAGGATGACCAACAGTCTGGAGACTGATGTTGGAATCCCGATTTAAAAGCACGACAGTCAGGATCTTGACTTACAGGGCTATTCTCCCTAGTGGGGGGTCCACAACCCCCTATGAGGGAGAAGAGAACCTGTGATGAGTGCTCACCCAGTGTCAAATTCCTGGCAGTCTGGATTCCGATGTTGTCCTAATGCCAATTAGAATCCAGACTGTTGGGAGATCATACCACACCGCTTCTTTTGATCAAACATTTGCTTCCGATTACTCTAGCTCAGTGATGGCTAACCTTGACACTCCACCTGTTGTTGAACTACACATCCCAGCATGCCCTGCAACAATTTTAGCATAGCCAAATAGTAAAACTGTTGCAGGGCATGCTGGGATGTGTAGTTCAAATACACCTGGAGTGTCAAGGTTAGCCTTCACTGCTCTAACTCATCCCTTTGTGTATCTCATTTATGTACCTACAGAGAAGAGAGTGCCTCTGCGAGTTCTCTATGAGAAGTACAGCTGTAGTTTGACACAGGACAACATGATCAAGCTGATGGCTCTTCTCCATGACTACTCCACCAAGGACATCCTACTTGCCATGCGAGACATACACATTAAAAACCCAGACATCAAAGTGCGGGTGAGTGCAACAATTTTGTTATTTCTGTACAATCCCTCCAATAAACAAATGAGACAACCTGACCAAACTGTATTAAATTATCAAACAATTTACCCTTATAGGCCTTACTATAGGTTATCATTGCCACCCCCTTGCTCCCTCACATGTTTCACTGGCTGGGAGACTTAAAGCATACCTTCTAACTGTGCCACTTTCCGCGGGGCCATCCCATTTTTTGGGGGATGTTTCCACGACCTGCCCATGGCTGGCGGTGTCCCATGGCGGTGGGCAATTGAGAGTTTGAGAGTCCCCCTGGTCCCCCGTGAATAGACGCTGCCCACATCGGTGAAAACGGGGGGGGGGGGGGGGGGGGGTGTGTGTGTATCAAGAGTATATGCCATGACCATGGGAGATATGCTTAAAGACAAAGCCAACTTTCCACCTCCTCTCCCTGTGGCTGATTGGACAGGATTATTTCCTTCTGTCAGCAGCTACTAGTGACCCCCCTGAAAGAATGGAGAGATGGCAGAGGGACAAAATACTAATAATAGTATAGGTATGTAAGCTTGCAGCAGGGCCCTCTAACCGCCAAGTCTGTCTGTTGTTACCAGGTTTGTTTTATCACTGTCTACTATTGTAAAGCGCAACGAGATCTGCTGCACTATATAAGAAACTGTAAATAATTAATAAATAAATAAGACTGAATGGATGTGGCTAGATTTGTTGAGCCTATTTGCACTTTTGCAATTTGTTGTAAAGAACAGACAGGTGTCAATGTTTAAAAGAAGAATTAAAACACCCTACTTCTGCCACAGGAAGTGGCAGAAGTACAAATAGAAAAAAAAGCATTAGTAAATTCAGTAACGCAAACGTTACATGTGTACGTGTTTCTATCAGCTCTTTTGAATACTTATAGTAAATGAAGTCTTACCTGCCAATAGTTCCACATTTCCTTAAGGTGTAATTTTCCACCGCAATGCCAAACTTTGGTTTCTAAAGATATGCTGTAAAATAATGTAATCTGAAAGAGATTGTAAGAGGGCTCAGGTTTGTAGACTTGAAGAGTAAATAATACACAATAGCACTTTGTGTCTGCTTATTTTTAGGCTGTAGTTCATGTCAGACAAAATATGTAACACTGGAACTAAAATTCGAGGTGGTCTATGTAGCCAAAGCTCAGGCTGATGTTTGGTATAACTCCTACAGTTTTTAGACTAGTTCACATGCTGCAAATACAGAATGCTTGGATGGAGAGCCCAGACAGCAGTCCTAGCATAGATGTTTCACCGTAGTCTACTCACTTTAATACAATTCTCCCAGTAACTCGTTACAGGTTACAAACGGGAAAATTCAAATATGTATACTTACCTTCCCTCGCCCCACTAACCCTCCTTACCCCATAGAGCAGGGGTGGGGAACCTTTTTTCTACCGAGGGCCATTTGGAAAATTTAAAAACCCTTCGGGGGCCATATAAAAATTATCAATTATCGGCATATACGCGTGGGCATTATACACAGGGCAGCGGCATATGCATGTGGGCATTATACACAGGGCAGCAGCATATACATGTGGGCATTATACACACTGGCAGCAGCATATACATGTGGGCATTATACACACTGGCAGCTGCATATACATGTGGGCATAATACACAAGGGCAGCGGCATATACATGTGGGCATTATACACAGGGCACCGGCATATACATGTGGGCATAATACACAAGGGCACCGGCATATACATGTGGGCATTATACACACAAGGGCAGCGGAATATACATGTGGGAATTATACACAGGGCACCGGCATATACATGTGGGCATTATACACACTGGCAGCGGCATATACATGTGGGCATTATACACACTGGCAGCGGCATATACATGTGGGCATTATACACACTGGCAGCGGCATATACATGTGGGCATTATACACAGGGCACCGGTATATACATGTGGGCATAATACACAAGGGCAGCGGCATATACATGTGGGCATTATACACACGGGCAGCGGCATATACTTGTGGGCATTATACACACGGGCAGCGACATAAAAAGTGACAGTGTGGAGGAAGGGGGGTGTCACCCCCAAACAGGTTAATGTGATTATGTCTGATTATAAGAATCAGACATAATCACATTAACCTGTTTGGGGGTGAATCCAGGGGTAAATGACAACCCCTGGATGTGTCAGTCACTGGGGAAGGGAGGGTGAGAGAAGCAGCATTGCGGGCGCATCTTCTGCATATCTCCCCCGCCACCCGCCCGGCTATATTACCAATTAATCAGCTGCCCGCCATCCCGCCCGCCTATATTACTGATGTACTGTATCAGCCGCCCGCCCGCCTATATTACTGAGGTATCAGCCGCCCGCCCTCCTATATTACATACCAGGCTCCGGGGATGGCTGCTGCTGCTGCCGCCGGGGAGATGTGTAGAAGACGCCCCCTCCAATCACAGTGGCTGTGGGAGGGGATGCGCCGGCAGTGATTGGCGGGCGCGTCTTCTGCACATCTCCTCGGCGGCGGCAGCAGCAGCAGCCATCCCCGGCGGCTGGTATGAAATGTAGGCGGTCGGGCGGATGATACTTCTGTAGTATTGGCGGGCGGGCGGCTGTAATAAAGGCAGGCGGGCGGGCCGGACAAACTGAGTGCGGGGGCCGTATCCGGCCCGCGGGCCGGAGGTTCCCCACCCCTGCTATAGAGACTAAAGCTGGATAGTTATCTGTCCAAAACATCCGATCTGTCTGGTGGGAACACAAATCTGGCAATATATATCGGAGCAAATGACAATCAGCCATTTGCTCGAGAATGCTGGAAAACATAAATACGATTGTTCAGATAAATTTATTAAAATCAAATGGCTTTAGTTAGTCTGAATGACCATTGTCTGTTTTCCAGTGTTTGGGTGCAAATTTTACTTTTTATATGCTCCAGATTTTTGGTTCCACTAGAACAGGGGTGGCCAAACCGGTCCTCGAGATCTACCAACGGTCCATGTTTTCCTGATCACCTAGCTCAATACTAATGGTCACATTTTCATACCTGCTGCATTCATTCCTACTATAGATCCACAGGTTGCCTGGAAAACATGCACCGAAGGTAGATCTTTAGGACAGGTTTGGCCACCCGCACCCCTGCAGTAGAACATTGGACCCCTAAATCTTTAGGGGTGTACTCTGCTTTGCTCAAATGGTGCCCATACATGGTGTGATGGTGCATCATGCATCTTAAACTAGATCGCATTGTTTCTAGTTCAAAATGCATGCAATGTGCTAAAGCACCGGGTGTTTTGAACTAGATGCAATGCAGTCTAGTTCAAAATGTACAGGCAGCACATAAAGTATGCACTGTGTGATGGGTTGTGCCTAACCCAAAGCCACCTCCTGACCTGCCCATAACATACCCCACATACAAACTATTGGAATGCTGGCAGTCAAGATTTTAGCCTCAATGTCTCCATCATTGTTGGGATTCTAACTTCAAGTTGGGATGCTGGCATCCTATCTGCATAGATTTTAACCACATTATATTACATTTATTGTACACAACGTAAACCCATGGCCCATATACACTAGACTGATCAGTGAAAGATAGGTGAACAACTTCCAGTATCATGGACAAACAATATTGTACATACACACTGAATGCTATGCCAAATGATGAAAGATCTAGCTAGCCTAGTAACATGCACATTTTTGTGAATGACAGTCAAAATTGAGCTGCAAGTACAGATTACAGAAACCGTCTTTGACTACTCGCGGAAGCGTGCACAATTCAGTGCATACACACTGGCCGATATTTTGAACAGTATCGCTCACAAAAGGGCCAAAATGAGCAATATTGTTAAAAATATTGCCCAGTGTGTACACACCTTCACAATTACATCATTGCTTCGGTGTTAAATGAACTTAGCCTTTTACTGTTGATTGAAACTATTTAGTATTATTGTATTGGGGCTCACTGACACTTAAGAACATTTTACCCACCGGTCACTTACCATTTTGAAAATGTGTGTGGGTATAAGCCAATATGGCATAGAGCCACAGGGAGAAAGGTTCTCAACTTTTCCTGCTCATACATAAACCACAGGGCAGGTTACAGACATGTACAAAAATGTTATGTTTGTATTTGAAATCTTTATTAAACCAGTAACTAGACCTGCATATATCACTCAATTCATGAGATAACAGCAGTCTGGTGAGATATTTCTCTTTTTTAATTGAAATCACATTAATCAGTTGATGCAGAATTTAATTAAAGTAATACAATTCATCTTAATCGTCACAAAATCAGTGGGAAATACGAACCTAGCTAGGAACAGGGTCATGTTGACATGTCTTCCAGTACCAGCAGTACACATAGTACTCCAGTACAGAATTCTTGTAAGAGCTGGTTCAGCACAAAGTTGGAAACATCATGGCCATAAAGCAAGGCAAAACATTGTGAATGTTTCCCATCTCTCCAGGCAGATTTGCGAGAATATTTAATAGTAAAGAGATTCAGGTTTGAGCAAAGGTCCCTTATTGATATAGGATCGAAATTTAGATCCAATTTGGTGGTCACTTTGGTGTGATGACATTACTAGCTCTAATCCTTCCCTCGTCAGGTGATTGGTGAGCCTAAGCAGAATCGGAAGCTTGTTGCAGAAGTTTCTCTGAAGAATCCTTTTTCCGAGCCTCTAGTTGGCTGTTGCTTTACTGTGGAGGGAGCTGGTCTGACAGAGGGGTCGGTGCAGAAAGAACTGTAAGTTAGGGTGAAGATACCAAAAAAGAAGGGTTGGCCAAAATATGCAGTGGAGTGGTAGTAGCGATCACAAATTATAACAATTGTCTCTTTTTCTACAGGGATGGTCCTGTGGAACCTGGACAGGATGCCAAAGTACGAGTGGATCTCATGCCCCAGTTACCTGGGCTACGCAAATTGGTGGTGGATTTTGAGAGTGATCGTCTGAAAGGGGTAAAAGGTCATAAGAACGTCATCGTTGCTCCTCTTCCAAAGTGAAAGATGCAGACACTGCCGCACAGGCTAGTGCTCAGCTCCAGCTATCATGTTACATACTGGTCCTGTAAAGTGAGACTGTTTAATCTCTATGAAAGCTATATTTACTCTGCACTCCGCAGCTAGTACGTTACGCTCTGTTCATTAAAACACTCTGCCATACAAGTCTGAACCACATAATGATGTTTTAGGGTCTTGGCAATGAAGAGGTCAGATCTCGTTCCTCTTTGCAACCTGCACCTAGCTAGCCTGCTTGCCTGGTTCAAACGTATACAGGAGTATTTCAAATCAGGGGATACAGATTTGTTGCTATGCTGTAAATAACATTTTGTATCCAGACATTAAAAAACATTTATATAAAAATGACACAAGAATCTGCAAGCTGTCATCTTTTCTTGAGTCCTGACCTTCCCTTGCTCCTGCAAGTGATTCACTCTATTCCACTCCAAACGCTATTACTGGAAGATGTGTGATAACAGGAGTCAGCCTGGGATTCTGGCCACTTGGAATCAAGATACAGAGTGACCGCAGGCCTGCCTGGCTCCAGTACAATTTAGGCAGGTGTTCTGGAAGGCCTCATGCATCCCCAGCACAACCTCCCCCACTTTACTTCCAAACATTCTCCTGAAAAACCAGCAACTAAATCTCCCCCACAGTATTAGTATTGCAGAGAAACTGAAGTTTTATCCCTAGTCTGCAATTCATATAGTACTGGTCTCTCCCTCCTATTTGTATCCCCTCCCTTCCTGCATTACTTTTGGTTTAGCAGAGATGTCCACAACACTTCATCACTGTTTATATGATATAAAACATATGGAAAAAATTATTTTTAAATGGCCTTTGTAATACAGTGAATCGTTCAACACACCTCACTCACTACTTTTATTTCAAAATGTACATGAACATCTCCAAAGCATTCATCCTTACACTTTAGGGCCTATCTATTAACCCTATGAGTGCCAAGTGAATTAGTCAAAATCGGTGTGAAAATTGCCAAGCAAACATATATATATATATATATATATATATATATATATATTCATCATAATGACCTGTAATGTTTACGTTGTATAGGAAATATAATCTTTACACTACATTTTACATTTGAATTTCTATAACAAATGTGAGAGACCATGGCATTTCTAGCGGATACTTTGCACATCTCTCACAAAGATGTTGGCACTCAAAGAGTTAAGCATCTCACATCTGAACATCAGGTGAAAAATGGTTATTTAACTAAAACTGAATGCAGAAGGGGTCAGAGATATCTATTTACACTCACTTGAGTAATTCAGGTTGCAACAATTCTCACTTTTTTTCATTTCAATCAGCCTTCTCCAATTTATCAAGCTCGGAGAAGCAATCATTGTGGTTCCCACCGGGGCATTCCAGAACTGGCACTGTGACACCCCTTTCACACTGCAGCTCTTAAACTGTTTATTGCCATTTTTTTTGCCTTTTAAAACTGTTAGAGCTGCAGTGTGAAAGCTCCAGGGTGCTTTAACCGTAGAAAATGCCGCTATTTTTTCTGAAATGGTTTAAAAGCAGGGGCCTAGCAGTTTCAGAGCCGTTTTATGCAGTGTGAATGGCTTTATTTCTATGGCTTGAAACGTGTTCCTTGGGGGTTAAACGGATTGAATGTGTGAATGGTACTTACATGCTATTTAAAACGGTTTTCACCTGCAATGTGAAAGCGGTTTAGTGGCTCAGACCCGTTTGAAATACTGTTTCGAAATACCGGGTCTTAAACGTTTAGGCAATGTGAAAGCAGTATGAGGGAGTCCGTGGGAACCGAAAAGTAAAGTTGTTGTATCAGCGATACTTTGCTATATAATCTTCCATAGACTGGGCTCTTATCAGAGCACCTGTAACAGCAAGAGAATTTAGATGTATTGGTCTGAAACATTGTTCCTTGTTGAGGTTTTGTAAATAAGCCCCTCTGCGAGCTAAACAAGCAAAAAACTTGACATGTTAAAAGTTTTCTATTGGACACTGCCCATTCACGATGCTGCAAAGCACCCTCAGATTTAATTTATTGAAGTTTATTAGACTAATTGAACTACTGCTTAGATAGGCACAGTGGTTAGATTAGTTCCTCAGTTCTCTGGTCATACATTTGATTCTCTGGTCATACATTTGATTCTAGCCATGGCTTCAGCTTTGCTGGGTGCTTATGTTCTTCCCAGGATTCAGTGCACAGGATTATAATGTGTGCTAGGGGACTGTAGACTCCATCGGATATGAATAATTTGTATGCAGGACTGCATAATATTGTGGCACTATATTAATGACAATAATTCAATCTTTAACCCCTGCATTTACAAGATACCCTTAAATTTAGATATGAATGTCATAACTACCCTTAGTCTCACAGCAGTAGGAGAAGAGTGTACAGATCTTGTCTGTTCGGTTACAGACTGCCTCATCTTCACTGACTGTTGTGATGAGGAGAGGAAAGAAGAGAGCATGAATCCACATCATAGATATTTAGCTGAATGCACAGTGTTCCCAATAACACAATAAAGTAGCAGCGTGGGGCCGTGACAAAATAATGTGAGAAAACCAGCATGCTATATAGATGAAATTAAATTCATAAATCCAATTCTAACAATACAGAATATTGCATAATATCAAAACAGCATTTGACAGCAGATAAGAATCACTCGGCCCATATACTCTGCCTATGTACATGGCTTAATTGTACTGCATTATGTCATTCCCTTAAAAACAATAATAAGGAATAAGGCCATGTAAAGTTTTCATTTTAAATGCACATTCCCAACTTGATAGTTTGAGTTACCTTTTTTGCTACTGTAAAATGAAAAATATATATTTTTTCTGTCACAAATATAAAGGTTTCCCAAATTGTGACTATTGCAAATGATCAAGTTCAATATATGAAACTTTTTGTCAATTATATTGCAACACTATACAAACTTCTCATATCAGCCTTGTACCTGTCGCCTCCATTCCCATTGCCCTGCCCATGTGTCACACATTCTGATTCAAGGGGACTGTTCAGGAGACAGGATGTTGTTGTTGCTAAACATGCCAGTGGCTGCACACAAGCGCAGGGGGGGGGGGGGGGGGGGAGCTACTACCACTGTACAATCGCCACAATGCTATTCTCAGCTCAGAAATATTGGAACCTGGCTCCCTTCCATGACGTACTGTAGCTTGACTGTCATCTATACACAGTAGCAGCAGCCGCCATTTATTTATCTTCACTCTTTAGATGTAGCAGAAAAGTGCTTGCTACCCCATAGAGCTGCAAGCAATTTTGGGCAAATTAGATGTAAAACCAACCCATGAAGAGCACAAAATTTGGCGTCATTACTGGTATTTAAACCCCGTAGCAACAGCCACGCATATAATAGGATCATGGTTAGCATGGTTAGGATATAATGGTTAGCATTTATTGACCCGCAACATTAACTCACGGGCACTATGTTGAATTTGCATTTTATTCTGCCCGTGCTTGTGTGGGCGTCCTCCAACCATCCTTAACACTGCGATACTGGTATGTCAATTGGCTGTGTAATATGTAAGTGTGTGCGTGTACATGTGTTCAGGGCAGACTTGTTAACCAAGTGTTTTTTATCCGATGTCAAATTCTATGTAACTAGCAGTAGAAATGGCAGAACATGCTCTTATTATGCCAAACTCCCACACTTTCCTTTGTACATCTTCTCATATCTGTGCACACTTCAGGATTTACACATTGTACACATCAATGGAAACAGATGAAGGTTTTACTTTAGCTTTATGTGACCTGCCAACAGCTTTATCCTGTTTCCCAGCTACAGTGTACTGAGGGCACTGGAAAGAAGACAAGGATTTTCCAGGCACAGACCCAAAAGATATTAAATGGGCTAGTGAGGAGGATGTGTGCCTGGGAACAATGCAGAATAGAGAGGGGAGAGGAGGACATAAGTTATGGCAGTAAAAAGCAAAGGGAAGAAAAAGGCAGGAGAGGACACAGTCTGCATGGAAATTCCTCTGGCAATAGAGAGGTTAAACTAATATATTGTATACTCAGATACACAGATGGCAGAGGGATTTCAGGGCCACTAGTGTGATGTGCATCTTACCAGAGGAGATTGAGCCTATTTAATTAACCTCGTGGTATCTGTTGGTCAAAACCAGCAAAGGCATTCATTGAAGGCACAGCTGCTCTTTACAGCAGTGCCATCTACTTACACTGTTCCCACTGCGACAGATTTTCTTTATTTGATGTAAAATTCATGGTCAACTATTTCACAGATTTAGCTCTCAAAGTAGTCTTTACATTGAAGACAATAAAAGTTATGCTGGTAAACAATGAACCTGATTCCGTATTATAGGAGCGTGTTAACAACAGCATTGCTTTGTCAGAACTGTGCTGATTGGTTTGTGTATCAAATAAATCCAGGGTACAAAAAGGTATGACTGATGGGTGCGCAATAAAACCAAAGTGCTGCTATAGACAGATCCACAGAGTAGAAACACCTTAGACTTCTCAAGATGTAATACAAGTGAAAAGAAGTGAATATGGAAAAAATAGCGCTCAGAGGTAGCTAGGTTCAAAGGTGAATAACCTTGTGTAAATACAATATAAATATACAAAACCAGAAACAACTCGTCAGAGATCACACAGGGACTGTATACAATAGATGGAGTGGGTGATCCAGATTAATCCATCAGATTCTCCCCTAATCAACATACAGGGGAGACATAATAAAAAGCAACATAGTGCAGATCAATAAGGTATAAAAGGTTTTAATTTGAACAATGCACTTACAAAGTAGTGACTTGTTTAAAAGGCATAAACAGTAGGTCACAGGCAAACAGTAGGCATACAGATGTAAGGGGTCGTCCTTCAGTCTGGGTCCCTTGGTCCGGAAGCAAGGGGTGCTCAGTCCAGGCTTCACCGTTGCTGCACACCGTCTCCGGGAAACCACACGTCTATATAGCAGTGGAATCACGCTTAACGCGCTTTGGAAATAATTCCTTCGTCAAACGAGTGTGAATTATTTCCGAAACGTGTTAAGCGTGATTCCACTGCTGTATATACACACACACGTGTGGTTTCCTGGAGACAGTGTGCGGCAACGGTGAATCCTGGACTGAGCACCCCTTGCTTCTGGACCAAGGGACCCAGACTGAAGGATGACCCCATACATCTGTATGCCTGGGACCTACTGTTTATGCCTTTTAAACAAGTCACTACTTTGCAAGTGCATTGTTCAAATTAAAACCTTTTCTACCTTATTGATCTGCACTATGTTGCTTTTTATTAGGTCTCCCCTGTATGTTTATTAGGGGAGAATCTGATGGATTAATCTGGATCACCCACTCCATCTATTGTATACAGTCCCTGTGTGATCTCTGACGAGTTGTATATTTATATTTTATTTACACAAGGTTATTCACCTTTGAACCTAGCTACCTCTGAGCGCTATTGTTTCAGATTCACTGCTTTCCACTTGTATCAAATAAATCCACCAATCATAGCACAGTGCAAATTCCAATATTTTTAACCTGTGTAAGTTCATATGAAGGAGGTATTTTCAGCAGTCAAAATGGTTTTGTTCGTTCACATGGGTTTTATGCTTTAGAAAAAAAACATTTAAATAAAAATCGCCCAGACTCCACATCCACCCTCCTCCCCTACAGTTTCACTTTGTGATGTACACCTCTTTGAACCTACAGAATGTATATGTATCTGGAACTTCGGTCCTAAAAATGGGAACTTATCAGTTTTTACAGCAGAACACAATAAATCTGCACTACAAATGCCATCATTGGTAATATAATAGATGACGGACGTCAGCACTTCTCTCCTTTATCATGGTTTTGGGAGAGCGCTAGTGGGAAGTAGAGAGAAGTAGCCCAGCATGAACGATTCAGCTTAAATCAATCAAAGTATGCATCAAAGTGACGATCACCCTAAAGGTGCCCATACACGGTGCAATGAACTCCGTGCTATTAGTACTAGATTGCATTGTATTTAGTAGAAAATAATCCAATGTGCTTTTTGTACTAGATATGATGCAATCTAGTACTAAAAGCACAGGCTGCACAGACTTTCTGTACTGCGAGCGCATCACACCCGAAAAACTCACCATGTATGGGCACCTACAGAAACTGCGACCCATGGCTTGTACCATGAATGGAATAGTTGCAGGGATTGCCTTCATCTATCTGAACGGCGAGTGCGGTTACTTCTTGACGGTGTACAGCACATGAGGTATTCAGACACTACCATGTCGTCAGCCAATTGTGTCACAGTGTTCGCGTTGGTGTGAGAAGCATATGGCCCATACCAGACGGAGGGTCATAATGCACACATTCCAAAGTAATCTACAATATAAAAAAAGCTACACAAACAAAAATATTCACCTTTTTTAGATTCAATCTCAGTAGCAATAAAAAGTTATGTACACAGATACCAGGACACAGTTGTTCTGAAATGACACACACTATATTGTGTATTACTCCTGTCCAGCAGCACATTACAGGACAACTAGCCATACTGCCTCTGAACACAAATTCATTTCCCCATCTCTTGAACGGAACAGGAAAGATAAGCTGCCAGAGAAAGCTGGTAAACAAGCAGAATCTGTGCACGAGCTCCATAAACAAGTCTCTCTAATTAAAAAAAAAAAAATAAGAAAAAAGAAAAAAAACACAACACAGGGAAGATGATGAACCCCAGCAACTGCCCTCGTGGCTTGGTCCATCAGCAGCGGACACTACGTGTGAGTCAGGAAGAGGGGGGACCGGGTTGCCATTACTAGTAAACTGCTACAATGTTAGATGCAGTAGGGACATCATTATTTTGCACAGAGAGGATAAAGTTCCAGTCTTTCTGTACTCCACTTCTCCTGTGCTAGTGTATGCTGATGGTGTATTCGGATAAAGAGGTCGCCCAAACATGGGATTGGTCCTAATCAGTAGAGAAGAGATCCCCAGCAGAAGGAAGTGGTGCCAGACCCCCTGTGACATTGGGAAGCAGTGAGAGGTCTGGCAGACTCTGAATGTGGGACTTCAGCTCCTTCCGTACCTGCGTTACCCGAGCTAGCTTCTGCTTGTATTCCTAAAAACATGGAAGAAAATGGTAAAATATGATCATAGCCGTTTCATCCAATATCAACATTTCACATGTCATCTGCAGTATCACTGGTGTTATTTCAAAGCGTTCCAATTCATAGCACATTTGCTGTCCGTGCCGAACCAATTATCAATCATGTGTAATAATTCCAAACCTGGGCTTCCCTACAGATGGTTCTGTTCAGGTCTGACCCATATCAGGTACCCAGAATTGTTCTTACCGTAACACAACGTAAACATCCTATAATCATTTAAGCGAATATTGTTATTGTTGGATATGAATGCTGAATATTTCCCAGTGTGATCCTTACTGGGAATATATCAGAGTGGAACATTTTGCCCTCCCTACATATATCTTTCACTGTTCTGGAACAAATAAGAAACAATGCAATAACAAAAAAAAAAAAACTGAATTGTGACCATCTGGACTTTTAAATAACTTCCCAAAAATGTCAACATGTCTGCAGGAAAGAAATACAAAGAAGATCAGGGTGCGCTAAGGTAAATTACACAACTTTCTCATTAAAACATAAATATTTAATAAAAAGCCTCTGATAAGGCTTAGAATAAATCAAATCAAAAAAAGAGTTACACAGCCATTTCATAGAATAATTTAACAATCCACAGTATGGAACAGGCCCAACGCGTTTCGTCACCCACGTGACTTCATCAGGGGCGCTTTGGATGTTGATTGAAATAAGGTGCGATAGCACTTCTAGGGGTGTATCCAATTGGTCAAACCATAGATATTGTATTCAAGCAAGACCCATACAGATATATATCTTCTTGGAGCGTCTCTAAATGACCAAATAAATAGCTGTGTACTTCAGCTAAAGTTGCACAGATGTAAATATATCGCCAAATATCGGAACAAAAAATGCAATAGTCCAGGCGTATGTCACCAAGGATCACGTTTCTCACACCTTTTATATCGGTGTTAACATCAAGGACCAATGAGCAGCTTCAAAAAAATATAAGGCTGGGAGGCCAGAAGTTCACTCTAGTGGATCCAAATGCAGAAAAGGTCTGCAGGAAAGGATGTCTGTAGTTGTATTTTTATAGGAAAGGGGGAGAGCGTAAACACTTAAGATTTTAATGGCAACAGCAGAGAAGGAACTAGTAGAGTCTTAGATTACAAGTGATATGATGACGGATGAAACAGATCAGAATACATGTAGCACTGCCAACATAACCAAAGTATGTGCTACAGTAGCACAATGTGTGCCTGACGGACTGGGGAGGACTGAATCACAGTTCAATGTGCTGGACTACAGTTCTATTCAGTGATCTTGGTCATTATAGAAACAGACTGTGTGTGTGGGGGAAATACAGGATGGCAGGACAAGCTGGGTCCAATGAAGATCCACCAGTATCCTCTGTTAAGATGTATAGAATAAAAAAGGATTTTATTTTGCACACAAGGAGCGTGACATTATTGTCTTACTCCATCTTCCCCTGACTTCTTATAATGACATGGGGCTAAATGCTTAGGAAATGTAAAGTTATATTTAAAGTGAAGATTTTTTTCAACAGCAAAAGAGATTTTCCTTTAAAAAATTTGCTGTCTTGAATCCCACTAGAAGACGTCAGAAAATGATGCACGTTTGCCAAATTGAGACCTATGCCTGTATTACAGATGTAGCAGTGTCCGTTTTAGGAAATGCATACTAGACCCTGGCTAGTGCGCCAACTGGCTGCTACCTGTAACCAGTATACAATCCTTAGGCCGACATGGATTGTGTTGACCACTGATGGTCGACATAGCTATGATTGAAACATAAAATAGTTCAACATAGCTAAGATCGACAGGGTTGGAAGGTTGACACAATCATTAGGTCAACAATGGCTATGTCGACAGTCAAAAAGGTAGACATGGGTTTTTCACTTTTTTCTTTTTGAGCAGACAGATGGTATTTTCTGACCTACCACCCACTGGGGTAGTGATGGCTAACCTCGACACGCCAGCTGTTGTTGAACTACACTTACCAGCATGCCCTGCATCAGTTTTACTATTTGCCCATGCTAAAACTAATGCAGGGCATGCTGGGATGTGTAGTTCAACAACAGCTGGAGTGTCAAGGTTAGCCATCACTGCACTATGGCGTGGAGGGAGAATAGAATAGTGTGCCGAGCTTAGCGAGCCACCATGCCCGAAGCAGGGCGAGCACAGCGAGCAATGCAAGTGGAAGCGGAACACTTTGACGGTGTCAATGTCGACATTCGGGACAAAAAAAATAAATAAAAAAGGGAATACCCCACGTCGGCCTAGCCATTGTCAACCTAACGCTTTTGTCGACCTTCGCTATACCAACATATATCATGTGTCGACCTTTAGTGGTCGACCCAATGACTCGTACCCCTGTAACCAGAACCAAGATTTTACATTCTATGTAGAACTGGATAATGAAAGAAAGGATATACCGTTGTCACACCTGCACATAATCTGTCCTTTCATATGGAGTGTGCACAAAGAGGTTAATCAGATTCATTAGAATCTATGGCGTCCTATGATATCCACCCTTTTCACCACTTGTCATCTCAAACATATCTGTCTCCTGAGAACTGAAGGACGGATTATGCTGGAGTATAGGCCAAAATTCCAGTTTTGCACACATGCTCATGTATTTTGCACCCATGCAGAACAGTGACTATGTCTACAGTTATGTATTTCATCATATACAGACAATGTGATTCAAGGAGTCCAAAGTTCATGCACACATTTTACCAGGAAGACCGTCCACTGCATTTGTTTCTTACAAATGCATATGTCGAAAACCTTATAGCTACATCCCCCCTGCATCTGAAAAAGTTTGTGGGAAATAAATCCAATGACCCCTGATAAAACATCAGAAGTGAAAAAAAAAACCCGACAGAAGTGGAAAAAAAAAAAAACGACAGAAGTGGAAAAAAAAGACAGACAGAAGTGGAAAAAACAAAAACAAACACCCAACGACACATTTCGCTGTGAAAACACACAGGTTCAGTAAAACCTAGTGTTTTGTCTGCTGCAGCCTCATTTCAGGCTGATTTCTAGGATTTTGCTACACTTGCCTCAGACGAAGCCGGATTAGCCACGGATGACCAATTGGAAAGCCCTCAGCTGGACAATTGCCCATGATCATCGATCATGGATAATTAGATAGCGCTCTTTGGGCTTGATTCAGAGTTGATCGTAGAAGTATGGAAATCTCTATGCAGCAATTTCCACACTTCTCCGTACGCATGGGCCTTGAAAGCCGACAGGGGTTGGTCATGGACCATTTTTAGGAGCGTGTCCAGATCAAGACACCAGACGCCACAACTCGAAACAAGGCCGACCTGCGTCTGGCTTTGCAGCTAGGCTGCACAACCAGCGGGGTAGCCGACGATGTGTGAATGCTTTGAAGGGTAGTTTGGCAAAATTACAACCGAGTTTGAATCAGGCCCTTTGTTTGAATCATCAAATGCAAAACTATGCCATGAGAGTAATTTCTGGTGCAAACACCTGAATGGTATAACTAAGTGCATGGTTTCTGGTTTCAAAGCAATAAACAGATTAATGAACTGTACTCTAGCTTTGCTGACTTCTTTAAAACAATAAGTGAAACAATATTTGCAAAGTGTTGTGCTGTGTATAGTCATCATGCAATCATGTGTGTCCAGGTCACAAGCCGCTGTGTGATGTGTGGTGTAGGATGGCTTCCTTATTACACTTATATTATCTTCAATGTGCTCAGGTTTCCTCTCTTAATGCATAAAACATAGGGCCTTATTCTAGTTCACTGACAAAATCCTTCTAAGATGGACAAAACCATGTGCACTGCAGGGGGGCAGATGTAAAATGTGCAGAGAGAATTAGATTTGGGTGGGTTATTTTGTTTCTGTGCAGGATAAATACTGGCTGCTTTATTTTTACACTGCAATATAGATCTCACTTTGAAGTAAAACCCCACCCAAATCTAATTCTCTCTGCACAAGTAACATCTGCCCCCCTGCAGTGCACATGGTTTTGTCCATCTGAGAAGGATTTTGTCAGAAAGAGTGAACTAGAATAAGGCCCATACTGACAAGTTAATACTATAGGTTTCTAATTAAAGTGGCACAATGTGTAGGTGTCTCTTGTGTGCCTGTGATGGGCAACTAAACGGCAAGTTCTATATGGGAAGGAAGCATTGTACATAAACAACCTCTGGTTTTAATGTGCAGTGTCATATAGGTGCTATAATGTAAAGAAATAATGAAAACAGCTTTCACAATTCTCAATGTGATCCAAATTACACATCACCACTCAATACCCCAGGCATAGAAAAAGGACTAAACGTGTGATCATCCTGCGGACTGGATACCACAGACGGGATCGTTCTCTGAGGAGTAAACACATGCACAGTAGGTAAGTTTTTACCTCCAGTTTCTTTTCCTTGTTAGTCAGAGCCTCTTTCTGAGTCTGTGTGTACTCCATTAGCATCCGTGCCAGCTGCCTGCGATCATCTAGTTCCGCTGCTAGCCGCCCATTATACTCTGCCAGCAGGAGGCATGCCTCATCCACCGTCTTTGAAAGACGTTCTGCCGCATCTTTGTCTGAAAAGTGAAGAGTAAAGTTTAATGGTTTCTGCTTACAGCACTTTATTACACATTAAACCAGGGATGGCAAAACCGGTCCTCGAGATCTATAAATAGGACTGTTGGTACCAATCCTACGGTTAGGTTTTCCCAGATGGACTGTTGGTAGATCTCGAGGACCGCTTCAGCCAGCCCAGCATTAAACCATTTAGATCATGAAAGCAATAAATAAAAAATAAATGCTAGAATGCAATATTTACAACCATAAGAGGACACCAGCCCCAAGGCCAATCAGAGACAAATGGCACTGCAGTTTCAGTGGCGACGTCAAAGGATTAAATGTGCGGAAACCAATCTCGTTTAGGGCAGGAATATATATCTTAACACACACACACACACACACACACACACTGATCCTGACATGCATATAGTTTAGTAAGATGTTGGAGAGTTCCATGTAAATACAACAAACAGGGCTTACCAGTAATCTTCTCCAGCAAGGACACATCCTGTACCTCTTGTGGGAGGGATGCAATTTTCTGCCTTACAGCAGCATCACCTGAGGCAGCATTCTCCAGATCCTGCAGCGCTTTAATAAGATCCTCAGTCTAGGAGAGAGAAAAAACAAAACAAAAGAGAGGTGCTTACTGCAAGAAAGGATTAGGTGGAGGGGGACAGATTAAGCACAATAGCTCAAATTTAGTGAGATCAAATTGTAGCGGTAACCAGGGCAGCATTGAAATGATGTTCAAGCAGCAAAAGGAAAGTGTACACATAACTTTCTGGATCATATACATTTTCATCATTGTGGTGTTTCTGTTACTTTCATCCACAATTTAGAGAGATACAGCTGTAGGCTATACAGTACTGCACCTGTATGATGCAAGTATCCTAAAACATACTGATGTATAAGATACAGAAGATTCAATTAGTGTAAAGCTCGTTCTAAGTACAGCTGCAGGCCAGTAATGCAGGAGTGCACTGCTACACACAGCAAATATCTCCAAAATAGCAGAATTAGTGCAGTAAAGTTGTTGTCTTTTTAACTGCGTGTGGGCGAGAGACACATACACATCATGAATTCAAAGTCGCATCCCATGGTTACAGAAAATGAAAACCCAGTAGTCTAAATATACTGAGCTGAAAAATATATGTGAAACACTGAAAGAAACGAAATGAATGAGCCACATTAAGTAGGTGTGGTGGTCTCAAGGTCAGACAACCAGCAGAAAGTGTGACAAGATTCAGAACCTACTGTAGTGGTGTCCAGTTCAGGGATCATGTGCCCTTCCCTCCCCGAGCCCCACATAGGATAGTGGGCACTTCTTAACCCTTTAAGTGCCAACTGTGCTGTGAGATGGCAAAACTGGTAGGCTAATTGGCTCACAACAACTTAACCCTAGAATGTCTGTGTGCGCATATGGTAGGGAAGATAGATTGTAAGCTCCACTGGGGCAGGGACTGATGTGAATGTTCAAATATTCTCTGTAAAGCGCTGCGGAATATGTGTGCGTTATATAAGAAACGGTTAATAAATAATAGTAAATAATTTAAACACTGAAAAAAGCACCCGAATTAAGCTGATCTCACACTCTTCGTTGGGCTGAAATTGCTAAAAACGGTGCTAGTTTCTGTTCTACATTTTATATATGGATGATGGAGGAGGAGGAGGAGGAGGAAGACAATATCCCCTCCTTCTGTGGGTGGAGCTTAATTCCCATCAGTGACAACAGTGTTCCCCTTGGCTGAAGATACAATGTGTATGTTTTAAGGATGTAAGGGCAGATGGCAATAGTAGAAATGCTAGAAGTGCCTAGTTAGCCACCAGATTAGAATTTCAGTCTATGACCACAACCATTATAGGGGATACAGTCTACAGCACTAGGTTAACAAGCATTGGGTGGACACCACTAGGTCAACATGATGTTGACATTCAGGCAAAAAAAAAAAAAAGGTAGTGAAAAAAAACATTTTGACCTTTTGACTGTCGACCTAATGTCATGTCGACCTAGACGCATGTCGACCTAGTTGTTGTAGACCTAACAACCCACACCCCATTATAGAAATGTCATAGTTTAGTTATTAATATGAGTACATCACAGGATAGGCTGCTATTCACCATGGCGGGGAGCTGAATAACATGGCAATACAGAGACAGAGCTACACAGAGTTAATATATGAACGGCGACTTGTACATCACAATAGAGCAGTGTCTATAGGGTCAGTACAGAAAAGAGAAAGGAGCCCAGCTGCTAAGTGATCAAATCCGTGTGTGCTCATTTTATTTCAGTATCCGACAGGTAATTAATCTTCCTTTATTAGTCTCAACATGCCCCATGAATTTATCATTGCAAGAGGCACGAGGCTGTCTGCGTCTGGCACTTTCCAATGAATAAAGATAGATAAGTACATAGCCATAAGTCTCACCTTGAGCACTTCACACTAGCAGAGACGCAGAGATAACAGACACCTGTGTGCCACTACAATAAGACATGTGACTCTACCAGAGCCAGAAATGAACTCTCTGCATATTATGAAGGATCCAGTTTTCACTCTTACATGGTTTTCTATTTTTCTTAACCAAGTAAAATCATTACTGTACTTCCAAACATTGCTCGTGAAGTCTGTAAATATGTACTCATCCACTATATAGCAAGGTGGCAGCCATGTTGTGGTCACACCAATATTAAACCTGTAATTTAATGAGAAACTAGCGACATCACTGTAGCATAAAGTACTTCAAGCCCCATTCATTTGTAACAATGCTAACTCCTAGCATACTGACAGAATGGGTTCAGGGTACTTTACCATTAACTTTCTGGACTATTGCCCGAATTATCTCTTGACCCCCCCTGTTCCGTTGCTAAATACAAAAGGAATAGAATAGCATTACATTTCCTTTCTTTCTTGGCTGTATTCTTATTAGACTAACAATTGGGTGAATAAGACATACCGCTCACTTTTTGGGGGGAGATTTACCAAAGTTTTGAGAGCGATAAAGTACCAACCAATAAGCCTCTGTTACTTTACAGGCTGTGGTTAAAGTGTCAGCTTGATACCAGATCTTTCGCCAAGTTTTGATAAGTTGTCCCCCTTGTTCTATTATTGCTCTCAAACAGTATGCATTTATTTTGCATTGCCATCAGGCTTGCTTTTGTGGACTCAGCTTTTGCCCTCTATACCTCATTGTTGGCTACTCATGCTGCTTTCACATTGCAAAATGAAGGTTTGCACCGGGACTATGAAAAGGGTCGCTGACATCACCGGGGGGAGACGGCTGCGGGGCCCTATTCAATGTTGTCTTCCCCGACAGCATTGAACAGGGGTTCTCGGCAGAACGAGCCCCACATCACAAGCCATCGGGCTCGTTCTGCCAAGAAAAGCCGGAAATAGGCGAGCTCCCGGCCGGAGCTCGTCTATTTATTTTATTTATTTTTATTTTTATTTGCAGTTTCTTATATAGCGCCGTCCTTAGCTCGCGGCCACGCCCCCTTCTCGCCGCTCGGGACATTGAATCCCGACTGCTGAGCTCCAGGCGAGCAAATTGAGAATGGGACAGGGGCACGGCTGTCACGCTAGCTCGACAGCCGTGCCCCTGACATTGAATACCCCCCTTGAACTTGGACATATATGGTTTTCTCATTTGTGATTTCCACTCAGTTGATCTAACAAAACCTTACGCCACAGGTTCTCAAAGTCGACTAGGACCCCACACAGTGCATGTTTTGCAGGTCGCCTCACAGAATCAAGTGAAAGAATTAGCTTCACCTGTGGATCATTTAAAATGTGTTAGTCAGTAATGAGTGCACCCGTCAGGTGGCCTGAAAACATGAACTGTGTGGGGTCCTTATGCTAATCCCATCTTTTGCACCACATAATTATATCACTTGCCTATCAAGCACTTAATTTAATAGGTGTTAACAGTTAAGCAGCCCATACACGGCCCGATACAGGCGTGCGTTGTGGGCTGCAATAGCAGGAATCACATTGCATTGCATGTGCATGCGTTGTGCATGCAATGCGATGCAATTTGATGAAACCTAAGTACAAAAGTATGTGCAAGCACATACTTTTTGTACTGTGCGATGAGGTGCGCGGGAGCGCGCACCTCAAAGCACACATCGGCTCAGCACGCTTAGCAGCGTGTATGGGCAGCTTTATCCCCTCAAACTCCACTACATTGCATTCAAAAGAACAAAGGATCAAATAGGACTGAGGTTACCTAAAGCATACTTTTCGGTTGTCAATTGCTAGGTTTCCACCTTCCTCTCCACTGCTCCCTGTTACTCCTTTAACACAAATCCATTTCCTGCATGCTCATCACTATTAGTCTGTGGCTAGGACACGCTATAAATGGGGTTTATCAGAAAGCAGACATGAAGAGACCAGACAGGGAGGTAGGAGTGATGGAGAAAAAAAAAAGCAGTTCTACACCAGCAACCTGCTTTATCTTAAAGTAAGCATAAGCCTAACAGGACAGCCTGTCTGTGAGGCTGAGCTGCAGGAGAGGCTCTTCACATGGTTAATACCAGACTAAACTGCATTTACAATCAGACAAGTGTTCCAAAACACAGCTATGTTTTGGCAAAGGCCACATGTTTGAAACATTTTTGTTTTATCAAAGTGAATTATCATTTCCTAGTAAGGGTAGGTTTTATACAAGCGATATCCATAAATATAGGCCAGTTGTGTTTGTGTATACATACACAGCCACACACCAAGACATAATAAATGATGCCCTTTCCCACTGCAGCTCTTAAACGGTAAAATTACCGTTTTTTCCCCACAATTTACCGTTTTAGGCTGCAGTGGGAAAGCGCCAGAGTTGAAATACCAGTTAAAGTTAACCAGCATTTCAACCCTTTTAAAAAGTACACGTTTAAATACCGTTTTTAAGGCAGTGGGAATGCAAGCACATACTTTTTGTACTGTGCGATGAGGTGCGCGGGAGCGCGCACCTCAAAGCACACATCGGCTCAGCACGCTTAGCAGCGTGTATGGGCAGCTTTATCCCCTCAAACTCCACTACATTGCATTCAAAAGAACAAAGGATCAAATAGGACTGAGGTTACCTAAAGCATACTTTTCGGTTGTCAATTGCTAGGTTTCCACCTTCCTCTCCACTGCTCCCTGTTACTCCTTTAACACAAATCCATTTCCTGCATGCTCATCACTATTAGTCTGTGGCTAGGACACGCTATAAATGGGGTTTATCAGAAAGCAGACATGAAGAGACCAGACAGGGAGGTAGGAGTGATGGAGAAAAAAAAAAGCAGTTCTACACCAGCAACCTGCTTTATCTTAAAGTAAGCATAAGCCTAACAGGACAGCCTGTCTGTGAGGCTGAGCTGCAGGAGAGGCTCTTCACATGGTTAATACCAGACTAAACTGCATTTACAATCAGACAAGTGTTCCAAAACACAGCTATGTTTTGGCAAAGGCCACATGTTTGAAACATTTTTGTTTTATCAAAGTGAATTATCATTTCCTAGTAAGGGTAGGTTTTATACAAGCGATATCCATAAATATAGGCCAGTTGTGTTTGTGTATACATACACAGCCACACACCAAGACATAATAAATGATGCCCTTTCCCACTGCAGCTCTTAAACGGTAAAATTACCGTTTTTTCCCCACAATTTACCGTTTTAGGCTGCAGTGGGAAAGCGCCAGAGTTGAAATACCAGTTAAAGTTAACCAGCATTTCAACCCTTTTAAAAAGTACACGTTTAAATACCGTTTTTAAGGCAGTGGGAATGCCTCTTAAACAGTATTTAAAATCCCACACTACTTCACCCTCCCCTGGCACTTACCTGCGTGGAGGATCCGGGCAGCGTGGTCCGGCATGGGCACAGCTCTTCAGGTCCCTCCCTGTGGCTGATGGATGCAGGGCAGTGGGGAGGCAGCGGGGTGGGGTCCATTTGGGATCCGGGCAGTCCCTGGGGCTGATGGTAACTAGTAGTTCCCACTATGCACATGTGTTATGAGCGGCTCATTTATATGCACTGCGCTCATTACACATGCGCATAGTGGAAACTACTAGTTACCATCAGCCCCAGGGACTGCCCGGATCCCAAATGGACCCCACCCCGCTGCCTCCCCACTGCCCTGCATCCATCAGCCTCAGGGAGGGACGTGAAGTGCTGTGCCCATGCTGGACCCCGCTGCCCGGATCCTCCACGCAGGTAAGTGCCAGGGGTGGGGGTGGGTGCAGGGCAGGTACCAGGGGAGGGAGGGGGGGGGGGGTCCAGGAAAGGTACCTGGGGAGGGAGGGGGGTTATGAAAAAGACAGGCCCTCTCTTTTAAATGGTTCACTGCGATGTGAATAGTACTTAAACAGTATTTAAAAACGGTAATCTAGTGCAATGTGAATGATAATACCGTTTTAAATACAGTTTAAAAATACAGGCTCTGCAGTGGGAAAGCAGCATGAGAGAGTATAAAAAAAATATATAAAAAAATATATATATATATAAAAAAGTGGGTACTTGTGTACTAGCACAGCGCCCCGATAATTAGTCACCCGATTTTTTAATCGCATGCCATACACCCGATGCGATTTTAACGCATATACGATATTAAATTGTATAAGCACCCTAACGTGTGCTTTTAAGCACCCTAATGGGTGCTTACAATGCTTAAATGCACGTCCACGCCACCCCCCCAGTATAAACGTGAACCCGAAGCGTGGCGAGCGCAGCGGTACGCGTCCTACAACCTTTTCATACCCCCACTATCCATGTTGGTGTGGAGTTGACTTTATAAAGTGTGGAGAGCACAGCGAGCCACCAAACCCGAAGCGTGGCGAGCATAGCGAGCCCAGCGAGGGGACGCTGATACCTGTGAAGCCCGCGAGCCTTCACAGGTATCTGCGTCCCCTCGCTGCGCTCGACACGCTTCGGGCTCGGTGGCTCGCCACACTTTATAAAATCAACTCCACGCCGACATGGATAGTGGGGGTATGAAAAGGTCGTAGGACGCGTACTGCTGCGCTCTCCACGCTTCGGGTTCATGTGTATACTGGGGGGGGGGGGGGGGTGGCTTGGGGGTGCATTTAAGCATTTTAAGCACCCATTAGGGTGCTTATACAATTTATAATCGCATCCCATCGAATTGTATGGCATTGTATGCCATATACAATGGCATACAATTTTAAAATTGTATGCCATTGTACAACATCGGCCGATATCGCATCGCATGCGATATGGTCTGCGATGCGATGGGCGCCGTGATAGTACACAAGTACCAAAAAGTGGATTACTTTACGTACCACAAACCTAAAATGCAAAGTGCTAATACCAGTCACAGCTATTTATAATACAGGAGACCCCACCCATACTGACCCCCAATCCTGCATTGACTCTGGTTGAATCATTTAATTTCTGCCGTACTGCTCTACTAACCAGCCACCTCCATAGACTCTAATGTGATGCAGCTTTAAAAAGTCAGCCTTCACATAGTACCCACTAAACAATGTATAATTCACATTTTCCATTTCAGAACACCATCTCCTCTACGGTGATAAGGACATTCGTCTGCTAGCATCAACACTGAAGAGTTAGAGGATAGTGGGATTTCTTTTGGGAGAAGCTTTTTGTACCTTAAGAACCCCACTTATACCGTTTCTAACAGATGCACACATTACCACTTCCTCGTATGCAGACCGTGTTATTAACCATCATCTGTGCCTTACGTTTAATTTCTTTATGTGTTTGACCAGACCGATCTTCAAAACAAAAAGACACAGTATACAGATAACCGGAGTATGGCCAAGGCTAAAAACAGGCTTCAGACAATAAAAAGGTGCCTGCACAGTGAGATGGGAGATCGATACGTTTTGTACTACATAGCATCTAGTTCAAATTGCATGCGATACGCTGTGTGTGATTTGAACTAGATGCGATGCAGTACAAAAAGTAATGCTGCACATACTTTATGTATGCATCACATAGCAGGAACACTGCGATTTGAACTAAAAAGTTTAAAACGCAACAGCCCATTGCCATGTGGGCACCTTTACACTAAGCAACAGTGTTTCAACCCAGCAATTGTAATTACTGCAGGCAATCTGAAATCAGAGTGACAAATCTAAACATCTAAATAATAACATAACGTCCCACTCGTTTACAGGTGTCCATATATGGAAAAACAAGAAAGTCTCTTATAAAAAGTCTTATACAGACCTCGATCCATTCTCTCCTGAAGCAAAGACACATTTATTGGTACAAAAAAAAAAAAGCCTGTATGTCAGTAGACCTGAGGGACACAGGTTCAAGAAGATGTCCTACACAGCCACCAGCTCAATACAAAGTTTAAAGGGTCACTCCATTCATCAAAGGAGAACTATGTTGTAAGGGTTATCTTGCTTTTTATGGAGACATGGTTATTTCACGTAAAGTGGAAATAACTCTTTGAATACAACATGGGAATTGTTTCCATATAAAAAAGGACATATGTAACATGGGAAGCTCCTGAGTGGGAAAATTGTTTTTCTATACATATTATTGCTTTAAAAAAGGGAAGGGGGAGCACCTTCTTGGTCTACTGTATGCATGATTTTATTATTTATCTATTAACAGTTTCTTATATAGTGCACACATATTCAGCAGCGCTTTACCGAGTTTTTTCAACATTCACATCAGTCCCTGCCCCAGTGGAGATTATAATCTATATTCCCTACCACATGTACACGCACACAGACATTCTAGGGTTAATTTGTTGGGAGCCAATTAGTCTACCAGTTTATATTTGGATTGTAAAAAAGATTGTCCTTTGAGGGACGGACAGGCGCTGGTATGGGTTAGATTCCCAGCTGCTGCGCAAAAGTGGGTTAGTTAGTCCCACAATAGGAAAAAGATATTGGGTAATGGCACAGCTCTAATTTCAGGAGGAATGAAATTTACTAAACACCATGGGATGTAGGATAGAAATACTTATTCTTACTAAAAGAAGACTTAGTATTAATAAGACTTTTTAAAGGCAATAATATTGGCAGCAATTGTATGGCATTGTTCCCATTTAGATGGTACCGTACAGGCTGTTTAGTTTGTCACAGTGACTGTCCAATCTGTCACAATAAAGGTGGTACTTGTTAGCACAGGGCTGGGCAACACCGGCCCTCCAGATGTTAATGAACGACACATCCCAGGATGCTTTGCATTCATTTTGCTATGTGGCCATGCTGAAACTGATGCAAGGCATGCTGGGTTGTGTCGTTCATTAACATCTGGAGGGCCGGTGTTGCCCAGTCCTGCGTTAGCATGTCGGTCCCGTTCCTAATGTGACCTTCAATCCATAGTGGGGGGTACAAAGGGGTGCTCTCTCCAATAAAATCCCACTCACTCACTACATGTGGATCCTCACTGGCCAGATGCATTGTAGGCAAGGGGTTCCTGTAGTGAAGGGGTGCTTTGTATTCAGAGGAGATCCTGACGCCCAAAGATGTTGTCTCAAGGTGAATAGAGGAGGTCTGGTCCTGAACTGGGTACCGTGGTAGGCGGGTCAGATTGGTGCTGGTGTAGGAATACCTGACGCGTTTCACCAGTTCAACTGGCATTATCAAACTGATTTGCAATTCAAAACAGTCTGGTATAAATGTTTAAATTAATTGTAATTTATTTATTTATTTTTGTATTCAAAAATGGTCTACATTGAATGATGTTAAAGTTCTTATTTTAAAGTGGCTCACCATTAGATCTGCTACTAACGCTAGGGCTGTTGAGCCTGACTAGACATTGGACCTGTAAGGGTTAAAACTCTTTTAAAAGGTCCGATATCCTGTTTAACTTGGCTGTATCCATCATAAACTTCAATTTGAAATCTAGCACACTGACCTGAAGTTCTTTAGCAGGCTTTGTATTTACAGTAAATGTTAGGACTACACTAGATTAATCTAACACTTTTTTCCCAATTAGGGCAAAGAAGAAAAAAAATATATAGTGTCCTTGTATGCCATAATGGGGTCATCTAAAGACGATGCTCTTGCCAGATGAATTAATGTCTCTGTAGACAGCAACATATGGGATAAACTAGGGTTAAGGAGCCTTGTCAAGTATTTCTTTTAGGGTTGTGCTGGAGATGTGAGGACATACCAGGAGAGGACCAGTAGAAGGGTCCCGCGGGGAGTAACTGCCCGGATAATCATCATCCTCATCTTGGATCTGCTGGAAACCACGTTTCAATGATATCTTCTCCTCTGTCACTGCAAAACAAGAAGCTGATTATTCACAGGAACCAATAAGTACCCTCAGTGAATGTCATTCTAACAGATTCAATGAGCTGTAATGAAGATCTATTGGGAAAAAAACATTTTAAACCATAAATTTCCCCTCTATCTTGTTAACACCTTCAATGATGTCGCTTTGGGTATGGGTCGACTCAGTTTATGTTGACATGCATTCAGGGCTTGCGTCGACACCTGAAAAGGTTGATGCAGCTAACGTCGACAGGGTTGCAAGTTCGACAACGACGATAGTCAAAATGTCAACATGAGTTTTCCCACTTTTTTTGTCCCGAATGTCGACATGGACACCAGCAAAACGTACCGCTGCACTCGCCAAGCTTTTGGTACGTTGCCTCGCTGCACTCGGCACACTATTTTATTCTCCCGCCATGCCGTAGTGGATGTTAGAGCATGACCTGACATACTGACACAAAAAAAAAAAAAAAAGTGGAACCTCCCCTCATGTCGACCTTGCCATTGTCGACCTATTGTTTGTGTCGACATTCCAACTCTGCCAACCTATTTAATGTGTCAACCGATACTTGTTTCCTAGCACGGCCACACCGATGAAGATCTTGGGCATCGCAGGTAAAAAAATCGCGTCGGTCGCATCGCATGCGAGCTAAAAAAAAAACATCGCATGCGATGCGACCAACGCGATGCCCGCGATTTCCCATAGGGAACAATGTTAAATGCCTCAATTTACCCAAATCATCATAGGGAACAATGTTAAATGGGCCAGAAACCCCCCAAAACACCCCTGAACAGTGAAATGGCCCCCCCCAAATTAGTTAACGCCACCCCACGATCAACGTGAACCCGAAGCGTGGCGAGCGCAGCGAGCCCGCGAGGGGCGGCGGTACGCATCCGCCGACCTTTTCATACCCCCACTATCCACGTCGCGTGGAGTTGAGAATAGAATAGTGTGGCGAGCGCAGCGAGCCACCGAGCCCGAAGCGTGGCGAGCGCAGCGTGCCCCGCGAGGGGACGCGGATACCTTCACAGGTAAACGCGTCCCTTCGCGGGCTTCACAGGTATCCGCGTGCGCTCGCCACGCTTCGGGCTCGGTGGCTCGCCGCGCTATTCTATTCTCAACTCCACGCCGACGTGGATAGTGGGGGTATGAAAAGGTCGGAGGACGCGTACCGCCGCCGCTCGCCACGCTTCGGGTTCACGTTGATCGTGGGGTGGCGTTAACTAATTTGGGGGGGGGGGGGATTTCACTGTTCAGGGGTGTTTTGGGTCGTTTCTGGCCCATTTAACATTGTTCCCTATGATGATTTGGGTAAATTGAGGCATTTAACATTGCTCCCTATGGGAAATCGCGGGCATCGCGTCTGGACCATTTAAGCCTTTTTTAGCCGCCTGCGACCAACGCGATTTTGACTTTTTTCAATGCATTTCAATGGGAAATCGCGGGCATCGCAGGCCACTAAAAATTACCCGCGATTGTGGCCGTGCTAGGAAACAAGTACCTGTCAACCTAAGCCCAGTTGACCTTCAATATAGGTCTACCCTAAATGGGGTCGACCTAGTGACCATATCCTGTGGCTTTACCTCCATAATTAGCATTATCTCCATGATTAATAGCACCATCTAGGCTGTAGTAACTATAAAAACATTCAGTTTATATCAAGAACGATGTAATGATTAGTATTAGTGCCTCCCAGCACGGAGGTCATGGGTTAGTCTCCCTGTGCTTGCATGGGTTCCTCCGGGTACTCCGGTTTCCTCCCACAATCCAAAACTATACTGGTAGGTCAATGGTCTCCCAGCAAAGTGAACCCTAGAATGTCTGTGTGTGTGTGCGTGTACATGTGGTAAGAAATAAAGATTGTAATCTCCACTGGGGCAGGGACAGATGTGAATGTTCAAATATTCTCTGTACAGTGCTGCGGAATATGTGAGCGCTATATAAAACAAACCTGCTAATAAATAAGAAAGTAAGGCCGCATCGTGCAGGGGATAAGCAAGAGCAGCAGAATATACAGACTGTTATTTAATAACATGTAATTATAACACCACCACTGTCCTTTCACTGTCACTTTTACTTGTTGCTCCTGGTTACATAAAAAGATGTGTAATTCCTTCCATGGCTGTATAATGTTGACATTAGCCACCCAATCCTGACACAGCAGAGTTGAGCAATTGTTAAACTATATATCCGTATTGCTTGGGTTGTGTATATGTAAGCTATTATAGCTTTTACTGCACGTTCCACAATACAGTAGCTTAAATTAAAACTCAATTTTTCAATTTAAAAAAAAAAGATTAAACAAAATCAGTCGGCACAGTTATATTACAGGCAAAGGCCTAGGTCACAGAGAAGATTAAATCCACATTCCGCTTTCCCCTCTAGAATAGATTCCTACTAGATGTATTTTTCTTTCCACACTAATTTCCCTGTGCACCTTTAAGCCAATTTTAGAATAAAAAGAGTGCGAGGACCCCCATTAGTTTCCCCAGCAGTCATCATGCTTCTGTTATCTTAGGGGCAGTACAATATACACTGGTAAAAGCATCCAGATGCTGGTTAGCCTTATATGTAACAGCAGGGAGAGTCTGTGTGCTCTCCATCACAGAGGCCTACCTGAACGATGAGCCTGCTAATTATACAAGCTGTAAAATAACTGCAGGGAACACAATGCATGACTAACCTGTGAGTCACTGCTTTTATATACACACTGTCAGTGAACACATTTATTTCATTTTGTCCTGTGGGTACAACCTGACAGAACCGTGCTGTAAGAGATTAAGTCTCTGCCAATACAATTTTGACTGCATGGACATCTTTCCTTCTGTGCAGTTAAAGAACAGAGACTAATGCTGCTTTCAGACCGCATAACTGGCTTTGACCCTGTATTTGAAAACGTTTCCAAAAACGGGTCTGCCAGGTAAAACCCCTTTCACACCGCATCTCTTAAACGGTGTATTACCATTTAAGTGGCATATTTTTGACGCTGGCAGACCCGTTTTTGGAAGCTTTCCAAAAACAGGGTTAAAGCCAGTGCGGTTAAAACCAGTAAAGTGATTGTGCACCTTTCAGACCGCACAGATTACCGTTTTAAAATGGTTAAAAAAAAAAAAAAAAAAAAAAATCGGCAAAATACCGTTTTTTAAGTGCGGTCTGAAAGGGGCATTACAAGTTTTGTAAACCCCAAACTGCACAAATGAGTGTTTGAACTAATCTATCTATAACTTCTATCAGAATTAGTATATAAAATTTATTTTTCAAGGTATAGTTGTGATCTCTGCCATTTACTGTCAGCACTGATGGTGTGTTCTGTACTCCCCAAAACAATATCACATTTTCATTTTGTGCATTTTTCCAATCATGTAATTATATGGTAGCCCACGGGTAGTCCAGGCAGAGAATTCAACACTTTGGGAACCCACCTCTATCTATATAGTATTGTACTCATCTACATTACTATTGAATGGCACAGCAGCGGTCATTTAGTCAGAGGTTGAGAAATAAATAACTGGAAAAACCACAAGGAAAAGTAAATGCAGGAAAGAAAACTCAACCTAAAATTGAACTGTAATACTTCCCCCAGGCACCAGAGTAAGGGCTGAGGCTTCTTTCAGCATAAATATAATAATTTTACAGTTTTAATTTTTTACAACAATGATGTTGCTATACATGGGGCTGACAAAGCCGCTTGACAATACTTTCAAATGAATCATTACGGATGAGAAAGAGTTACTGCCCTGGCATGCAGGAAACAGACTGGTCGCTTCTTCCAATCAACGCAAGGAGGAGGAGTTGCTAGGGGTACTGAAATTTGCAGAGATTAATGGACATAAATAGTTTTACATTTCATCAGTAGGCGTGTTATCGGTTCCCTTTGAGCATACTGTAGACATGGACATTTCTGACAATTGCTAAAGTCAGGTCACTTGTTCCAACAGCTGCTATCCCAAACTTGGCAATCAGTGAGTGCAAGGGATTAGCAGCTATATTTAGCAAATTGCAAAATGAATACATTCAGATACAAGAAATAAATACATTGGTGAGGTAGCCCCAAATACTATTACTTCTCAAAATAGGGCACCTTGGTGTGGTGTGGTATAGCAGCCCAACAGTTTGGATTCCGATGGTCAGTATACAACATCAGAATTCTGACCGCTGGTACTCCACAGGGGAAAAAAAAGGAGCGCATCAAAGCCCCTTGAGGCTTGGTGGCTAGCCACAGGTTCTATCCCCCATCTAAGGGGTCATGGAGCCCCAAAGAAAGAGAATAGCCCCATTAATAGGGACCCCGATTGTCGGGCATTTAACAGTCGGGACTCTGATGTTAGGATACTGACCATCAGATTCCTGACTGTCGGGAGGTCATCCGGCACCCACCTTGGTGGTGGTGGTGCTAAAGATCATTTGCGGGTGGGTGATATAAGCATAGGCCAATGCTGCAAGATGTAGTAAAACATTAACAGAGTCTTCACTTGAATATGTGTGTGTGTGTGTGTTTATTAACTTGAAAGGCCAGCACACCTCAAATTTCAGCTGTAGCGGTGCCTTCCCTTGGTACTCCTGGCATGGAGATCCACAAACAGTATAGCTGTCGGTCGGCACTCGCAAAATAACAGACTCTTTAAACGCAGAATTTTCAAGTCAACGTTTTTAAGCCAATTTATTAATGCTTCATCAGGACACAAAAGATAAATGATACAAACAGCTTCATATACATACCAAACCCCCAGTGCAGTGAGGACGCCGGCACAGCCTTCAAGACCTATTGGTCTTGAAACGCGTTGGCGAGGAGGAATTTGGGTGGACAACGTCAGACCTATATCGGGTGAAGCTCTCAGGGACGCCTGGACTTTGTCATACTTGCTTTTGTTGTCTACACTTGTGTTGTGGACCAACACACTCGGTGAGAGTCTGCTGTGTTATACCCATATTGCTATGTTTTATTCTTAATAAAAACGGTATTATACTATACCAGTTTTTCTTTTATATATCGTCTGGACAAGCATTGAATCCTTATGGTGACATTACCGCCCCTTAAGGACACATGATATGTCTACCCTAAAAAAGTAGACCACCTTAACGGGTAAGAGTCCAGTCTAAACCATATCCTGGAAAGAGTTTTATTCATTTGGTGTCCTATATTGTATTTCACTATTGTGTGTTCCCTCTTTTCCTTTTTGGGTAAAACCAAGAATACAAGGAAAAAAGTGAATCTCTCTGCGCCCAGGAACTGTCAGTATCTTCTCTGTATACATTTTTCGTATGATTGGTGTTTTCATACAACTGCACAATTTCATAGGCTGCGACAAGCGCAAAGGTTTTCTTCACAATTGTTTTATATTTACCTTAGAGCCTTGTTGGAACAGTGTTGCCTTATTATAAATGCTGCACCTACCACCACAGACACATCAGAGGTGTAGACCACAGAGCTTATAAAACAAAAATAAACAGAATGTCCCAAGGCGCAATGAAAAAGTCTGTGCTGCCTCAAAGTTGATGGAGAGTCACTGGAAACTCCTCCTTTGGAAAACGCTGTACTTGGAAAAACAACAATGATGGCGCTTGACTCCAATTGAAAAGTGATGGTGGACCAATTGATGGTGTATATATAAAACAAAAATAAGAAATTGTGTCATGTATTTATTCTCAACAAATAAGTGAGCTGAATGGAAGTGGAGATTAGATTCGTACCGAACTCACAAGGTTAATTGTGAGACTTCGTGTGTAAAGGTTTCTTTAGATGGACCACCTTCTGTGTAAAGACACTATGAGTAGATAATGTGCTGCGTACCATACTCACTAGTAAATAGAATTTAATACTCTTGCAGCAGTTTCTTTATCTCCCATCAAACCATCCAATTACACTACATACATGATTATACATGGGTGTATCGAATGATGGAAAAAGAAATAAAAATATATATGTGTGATTCAGGACCGTATTAAAATCACTTTTACGATGGGGTATAGTAGGGACCCTTATGCGTACCAAACACACAGAAATTAGTAATTACGTGTTCATAAAAAGGTATCTTTAAGGGATATCACCATCTGTGTGGGTACATCCTTTCAACAATGATGCGTACCGTACTTACAGCCAAATAGAATTAAAAAAGCACATCAAGGTATCTTTGGGTGCCAGATCATCAGACCAATCGTTGGTCTCTTGAGCGGGGGTGTATTAAAAATAAATATAGGAACAGTCTTAGGGTCACATATAAAATTTATTACAATACAAAATAATAAAAAATAATTAAAAACACTTAAATACCTGTGTAGGTGGCTGGGAGTGGGAAAAGCCACAACCCAGGTGAAAGCAAGATCAGTCACTCTTCACTAATTTGTTGAGAATAAATACCTGACACAATTTTTCTTATATTTTTGTTTTATATATACACACACACCTCATCAATTGGTCCACCATCACTCTTCAATTGGAGTCAAGCACCATCATTGTGGTTTTCCAAGTACAGCGTAGACCACAGAGCAATTACAGAACTGCACTAGTGATGGCTAATGTAAGGAACGATTCAGAGGTGGACATCAAGCTGATATTTGCACAGTTGCCTGATGTTTGTTACTATGCATGCATCTGTGCACTGAACAGGGCATGTGCCACAATAGTGTTTGTAGTGTGGATTAAGATGACGGATCAGTGACTGACAGATAGGGACCATTTCTCTGAGGTTAAAATTACCCCTGTAAACATAGGGCTTGATTCAGTGTTCTAAACAAACCAGATGGAAGGAAGACCGCATTTACAGAATGGATCCTGCATTGTTGTATGCATTACTGCCCAAGTTGCAGCATTTGTTGGCAGGGAGGAGGTGGAGTCAGGCAGCTTTGCTCAAAACAGGAGCATCTCCCTCGTGTCCTAGGGATGCTGAGGTTAGGGTCTGCTTCTTCCAACATAGATATACTGGTCTCGGACACAGATCTGAGATAGCCACTCTGAGTAACCTGAGGGTGACCCATACACACTGCATGAATTCTAAATGTTGCTATGAACAATATATTATTCAGTGTCCAGCCATGTTGTTACATCTGATACGCTGAACATCAAATATGATGAAGTCGATGAGAAATTGCATATACACATTAGTCGATGTGTTCGATATATTGTTCCAATCCACATCAGCATTATATATGCCTGATGTGTACCCAGCCTTACTCAGGTAGCTGATGCTGTGTTTTTGGACACAGCAGTGGATAGCTGAAGCTGGGAGGAGGCTACAGTATTTGCAGGTTTACACACATCAGCTGCTTTTAATAAGGCCACAAATGCTATTAATTTGCACATAAACACAGCTGCTAACATTTAGGGTGGGATGTATTAACATACATCACAGCCCCCTCGCCACACCCCCGCAATGCTAGCACATATGTACTAACATTTGCAGCTAGCATCGCGGTGATGGAGGCCCCCGTGATACCTGTGATGTGGTGTGCGGAGGGTCTCCGTCACCTCCTGGGCTCTGCTGCTGTACAGGGTGTCTCCCCCTCCACCCGGAAGGACATCCCCGGCTGTAACATGCTGTTGGGGGAGGAGAAGCAGCATGGAGGATAGGGAGGGGGATAGGAGGAGATGGTGATAGAAGACCATAGGCTTCTATAGAGTATCACCACCCAAAGGTGGTGATGCCCTGCAATGACATTACAACTGTAGAATTTATAGGATATGACCTGTGATTGCGCACTGCCGCCTATGAACTGTACTGACCCCGGATATCTCCAAATAAACCTTGATATACCATACAATATACACAAATGGGGATTTCCAACCACAGGCGCAAGATGGATCAAAGTGTCCGTGTCTTCTTATATTTTTCTAAATCTTCAAAAGTATTTCTCAAGCATACAGTATATGGGGAAATTCAGAAGAGAGGTTGTTGGTTAGATGTTACTATCCCAAATCTTAGAAGAACGGAGATGAATAAACGACAAAAGAAGATGGGAGCACTCTACTTACGGTGAGTAGGGCAGTGTAAAGACCTGTAGCGGTTTCTTTTCTTCTTCTGGTATCTCTTTTTTCGAATAAGTTTCTCGTTTCCGTGGATAAACGTGTAGGAAGAAAAATAAAGATTTAATGTGTAGATTTGTATTGTGTTCACTGTGTTTCAGAAACCCTCCATGAATTTAACATCAGATAAGAAGAAGTGTTAGGTCGTACCTTACTCACCAAGACATATATACGTCTCATTATCCTAAAACACAAGTTTACACACGGTGGAGGAAATCGGTCTTCTGTAAAGGATACCTTTATGGGAGTTTGTTTGCACAACCAAGTGTGAGTTATGGTACGATATGAGTACCCTTTGGTCACTATAAACAATGGATACAGTCACTCTTACATATAGATATTTATACCTTCTTTATTCTAAAGAGTTATATTACCACTCTTAATCAATCTGACACAATTTTTGTTATATTGTTTTATTACTATCACACCATTGGAGAAAAATATGGTCTGTTGACTTAAAATTGAACCCCACAAAAAAAAAAAAACACGCTACATGTATAAAGTCACATCTTTCCACGTGAGTAGGGGTACGCCCATCCATTATTGGTCTCCATATGAAAAGTCACCTTTAAACAGAAACCTTTATATGTGTACCTTACTTTATGTCTTGGTGAGTAAGGTACGACCTAACACTTCTTATCCGATGTTAAATTCACGGAGGGTTTCTGAAACAGTGAACACAATACAAAACTACACATTGAATCTTTATTTTTCTTCCTACACGTTTATCCACGGAAACTAGTAACTTACTCGGAAAGAGATACCAGAAGAAGAAAAGAAACCGCTACAGGTCTTTACACTGCCCTACTCACCTTAAGTAGGGTACGCCCATCTTCTTTTGTCGTTTATTCATCTCCGTTCTTCTAAGATTTGGGATAGTAACATCTAACCGTCAACCTCTCTTCTGAATTTTCCCATATATGGTTGAGAAATACTTTTGAAGATTTTGAAAAATATAAGAAGACACGGACACTTTGATCCATCTTGCGCCCTGCGAGGACATGGCGGCCGGGTATTAGTAAATTTGAAAATGCTGTAAAACGGGGGTTTTACCACATTTTCGTTTGAGTACATCCCACCCCTAGGATTTACAATCCCTTTAACACTTCAAACCCAAATGTAAAATCTTCATTTAAGGGGTAACAAAGTGATTAAGAAGTTTAGATCTTTATTTAGGCTTGAAAATTAATTACAGCAGTGATTAATTTCTCTACGTACAATTTCTCTTATACCAAACATATATATTTGAGTCATTGGTATTTGAAGCAGTGTGCAGTAGAATATATGTTGTGGGCAGTACTACTCTACAGTACTTCCCAGCAATGTGAAATGGAAGCAGGAAAGCAGAGTGAGCTGCAGTTTGCGCATACCATACCTTTTTCAATGGCATATCGAATACAGAGATCGATCTTCATTTGATAAGCTTCCCACGTAGTGGGAAAAACCAGCACTGCATATAAACAATTACCACTGGAAATAGAGGGAGGACGGATATGGAAGAATGGGGACACATAAAAATTACTCTCTGGATGGAAGGCATGAAGAACAAACAACTGTCCCTGTACTCAATATCCAGCGGAGAAAAAAAAAAAAAGTAGAGGAGTTGGTAGTAAAACAATGCGATAATACAAGTAACTTGACTTAAGAAGCCCAGTGGCATAGCTAGAAGTTTTCCTCCCCCTGCCCCCAATAAATTTCGGCACTGCTGGCTGAGGTGAAAGACGACCCAGCGAGACCTGCTCATTAGATATACTGGGGTGGGGACTGCACTGCACTGGGTCCCCACTTATTAGATATCTACAGGGCGGGACCAGCTCAGTGCTCACTGCTGCCTGGGTCGCCTGTCAGCTCAGCCAGCGGCGCCCACCACAGACCCCGATGGCGCCGCGGGTCACAACTGTCATGACGTCCCAACAATCGTGACCAAGGTGACAGTTTATGCATGCCGAGAATTAGTTCACAATGTTAGCCAAAATGTACAACTACTGACAAATGTATCACCTTCTCTAGAAAGGAGGAAATGGAAACCTTCGGCCCTCCAGCTGTTATTGAACTACACATCCCAGAATGCTTTGCTACAGTTTTAGCATGGGCAAATAGCAAAACTGTAGCAGTGCATGCTGGGATGAGTATTTCAAAGGTTCCCCATCCCTGCTATACGAGTTGTAAAAGAGTTTATCCAAAAGGTACAAAGTGAGACATGACCATTATAATGCACCCTTTTAATGTTGAGGAAAATAGCCCCTTCTCAGTGCACCAGGACACAGGAGACCCCGCCATGCCTAGCTAAATGTGACAAAACTACTTTGATGTATGACCATTCCGTTGTAGTTCTGCTGAAAATTTGTACAGGTTTAAAATTAATTCCCATGTGGCTAAAAGTTACAACATACCAGCTCTGGTACAGAGCCATGTTTTGCAGAGTTTGCTAAGCAAATAAGATGCAAAATGTAAAGAATAATACAGTACGCTACACCTCAGTGTTTCCATTGCACCTAATGGCGAATAGATACTAGATTATGAGGACATATCTGTGTGACAAATGGTAATAGCTAGTTTTACAGATGCTAAAATACTTACCATAAAGAACGGCTGTCCCAGTCACATGCTTACTTATGTATACAGCACACTGTATAACATGGAGCCAGATGAACTGTACATATCACCATGCCTGTACTGCTGACCCAAACTAGGGGTACATTTACTAATATGGGAGTTCTATTAAGGATGGGATGTTGCCCATTCCAACTACTTCTTATTTAAGATTTTCTAGAAGATAATAGATAGGTTCTGATTGGTTGCGATGGGTGACATTCCATTTTCAACAGAAATCCCACCTTAGTAAATTTACCTCTTAATGCCCAAAGTTCTCAACCGGGGACACATTTTCTCTTAAAAAAAAAAAAAAGTCCATCTGCTTAGTGACCACTAATGAAATCTACTTCATGTTTTATATGGTTGCAGAATGACTGTGGATATACAGTAGATCTAGTTCCAATTATTGCAATGCATTAATCTTTGAAAGATCTGTGACGCTGCATTTAGTTACTGTAACTAGGCCGTTTCCCTGGCCACCAGAGGGAGCAATATAAAATCGGATTACAAAGATCTTTTCAGTCAGAGTAACACAAACATTGCAAAGCCGTAAACTCTAGAAAACAGAGGATTTCAAAAAGGGACCGGTCAGGAATATTAATCAAATGTGTGTTAAATTAAATGATAGTTAATACAGACTTGCAGGGTTAAATGTGAAGTTGACATAAGGATGGATGTGAGCATTTATTTTCACATCCCACACTGCAAAGAGAACATTGCTGATTTGATAAAACATTCTGCACTCCACTAATCAGAAGATAGACATGCAAGATCCCAGAGAATCTCAACAATTCATTTTGATTGCTTAAGAGACTACAACATGAGACTCTGCTCAATAAGGTCATTTTTAGTTCACCTCCAACAACCACAATGACCTGACTTCCAGAGCATCCTACACATCATAGGCACACTCAGCAGTTGGAGGCAATGGTGTAAGACAGAAGACAATGAAAGGAGAATACTCAGGGGAACAGTACAAAGTTCATTTTCACATTATGTGGCAAATTTCCCTTAATAAAGATGTGTGTTGCCAAGACATCACTTCTGCTGGAGAAAATCACCAGGCACCTACTATTTAATGCTTTAATAAAAGAATACAGATGGGCACTCATATCATGCACTGCAAAAAGTGTTGGTCACTACACAATGCGACTATGATGCACCAGGTGACTGCAAGGACTCACGCCATATGCATTACAGGTTGAGTATTCCGTATCCGGATATCAATTATCCGAATTATTCCAAAACCGTAGGTTTTTTGGAATAGTTCACATTTCCCCCCCCCTTACCCTTCTTTTATACTTACCTAGTCCCCCGGCGTCCATGGCAGGCCTTCAGCTTTATCTCTGGCGTCTCCAGCGGTCCCAGGAGTGCATTGACGTCACCGGCGCGCCTGGGAACTCGTGCAATGCACTCCTGGGACCACTAGAGAAGCCGGAAATGAAGCTGAAGGCCTGCCATGGACGCTGAGGGACCATCGGGGACAGGTAAGTATGGTAAAAAAAATAAAATAATAATAATTCAAAAAAAACCCGTAAAATTCCCTCATCCGAAATGCTCGTGGTCCCGAGCATTTCGGATAAGGGATACTCAACCTGTATTACATATTTGTGCGCATTGTGGTGCAACCAAGATACATTTTCAGCAAAAATAATAAGCCTGACGCTATTAGACTCTTACAGGGTCTGGTGCACTGAAAGGAGCGGCTTGGTATTATTATTATTAGCGCCGTATAAAGGAACAATACAGGGAGACAAAACTTGGCCTAACATTGAATAAATAACAAAAATAGAGTACAAATAAAGAGCGCCACAGTTCAATACACATTACAGCTTAAATATAAGTATGACTACAGCAATGATGTATGAGGATGTATGCAAGTCCACTTAAATATTCGATTTAGCTCCTCATATTAATCATAGAGCCCATTGCCTTATACCCAGTGCAACAGCACAGCAAAAAACAACGCAACTTCACTGAAGCGGTGTGGCTTACGGTCCTCATGGTAGTGGAGCGTTATGCAAAGCGGTCCTCAAAACCGCTTGTGTGCTGGTAATACCAGCAGATGAGCGTCTCTGCGCATCACCGTTCACCCCTGGGCCATACTCACTGGGCGGCTTTCAGCTCAAAGTCACCCAGTGTGTATGGGCCCTTAAGGACAGAGCTTGGAATACATGTTCATAGATTAAACTGGTAATAAAAGCAAGAGCACAGGAGTATGCTACGCTAAATATTAGTTGTTTAGACTGTTAGTTACAGTGTTAATAAAGTAAGTATTTGACTATGGGCAGTATTGCAGGGGCGGATTGGGCCACCGGGAAACCGGGTCATTTCCCGGTGGGCCGATACGGATTCAGCTGATTTCCCCCCTGGCCAGGCCGCCGCAGTCTCACCTAGCCGGGCCACTAACCACAAGTGGAATGACTGGGAAGGCTGCCAGTGATAAAGATGGTGGCGGCCGGTGGTCCTAGAGGAGATCTACTGCCCATGCCCAATGCAGCAGCTCCTCTTCCTCCTCCTATGCGGTGCTCCACATGTTCGGTCCTGCAGCCTAGAGTGGGGGTGCCCAGCACGGTCTCCACCCTGCTCCAGCTATCAGCGCCAGGACCCCTGCCGCCACTGAAGAAAAGCAGCTGTTAAGTGAACGTCTCCAACCCGTTATCAACCACCACCCCCTCCCCCTTCCCCCCTCCCCCCCCAGACAACACTCCAGCACCGGTCCTCTAGGATTTCATTACCAATCCACCCCTGGCAGTATGGTCTATTTAATGCAGTGCTCTACCAGATTTAAACCTACAGATTTCATTGTAATAACTTAAAGTATAAAAGCTTTAGATACAGAAATGTAATAGCAATAATTGCAATCTGCTTACAAACTAATAACACACTATTTAGTAGGAAATAAGCTCTATAACACACACACAAACATGTATAGATTTGCAAAACAGTGACACAACCTGTTAAAAGACTGTGCATTAATATGAATGTGATGCGGGCACCTGTGAATGAGGAGGGGTTAATAGGTTGTGCTCCTCAGGAAGCGGTGCCGCTCACATCCATGTCTCAAGAAAAGCAGAGAAGATCATTGTCACATGGGGTCCCTCAGGGGCGGTGTACCTGGAGGTTCCCTAGGGCTGTCATCTCCATCGATTGCCAGTCTGAGCTGCTGGATGAAGTCGGCGGTGTAGACGCCACGCTCCTGCCAGATGTGTAGCAGCCTCTCCAAGGGTTTCCGGCAGCCATCGTCTGCCTCACTGCATGACAATAACAGAGGGGCACAGGAAAGATAGAAGTGACATTAGCATTATAAACCACGTCATTCAAAAAACCCTTAACCAAAAAAAAACAAGAATAGATTATGGAGGGGGGGGGGGGGGGGTACAAAGAGGTAAATGAGCAGAGGGGAACAAGGGGAAAGCTTTACAGGATATATGGCCCAAGGGACCTAGAATAAGGGGAAAAACTGTAATTAGAAAAAAAAAAAAGTTGGAGTTATTCGGTAAATTACTTCATGAGGGATTTTTTTTGTGTATTCTAGACGAATGCTCCCACTGAGCCTTGAATATAAGCCCATGTTTGCAGAAAACCTGGATCTTGTGATTTATCTGAAAGTTGTTAACTGCCAAATGCTGCTGGCAAGCTATTATCTTTACTTCCTTCAGAATTTTAAGTGTGCGATTTCTGCATTACAAGGCAGCATTTAACGCTAAAGCCGTAAAAGCACCTTCATGCTGTAACCAATAGCATCCACTATAGGTTTAGAATTAGTATATCATTCATTTTCTAGCCACCCAATGCACTAGCTGTATTATAATCAGATCACAATATTGTCAGTTTCTGCTTGTAATCACTCCAGTGTTCAGTTAAGGAATAAATAAGAAGCGTTAAAAATACAGGACTGCACAGCAGCCGTGCAGAGATCTACGGAAAGATTTTTAAACATTGTCGATTTATGTGAAGGTGGTGTTAACCGGGGACACAACTGATCACGTTATACTAACTACATTTACAATGGATACAATTATTGGATGACACTATAGATACAAAACTTGTCAAGCAGATAATGTGTCTCTAAACGTACTCTGCACAACTGATTTGTAATAAATACTGCAACTCATTATCGGCCGTGATCTCCAACATTGCAGTGTTTCTGAAGTGCATGGAAAAAGAGTGGGAGAACACCAAAAATGTGGTAAATAACATAGCAGGACAGTGTAGTGTAGTTAATAGCACTAACAGCTATTAGTGGCAGTGAGAAAGTATTGGAGGCAGCAGTTTTTCCAACTTTTAGAAATTATTGAAAATTAATAGCAAGTGTATGCAATCAAATAAAAGGGCGGACAAATTATTTTTTTATTTATATTTTTAAAGTGGACAAAAAAAGGAGAGAGATGTGTGAGGAAAGCCACCTGTCGCAGAGGCCAGGAGATCTGTCCTATGACTGACATCCCTGACCGTTTCCAACCACCTAAAAACGCAGCTAGAAACATATTTTCAGAAAGAGAGGCCAACCCAGCTCCCAAACGGCCGCAGACTGTCAGTCACTGACAGTCTGCTACCCTGCTTCTGATGTTGCAGGGCTTGGCTGGTTCAAGCACCCGCAGAAAAGGTCCTGGGAATGTACAAAGTACAGATAATCGGTACTTTGCAAAGAATATCGCAGGCGGGACTGCATCTAAATGGCCCTTAATACATCTGGTAGCATGTCATGTGACAAGGTCAACAGGTCATTACGTCGACACAAAGATTAAGACGAAATAGACTAGGTCAACATGGGGTTTTTCACTTGACATGTGCAGACAGGTGGGATTTCATGCCCTACCATCCATTAGGGCATGGTGGGAAAATAAAATAGTGTGCCCGAAGCATGGTGAGCCATGCGAGGGGACGCGGTGCACTTTATCCTGTGTCCATGTCGACATCCACGTAAGAAAAAAAATGAATGCTTGTGTCAACCTAATGACTTGTCGACCTTGTCCCCTGTTGACCTAGACTCATGTCGACCTAATGACTGTGGACCAACTTATGGTCGACCAAATGATCCATACCCTGAGTACTATTGAACATCTATGGAAAGAGTGGAAATTTGCAGTCTGGAGAAAGCATCCTTAAAATCTTAAACAGTTAGAGCAATTGGGGCGCACTACCAGACAGAAAGGCAGGCAGAGATGGGGAGAGAAAGGGAGCAGTGGGTTACAGCCCTATACATCAGTGACATATTGCCACATTGTTCTGATCCCCTGACGGCCGGGTCGGGGTTTATGAAATATCAGACAATTTAAAAAAAATTACCACTCAAAAGGGTTAACCAATCTGCATCCAAGGGAATTTGTCAAAATAGGTGTGAAATTGCCAAGCAAACTTTTTTTATTAACATTTTGAGTGCCAACGTTGCTGTGAGAGATCCTCCAAATACCCATTAAAAATGGCAGAGCCGCTCACAGCAACTTTATTTTTGCGTGCAATATTTAACTCAACTTCAGTTAATTGACTGGATGTATTTATAGTTTTTTTTTTTTTAATTGAGTCTTTATTTTTCATTTTTCAACAAACATATAAAATATAAAAAGTAGACATGACAATACAAGGTAGAATACAAAACGATCATTATACGGAGGCAGATAAAGAGAAAAAATCTGGGATAATAGTTACAAAGAAAATGAACAATAACAGCAGATACAGGAGGACATATACAGACGGTGGAAGTGACGCCTGGTGTCAAGCGACTGTTAAAATTTTTGAATGCGGAACACTAGGAGATATAATGTTGGAGAGTTACTCAACGGCCCATCTATGAGGCTTACTAAGACAGAGGTTAGTAGTTCTGGCTATAGGTAAAGTAGTGAACTGAGAAAAAGACCAAAAAGTTATAGTGATAAAGAATAGCTGGGTGAGAAAAAAGGGGCTTACGACATGTGCACGTGATTTCTAGAGAGTTTTTTATAAACCTCTATTACGGGTATAGTCAGGGAAAGTGCATAAGTGCAGAAAGTGCAATGTGCTGATATGCCTGGAATTCCGACACAACTTTATATATCCCATTGCTCCACCAGGGTGTACACGTAAAGTAAAAAGAAACAACAAAAAAAAGAGGTTGTGTTATTGTTTAAAGTTTAAAGTGCTACGTGACCAGGGTCTAAGACCCATTTGAAGCCCCATTGAGGCACACTATATGCACATATATTTAATTTACGTGAGTCCATACGAGGTATTCAAAACCTAATATGTTAGCAAGTGCTGCTATATAAGAAAGACCGGTAAACCCTTCATATGTGGGGCCAAAGATAGAAAAATTGAACTATAAGAAACTTGCTAGGATCAATTTGCGTGAGTCTATCCTGTGAATTGGTAAAAAACAGAGCTATACCAGGGTTGCCAGATGGAAAAAAATTTTATACTACGCCCTGTAGAAGCATAATGGAATTTCTCGTGTTCGAATGTCGCATTCACCAAATTGAGCCATTCATTAAAAGGCGGCCCATTTTTTGCCATCCAATAGCGGGCTATAACTACTTTCGCGATAGCAGTAAGATGCAGAAGGAGAAGGCTCAAGTCGCTAGTCATTACACCCTCCTCCCATAACCCCATTATCAAGTTGATGTCGGTAAAATTGACCTGTGCCACTCCCAACCCGGAGAGTACCTGGCAGACCCTTTTCCAAAATCGGTCTACTTTGCCACACGTCCTCATTAAATGCCAAAATGTTGCCCCATTTTCGCCACATTTTGGACAAGTGTCGACCCCAGATCCCTTCATCTTTCTTAATCGTACTGGAGTCAAATAAGTTCGATGTATGATATTGAACTGAACTTGTTGTACACGTATAGAATTTGTTGCCTTCTTTTGGACTGCTAGGGCCGCCTGCCAGTTACTCTCTTTAATCTCGGGAATATCTACTGCCCACTTTTGCATGAGCTGAATTAGCCCTTCATCGGGAGCGATAACCGTTAAATATTTGTAAAGTTTTGAGACTCCTTTACGTAAGGTAAGTTTTTTCAAGAAAACCTTGATAGGGGTCTCTGTTAACCATTGTTCCCTGTCCCCTCCATGCTCGGAGATCGCACTCCTCAGCTGTAAAAATCTGAAGAACATTGACCTTGGTAGGGCATACTCTGCCTGGAGCTGGGCGAAGGATTTAAAATTACTACCCTGAAATACTTTATCCAATGACCTAATTCCGTATTGCGACCATAGCCTCCCCCCTTGCTGTCTAGTGATCTCCGAGGCTATGGGAAGGAGAAGGAACGATGATTCTGGATCCTGGCCCACGTAGTTCTCCAATTCGCATACCCTTTTCCAAATTCTTACTGCTTGAGAAACTATGGGGGGATAGGATCTATTCAGTGACCCTGCTAGAAGGATCTGCATCGGGGTAGCATTTGGATCTATACACCTTATAAGCCAAATCAGTTCGCAAGGCTGTTCGTCTGGTTTCACCCACGTCCTCAGATGGAGTAGCTGGGCGGCGAAATAGTATCTCCTGAAGCTTGGAAGAGCCATACCCCCCTTATCACGATCTCTACATAAGGTGGCAAGTTTAACTCTCGGGCGCCTACCGCCCCAAATAAATGAGGACACCACACTATCCAAGCTTCTAAAGTGTTCGTCCTTAATATATATTGGAGAATGTTGGAGCAAATACAATATTTGGGGCAGGATTACCATTTTAATTAAGTTCACCCTACCCTGCACCGTTAAGGGAAGCTTGGTCCAGCACTTAAACTTAGCCCTTGCCTCCTGTATCGCTGGAGTAATATTATCTTTTAGATAGTCCTGTGTTTCTACCGACACTCTAACCCCCAGATATTTAAAACCTGTGGTTTTCACCAATGGTACGCCGAGCTCACCGCCACCCGAGGTATCCTCTCCCACCACCATCAAGTGTGATTTACTCCAGTTAACGGTGAGCCCCGAGAGTTCACCGAAATGGCTGAGTTGCTCGACCAAAATTGGGAGATCTCTATTTGGGTCAGCCGTGCCGACCAATAGATCGTCAGCATAGAGGGATACTAGATTGTATTTCAGGTCTCTTCCCACATCCTCACAGTGTAACTTGGTTCTTAACAGGCAGGCCAGGGGTTCTATTGCTACGGCGAAAATCAGGGGGGAAAGGGGACAGCCCTGCCGCGTCCCTCTAAACAAGGGGAATGGCTGGGATGTATACCCGTTAATTGAGACTCTGGCCCTAGGATTCTTATACATGAGTCTCAACCATCCGACAAAGCCCGGCCCAAACCCAAAAGCCTTCAGGGCGCCCCATAGGTAGCCCCACTCGACGGAGTCGAACGCCTTGTTCGCGTCGAATGAGGCCACCGCGGCGTTCAACCCCTTAATCTTCATATGTTGGATGTAGGAAAAGACCCTCCTAACATTAATTGTGGTGGATTTTCCTCTCATGAACCCAGATTGATCAGGGTGTATTATACTCTGGATCACGGTACCTAAACGATTAGCCAAAACTTTGGCAATTATCTTCGCGTCAGTGGGCATGAGCGAGATGGGCCTATATGAGTCTACGCTCATGGGGTCTTTACCCTTCTTTAGAATGAACACTATAGATGACTCCGCCATAGAGGGGGGAAGATCCTCCTCAATCATCACAGCATTACATAGAGCTACCATGCGGGGAATCAAGGCCTTATCAAATTTTTGAAACATCTCCCCTGGCAAGCCATCCAATCCGGGGGCCTTACCCAAGGGGAGGGAGTTAATTACGCTCTCCACTTCTTCACTGGTGATTGGGGCATCTAAAAGGCTCTGGGCGTCCTGAGTCAGTACAGGGAGTTGTAAGTCCATGAAAAATTGACTCAGGTCCTCCTCGCTGGATCTCTGGACTGATTGATAAACTTTTCCAAAGTGATTAACAAATTCTTCCACAATATCTGGGGTTGATGACAAAATTTGACCTTGTTCGGTTCTGATGCTAGCTATAATATTAGAGGGCTTATCCATCCTGAGCAGAAAGGCCATGAATTTGCCCGCTTTATCAGAGCCAGTGTACCATTGGTGAGAGCCCACTTTGAGCCTACGATAATTAACTTCCTGTAGGTATTCTAGCCACTCTCTCTGTATCCCTTGCCATTCCACCCTATCGGATTCCAAGTTACTAGCCTGATAGACACTTTCTAATTCCAGTGTTCTTGCCTCCAGATCGCCTGCCTTTTTACGGTGGAGTCCCTTCAGAAACGAAATTTTTTTGACAAACACCCCCCTCAGGTAAGCCTTAAAGGCATCCCAAATAATAATGCTGGATGATGAACCATCATTAAGCTGAAAAAATGATCGAATTTCCTCCTCGATCTCTGCCTGATCGAACTGACCGAGCCAGTAGGGCTGAAGCTTCCAATACCTGTACCCCACTGGCTCCGCCAGCTCGAGCCGCATGACCAGAGGGGAATGGTCCGAGATCCCGCGGGCCTTGTATTCAATTTGGGTGATCCTGTTTAGCAGGGTATCCGATACGAAAATTAGATCAATCCTAGAGAATACACCATGGGTGGCAGAGTAGCACGAGAACTGACGGGTTGCCGGGTGCCGCAGTCTCCATGGATCCCTCCACCCTATCCCCTCTATAAATTCTGCGAACCTGCTCCCCCCTTTACTAACAACTCTATTGGATTTTCCCCATCTATCCATTTGGGGGGACATTATGTTATTAAAGTCTCCTAGACAGATCAGATGATTGGTGGGAAAAGAAGTGGCAAACTCCACTGCAGCCCTCATTACATCGTACGAAAAGGGGGGGGGGATGTATACCGCCATCAGACTCACGTCCACATGATTGATACTTGCGTCTAAAAAGATGTATCTACCCCCTGAATCAATCTTAGCTGTACGAGTTTCAAAGATCACTGATTTCTTGACTAAAATAGAGACCCCTCTAGACGCTGTTGAGCAGGGGGCATGAAAAACTGAACCCACCCACGGGCGTTTTAATGAGAGCAATTTGTCCCCACACAAGTAAGTCTCTTGGAGGCAGATGATATCGGCGTCCAAGGACTTACAATGATTTAAAACCAGTGAGCGTTTCACTTTGTTATTGAGACCTCTGACGTTCCATGTTAGAAATTTAGTCATCCCCGTGGTACCTTATCCATATTTCCCATAAGTTGACCAAATAGACTCTCCTCCCATGCTTCCTCCCGACTCTCCTTCCTCCATTCAAATAGACTACCTTGAGACACAACACATAACACATACAGGAAAACATTACAAAAACCCCAGCCCCCCACCCCCACCCTGTACAACCTAATACCCCTGGCGTACCTGGATCCCTACTCCCCCCCTTCTTCTATAGTCTACCCCAAACTAGTATCTCTGGGGCTAATCAATTAAAGGCCACCCACGGCGTGACCGGCTCTCCCCTCTCTCGTTGAAACAGGATATATATCTTTTATTACCTTCCCCGCTGTTCCCCCCCTCCCCCCCCCCTCACACACACCAGAAAACTCAGCAAAAATATCAAAAATACATCATGTAACCAGCAGGCTGCTGCACAATAGGGCAACATGAAAAAATGAGGAAAAAAAATAAAAAAGAATAAAAGTACATGGACATATGGCTCTGCTAGTTGGCGAGCGGGCCCACCCCAGGGTAGGAACCGTCAAGCCAGCCCGCGGCATCGGCAGGAGTAAAGAAAAATTTAGTCGTTCCGTTGACTTCAATCCTCAGTTTCGAAGGATAAAGCATGGAATATTTTAAATCGAGCTGTCTGAGTCTTGCTTTAATATCCCTGAATTTTGCACGTTCACGTTGGATATCAATGGGAAAGTCCGGAAAGGCCGAGATTTTCTTGCCCATATAGCCAAAGTCTGCCTTGTTCCTGGCAGATCTCAGGATACAGTCCCGATCTCTAAAGTTGAGAACTTTAGCTATTATTGTGCGCGGTGGTCCCCCTGGAGGGGCAGGGCGGGACGGCACCCGATGGGCTCTTTCGATTACAAATTGCGCGGAGAATACCTCTCTCCCGAATTCCTGTACTAGCCACGTCTCGAGAAATTTTTCAGGATTGCTTCCTTCGACCCTTTCTTCGAAGCCAATGAATCTTATATTGTTACGTCTGAGTCTCCCCTCAAAGTCCGACATTTTAAGATGCATATCTGAGAGTTGGCCAGACATAGATTTAACTTGATTTTGAAGAGGAGCAATGGCGTCCTCTATTAATGAGACACGGTTCTCCACTTCTGTAACTCTTTCCCTAATTACTTGTGCATCCTGCCGTAGCAGGGAGATATCAGCTTGAACTTTATTGATCTGTATCATCAAGTTAGATTCACAGGAATTGACTGCATCAAGAACTTGCTGTAATGAAACCTCCGTAGGCCGGGACTCGGTCGACCCTTTAGATGGAGTAGTCTGTGGGGTATTGATCTGGGAGCTGTTTGCTGCCTGAGTCTGTGACCGTGCGTACTTTTCCAGACGAGCTGCAGCCGCAGTCTGGCCTGTTTTGCCCATTTTTATAGATATTTTAACTCTTCCTCGCCGCTGTTGTTATCCCCTTTGTATTCGCCTTCCCCTCTCCCCACTTTATGCCGCGACCCCCCAGCTGTAGGTACCTCCTCACAGTATGTTATAGGAAGTTCAAAAGACCAGGTGCCCACACAGCTGCAAGAATAGCTCTTGATGAAGACCACGTCAATCAGGGCCCTTGCATTGGCCTTTAACACACTTTAGGGTACTCGTGACCCTAAGGGCGACAGTATGCCTATATCAACTTGGTACAAATAGGACAGGTCCTAATACTTCGTCCACCGTCCAGCACAGCAGCAAAAAAAGAGAGAAAAAAAAAAAAAAAAAAAAAAAAAAAGAGGAGTAGTACCTTTGCCCGAGGGGCGATGAGTCTGGGGGGTCAGGTCTGTAGTGGTAATACTGTTACTTGCTGTGGCAGAACGCCAGAGACTTTTCCTCTCTCCTTCCCTTCTTTTCCCTCTCCTTATGAGGTAGGATGTGCAGCGACGATAGGATGTTTGCTGCTGGAGACAGGGGGGAGTCAGGCAATCCTGCACCCTGGGGTGAGCAGGGGCCTGTGCAGGTACTTCCACCTGCGGCGATAGCAGTGCCAGGGGTCAGGGAATTAGCACAGGGTTTCTCTGCACTGAAGACGGCTGATATCTCCGGCAACACTACTGCAGACAATCAGAAAGGAAGCAGGAGTGACCGCAGAGAACTCCTCTCTGCCTCTGCGCCTGTGTGCCTCGGCGTCTCCCAGCAGCAGCAGTTCTCCCCCGGCAGTGACCCGCACAACGTGAGGTCAACCCGGAAGAAGCAGGAGCCCGCGCGTCCCTTCAGCCACGAGCAGCTCCGACACCACGGCAGCCGGCTAGGTCACGGATGGAAGCGGAAAGGACCCGAGATACAAGATCGCGGAGTTAGCGGCATGAGAAGGTGAGAGGGACTTTCGCCTGCTTGCTGTCGCCGGTCATAGGAGCCCTTTAGCCGGATCACCTGTACATGTGTGAGGCGGAAGAGGGACGGAGGTCTAGGAGAGAGCCGGCATCAACCTCCCTCACACCAACGCCTCCGTAGCCACGCCCCCCGTGGTGTCCCGGATGTATTTATAGTTATTCTAAAAGAATAGGGTACTCTTTACCTAGCACGGCGCCCACGATTTTGATCGTGGTCATCGCAGGTAAAAAAAATCGCGGGCATCGAATGCACTAAAAAAAAAAAAAAAAAAAAAAAAATCGGGTGCGATGCGACCAACGCGATGCCCGCGATTTCCCATAGGGAACAATGTTAAATGTCTCAATTGACCCAATTTTCCTGTTCAATGCCTCAATTTACCCGATTTTTCCATAGGAAACAATGTTAAATGGCCCACAGAGGCCAAATAGCCACCCTGAAGTGTGAAGTGGCCCCCACAATTGTTAACGCCACCCCACGATCAACGTGAACCCGAAGCGTGGCGAGCGCAGCGAGGCGGCGGTACGCGTCCTACGACCTTTTCATACCCCCACTATCCACGTCGGCGTGGAGTTGAGAATAGAATAGTGTGGCGAGCGCAGCGAGCCACCGAGCCCGAAGCGTGGCGAGCCCCGCAAGGGGACGCGGATACCTCCACAGGTAAACGTGTCCCTTCGCGGGCTTCACAGGTATCCGCGTCGCCTCGCTGCGCTCGCCACACTATTCTATTCTCAACTCCACGCCGACGTGTATAGTGGGGGTATGAAGAGGTCGTAGGACACGTACCACCGCCGCTCGCCACGCTTCGGGTTCACGTTGATCGTGGGGTGGCGTTAACAATTGTGGGGGCCATTTCACACTTCAGGGTGGCTATTTGGCCTCTGTGGGCCATTTAACATTGTTTCCTATGGAAAAATCGGGTAAATTGAGGCATTGAACATTGTTCCCTATGGGAAATCGCGGGCATCGCGTCGGTCGCATCGCACCCGATTTTTTAGTGCATTCAATGCCCGCGATGGGCGCCCTTCTAGGTAAAGAGTACCAAGAATAGTTGCTGTGAGCGATGCTGGCATTTTTAGCGGATGTTTTGAGGATCGCTCACAGCAACGTTGGAACTCAAAGGGTTAAGTCTGGTGAAGTGATAAAGTGGAAGGTGATAACGCTGCAGCCAACCACCTTCTAATAGTAATTTTTCAAACCCAGCCTGTAACTTGACAGTTAGGCGCTGATTAGCTGCAGTGTTATTACATTCCACTTTATCACTTCACCAGGCTTAATACGTCAACAGTCGGGATTGGCAGACTGGGAATTTTTAAAATGAGGAAATTTCCCAAAGTCCATCAACAGCTGCCATTTGATCGTTTTGGGTCTGGGAATCAAGGAAATGGGATTTAGAGGGGGGTGAGGGGGTCTCTAGGAGATCTGTCACAGGATTACTAGAATGTGTAATATAAAAGTTAGCTTAAATTAAGGATTTTCCCTACTTTTCAACTTGTCTGGAGTCTAATTGAGACTTCATTAACTTGCATTTCTAACTGTCTAGCACAAACCTCTGCCTGTGGGTTTGTAACTTGTATTATGCAATTTGCATCTAATGAATGGCTAATCTGCCACTATGATGTACATGTTATATGGTATGAGAAGCCAGAGGCCTCCTGCAATTCTGGCTTCTTACACTCTATTACATTTACCCCTATATGTCATTTTGAATAACACAACAACTACACATGTTCAAACAATAGACAAAGTCAGAAACATTTCTTATATAAACCCGTGAAGGGATCAGTTTTAAGTAGACATTTCCTACAACTCTGTTCAAAAAGTATCCACTCAAGGATACAGTCAAATGTTCTCACACCCGGCAGTCACTAGAGGGCGCCCAATCGAGCTGTTGTAATGTAGCTTTAGTGTGGGCATGTCCGGCTGCTGGCGCCAGCATTTCAGCCCACACCCCTTAGAGGAAGATTTTTGTGGCGCACCCATTTGTTTGGTCAGGTTTTGCCGCTATTACCGGCAAAACCCGGCCTTCAGGAGCATGAAAAATGGTACTTGTGTATTATAGCGGCGCCCATTGCATCGCATACCATAAGGCATGCGATGCGACGCGATATTGTACAATGTCATACAATTTAAAAATTGTATGACATTGTGTATGGCATACAATGCGATGCGATTAAAAATTGTATAAGCACCCTAATGGGTGCTTACAATGTTAAATGCACCCCCACACTATAAACATGAACCCGAAGCGTGGCGAGCGGCGGCGGTACGCGTCCGCCGACCTTTTCATACCCCCACTATCCACGTCGGCGTGGAGTTGAGAATAGAAAGTGTGGCGAGCGCAGCGGGCTTCACAGGTATCTGCGTCCGCTCGCCACGCTTCGGGCTCGGTGGCTCGCCACACTTTCTATTCTCAACTCCACGCCGACGTGGATAGTGGGGTTATGAAAAGGTCGGAGGACGCATACCGCCGCCCCTCGCGGGCTCGCCACGCTTCGGGTTCACGTTTATAGTGGGGGGGGTGGCGTGGGGGTGCATTTAACATTGTAAGCACCCTTTAGGGTGCTTATACAATGTTTCATCGCATAGGGTGCCAAAATCGCGTCGCATGCCATCGGGTGCATGGCATGCGATAAAAACATTGCACTATGTACATCAGGGGTGCCGCTATAATGCACAAGTACCTGAAAAATAAATAATTTGCATTTCACCCCACAATTTCCTGTCACTTTAGATATTCGAATATGGCCATTTATGTTAGGGAGAATACTAAAACCATTTGATATAAGTATCAAATATGTCAGATTATTAGAATGATCTATGACATCACCCACAGGAGTGCACAATCAGGCATACACACTGGCCAATACGCGCAATGTTTACTTCAGATATATTGTGCACATATTAGTGTAGTGTGTTCCCAGCCTTAATAGAAAACCTATTACACTAATTGCTAGTCTTGGAGATGGATTTGGGGCGCGGCTCCCCTTGGGTTGGTGTAACCGAGTTGCTTTCGGGGTGGCACACCCTAACATTTATTTAGCACTATTTATTTTCACTAATATTATACTTTCTAGCACTACACTTTTTAACCTCTAGCTCCTGCTTCTTTCTTATTAACACACATTTATAGCTTAGTTTTTCACTTGTGTGCTGCCCTGGGGTGACTGGCTTATGCTGGCCTTTTTGGGGTTCCGCGCCCCAGATTCTTAGTATTAGGGACCCACTAGAAATGAGGCCACCGTGAAGCTGGTTGGTGGGCAAATATTTCTTGGCCAATTAATATACCAAGAGCCTCTATTATTGATTTAATAATATGGAGTGTGCATCTGCACCACATGTCTTTCTTTGCAGAACTACAAGTCCCAGCATGATAGCACCTCATGTAAATCGGGTGTGCATTTTAAGATCCCCCCCCTTAATAGAAAACCTAGGCAGAGCTTTATCTTTAATAGGGAGTGCCCCTAAAAGTGGTATATTGTCAGACTTCAAGTTTAACAGTTTAATGGTTTTATAAATAAAGCACAAAATATATATATATATATATATATATATATATATATATATATATATATATACACACACACACACACACACACACATTTTTCTCTCATAGAAGTGGCACCGACAAGTTTGATGTACCTGGACACATGTGAAAAGGCATCCAGCAGCACATTCTCAAATTCACGTGTAAATTCTGGTCCCTTGCGCTTACTGTTCTGGATAACATCATTGGCCAAGTATAGAAAAGTCAGCTTCCGGCTTGGTTTGGCTTAGGAAAAAAAAAAAAGGATTAATCTTCATTGATAAACCAAGTACAATCATGACAAATAGCTAAATATCCAATGACTGCCTGCTGACAGAGCTTAGACGCCATTTTCATGCCGGATATTTATTGCGGGAGGAGAAAAGTCCTATGTGTGCGGTTTCACGGTCTATCTATATGAAACCCTTTAACCTGCACCTGGCCAGACGCATGAGAGAGTGGAGTGTGCCAGCATATAGTTACATATATATATTTTTTATAATAATAAGTTGCTGAGTGCAATAACTCCACCTCTAAAAACCTGAACTTTAGCAAATGTACCCCATAGCTTAAAACCTGCCTGGGAAAACTACCTATACAACACCAGCATTTATCTCAAGATGACATATTGGGCTAGATCAGGGGTAGCCAACTCCAGTCCTCGAGAGCTACCAACAGTTAACGGTTTCCAGGCCTCCTCACAGAATCATAAGTGAAGTAATTAGCTCCACCTGTGGATCATTTATAATGTGTCAATCAGTAATGAGTGCACCTGTGAGGTAATCTAGAAAACGTGAACCGTTGGTAGCTCTTGATGACTGGAGTTGGCTACCACTGGGCTAGATGCACCAAGCCAGAGGTTCCCAAACGCGGTCCTCAAGGCACCCCAATGGTCCAGGTATTAAGTTTATCCATGCTTGGCCACAGGTGACTTAATTAGTAGCTGAGTCAGTCTGATTTAACCATCTGTGCTGAGCCATGGATAGACCTAAAACCTGGACCGTTGGGGGTGCCTTGAGGACCGCGTTTGGGAACCTCTGCACTAAGCTTCAAAACTGAAACTGTGCATATCGTTTATGCAACTCTGACACATGTACCCATCTTTATAAAGTAGCAGATGATGCATAAGCTATCGTGGTGTGAGGAAATGCTCCAACTGCCGGCATCAGAGCCCTTTGTACATACCGCAAATACACGTCCAAGTGTAGTATACGAAATTCATCAGTGTATGCTTCCAATTTAGCTAAATCCCTTAAATGCTTTTCAATTATGCAAATAAAGATGCACATTTTTAAGTGAAAAGACCATCGGTGCTGCAGAGTCACACGATACCAGATGAGCCAAGAGGGGCCAATTGTCATGACTGGAATAACAATAAGTAAAGATGCATCGTTACAGAAACCATTTAGCAAATTACTGATTAAAATTGGTCAGGGGGTATAGTTAAACCAATTTCACACGTAGCTGAGAACCCGGGTTATTGCCAGGGCCAGCTAGCCTTGGTGTGAAATGGTTTCCAGGTCGGCTGCAGAGTGTCATGCCTGACAGGCTTAGGAGCGTTTGGAAAGGACATCACCTGTGAACGGCGACCACCCTGGATGATATGGCAATGTGAAAGGTTAAGTGTACCTGAAGCATTGGATGTCCCCCATGGTTCAGTATCCCTGGTCGGAACCGGAGCTTCAGTGCCAAAAAGGGGTATAACAAACACTTTTAAAATAGAAACTTAAAATGTTTTAAGAATAGAACTAACCATATTCTACTTATTTCCTAGAATATATTAGATGAATAAGCAGAATCTTATCAGTTGCTATGGCCAACATCTCCGTGTGTCATTGATGCACCCCTAAATTCAGTTGTGGAAAGTGTAGGCGGTATTTAAACAAACTGCTAATAACCATTAGAACTACAACTCCTCACCTCTGTCAATGACAAATTAACCACTGACTACTGTTTATTAATATTCACATCAGTCCCTGCCCCAGTGGAGCTTACAATCTATATTCCCTACCACATGTACACACGTGTGTGCAGCAGTGTATGGCTATCAGACCCGGTCCTTTAACATGCGATATATATCACATGCGACCCTGTTCCCCGCCGCTGGAACGGAGGCGGAGACAGAGGTCAGACAGACAGCTGGTCCGACCTCCGGCTCAGGTCCGATAGCATAGAATCGCACATCAGACCCAAGGGCAACATCAAACACATGCGATTTGGGCACATTTACTGTATCAGATTCAAACAATGGTGCTTCCAACGCAAACAAACAGGCAATGATGTTGTACACTATTGCAGAAAGAAGATTTTCACAGTCTTTAGCACAGTTCACAGTAGATGGCTATTGCCGATTCTGTACACACATTGCAATTTGAACTCACTTGCTAAGCAATCTAACTAGGTACTGCATGCACACAAGATCTGAGCCGGCGATAGCAACGCGTGGGACAGCGCATCACTATGTGATGTACACAAGGAGCGATTTGTGCTTCATCACGAAGCGATGTAGACAGATTGCTTAGAAAATATCCTAAAAATCAAAGAGTGTATGTCCCTTTAGTTAAAGAATCTCCTTATATGTGCCAGTTTCTGGAAATGTCCTTAATGACTCTGCAGCACAGTTATCAGACAAATTGTCATCACCATTCAGTTACCTGATCAAACAGTTGCTATGGGTTACAACTAAAATAATATTAATTACAAATAGCTTCCTTTTTGCTACAATAAAAAACAAAAAGGCAAGCTGGTGAGCCCTTATGTCGGACTTCATGTAATAGGATAACATGTTAAGCTATTTTATTATTGTCCAAGCTTTGAAACAGAAAATACAGTTCAATTCTCAAAGGCATTTCAGCTCTTTGACTGCTATTAGCTTACGATTGCAGCAGAAACAGTCATTTATTATTACAAAGCAGAGTGCAAATGTCACAATTGGTACTTGATTCATCAGACATTGCAACATGATTGGAGCGATTGTATTGCCATGGCAACCACCAGCAAATTACCTAACTGAGAGACATTAAAGGCTATTAGGATAAAAATTGTGCTGTATTGAAGATTATGCAAACTACAGTACAGTCTTTGGAGCATTGCTTAACTGAGAAGCCACTGACTATTGTAATAATGCTCTCAACACTGATGCACTGATCACAGAAAAAAATAAAATAAAGGATTCAATCCCCCCCCCCCCCCCCCCCAAAAAAAAAATTAGGACTAAAATGCCAGGCAGGCGCTGTGCTCATCTATTTGGCAGTGCCATGTATGTAAGCAAGCACATAAAGGGTCAATGCAGCGTAAACATTTAAAGGACATCTTTACGCACCATAGAAAAGGTGGAATCTAGGCTATAAATAGGGATAGATAGGCCATTGGTGGAAGAAGTCTACAGGAAGAAAAACGGATCTACGTATAATAGGAGTGTATTATCCGTTTCACATATCCCCTAGTGTCCAAAAATGGAGCGCCTAACATCTGAGTATTAACCCCTATCTACATTGTCTATTCAAAGGAGACCTAGGGTAGTTCTCCATATACCCAGGATTGGCAGATCCTCGGTGTAGCGCCAAGTTATCCTTCAAACCCCACACTCTTCTACTATAAAAAGGGACACGTTCACGTAGCAAAGATCAATGTGCTTGCACTGACGCAACAGCCATGTAGGCTTAAATCTAAAAAAAAAAAGAATTGCTTGCATCAAGTATAGTTTGGTGAAAGTGCACAGTGATGGGAACTAGCGGGCATATAAAAAGACAGCAAAAGCCAAGTGAACGTACGATCTAATTGTAGCCGTTGTTTGTGACACATGCTCCTCATAGTAGATCACTAGTGCCGGGCTCTAAGCGGTGGGAGAAACCAAATAGTGTTTTTCCTGCCCCAGGCGAGATCTGCAGGGCAGCATGGACGGTGTAATGGTTACCGTTACTGACTTGCAGCACTGAGGATCGGGTTGGAGTCCCACCATGAACCTCTCTGTGTGGAGTTTGTTTATAGAGTTGCATCATAAAATATCTTGGTGATGGATTTCCCACTAGGCAGGTGAGGCATTCCTAGGCATGTGACAATTGCTATTGAAAACAAGGTAAGTAATCTAAGTAATACAATCTATATCTGTATTGCCTTGATATTAAACATTTATTTTACATAAAATGACATGATAAAATCAACAATAACAATGATAATAAAAATACAATGCAACTTTAAATGAAAGTTCTATTGCCCCTCACTGGTATTTTAGCTGGTGTATTAGGCTGGTGGTTGTTATAAAGTCTCTCCAAAGATAACAGGATATAAATAATTGGTCAAATCTCACCACTTGGACTTTTGGGAATCTTTCCGGGCTCGGGTCCGTTGTCCTCACTAGTTGTGCGGTGTAGAAAGATTTTTGGTGCCGCTGGAGGAATGTCAAGCAATGTGACAATTGCTGCCTTGCATGAGAGCAGGGTTACGCTGCTGGCCAAATAAGGGCAGAAGATCACTAAAACTTATTTTATTTATTTGCTATGGGGGGTGTTGATGATCATTAAAATTGTGATCTTGAAAAGGGGGGGGGGGGGGTTAGATTTTGGCAGGCCTTAAGAGTTGGTACCAGTCCCAACATTAAGGGTACAGTGATGTCATGGCGGGGTGACCAAAATGTGCTAGTGGTAGCTTGACCTCTGAATTCACCCCTAATAAGATACTTGGCTTCTGACAAAGTGTGAGCAATCTCCATGGGAGCAGGCACTGGCGCGAATTACAAATGATTATGTGTAATACTCTGTGGAATGTGTGCACGCTACACAAATATGTGGCAACACTATAAGAGTAGGCACGGTGTCAGGCCCTGGCTCAGCTGGCAAGTTACAGGCCCTGGCTCAGCTGGCAAGTTACATACAGTGTTACATGCTGGCTGCAAAAAGAGTGATTGTACAGAAAAATAATAAAATTAGACCGCGATACAACTGTGGTTTTTAAGTGGTGGACAACCAATCAATTTGAACACCAATATTTCCTATTAAACCCTTTTTTCTAACATGTCAAGATCATGAAAAATAAAAAAGGGTTTGTGTGGGCACACTAAAAATGTAAACTATGAAGAGAAAAGGAGATCATGGCCACAGAACAGGCAGCACCAACCCACGGCTCTCCTGCTGTTGTGAAACTACACATCCCAGCATGCCCTGACCCAGTTTTAACATTCTCATAGCAAAACCGTCAGGGAGAGCCATGGGTTGGCTAGGCCTGCTGTAGAAGGACTTCTAGATCACATGACTAAAGGACAATAATATGGTGCATAACTAACTAAACATGTTGTCAGGTGTCTACTTCTAGGTAAAACAATCATGCCCACCTCCTCTAAATTGTACCAGAATTCACAGATTTTTCTACTTAAATGGGGATTGTTTCTTTAACCAAGCTCTGCAAGTGGTAACAATTACTGTGCAATTTAACCCTCACACAACAGCATTATAGGGAAACAGCCACATGGGTGCTACAATCAATATGAAATGCATCAGTATCAATAAGACTGTAAAGTATTTTTTTTTCCTGTACAAGTCACTTTTTCTACTGCGTTAATAGGAAGACTGAGCCATCGGTACAATGTTTTCTATGGCACTGATTAGTGCAATGACATCTACGGCCTAACAGCAGTTACTGCACATAATTAAATACAATTAAAGCATTTATTACTTTCAATTACAAACTTATTTGTAAACACATTTTGACATTAACTATTTTTAGTTAAATATAATGGAGAATACTAAAATGCTTATAAATGTTATTTAACCAACTAAAATTCCTCAGAATGCAAAAAATACAGTCATTTTTTAAATAGAGATTGAGTCACCGACATTCAATGTGGGCGTTCCTCTCATGTCTATGGGCGGTGCTCAAATAAACAAAAGTGTTGAGCCAACTGACCCAGAGTCTGGTGCTGAAAATATGCATGGGGTCGCTCTGTGGAAGGAGGAGATCTGGAGTCAACTGGAGCATGTAAAGGACTTTTATTGGCAGAGATCAATACCTATACTATGGCTTCATGTTAGGTGTACAGAGGAGAGTGAGTGAAGGTAGAAAGTGCCAACAAGTATTTCAAGTTTGCCATAAAAAACAAGCATGCTTTGCAGGGTTCCTTCTGGGAAGCACTCCATTTATAATACAGCCAAAGGGTGTGAAAACGTAATAGCTCTTGCCAAAAACACCTGTGCTTTACCCTCCAGTGAGTTTATATTCTGCAGTCTATGGGTCCAAAGACATATTATGGTAAGACGGCCAAAACCACAGCACCCCTCTAGTTATACTGCCTACGGCTTTGTAGGCTAATGCTGGCCACACATCAGACCAACTTTCCTCCAACTAGTTGCTTGGATGGAATAAAAATCTGGTACTGAATGGGAGCAAAGGACAATCAGAAATGTGCTCACAAACCCAGGAAAATGGACAAAAACATTCAGTCAAATGGTTTAAATCAAACAGGTTCAACTCCAGTACCGTGTCTGAGCGACAGTTTTTGTCCTTTTCCAGGTTTTGAGAGCAAGTTTCTGAAGTAAATATTACATTTGCTCCCATACAGTACCATATTTTTATTCCAATCAAGCAATTAGTTGGATGGTTGGAGGAAAGTTGGTCTGATATGTGGCCAACAACACATTTATAACCAGTCTTTGAAAGGTCTGCGACAAGCAATCATTAAAATCAGATTCAAGTCAGACTGACTATCCTTTGTGTGGAATATTTTCTGCTATATGAAAGGAGATTTCTTTACATCGCTCTATAAGGAAGAACTATGCCTGCTTATTAAAAACACATATTGGGCCTTAGGCCCCCATACATTAGTCTGACTTGTCATAAAGACAAGTCTGACCTGATTGTCCCGGCAGCTCCCCGGGAGGGATCACATGCGATGGCACTTCATGTGCCTAGTTTTGCATGTGATAAATCGCATGCAACTCCTGGGGAGCTGCAGGGACAATGGGAGCGGGGTACAGCAGCGGGGATATGCCCGCGACCAGAGATCGGGGGGGAGCAGGGAGCTGGGCAAGAAGCCGCTGGGTAGGAAGCAGTGCAGAGTACCAGGCAGAAGAAGACGCGAGTCACAGTGGCGGGAGCAGCAGAGTACTTTTCATCCATTTAAGGAATTTGCCTTTGCGAGTGAATCAGAATAAGGGCCTAAATCCCCATGTATGCATTAAACCTGTCAATTAATATATCTGTAAGTGCATAATCCATGCTATGTGAATTAAATCAATAGTATATGCCTAAAGTTGGACCTCTAAATATACAAGTGTCTATAAACATGTATTTAATCCTCCTGTAAATTGTTACTAGTACTCCCAGGGGTGCTTTAAGGGAGGATTAGGCCTGTGTGCAGCCCCCTCCTCTCTGTCAGCAGCAGCACCCTGCTGCTTAGTGCAATCGAATCTGAGCCCCACTCCGCATGTGCAGACCTCCAAATAAATTGGCATTGTGGCCATTTTTTGACTGTTCCAGCAGCACTACTGCCTTCATCATGGGACTCTGAAAGACTAAATATAAAAAAAAAAAAAAAATGGGTGCAGTGTGGGTTCCCCTGGGACTCAAGGGCCTGTGAGCACAGCGCACATTATAAATACAGGACTGAGTACTCCAAGGAATAAGAACTGCACTCTATTAAGAGACCGACGTCAGTACCACCTCAAAAGGAGTAATCTTGTGTACACACTGGCTAATATATCGGCTGTTCAAGCAATTTATTGTGAGCTTGTCAGTGGATGTGTACCCCCAAACACCTTTCACAAAAAAAAAAACCCTTTCACACAGTAAACCAAATTACTGAGTGAAGAGGTTCTATCCAGTAATTTTGCTGAACACCATTGGTCCTTTTTCTGCGTAAGAGTGCTAACCCGGATCAGAAATCCTGGGTCTCCGACCCTGGAATTTACACGGAAGTGTTGTTCAGCAAATTACTGGATTGAAATTTTTAACCCGGTAATGTGCTGTTCAGTGTGAAAGAGGGTCAGGCTGCTCCTAATAAAGTTACCTGGCACTCTGATGTAGTTCACAGGCATATCATTTTTGGCTGTGCACCTGGGATTTGGACACAGGTACGTCCTGGGAGCGACCCGGCATCAGTGTGGCTTGCGGATGTCATCCGGGAAGTGGGGCATGGTTGCGGTACATCAGGCAGGGGGGGGGGGGGGGGGGGAAGAGATAGAGGAGGCAGCACTGAGGTGAAGCTGCTACCTACTCCACAGAAGTGAACGGTACGTGGGTCACTCGATCCGGGTTACCGGTGCTCACTGCCCAGCAACCCAGGTCCGATCCGGGAATAACTTATTTAAATTGCTTTTATCCCGGGTCGGATTGCTGGACCCAGGATATTTGCAGTGTAAAAGGGGTATGAAGGGCAAATGCTGGGTACACACAACGATAAATTCGTTGAGCAACAAGAGATATATTTTAAAGGTAGCGGGAAGGTGGGTGTGTGGCCTATAAATGTATTACTTCAGTGATTTTGCTTTGGTTGATAGTTTAGTCTTATAGGGAGGGAAGTTTAACGAATATTTATTTTTATTTTATCTTCATCTTAACATTATCTGCTACGTTTCATTTTTTATTTTATGCCTACTTTTCAAATACAAATTTTATCCATACCTTTACAAATCACCCATCTACTAATGTATTTCTGAATGCATTTCAAGTCAGGTATTAGTTTTATCTATGGGCCCTATTCATTCATAGTTGCAAATGTTTAGACAATTGATCAATTATTGTAAGTATGCAAGCAGTGAGAGCTCATTTGCAAGTGACTGACAGGGAGTGGCTATTTTGTGGCAGGTCAGGCGTGTCAGGGCCTTTTTAAAAGTGGATTGAAATTTTTAACCCGGTAATGTGCTGTTCAGTGTGAAAGGGGGTCAGGCTGCTCCTAATAAAGTTACCCGGCACTCTGATGTAGTTCACAGGCATATAATTTTGGCTGTGCACATGGTAATGTAACAATCTTTGAGTCAAAAACCACACTTGCAGCGGGATAAGCTAAAAAATAATATGAAAAAATATGAATCAATGGGGTTTTCACTGGGATTCGCCAAGAGTGTATTCAATGCTAGGATGGAGAACTGCTTTCAGCATGATTTTCGCCATGATTCATCATTTTGCATTCAACATCTTTTTAAAGGTGAACTGGAATGTGATCTTTTAAAATAAAAGTTGTTGGTTTTTTTGGTGTAAAAAAAAACAACAAAAAAAAAAACAGTAATTTTATTCTGTGAAGGGGCATGCCATTTTTTATATATGTGCTTGCAGCACATGAATATATAATTTTTTTTTTTTTTTACATTCACCAGCAGGGGGCGGAGAGCCGCTCATTAGATATTCACTGCACACTGGTCCCACTCATTAAATAAGCGCGAGCGGGACCAGTGCAGCGGCTCCCTCCAAAGCGCCCCTGTGTCACCTCCCCCACCCACACATTCCGGCACAGGCAGGGAAACTTCCATCTCCTTGCCTCCCACCGTCCCCCGGCTCTCTGCGTTTGCCGCAGGGGTTAAAAATCGCTGTCAGGGGCAGCTAGCCCCTGAGGTGTTGAATAGGGTGGCAAGGAGGGGTGGCAGCTAATGATCCAGCCCTCCAGAACGCGGCAAACCCTAAACAAGATTCGCTGCACACGCCAAAAAAAGGCATTGAATAATGCCCATAGTATATACATGCAGCAGCCTAGATTAATGCTGCTTACTTATGGAGCCTACAAAAGCGGTGAACTCAGGGCAATTTCTAAGCGATCTAACTAGATTGCTTAGATAATGTCCCAACAGCGCTTAGTGTGCAGGGGCCATAACTATAGCAATGTGCAGCCTCACGTGATGCTATCGCCTGGCGATACTATCCAGCATGCTGGATAAATCTAGTGAGATCACCAGTCAGGGCCATTGTTCTCAATGGAGAACCCATGTGTAGGCCTCTTTAACCAGCTACTCATTGGCCATATCACCTCATCCATGATTGATTAACCATGACGGTCTTCAACAGCCTAATAAAGTGCTCCATCTCTTTAAAACAGGGCTGCAAATTCACATACAGAACTCTGCCCTTACATTAGAAGGGGTGTGGTACAGGATTCCGACAGTCATTAGCCCGACTGGCCGGACTCAGACAGCGTGGCGAGCACAAAAAAGCCCCTTGCGGGCACGGTTACTCACTGCGCTCGCCACCTATTCTACTCTCCCTCTATGGGGGTCGTGGACCCCCACGAGGGAGAATAGCCGGTGGCCGTTGGAATCCCGATGTCGGGTAAATGACTGTCAGGACCCCATCCGGCACCCAATTAGAAGCAGGCAATCCACAACAGTAGAACAGCATTACAACTGGTCCCTATAGTACCTAGTTCCCAGAACAGTGGGATAAACTTATGAAGCAGTGAAAAGAGTGATGATGTGTACCAGTGGTTGCCATGGATAACTTATCCACTGGCTCACTTCTCCACTATTACAACTGCTTCATACATTTACTCCAGACTTCCATAATGCTGGACTTAAGTGATGCCACCCCATTGTATCCAAACTACAATTAGAGGACAGCGTACTAAACTGAAATAAAGTGCTGATACGGCACTCAAGAGAAAGGGAATTACCTCAAAATTATTGTGGAACAGCAGATAGTACAAATACATATTCAAACCAGAAGTGGGTATGAGATAAGGGTTGTTAAATGCAGAGGCTGGTTATCAGCAAACAACTTATGTCAAAACACTAACTAGGCTTAATGGATAAAAAGGACCTATCAAAATAACTTTATTTGAAGCGTACTTCACAAAGCTGTAGGCATATGACAAAATCTAACATTCTTATGCCCTAAAATCATTGTGTACTTTCACAAAAGGTAAATCTTTCAAGAAATAGGGTTGTAATATATATTGAATTTTAATCCTGATCAGTCATATAGTGCTGCTTTACCAGGAGAGCCCAGCAAGCAAGAGATGGTGTCCTGCCATCAAACAGCCAAACATGCACCATAAAATAAGTGGTACCCTTAGTATCAGGGTGGCAGCGCTGCCGCCTTACTTCTGTCATATACATTATCAGCGTGCTACGCTGACTCCTCCAAGGCAGCCCAGCGCTGCTACTCCTAACCTCCTGTGAAGTGAGCGCCTCGCACAGCGCTTGTGCCCGCATGATATCCTCTCTCTGTGGAGAGGGCATCATGAGGGCGCCGGCGGAGAGGCGCTCCATCTTTGTGATACGTAGGAGCGTCTCAGACGCACCAGCAGCAAGGCAATGATACGCTCCTGCCTCTGACCACTAGTAGTAGCTATTGCGCAGATGTATGATGTGGCATGTTTGAATGTGTTCCTGAAACACCCCACCATCCCGAAGAGTGGCGAGGGGCGGCATTACGCGTCCAGCAACCTTTTTATACCCCAACCAGCCACGTCGACGTGGAGTTGATTGTATGTAGTGTGGCAAGCGCACGAGGGAAAATAGACGGCGGCCATCGCGAACCCGGCTGTCGGTGTTTTGACAGTCGGGATCCCGAAAAAAAAAAAGGGGGGGGGATTCAGGGTAACTTGGGCATAGTTGCGTGTTCTCAGGGTTGTCACAGTGGGATAAAGGTGTTTGTTTAATTACAGTAGACCTTGTTATCTCCTATAGAGGATTACTTAATATACAATTTCACTCCAATGCACTCTTTAGGCCGGGGCTGAATACAAGACTGTAGCTACTCACAGCACAGAACAAGAAGTCTCAGGCGGAGTACACAATGAGCGATATATCGTAAACAATATGGACGAGATATAGAATATATATATATATATATATATATATATATATATATATATATTTTGTCCAGTCTGTACATTCAATATCGTTAACGATGCACGCAGCCACAGGTGTGTGTATGTCCCCTGTCTGTACATTTAGCTCAATCTGACAATATCAGCAGCGCCTGCATGTACAGAGCGGGTGACGTCACTGATCAATATTGTGGTGTACACTCAATATAATTCTCCCGCGGCAACATCAACCAACGGCGGGAATCGTCTAGTGTGTACCCAGTATAAGGACATAGTTTGAACAACAAGAGAGTTTCTTCTAGATTTGTTTCATTAAACCAAACAAATGTTCTCTACACAGCACCTAGAACACTTAACTGCATATATTGAAACAATCTTGTTTTATCTGAAAAACATTTTTTGTCCTTATGCTAGTACAGAAGTCTTTAGGCCACAACTGTAAATATTTTCCTAACTGGGAAACCAAATATTTTAAAAATTCACATTTAAAAGATGATGAATACCTAGAAATGATCAAATTTGACTTTACATATTACATAGACATGTATTAAATGCCAATTTATGTAAAAATACTATGGAGGCCATGATTGATCACGATATACCATTATTTTTCTGGAATATGCATTTCATGGTTATTATTACATCCTTTTTAATAAACAGACTGCAGAAGTTCAACTACAGGCCAGGCTAATGCAACTTCTAAACTCCACTACACTGGTTTATGAACTGATATGTGCAGGTTACAGCAGGCCTTCCCGAATATACTGCTGCATCCTTCAAAATATCAACATCTCTTACTAATATTCCAATAAATCTCTCTGCAGGAGCAAAATAAAACTGCTTAATCCCATAATAAGCCCGGCCTGTGCTCCAAACTGGCCTCATGGTGAATTACACAAAGTTACACTAGATACAAAGTAAACTGAGCTGAATGCCCTGCTCAGGTGGGGGATACACATGGGTATAGCAGTGTGCATGCTGTAGCTGGCATAGGATGCATGTGCAGTAGTGCTGAGGGCAACATGTCCCGCTCTGCACGAGTGGCGACCTACTGAGGCACCTGTGCCACATGCGGGTCTCGGCGCTGGAGGCGGGCGCGCTGCCTGGCCTACACATAACACGCCAGCTCTCAGCCTGCACACAGAGACCGGGCACAGTCACCCAGTGCTCAGGGTATATATATAGGAAACTACGGCCACTGCAGGGGCTAGGGAACTACGGGCAGATACCTCTCCGGAGCTCCCGCTGCCAGACACCAACGATGGTGGCTGCGTGCTTCCGGTGATGGATCAGCCACAAGGACAGGGTCTGGACGCTCTGCTGGGAGTTGCTCAACTCGGACAATTTCTTCTCCAGGGCCGGCTCGGTAAATGACGCCATGTCTCTCCGTGGGGGCCCCGGGCCCAGCGCAAGATGGCCGCCTGACCTCTCACCCTCAAGCGAGTCACGTGTCCCGAAACGAAGGGACGCGTTACCTTGACTACGAAGATTGCGGCGCATGTTCCCTCACGTCACTTCCGACATGTGAAACCGCCCTATATGCTGCGTTATGGGCTGAGGGGAAGAGAGCTTGCGGGAATATTCTCCCTGACAGCGGTACGTTATACATAGCCACAGCGGGGGCGGGGCTGATAACACCACCACAGGGAAGACTTATGCTGGTATGTAGCTTATATACGTGGTGGCTGTAAAGCACAGTCCGGCTCACATCATGGGGCACATAGCAGCCTGTCTCACCATGTTGAGCAGCACGTCTGTATCAGACCCTTCACCCACATGCTCTGCTCCCGCACCTCCCCCTCTTCTTGGTGATTGCAGTCACCTGTGTTTTTCATCCATTAATTAGCCCAGCACAGGTAGCTGACATCAACAGGTGATGGCGAAATCCAGGGGCAGCACATGAGGTACCTGATTGAAGGCATACCTCCCTACATGACCCACCCTATCCATGAGGGATACAATGCTCTGTTCTTGGACTACCCTGTTAATTTATGATTGCTATCACCTGTGTTCTAACACCTTTCTAGTTAGTTCACCTGTTCAAACAGGTGATGGCAATCATAAATTAAGAGGGAGTTCCCTCCAAGGGACATGTTGCCTCCCAGTTTAGCTGTAGTGTTTTTGTGTACTTAAGGTGGCCATACATCAGAAAGATATTGTACCCAATCATACAATCTCAACTGATTGTAAGATGGATTGTATGCAGATTGTGTGCACATCTTATGTACATAATCATACAATCTATCAGCAGATGGATTGTATGACTGATTGTAAGATGGATTGTATGCAGATTGTGTGCACATCTTGTGTACACAATCATGCAGTAGATGGATTGTATGATTGATTGTATGATCGATTGTGTGTAGATTGTGTGTCCAAAAACCACCAAGGACTGCCGGGGATTTCAAGGGAAATTGTACACAATCATGAGCGCAATCGATCTTAAGATCGATCTTTCTGATGTATGGCCAGCTTTACTCAGACAAAGGCCCTTATTCAGATCTGATCACAGTACAAATTTGCTCTCATAATGGGCAAAACCATGTGCACTGCAGATTTAACACTGGCTGCATTATTTTTACACTGCAATTTAGATTTCAGTTTCAACACACGCCACCCAAATTTAACTCTCTCTGCACTTGTTACATCTGCCCCACCTGCAGTGCACATGGTTTTGGCCATTTTGAGAACACGTTTGTACTGCGATCAGATCTGAATAAGGGCCAAAGTATATTGATTTCGGACTTCCTCATCTTTGCGACCACCACTTACGCTACGGAACTTACATACCATACGGTGCAACCACCGTCTATTACCTTTAGTAAAGTTGTGGCTAGCGGACGATGATGCTATTCTAAAAAGCGTCTAACGTAAGTGGTGGCCGCAAAGATGAGGAAGTACCATTTATTTCACATATTCAACAATCAGATAGAGGTTGTGTGTAGTTGGTGGGTGTGGTATGACCTCCCGATAGTTGGGATTCCAATTTTCATTAGACGGACAACGGAATCCTGACTGCAGGGTCTCTGAAATTCCTGGGTCCAGCAACCCGGCATTCTGACCCAGGTTAAAGGAAGAGCTTCACCCCGCAAATACTGGGTCAATCCTGGGATGGAAAGGGGTAACAGATGTTGGCACTCAAAAGGTTAATACCTGTAACCAGTTATAGTGGCAGATGCCGATTTTAAATCTATTTTAATGCATTTTGAGTCACTCCACTTTTTCTTTAGAAAGTACTCCAAATAGAGACAGCAGTGGGAAATATTGATATACAATAATTAACTGTGAAAAAATTATTTTGGATATATTTAGGTTCTTTTCAAAGTATTTATTTTACTGTGACATGCTTATTTATTGCATACATTTTTATATTCTAATACATTTAGGCAACTATTTTCATGGTACTGCATATTTTGAGGCCACCAGACCCCGAATGGAAAACATGGCATCCAAGGATTATCCACATGGTGCCTTCAAGGTTCTTCGACCATTCTGTGTACAGCTGACCATGGAACAGACAATACAGAATGTAAAAAACCTGCAAACACAGATTTCTTCTACAGATGTCACTGCTCTTCAAGCCCTTCTGGATTATGTTCTGTTTCCTCTGCGCTTTGCGCTGAAAACACCTAGCCCAAAAAAGCCAGGATTAGTGCAAGCAGTACTAGAATGTATTTCCTTTCTTCTCTCAATCACTCACTTAACAAGCCCGGTCTCCTTACAGGAGATGTTTAATGAACTCTGCAGTTGTCTCCCACCTGACCCACTTCAGCCAGTGCCAGAGGAGCTGAAATTAGCGGTAGTCTTAACTTTACAATCTCTTCTCCATGCATCTGGTGCAGATGTGTTACCTGTCCTGTACAAACCATCCATGCTTCCTGAGATGGGATTCACCATTAGTATGCTCCTGAGACTTGCAGAACAGGAGAAATCACGAGAGATCAGACTTGAATCTTTGAACTGTTTGGAGATATTTCTAATGCCAAAACTCAAGCAGGACACGTCTCTTGCTGGTCTTTTTGCTTCCTTTTTACCTGGAATCTGCACAGTGCTAACAAGGATAATTTGTGGAGACCCCAAGCAAGGATACAGAATAACAGCAGCTGCAATCAAGTTATGGGCTGAGGCAGTTAGTTTAGTGATGTCTGATGACAGTCTGGAACAAGTGACAGAAAATAAACCATTGTACCCAGGATTATCTGGACGTGTAGCAGAACTTCTAGTGCACAGAGACAGGACTTGGGTAAAACATTCTGCTAGCCGTCTGTCTGTTCATTTAGAAAAAATCTCTGAGCACTGCACGTCCAACCCTCACTGGAAAGTGAGAATGGCACTTGTAGACTTAGCGTATCTCTTGCTTTGTCACTGCTGGAATTCTCTAGGAGAGGCAGTAGGGAAACTTCTTCAGATATTGGTGGGACATATGAGTGATGATAGACCTGAAGTAAAGGCCAGAGGATATGAGGCACTGCTGGAGGTAGCGAAGGAAGGGCCAGCTTCACGGACACTATGGGAGGTGCTATCAGAAAGCCTTCATTCACTGACTATAACTCTTCCAAGACTGCTGAGCTCTCATGATGACCAAGGCAAGCTGCACACTTTAGCTCTTCTGTTGGGCTATCTTCAGTTGCTTGGTCCAAGGCTTGCATTTACTATGCAATCTCCTGCTCACCTTCAGCGCCTTTCTGCTGCACTTCTCCAGACACTAGAGTTAGACTTTTGCTCAGTCAAAGTTGTAGAAGAAAGACTTCCCTCTTCTGTTGCCAGTCTCAAACAGCAGGACCTCGAACATACTGGAGCTCCTCAGAAGACTTTCCGCTTTTTCAGGGACACACGTATTCTTTTCCATATTCAGAACATCTGTAGGCTTTTGGGGTATTATGGAGATTTCTACTTGCTGACAGACCACTTTTTGGGACTATATCGGGCGCATAGACTACAGGCTGTGTTAGTATTGAACCAGTTAGTACTAGGGGCAGCTGGAATTGAGGTTGAAGTACTCAATGGAGATGTTCATGCACTTCCAGCCAATGAAGTTTTGGAAGCTGTGCGCCCACTTTTTGAAGAGTACACCGACCCTACCAATTGGCATCTACAGACCTGTCAGGACAGTGATGCAGTAGCAAATCAGTTGTCCGTACTCCATATTGGCAGTCATTCTAAACCAGCAATTAGTGACATGAGTGCTAATGCTTGGAAGCTTTGTCTGCAGCTGGAGGGTATTTCTTGCTTTGCTAATGCTCTTGGCACTAACTTCCGCCCACTCCTTATATCTGCTCTATACCCAGTACTCGAGAAAGCTGGCGATCCTTCCCTAATGGTCAGTGGAGCAGCAAAGGTGACTTTAGGAAATATCAGCCAAGCGTGTGAATACAAAGACATCAGCCAGCTAATCGAACTCAATGCAGATTATTTGGCAAGTGAAGTGTCTGTTGGTCTGCGCCGCCTTCGAAAACACAATGGAGGTGCGGCCCATGTATTGCATGCCATGTTGGAGCATTGTGGGCCCAGCCTGCTGCCACTACTGCATGAACTTGTTCAAGACCTACTTCCAGCATTGGACCAGTCCCAGAATGAAGGTGCCAAGATCCTTTTCCCTGTGCTCAATTCTCTTGTCACAAAACTAGGTAATATATTATGGTACTATATTATCATTTACGATAGTTATTAGTCACTTGGTCATTTGCAACATGTTTGGCCTGGTTAGCCTGCCTTATATTAGAGTCTCAGCTATGCATTTTCTGTGTTCTCCTATTCACATAACTTGCATCACTGACAATTTATGGGATGTTTTTCTATTGTTTGTATTTGGTTGGAGGGCGGGGTAGGCGATGTTGCATTTGAAAGTAAAAAATAATGTTTACTTTTTGTAACCTCCAGTTCCTGCATATAAGTTAATTTCAATACATAGACTATGGAAAGGAATCTTGCTACTCCTATATTAGTACAATTTTAATAGAGTGGGTGTGCAAATTCATTTATACATTCACTGTTTAGTTCACTACTGCCAGTTTGCTGACTTTTCTTCCTGTGGTTCCCACCCTGTCTGCGTGGCCTATATGATTTCTGCACTGTCAATCCTGATTGTCTCCTCTATATCTGTTTGTGTTTGTTATAGTGTGTACACACTGTTAGATTTGGCTTCCGATGTGCCCGATATAGGGAACATCGGAAGTCAAATCGCATGCTTCTTTAGGGCTTCCGAGCCCGATACGCGCAGGCAACACTATATAGTGCACATCTGCACTATATAGTGTAAATTGGGTACTTGTGTAATATCTGGGCGCCCGATTTTTTTCATTGTGTTGCATTGCATCGTATTGCATGCAATATAGTGGCATACAATTCATGCAATGCGATTTTTCATTGTAAAGACCAGATTTTTTTATTGTATAGTCACCCATGGGTGATTTCATACCCCCACTATCCAACTACGCATGGAGTTGATTTTATATAGCGTGGCGAGCGCAGCGAAGCAGAATACATGTAAAGTAATCCGCGTCCCCTCGCGGGGCTCGCTGCGCTCACCACACTATATAAAATCAACTCCATGTGTAGTTGGATAGTGGGGGTATGAAATCACCCATGGTTGACTATACAATTAAAAATCAGGTCTTTACAATGAAAAATCGCATTGCATTGCATTGCATGCCTTAAGTAGTGGCATGCAATGAAAAAATCGGGAGCCCAGATAATACACAAGTACCGTAAATTGTGCCCCTCTAGCATGCCGTGAGATGCGAGTCCCGATGCGATCTGATCGCGTTGGGACTCGCATCTCACGGCAGTATCTGCCGTGTCTACACACCTTTACTTACTACTGTTATATACAACTCTTAAAACTAACTCTGTTCCCTGCTATGTATCGCATTTTTAATACATTATTTTTGTTGTATATGACCATGGTTGTAAAGGTAAATATTGGGTGCAGAGACCATAGGAGGGAAAGCACTGTGTTGGGTGAGGGTATTAGAGGCAGGAGGATGGAGCACTGGGCCTATATTTTATAGTACAAAGAAGTGTAGGACAAGGACAAGGGGAGGAGAAGGTTGGTTATTAGGTGCAAAGGTCAGGACATTGGAAAGAAGACATTGTGACCAATTGAATGCAGAGACAGGGTAGCGGAGTGTAAAGTAGCCTGTTTGGTGCAGAGACCATTGAAAGTCGACATTTTGAGAGAAAGTACCAGAGAAGGTGCAGGCTGCCATATCGGGGGAAATTTACTAAAGTAAATTTGTAAAAAAAAATAGGTGTATTTGTATCCAGAAATACACTTATTTTTGACATTTACTATCCCGAAAATATGGCAATTCGTAGTCGTATTGATGTGCTATCAATACGAATACGAATTGCCGTATTTTCAGGATAGTAAATGTCAAAAATAAGTGTATTTCTGGATACAAATACACCTATTTTTTACAAATTTCCTTTAGTAAATTTCCCCCATCATGTTAGGTGAGGTTAGGGAAGACTGTGTAAAAAAAAAAAAAAAAAAAAAAAAAAAAAAGCAGGTGTCATTGGAGGAGAAGGGAAATGGATGCTTTGTCCTGAGGATGGAAAGGAGCCAATGGGATACAAGGATGTAAAATGGAGGCAACCCTTTGTGTGCAGGAATTGGCCATGGTAAGTTGTCATTTGCATATGGGCCCAGGGGTGATAAAGAAGCTTGATGAATGTAGCAATAAGAGGATAAAGGCTTGGTATTTTAGAAGCAATGAGAAGCTGTGTTCTATACTTTTCATATACTAGTTTTAAAATTCAAGGTTGTATTATTGGCATCATCTTACTACTACATAACCTAATACAGAGTATCCCTACCTACTGCTTAATGTCCTGGTCATCCCTGAAATGCTCACTTCTTGCCTTCAGCCTTCCTTACCTGCAACTCATGTTGCCGGTGTCTCCCCCTCCCTCTAGACCAGGGCTGGGCAACACCGGCTCTCCAGATGTTGATGAACTACACATCCCAGCATGCCTTGCATCAGTTTCAGCATGGCCACATAGCAAAACTAATGCAAAACTAATGCAAAGCATCCTAGGATGTGTAGTTCCTCAACATCTGGAGGGCCGGTGTTGCACAGCCCTGCTCTAGACTGTAAGCTCCTTAGCGCAGGGCCCTCTTCCCTCCTGTTCTCACAGCCCTCTTTTCTCACACATGAAACACAGCTTCCTTAGCAACCCACCATCTATACCCACATCTGACAACTTGCCCCTGGTAACATGCAGACTGCTTTTCTGCTTCCCTACATCTCCGCTGTATTGTGTACTAAGAATTGTGCTGCTAATTGCTACCTGTGCTTTGTTTTTGTTTTCAGTTACTGTTATGTTTAGTCCTGTGTACCCTCTATTATTCTTATTATTTGCCCTTTGTAAGGCCCTGCAAACCACTTGTGTCACCTTATAAATAAAAAGTAATAATAATACTTCAGGTAACACTTTGTTCAGAAATCCACAAACAACTTTTTTTTTTTTTCGTTAAGTGAGTGGTATCGTTATATACATGTCCTCTGGTGACATGATTTATATTGCACTATTCCTCCATACAATTTAATGGTTTTAATGTACCAACATTCTTACCTTGTCTATAGGGAAGTGGTTTCCTTCACCAAAGACTATAACAGCCGAACCATTACCCAAAGAACTCAATCATAGCAGCATTGTACAGGAGGTAAAGGAATTTCTGCAGGATCATATAGAGCAACATCGCAGGGCAAGAGGAGATGTCCAGGAAGAGGATGGCACAGGTGAGTGCTTATTTCACGGCATAGTGGTAGAGCAAGTACGTAATGGCAAATTCACTTGGCACTTAAAGGGTTAATTTAGTGTTTTTATAGATCATCATGTATTTATTCATAGAAAAATTATTTTATATATTGTACTAAAAGTAGTTCCAGGATTTGGTATTTAGTTTACTTTCAGTGTATGTCATCCTCGTGATTTAACTTTCCTGTAAACACCTCATCCCTTTTTCTACTGTGTAGATGAATCACCACCACAAACTGGCTCTGTTGATGATGAAAAACCACAATTGCCCACCCATGTTAAGATATCCAAAGAGGTGGCTGAAAAATGTTCACACTTCCTGTCACACAGCGACACTCAGATTCGAATACAGGTATGACACTTTGAGAAACAGCAATATGCAACAAGATAAATGAATAGCTCTGGCGCAAGACCATAAAAAATGTTTTCAACAAATGTGCATGATATTCTTTAATTTCCAAATACAATAAAAACAGATGATATACTTGGTATCAGGACCATGTGCCAAATTCATGCAGTCAATGCCGGGTAATAAACAATTATACCTCACAGATTATTCAGCCTGAGGAAGGAGAGTGGACCTCTCCGGAACGCGTTGCTATTGGACACTGATGCACTTTAGGGACTCAGCACTTTTCATGCACCAGCACTTTGTGACCGGGAACCAGACGCCCTAAGCCCTCTGCGGTGGTGCCGCAGACTTGGACGCAAGCATAGCCCACCGCAGCCCAAACTCAGGGTGAGGTATAATTGTTTATTACCCGGCATTGACTGCATGAATTTGGCACATGGTCCTGATACCAAGTATATCATCTGTTTTTATTGTATTTGGAAAATAAAGAATATCATGCACATTTGTTGAAAACATTTTTTATGGTTTTGCGCCAGAGCTATTCATTTATCTTGTTGCATTTGTACCCAGAGGTGGTGTACCTCTTTATGAATTAGCTGGCTGCATCACTATAATTAGTTGCGCAATTTCCCCACTACCTTTTGTAGAAACAGCAATATAGCTGACCATATGATAATAACATGAAGGAAAGGAATAGTGTCTTAAAAGCAGTATGTCCTCTCCATTCCACCATGTAGCTTTCATAATGCACATGGAGGAACTGTAGTATCATTGTCACATAGGCCCTTATTCTGATTGAGTCGGATGGCTCCGAGTGCGGACGGACAGCCGATGGTTGGTGTTTGCGCATGTGCAGAGGCGTATCTGCACATGTGCAAACGCCTCACGCGCATGAACACGGCGTGAGGTCCGTGCAGAAAATGATTGTACGAAACTATCCGAGCAGGGGGTGGAGAGGGGCGTGAAGGGCTGTTTGGGCTCATTACCATATGCGTACGCCCCGCGTTTCTTGGGCGTTCCCAGCTGACATAGCCGGATGTTAGCTGCCCGCCCATATCCCTGCTTTCATACGGAAAGGGACGGCGACCATCGGAGGATGGGGAAGGTTCCCACTGATGGAGGAGGTGTTCACATGAAACATCCACTTGCGCTCCGTTCGGTCGGCGTCTTACCATATTCGGACGGTGTGAGCAATCCGTACGATAGGCGGGGCTAAGAACACTCGGTTCCTGTCCGAAATACACATCCGTCCGATTCAACTACATAAGGGCCATAGTATTTGCAGTTAGTTTTTGTACCATGGGTAAACTGATATTTTCACATTTATCTTGGTCTATGGGTGACATGATACTTATCACACTACTCTACTTTTTCCTCTAGGCACTAGACACACTGTGTCTCTCTTTACTACCGTTAAATTCTCAGGAAGATGTGCTTTTTCCCCTTGCACATAAAATCTGGCCATGTTTGGTGAAAAGACTGTTACAGGATGAACCACTTGTCCTTCTACGAGCCTTTCAGGTACAGTAACATCTCTGAGCATCTGCTATCCCACCTCCGTTTCAGGGTTTGGTCACCACAGTTTGAATTTTGTCCTGAGTTAATGTGTTATTGTCATGTCACATGTCTATGCATCTTTCATGTCCCACCCCACTATTGCACCCAGCTTAACAAGAAGTCTCCATTTTAGGTGCTTGTGACACTTGCTTCTTCATGCAAAGATTTCCTCCGTCAGCGTGTGTGTAAAGATGCTTTACCTGCCTTTCTAACATCTTTACGTTCTCAAGCTCTTGTGAGCTGTCATGCTGGACCTGTGTACAGCCACACCCTGGGCTTCAAACTACAGAAAGCCATACTAGAAGGCTTGCAGACGCTCTGCGTCGACATGGCACTAGGTAAGTCACTGGCAGAGTTTCTGTACCATATTTTGTAATTTTACTTACCCTGCTGTATTTCCCTGTTGTATTCCCCCCCCCCCCCCCCCTTCAATGTATCTTGTAATCTGGAGACCGGTGCCTCCATACAGGTCATCTGCATGTTTAATACACTGTGACATGCTATATTTTCTAGCACATTAAAGTGTTAGGTTAAGCACAGGGTGACTAGCAGCTTGTGCAGACCAAGCAATCGGATCTGGATTGCAGATCCAAAAGCTAGGAAATAAAAAGTAATTTAATGTACTTGAGGGCATCATAAATGGGAATGGGCCATAGTAAGAACCCATTTTAAAATGTACTGTATGCTGGGCTCCTAACTCCACCTTAGTCATCTGCTGTGGAACAGATGGTGTAGCATGCTGTGCATACCTTGTGTATAAGAAATTGAAAAATGGGAACAAAGAACAGAATGGCAACCAAGACAAAGCATTGGTCTGATGTAGTGGGGCAGAACTGTACCTGAAATGAACTGTATTGTCAGTGTTGGGCTACATTTATTCCCAGTTTCAGTTTAAGCAGATGCAGACACACACTTTATATGCAGTATTTAAACTGGAATACAATGTGGAAAAGAGGAGTAGAACTCTAGAATTATATAAGAAAGTGTGTGACTTTAGGCAATGTGGTGAGGACATAAGCTGTATGAGGAACTGTGTCTGGCACTACCTGGCCTATGTGAGAATGTGGTGAATGATACCTGCTAACTGAGGTTACGGGGAACTGGGTGGAACATATGTACACAATGACAGACTTGTCTTCTGATTCTCCTCTGAATACGTTTTTTTTGTTCCTATAGGTGACGGTGATCTGCTGGAGGTGATTGATTCCTGCATGCTTTATCTAAGCGTACGGCAACCAAAACCACTCCAAGAGGCTGCCATCAGGTGTGAGACACAACGCCATCTACACATTCACCCTCTCACCATTGTCCGTGCACAAACATTTTATTTGAACACCCTTGTGCAGGGATTTCTGTCTCTGGTTCTTAAATGTACTCCTCCTGCCAAACAGTCCACATTTTAATGCTGTGTACACACGGGGTGATATGGACCATTTGACTATATAGTTAAGATCAATAGCAGATTAGTGCAAATGGCACTGTGGTTTTCCGCAAACGTTCGCAATTCGATCCCGATGCGCAGACCCGCGGCTTTGGAATCAAAAGTAGAAATAGACTGTGCAGCACAGTCTATTTGTACTATGTTTGAACGAGGGCCATGCTGCTCAATGCACAATAACTCCTCATGCCACGCGGCCCCTCCCTCCTTGCCAGAAGATGCCGGCCGCCGATATCAAAGGCCTCCGGAACGGCACGTGTGTACACACCTTAAGGTAATCAGGGCCTCAGTGTTTTTGATGTAACAGCCTGTGCTCAAACATGGATGGCCTTAAAACTTGGACTTGAACAGTTGAGAACTATTTATTTTAAGTAATATTCCTCAAGTGGTGTCTGTAGATAGTGTATGGTTGAAAACCTTAAGATTTATTGCTAGAAATTACAATATGTGTATGTTAACCCTTTTGAGTGCCAACATCTCTGTGAGAGATGCACAAAATATCCAGTAAAAATGCCAACAACGCTCACATTTATTATATGAATTCAGATTAACCCTTTAAGTGCCAAGTGGATCTGTCAAAATAGGTGTGAAAATTGCCACGCAAACATTTTCTAGTTATCATAATGACCTGTAATGTTTATTTTATATAGAAAATATAAAAAAAATATTTGATAAAACTTTTTTTATTTGAATTTATATAACAATTAAGAGCGACGCTGGCATATTTAGCGGATATTTTGAACATCTCTCACAGAGATGTTGGCACTTAAAGGGTTCAGAATGTGTTTTAAAAAAAATAATTATGGGTGAAATGTAATAGGGTGATAGAATCAGAAAGTGAGAGATTTGGTAAGAAATCTCCAGTTTTTTAAAGCAGCAATCATTTACACTGCAAAACCAGTTTGATTTTGCCGCTTTAAAAAAACTGAAGATTTCTTACCAAATCTCTCACTTTCTGATTCTATCACCCTATTACATTTCACCTTCTATTTCCTATATAAGGTAAAAATTACAGGTCATTAAGATAAATACCAATGTTTCACACCAGTTTTGACACATTCACTTGGCATTTAAAGGGATATTTTATTCTCACATTTCTGAATGATCTCTTGACTTGGGGTGATAAAGTAGAAGGTGATAATGTCAGCTTCTATCATTTTTAAAACCCGGCCTATAACTTGACAGTTAGAAGCTGATTGGCTGCTGCGTTATCACCGGCCATTTTATCACTTCTCCAGGCTTAATACATCTGCCATATTGTTTACATAAAAAGCATTCTATGACTTCATGTAATGCATAAGCATGGTCAATTTGAGACCTTTTTAAAACCGTTTCAATCATTTATTTAGCAGTACATTTTTTTTTATGTACCCGCACCCCTGTGTGTTCAGCTTTTTCTTCTTTCATTATATTAGATATTATCATCTAAGTAACCTGTCTACTACTTTTTCCCTGCAGAACGTTCCTCAGTCTTTCACAGCTGGACCCAGACATTGTTTGGTTGTATCTATGTGACTGGCAGAGCCCACCAGAAGCTCTCCACTCCTCTCTCATATCCCTTCCTTGGACTGCCAGACCTCATGATGAGTACACACAGAATGCGTGCAACCTTTTACAAAAGCTGCAAAAATGACATTGTGTTGTGCTGACAGCCAGCATGTTCTATAGTATTCAGCCTCTTTAGCGAGCCCTCATTCGTTCATGCCAAGGATGCCTTACCACCTCTTCCTTCCTCTGCTTCCACCTGCAGGCAGGTGATCTGGATTCCCCAGTTTTAGCCCTTTCTGTGCCCTATTCCTTATGATGCAGACGTCTCTGAAAAATGCATCTTGAGCAGGATTTTTTCCCCATGGGAGAAGCACAGCACAAGATTATATTGAGTTTAAATATCTTGTTCTGCTTATGAAAACTGCATTCCCTGAGCACCAGATCGCTGGTTATGGTCTTCTGTAACTTTGTTGTTTTGTGCAAATAATCCATTTTCATGATGAAGTGTGTTGTTACAATCTATGAAACAAATACACAAATCTGACCTAATTTGGAACTGTGAGAAAGAAGCTTGTGGAGGTGATTTATACTTTAACAGTCAAAACACGTATCTGATGCAAAAATCAATTCACATATATAAATTAGGAGTCTGCTAAAAATCTGTTACTTTGCCTAGACACTTCTCTGCAGTCATTCAATCCTAGGAGGTTATTCAGACCTGATCGGTTCTCTGTTAATTTGCAGAGACCTGCGATCAGATAGCTGTTACCCTGCCGGAGTGAATTTCCACCCTGGGCAAGGCTGCGAATGGCTTGCAAAAATATTACAGACAGGCGAGTAGCTGCAAATCCATTTGCGACTCACTCACTAATCATTTTTTTAGTGTGTGCAGTCTCCATGTAATCCAGGATTTATGCTAGGTACACACCAGAATGATGCAGATCATCTCAAAATCTGTTGAATCACACCATCTGCATACGATACAATCCCGACCCAGTTGAAGGGGTCATTTTCAAATCCTACCTGCTGCAAGTAGGATCTGATAAACAACCAGCAGGACACGCATCGGAATCGGATCAGAAATGGCCCAAACATGCCCAATTTACATACAATCTGTCACGATTGTATCGAAATCAGGTAAATTGAGGCCAGATCGTTCTGGTGTGTACAATGCAAAACTCGGCCATTGCAATAGGAAAAATGCCTGGAAAAGCCTGTGTTTTCCCTGACACTGTCAGAGAACAGCCAGTTACCGCCCCCAGGCACCGGCTTCCTTTCTATCAACTTGTGTATCGCCAGTGATTAAAAAAAACTGGATGGTCTTGCGCATGTGTACTGCGATCCATATGCATTTGCAGTTGTTCGATTATCGCACAACCTGTGTATTCACAGTCCAGTGCTCAGGTCTGAATAAGCACCCATAGGTGAATCTAGAAATATGCTAATGGGTTATCCCAGACTAGAGATAATGGAAGAAAAATAATTAAGGGGTGTGGTCTCATTTGAGGGGTGCGGCTTAACAGAGGCAAGTCAATCCATTTTTTCACCGCAGGGCACTGAGAAAGATTACAGTGTTTTTGTTTTTTTTAGAAAAGCCATTGCTGGGCACGGCCCCTGCCCAGTGCCAGCCCAGCAATGGCTTTTACAAAAAAAAAACACTGTAATCTTTCTCAGTGCCCTGCAGGGCACTGAGAAAGATTACAGCGTTTTTTTTTTTTTTTATAAAAGCCATTGCAGGGCACTGGGCAAGATTTTTCACAATGCAGTATAGAAATCACAGCAGTGAGTCACTCACACTGCTGCACTTACTGACACCCAGAGGGAGAGGAGTCAGGACTCCAGAAGCAGTCTCTCTCAGATCATGGGAGATTGTCAATTCCCGCTGCCGCGTGACCCGGGGCCCTGTGCTGGCTGGGCTGCTGCGCCACAGAAACACACATGCGTGCTAGCCCCCACCACAGCAGCACATGGAGGAGGACACAGAGGGAGCCGGCGCCACCCAAGGTCAGGTGGACCATGGGAGCAGCGGCGGGCAGAATAAATATTTAAAGGTACAGGTGCCGGGCAGTCTAATGGGTGGTCCAGTGCACGCCCGGACCACCCCTTAGATTTGCCTATGTAACCACCCTAGTGTGGTGGTGATCTACAAAAGGATAGCCTCTGTGCATGTAACGGTATACCATAATGTAGTAAGCTTATGCTATATACTGCAGCATTAGGCGCTGTAACAGAAGTGCTTCTCCAGAAGACCCCTTCTATATTTTAAAGTATGTAAAAGCACTTTTGAAATACAGTGAATGAGGCATTGACATTACTGTGAATTTCCTGCTTGAGATAACGGCTAATACAAACAGATTCCACTACTAGTTCTTGGGCAAACGATAAACTTTATTTACATCCAGAAAGGAATCAAGTGTTGTGGAAGGAGCCAGAATAATCACTCGCACCTAGTGAGTAGAGAACATGACCGCTTCTCAACACAGAATTGCCTCAGTCACATTTAAACAATATGGCATTGATAGAAAAGCTTCCCATGTGTGTAATCCTGAATCATGTACAGGTATGGAAGCAGTATTTAAAGCACACACATAGTAACCCAACCATAGTGCCAGTTACAGCAGCCGTTAAATGGCAAATGACAGCTGTCACAATTCTTGGCAGCTACTACTGTATTTAACAATGTCAGAGATTTTCACTGAATCAGCACATTTTCTTTGACACAATGTATTGTTCAGCATCCCTATATAGTGCACAGATTCATGGTGCAGGGTGATTGTTATCAAACCTGTTATATCTCCACAACTTATTGGTGGCAAAAGGGGCATGGTTGTATACGGGTGCAGACAAGTTTGAGGGCCAGTTCCTGGACCCAACATATTTAATAGTAGCATGTACAGTCCCTTTAAGGAATGTCTGGCCTAAAATGGTTCTATATCCCCCAAAAATGGTTATTTTGAGAATCATGAGCTTTCCAAAAGGTTTTATGTTTTTGTTTTTTTTACTGCCAAAATTACCAGTGTATCTTTGTGCTGGGATGTAAAATAGCTTAAGAATCACAAAATAATGTGATTATGGACCCAGATGTTGCACATCTCTGAATGAAAACACATTAAACCAACTCTTTGATTAGATGCAGCTACTAGGCCTTATTTTGTAAGTGTTTATAATGGAAAGATGGATTGTAGGTGGGTAAGAAAGTATCCCTCAGGTTCTCTCAGGGTTAGCTTCTGCTGTAGACATGGTGCAGAGTCCAGCTTACAATGTATAGTAGTTCATCATATGCACACTTTACCTTCTAATGTTCACACAAGTGGCTGAGATGAGAAGCAGGAAATTAGGCACATATTTAACATTCTGCCTGCAGCAGTGACAGATGGAAGGACCAGGCATGTTAGGAGCAAACGAGGCAAAGTTACCGATGGTGATCTTACGTCAACATCAAATAAAAATAATGCACACGCGTATGTCTGATATATATCACTTGTGTTTGGCAGAATCATATTTTCGGACAGAAAGGCATTAAATTAGAGAAATACATGTACAGTATATTACACATCTAGAGAATAAAAGCATTAATACCACAAATGGTATCCAAGTTTCTTGGGTTATAGGTTGAAAAGGAACAGACTCGGTTAGATAGTGTTACTACTTTGACCACCACAGGATGTTAATGAATCTTGTCAAATATTACACTGAAAAGCGTTCAAGTCAATGAAATGAGTTCCTTATGAGGAATTGTCTTGTACCTACTTCCTAAGTGTTGCCATCTCCACCGCAGCATTCTGGGAATTTACTTCCCAATATGCTAAGGACTTGGATGAAATGAGCAAGTTCAACAGGCTGCGTTATGAAATGTATGTGAAGTATGATAGCGAAGACCATTGCATTGGCTATGATAGGTAGCCAATGGGAGAGGACTACCCCTCTTAGTCCATGGAGATAAGTCTGTCCAACTACCCTCTATTTCCTTCACAAAGAAAAGGGATACGTTATCACATGATGGGATTTTGTAAATAAAGTCATTATTGTCCATTGACCACTCCAGCTTGAGAGGTGACAACAATTTTCAGATGGAGAAGGGTGGGAAGCCTCTCATGCACTCCACTGTACATCAATGTTATATCAACATTATCCCGCAGACAGTCTAGACCTGGCATTGCTCACAGGGTCCTGCTGCTCGTTTTTTCAGCTCTTTGACTTGAAAGTGGCGGTGAGTGCTGGTATCCTGCTGGCGGTGAGAGATTGTGCTACGGCGGCCCGTTTCTGCTTCAACACGCAGGAAGGCCTTGACACGGTGTTGACGACCTTTTCCATCACTGTAATCCAACACTCTGCATTCATACGTCCCTTCATCAGAGATCTTCACATGAGACAGGCGGAGCTTGTGTGAGATGTTGCTGCCAAAAACCTTTACCACCTACACAGAAAGGATAAAGGTCAGGTTATATATATAAAGGGCCTTGTAACAAATACCCTTATTACACCAAAGTCAGATTCCAATTAAGAATTTTACACAAAGTTACCGTCAAATACATTAAGGTTTAAAGCAGCAATTCGTTAATAGACAACTCTAATAACTATCTTTCCAGAACCATGCCATCTTGGAGTGTTATATTTGGCCCATGGAATTAAAATTGAATTAATGAGAAACTTAACACTGATCAATGTAGATCTTTTAAAAAAGCAAAAAATTAGCATGTGGTACAAAACATTGTTTGGCAAAGGGAGCAAATGCATTTATATTGTTTTTGTGCAGGTTAAATACTCTCTGCTTTTACATATAGCCCACATATGTTAAAACAGCTTTGTTTTTACAGTGCAAATTAGATTTCAGTTTTAACACTCAAGTCAAACTCTACTCTGAGGCCCATTTATCATGTGATGTGATAATAGCGGCCAAAACTCACAATGCGATAATTTAATACATTGCACAGATAAAGCACTGTCCTTGTGATGGGTCTTTGCAGCACTATTGGGGTATTTTTCACGAGAAATACCCTGATGCTGAACTGCACATGTGCTATCGCCGCCAATACCGGCAACAACCTCCTCCGCTTATTAATACTCACCAACCCCCAGGGATCGGCTTCTGCAGGTCTGCCGGTCTTCCTTCTCCTTTGACCACCGATGCTGCAAAGTGACCTGTCGCTTTGCAGCATCACTTTACTGCACCAAAGGTCACAGCGCAGTAGAGGCCTGGAGACACGCAGTCCACACCAAAGCAGGGATCCCCGAACCTTGGGGATACGAGTGTTTTTTTTTTTTTACACTGATCATCCTGTTTGTTCATCGGTCACAAACAGCTGATCGCTCTGGCCCTGCACAGCTTGCTCTGCCTAGGATCAGAGAAAGCTGTGCAGAAGCCCAGAATTTGCATGTGAGCCCTGTGATTCGCCAGCTGAAGTACATTCAGGTGAAACTAAAATAATATGAAAACCCTTTATCATATAATTTGAGTAAAAATAATGTTAGTAAATGGGCCCCATAATATCTGCCCCACCTGCAGTAAAACATGTTTTTTGCCCATCTGCATGTTTTTTTTTTTTTTTTTGCTTTAATAACAAAGCTAAAGCAGGCCCATAATCCGAAAGCAACTACCCCTACTGTGAAATATTGAAGTGAGAGCTTAACAATACGTGATGCTTGTCTACTTCTAGGACCAAAATAGAGCGCAAAGTGGATGAAGCAAGATACAGGGAAATCAATTCAGAAAACCTGCTGCAGTCTCGATCTTGGGAGATTCGTATACCAGCAGGGAGTGGAGTGCTCAGAGTGACCAGGTATTAACCAAATATGTAGTATCGTAGAACATAGACAATATTTTGAAACTTGCTGTACACCAATGATCTGCAAGCTGATGGGCCTCAAGATGACTAGAATGTGTGAAGCTTGTATGGACATTCCCAAATTAACTCACAGCAACTAAGGTGTTTCTGCAAAGTGTTAATAAAGGAACAAATGTTTTATATGCAACTAATATATAGCTTTAGAGTTGTTTTGTTATGTGACATGGCATGGTGGCATATTATTTTGTACAGCACAGCAGGAAGAATTCATGATAAAAGCCACTTCCATTCCCCGATGTATAAAAACAAAATCCTAAAAGTGAGGAGTATATATTATAGCCACTCTATGTAGACATTCAAGAGCAGCAGCCAGCAGCTCTCAGCTTGTTACTTTATTAAGTAATCATTTAGCACAGTAACGCATTGACACTAAGCAAAAAGTGGGGGGAAAAGTTTTCCACCCACACGAAAATAATCAATTCAAATGGTTCCACATTCGCATTTGTGCTGTGTATGAAGCAGAGTATTGCACTACAGCAGGGATGGGAAACCTTCAGCTCTCCAACTGTTGTTGAACTACACATCCCAGCATGCCCTGCAAGTTTTAGCATCACAAAATAGCAAAACAGTAGCAGGGCATGTTGGGATATGTAGTTAAGCAACAGTTGGATGGCCAAAGGTTTCCCATCCATTTGCAGGTCACCCAGCAGGTACACAGGTGCAGGGGAAACCATGGTTGGCCCCACTGCCTGAGGGCCCACCCCCCCCTGTAGGGATCGGGTTCCAGAATGTGCACTTTAATTTTACATAATTCAGTTATTATATTATACTGCACAGGGCTATGGTGTATTTTCTGCGGTGCATGGCTTGTACATTATCATGCAATTATTAGATTTACTATATGCATTTATCATTGGCCCTGACCATGTACTCTCTAATGGTCAGCCAAGCCCCAGCTGGTCACACCCCCTATAAAAATAGCCCCACCCCTAAGTATGGGCCCTTACTACGGTAGTGCATTCCCCTGGTGGGCCCTTCATGCCTCAGTCACTTCCCGCCAGTGATGCTCTGTAAGAACAATCAGGATTACGACCTATTCAGTATCATGGTTTCCAGGAAGATGTATCAGGGGCTGAAACTATATAAACACTTGCTCGTTTTATACACCGGCCTGAACATTATATTATTAGTCAAGTTGTGACTATAAGAACCAGAGTGAACCGAACTACAATTAATCACAGGCTGGTTCTCGATGGTCACTATAACAGCAACCACAACACAATTACTATTGGGACCTTGAAATGGATGTCAGACTAATGGAAAGCACTAAGGGTTATTTACTAACCTGAAAAATATACCCCCTCTGCACATATGCCATTTACTGGCATCCTGGGATATATATATATACTGCACACAGGTCGGAATGTCTAGACCAGGGATGGGGAACCTTCGGCCCCCCAGCTGTTGTTGAACTACACATCCCAGCATGCCCTGCTACTGTTTTGCAGTGTGGCCATACTAAAACTGTTGCAGGGCATGCTGGGATGTGTAGTTCAACAGCTGGAGGGCCTAAGGTTCCCCATCCCTGGTCTAGACAATGGTGTATTTAGGAAATACCACAATTTAATCAGGGAATGATAGCGATTATCCTAGCTATAAGTGGGAAATCAAACACACAAATCCCCCACACCCCCTAAACAATTCAGTTCCAATGTCCACTTGATGTTTGAGCAAACAAGGCAACATCTAGTTTATGATGGGTGTGGTCCATCCAGCAGTACGCATTGTAATGACATCTGTCATAACCCTAAATGCAGGATTTGGGGCACAGTCCCAAACCAGATCAGACCTTGGTCACCCCCTTTTACACTGCAGCTCTGACTGGGTAATTCCCAGATTGGAATTATTAACACTGTAAATGGAAGTCCTCTCTGCAGCAGAATTAGCCCCAGCACGGGTTCCTGCTCTGGCTCCTGATATTGTATGCTGTAAATGGGAGCCGGGTTCCGATGAAGCCGGGTTACCTGTTTATACTGCCACTTAACCCGGGTCCATCGAGGAACAACTTGAGTTGTGTTCCTGAGTCATTGCACCCAGGTTAACCCTTTTACACCGAGCCGTGACCCGGGTTAACCCAACACTCTGGTAAAAAGCTTGATGTAAAAGGGGTATCAGTAGAAATAGCGCTTGGTGCAGTGATTATGATACTAATCTTTATATGCAGTCAAACAGATCTAACCAAACAAGTCATTTACTAATTAAGGGCCCGATTCAGCTTTTGGTTAAAGGATTCACAAAACTAGAACCCATGAGGATAGGCTGCAGGGGGGCTGCCAAGTACAGGGAAAAGCTTCTGTGCATGCTGGGTCCCACCCCGTGATGCAAAATTTAGCGCTTTCATTGTCCAAGTGCTTCGCTACATAACAAAGTGCTCACACATCACAGGTAGCTCCCTGGTTACGCACCACTATGTCTGGACTATAGCGCTGTCATTGTTACTCACACTTATCTTAGTGGCTCCTTTCTCAGGGGTCCCCGGAAGAGATTTCTGCTGTACAACAAAAGAAAGACACAGCTTTAAGACATGACAGTGGCAAAATTGTCAGTAAGCAGGCCCCATCTCTCTATTATTGGATACTGGTCCAGCTGTGGCTCTAAAGCACCTAGATAAGTAGAAGATGGCACTTTCTAGCTCTCTTCTAGCACCATTATCTTTTTTCTTATCCTTATTGTTTTAGTGCAGGTAAAAATGATCTGTCCAATTGCCTCTTTCCCCTGTTCTCTGTGAATAGGTAAAAGCGAAAAGAGGTCATTTCAATGATAACAATATAGGAAAGTGACAAAAACATAGTTTTAGAGAAAATGGGTTTGGTATATTAGATCGACAGTCGGGATTCCGACAGTCATTAGTCAGACGTCGGAAACCCGACTGCACAGCGTGGGGAGCGCAATAAAGCCCCTTGCGGGCACCACCTATTTCATTCTCCCTCTATGGGGGTCGTGGACCCCCACGAGGGAGCAGTCGAGATTCCGACGTTGGAGGAATGACTGTCGGAATCCCGACTGTCGGGGAGCCGTCCGGCACCCGAGAAAACATAAGATTTGCTTTTTATCTGCATAGTTCAGCTAACATCAACCCACTACTGCAGATAGTGTTGGCACCTCTGCCCGCTAAATGGACTTGCATAAAGCTTTGCCCCAGTCCCACTTCCTCCTTTCCTTTAGCCAACATCTACTGTATACATACATTCTAATATATTTGAGTACAATTCGAGAAATATCAGTTTCTGAATGAAATTATTGTGGGATAGCAAATGCATTGCCAACATCGAAAAAGCCACGTTGTCACTTCAATTATTGACTCAACATATATCTAGTAAATTTCTTTGACATGATATCCCAGCAGCAAATCCATGTGGCTTTGGTTCTTACTTTATTTGACTTTAAATAGTCAACAATGTATTTTAGGTTTAGTGATTCTATTGATTTGCCTTCATTGTGAGATTGGCAGGTTTATGGTTATCATATACTGCCTTTTGTTTAGTGGAACATTTGCATTTTACAATCACCTTGAATCATACCTGTCAGCAATTGGACTAAATGTTTTGTTAATGCCACCACAGACACGGGGCCTAATTCAGATGTGGTTGGCGGGAGTATTACCACATGAAACACACATGTGGTAATGCAGCAGGAAGTGCCCTGCAGGGCTGAACTGGCCCACAGAGGCAAAGGGAAAAACCACTGTGGACCCCACTGTCTGAGGGCCCACCTCCTCCTCTAGGGATCAGGTTGTGCACTTGAACTATATTTTATACCGCATAGGACTATGGTGTATATTTTACAGTGCATTGCTGTTATTAATCTGGTATCTCTCCCCTTTGGTAACAAAAGTCAGCCTATACTGACTTTTATTTCCATCGCTGTTTGCCAAAGACGGGACGGGCGCTGACGTAATTTGATGTCAGCCGCCCGCCCACCTGCTTCTACACGGGACACCCAGTATTTTTATGGGGATGCTCATAAATTGCTGGGCGTTTGATTGCTACCGCCAACTCCACGCCACCGTCCCCAAGTGTGTAACTCCCCAAAGCCATTCGCTGCCAGGGTTTGCAAACCCCCGACCATCGGGGCAGGGACCGAATTCAGATCACAACGAGCGATCCTGAATTGGCCCCACTGTGTGTCCTTTAAAAGCAGGTGTGACTTTGGTGTATTACGCTAAACATATAATTAGGAAAGCACATGTATGATGGTTATTTCATCATAGTTTTGTCATCATCGCTTATCACGTCTCTACAGATAGCAGTGTGTATTATGATAATTAATATGCACATAGATTGTACTATGGTTGGCCAACCTGGTGAAAATGTCCTACCAAACTAACCATGTGACAGGTCTGGTCTGCAAATCCTGTCATCACTCCTTAGTGCACCCTCTGTTCCTCTATCCTTCTCAGATTAATTGCAGTTTGAGTTAACGATATGTATCTGGACCCTGCTGAGACAGCGTCTCTCTCATTAAAATCCCCAGTACAGGGTTTCTATTACTGGCTGTGTTATCCAAGCACATGGTTACACACACAGAGAGACAGGAGAAGAAATGGGAACCTAGCTGTAAGGAGATTAGAAAATGAATATTTATGACTTAGTCATTAAAGAGACATTATCACTGGAAAGGAAGAGTGGCGGTGTAGCGTATAGCACTGTGAAATGCCTTCTGTAGAAAACTTGGCTAAAAGTGATCAATGCACCAAATGTCAGTGTCTTTTCCTATACAGGAGGAAGTTAAAACCAGCACACCGATAAAGTACTGTAGTGGGTAAAATTATATAGTGTGGGTTTATAGAAGCGAAGATGTTGCCCTTAGCAACCAATCAAATTTTAGCTATCATTTAGAAGGTGCAAGAAAAATTTAGTAGAATTATGTGTATAAATTAATAATTATTAGGTGGCTGTGCAAAGGGGACTGTACACTGGCGGCTGTACTTCCTAGCTTTATACTGGAGAATGTACACTGGAACTGGCGGCTGTACTTCCAAGCCTTATACTAGAGAATGTACACTGGAACTGGCAGCTGTACTTCCTAGCCTTATACTGGAGAATGTACAATGGAACTGGCGGCTGTACTTCCAAGCCTTATACTAGAGAATGTACACTGGAACTGGCGGCTGTACTTCCTAGCCTTATACTCGAGAATGTACACTGGAACTGGCAGCTGTACTTCCTAGCCTTATACTAGAGAATGTACATTGGAACTGGCGGCTGTACTTCCTAGCCTTATACTGGAGAATGTACAATGGAACTGGCAGCTGTACTTCCAAGCCTTATACTAGAGAATGTATACTGGAACTGGCAGCTGTACTTCCAAGCCTTATACTGGAGAATGTACACTGGAACTGGCAGCTGTACTTCCTAGCCTTATACTGGAGAATGTACAATAGAACTGGCAGCAGTACTTCCAAGCCTTATACTAGAGAATGTACACTGGAACTGGCGGCTGTACTTCCTAGCCTTATACTGGAGAATGTACACTGGAACTGGCAGCTGTACTTCCTAGCCTTATACTGGAGAATGTACAATGGAACTGGCAGCTGTACTTCCAAGCCTTATACTAGAGAATGTACACTGGAACTGGCGGCTGTACTTCCTAGCCTTGTACTGGAGAATGTACAATGGAACTGTACTTCCAAGCCTTATATTAGAGAATGTACACTGGAACTGGCAGCTGTACTTCCAAGCCTTATACTAGAGAATGTACATTGCAACTGGCGGCTGTACTTCCTAGCCTTATACTGGAGAATGTACAATGGAACTGTGAGCTGTACTTCCAAGCCTTATACGAGAGAATGTACACTGGAACTGGCGGCTCTATATGCTATTTTTGTACTGGAGACTACACTGCAACTGGCAGCTGTACTTACTGTCTTTGTACTGGGCACTCTATACCGGAGCTTGGAGATGGTTTGTTCTGGAGCATAGAGTTGTTCTGGGGATTATACATTGGTAGTAAGGGTTGTACGAAACATAAGAAGCACTTGGCCCATCTAGTCTTACTCTTTTTTTTTTTTTTTATGCTTCAGGTAATATCAACCTTTTTTGATACTTAGGGCCTTATTCTAGTTCACTCTTTCTGACAAAATCCTTCTTAGATGGACAAAACCATGTGTATTGCAGGTCGGGCAGATGTAACTTGTGCAGAGAGAATTAGATTTGGTGGGGTTTTACTTCAAAGTGAAATCTATATTGCAGTGTAAAAATATAGCAGCCAGTATTTACCCTGCACAGAAACAAAATAACTCACCCAAATCTAATTCTCCCTGCACATTTTACATCTGCCCCCTGCAGTGCACATGGTTTTGTCCATCTAAGAAGGATTTTGTCAGAAAGAGTGAACTAGAAAAAGGCCCTTAGTTCTTTGTAAGGATATTCCTACGCTTATCCCAAGCATGTTTAAATTGCTCTACAGTCTCTCTTAGCCTCTATCACCTCTGACGGGTGAACTCCGCTGAACACAATATTCCAGCTGAGGATGTACCAATGGCCTATACAGTGGCAATATTTGTTCTATTTTCCTACTACTAACTCCTCTCCCTACGCGACCAAGTATCTCACTTACCTTTCTCATTGCTTTGTTGCATTGTATCCCTGCCTTTAAGTCACCTGAAATAGTGATTCCTAAATCCTGTTCTTCCTATTATGCTAAGCAGATTTGTACAGTGGAAATTAGAGCTGACTATTTGGCAGTGCGATACGGTCAAAATCCATGCCGGGGGCTGTACACTGGGACTGGGAATTGGCCAGGTATGATCTGGGGACTGTGCAGTGGAATTTGGAGCTGTTTACTTGATAGCTTTGAACTGGAGTTTGCACATTGTAATAATGTATTCACTAAATGAACCTATTAATATATGTTCTACTTCTTGTTATTGCTCAGAGATGGGGACATTTAGAATTTTAAAATTACAATAACTCAGGTGAATTTCAGTTGTTGCCAAAAAAATATATAACATTTTAGGTAAGGATCTGAGATAATTCAATATCTGCACAAGACTACATCAGATATTACCCAGGCTTGTCTGAAGGACTATTACCTGGCTGTTTGCCCATGTCTCCTTGTTCGCCCAGTCCTTGTGACTGCGGGTATACCACCATTGGATTTCGAGTGAATAAGGAATGTCACCACTGCCACGGAAGGAACATGCCATCTCTACATCTTCTCCAGGCTGTGCACTTACATCTTGCGGTATTTCTGTGAACAGCGCTGTAGCATAAAATATTTGCTGTTAATGCTTCCAATCGTACATTGCAGTAAAATATGTAAATTACAGTAAAATATATTCCCCTGTGCAACAATTCGTTTCCTTGATTAAAGGAAAAATAAGCCCTGAAATTGAATTTCAGTTACAAAACATGAAAGTAAAATGCAATGTTCAGGTGTTCACCCTGAGATAGTGGATTTTCCCATCCATCCTAGGTCAACACAGCTAGAGCCACAGTTATTACGTATGTTAAAGTGGTGCTGATAATAGACTACAAAACTGAAATGACAAAGCGTACACATGCGGTTATGCACTAGCCCAGTGGTTACCAAAAATGTTTGAATCACAGCGCCCTACAGTATCAGAAATGTCTTCAAATATATGAAAAGTTACCTTTTTCAGTCTTTCGGGGAAAAAATACAAAAAAAACCCCCGACATTAACCCTTTGAGTGCCAACGTTGCTGTGAGAGATCCTCAAAATATCCCCTAAAAAATGTCAGCGCAGCACACAACTACAGTGCTTTTTATATAAATAAATACATATATAGCAAAGTCATTTAATTGAAGTTTAGTAAAATATCATCCCCCCCCCCCCAAAAAAAACAATTGCTGTGAGCGACGCTGGCATTTTTAGCGGATATTTTGAGGATCTCTCTCAGCAACGTTGGCACGCAATGGGTTAATAAAATGGTTTATATCCAGTGATGGCTAACCTTGACACTCCAGTTGTTGTTGAACTACACATCCCAGCATGCCCTGCACCAGTTTTAGCATGGACAAATAGTAAAACTGTAGCAGGGCATGCTGGGATGCGTAGTTCAACAACAGCGCGAGTGTCAAGGTTAGCCATCACAGATATAGGTCATCCTTAGGCAATTCTGTTTCGTCCACATATTTTATGATTGGAAGCCCCGAGCACTAATATTGCCCATAAATAATTTGTCACTGTACTACACAACTATCCAACAGTGATAAAAGATATAGAAGTACTCCCTTCATCATTTTTGTTGTATCTGCTTTCTGTAAGTAGGAAACACAAATCAAAAAGGAGCTAATGGTAGGTACCAACTTTTGTATTCACTACTTTCTTCCTAGTAGGACACCATTATTTTTCATTTGGGAAGTGGCACGCCTTGTAGCTTGATTGTGTATTCCTCTACCCAACTGCTGGACAGCTCCCATTATATATTTTTTGTTACAGGGTATTGTATTGGGTGTGGTATAACACACCGACAGTTGGGTTTTCGACAGTCATTAGCCCGACGTTGGAATCCCGACTGCTCAGCGGGGGAGCGCAACGAAGCCCCTTGCGGGCTCGCTGCACTCGTCGCGCTGCGGGCACGGTGGTGTAGCTGCGCTCGCCACCTATTTTATTCTCCCTCTATGGGGGTCGTGGACCCCCATGAGGGAGCAGTCGGGATTCCGACTTCGGAGTAATGACTGTCGGAATCCCGACTGATAGTAAGACGTCCGGCACCCATTGTACTTGCAAGTTCTTTGTGGTCCATTAAAATAAGCACAATTGTAGCATTCAAGTTGGAGATTTCAGCTAAAACTTGAAACTTTGTGTACCTCTAACAACATTATAATTATAACAACTACTATTATTTAAGCAGAAACGCTGGTTAATCAACATATTCTATAACAAAGGGTACATTACCTGCAGCTCTCATACATGTATTTAACGCATTTAGGGCCAAATGTACTAAACTTGAAAAATGATAAAATGGAGAGCGATAAGCCACCAGCCAAAATGACATATAAAAGCTTAGTACATCTCGCCCTTAGGGAGTCTATTTACTAAAACCTTGAAGAGAGATACTGTATAAAGTGCTAGACAACTGGCTCCTAACTGCCATGTTAGAGGCTGTGTTTGAAAAAAATTACAATTAATGGTACCGGACAATTTCATGAATTGTTATGCTTATAAAAAGATAATGTTCTCTGTTTTTTTAAAGGATAATTATTTTAAGACCAAACGGGTCTATAGAAGGTTACTAATTGTTGTATGGTCTGATATCTTCAGCATACGCACTGTTATGTTACTCCATTTGCTTTGGCACAATCAGCATAGTGAAAAATGGCATATTGATACAGCTAATGTATCAGGCTGGAGGTAAATGATAGCTGATGTGTTTAATAGTCATATCATGTCTAGTGTCCGTGAGTCTCCAAAACACTACCATCTGCTGGCAGAGAGTGAAACTGCATCTCTTTCTCACACATGCACAAACATAGAAGGTAGCAGACTAGCTTTTGAAGCTTTTGCTTCTAGTGGGCATACTAGTAGGGAACATATGAATCTAATATATGGGGAATGGGATAATATCATGCATGGGCTTCATTGGTTCTCTAACGTTTGTGGAATTGCTGCAATGCTGTAGACTGCCTAAACCTAGAATATAAGATGACAATACTAATATGGTTAATATAGTAAATACAGAACATATTACATTTTTATGTACTGAAGAAAGCACATTTCACATAGTAGTTATTGGAGGCATATGAATGTCCTTACAAAGAAGGAAGGATCAAAAAGGTTGAGTTATACCTAAATGATAAACAAAAGGGGCAAACTAGACTGGCCAAGTGTTTCTTTTCTGCCGCAACATTCTATGTTTTTATGTTTCTATGTTATATGCAAATTATTTACTTCTATCCTGCAATAACTACTGCTGTGTCTCAAAGATTTACATTAATTGCAATGGTATTTTACGTTTCCATTTTTGGCTATGCTCTACTGCATTTATATATATTTTCACCATGTTCCGCACCTTACTGCACAGTCCACATAAATTCATTATTACCAGTAATTTTTATAGCGAACATATATTACGCAGCACTTTGCAGAGAACATTTGAACATTGACATCAGTCCCTGTCCTAGTGGAGCTTACAATCTATATTCCCTACCACATGTACACGCACACATAGACATTCTAGGGTTAATTTTTTAGGAGCTAATTAACCTTCCAGTATATTTTTGGATTGTCGGAGGAAACTGGAGCACCCAGAGGAACACCACTCAAGCACAGGGAGAATATACAAACTCAATTAGGGCACTGATGGAAATCGAACCCATGACCTCAGTGCGGTGAGGCAGTAATGCTAACCATTAAACCGGTCGTGCTGCCTATAACTGTGTGTCAACATAAAAATTGGGCTGCATGTAAAACCACCTCTGCGATGCACTACATTGTTTGCAGGGATCACACTGTAAAAGAGAAATCTCTGGGCATTTCCCCCTCTCTGTTCCTATACACATTTTCATCTCTCTTGCCTACCATTCCTCTCGCTCTCCTTCCTCCTCTCCTCTCCCCCATTACTCCCCCCTGTCTCTAGCTCCTTAGCTGTAGTATTTAGTTTCCCTTCAAGGGCCGCAGCGCACCATCTGTCAACAGAGCCGTAAAAAGCTGATACATGCAGAGGGGGAACAGCCTGCAGCATGGGGAGAAGGGGGAGAGAGATACTGGAAAGAGTGATAGGGAGAGATGTTGTGATAGAGTGAAAAAGAAGTATTACTGTCTGTAGAAGTGTAAGGCAAAAGATCAAACATTATATTCTGCAATATCATAAGTAGAGAATGATGTGACAGTGGCAGATTAATAGTCTGCGGTATCGGGAGAAGACAGTAGGTGAAGGTATACTAAAATAGTGTGGGATTAGAAATAGAGAGGGATAAAGAGATGGATGCACTGAAGTCTGCAGCAGCAGGAATGAAAACTGCCTCTATGAGGGAAGAGAAACAGAACTTATGTACAGAATACAGAAATATCTATTGGAGTATAACATGAGACAAAGAGAAGTAGACAAAAATAAGGCACAGCCAGTGAAAAAAGATAGAAAACTAAAGGTTACAAGAAAAAAAGGTTTGAAATTATCACTTTCTTTTTTCTTATCGGTGCTATTGCCAGTTGAAGCCCCTTCATTTATTAGACAAAACCATGTTTTCTGGCCAGCATGTGTCGCAGGCACTGGATTTGAGGGGGTGCTGAGATGGCTGAAGCTCCCGATACATCTTTAGCTGCTGTCTGGTCGGTCCGTGATTGTGACTGGGCTCTGTGCTTGCGCCAATGGACTAATCAGCAGGGCAAATGCATAGAGGGCACATAAAGTATTTTTTCCCCTATCTGTGATGACTGTGTGACATCATGATCAAGGCAAAATTACTGCCTTGCCCTGGGGACAAAATCCAAGATTTGGCTCATTAAAGCCTATAGGCTACACATCACACAAGTAACCAGCAGTGGAACCCTCTCCAGCAATTGCAACCATGCATGTGTGCTCAGTGGGACTACTCGTGCCAAGGGTTCACGAATTAAGGCTGTTAGCACTAAACTTCCTCCATGTAACCTACTGAATCATCCAGTCATTCCAGCTGCATGGAGCCTTTCCATTCCTAACATTTGTGGTAACATAGCAACAGCACCATGAATAGATACAACGGGGTCTATTTGTGTAAGTGAAAATCATTATTTTAATATTGGAGCTATTTAAAAGAGCCTGGCACACGTAATCCAATGCTGCAGACCATAGTTGCCATTCTTCTCAATGGAAACTGTAGTCTGACCTTTTTTATCAAGCATCCAAAAAGCATTTTAGATTTGAACACAGATAGCCAACATCATCTTCAGGTGATGTTTGGATATTGTAGCCTATAGGCTACCTTGGGTGCCGGACAGGGTCCCGACGTCGGGATCCCGACTGTCAAAACACCGACAGCCGGGTTCCCTGCGGCCGTTGGCTATTTCCCCTCGTGGGGGTCCACGACCCCCATAGAGGGAGAATAGAATAGGGGATACCGACTGTCAGACCCCTATACCACACCCGGCTACCTTTATGAGGGAGGGGGGTCATTAGATCCTTCCCTGGCAACCTGAACTTTGGCCCTGATAGCTGTGCATTCCTAATAGGTAAGTTTGGTCCAAATTTTGCAGTAATGTGATTGATTCCTCCTAGCTCCAAAAAGATGTGTTTGTCATTGTGAATGCTTATCACAGTAAAACAGCATTGTATCTTAACAGATTCCTAAATATTTACACACCTATGGCCTACACGATTATTTTTTCTTACCATTAACTTCAACTGCGACATGCACTGGCTTAACAGTTTGCTCCACAATTTTCTATCTCCACTTGAGATTGTTGCTCCATTCTCCTGAGTGCCCACAAATTTGTCTCTAATGTTTACTCCTATTTGTTGAGTGGAGAAACTAGCACTCATTGTGAAGCCTCTGCAATAAATGGGAATCTAATTTGTTATACGGAAGAATGAGGCTTGGTCTACTGATCTGGGTAAATAAAGCCACTCATCAGTCAGCAAACAAGATTTCAACAAATTCAGACTATAATCCTCCATAGGGATTACTGGACTCTGGTTTGGCTGGCTAGGGATGGGAAGAAGTATTGCCCTTAGTGTGGAACTCCCGGGGCAGTTTTTTTGCCTTCTGCTATGGGCCTGTCCTGAAATTTCCAAATTTTGGTACTTAGTGCTATACTGGGTGGGCTGATACAGTTAAACACTGGGCGACGTGTAGCTAAAAGCAGCTCCATTTACTTGTCTGAGCTGCTTTCAGCTCGAAAGCCGCCCAGTGTGTACAGGGCAGCGGTGAGTGCTGATACACTCTTCCGCATCATTGCTGGCGCGGGCCGCTCATCTGCTGGTTTTACCAGCTGGCGGAGTGGATGGTTTTCATAGCGTCCTTCTATGGAAAGACATCCACCCACGGGAAAATCACCAAAACGGGGGGAAAAAACAAAACAAAATGGGGAAAAAAAGCCCAATGTGTATGGACCTTAAAACACAATTGGCCAAATGTAATAGGGTGTAAGAATTAGAAAGCGAGAGATTTTGGCAGAGTTTTCCCCTTTTTTTAGAGCAGCAATCATTTACATGGCAAAATCAACCTGGTTTTGAAGTGTAAATCTCTCCCTAAATCTCTCACTTTGTGATTCTCACGCCGTTACATTTGGCCGATTGTGTGTAACTGTTGCAGCCCGCCCAGTATAACACTGGCTTACTGACACATTACTACTAAATCTCTCTCTAAACAAACCCCCTAACCCTTATACCTTAAGCCAAACTGGTAAATCAATATCCTATCCCTAATACCCTAACCCCATACCCCACACTAACCCTTTCCCCTAATCCAAACCGCTAAAACAAGCCTAATACCCTAATCCTAATACCATAACCCCTAACACAATCCCTAATATGTTATTGAGCAGACTGGATATATGGTCTTAACTGCCATCAAATGATATGCTTTATATAAATGACAGGTAATAATAATTACAATTGTGTATTGTGTTTCTTGCCCAATGATGTCACTATCTCCTTTTGAATTTATAGACTACATAATCATTAATCCTATATAAGGGCCAGTGTATAATAAAGGCCATAATCATTAATCCTATATAAGGGCAAAGGATATATTATGTATGCTATTTTATATTGGCTAACATACAGTGAAAGGAATAGCAAGATAAAAACAAAGAATACAAATGGAAGCAAAAAAAAGAACATTATAGAAAGTGTCATGAAAACATGAGGGACATACATATTGTGGCAGAGGGAAGAAAGGTGGCATGAATTTTAAATCAGAGGACAGTAAATGAAGAAAGAACATAACCGGGAAAGATATCAGTTTATAGTATATAAAGTGCCACACTAGATCCAGAAGAGCTTTATAAAAACAGCAAATAATTGATGAGAAAAAAAAGTAATGAGCAAAAGATTACAGCAAAGGTTGTGGGGTTGAGCGCATTGTGAAACAGATGGAAGGGAAGATGAGGTAAGTAGGGAAACAGTAAAGGTTAGTGAGGCGGAGGGAGGCTGAGGAAGGTAGACGGGAAGGAAGAGAGTGAGGTAAGGTGAAAGAGAGGGGAGAGCGTGCTTCAGAGCAGCAGCAGGCAGATTGGAAGAGACAGCTTCGGAATTACATATCCAGGGAGATTTAGGGGAAAAAAACAATGTGACAGGAGAACAGAGACAGAAGCGGGTCCATGCAGCGACTTCACAAGCTATTACTGAAAGTGGCTGTATGCAAGAGCAAGGGATAGAATAAGAAAAAGAAGGAGAGATGAGGAGAGAGAACAAAGTAATAGAGGAACAAGCAAATGGGAAATAAAAACAGATAGGATGTAATTAGAGTGCAGCAAGACAAAGAAAACGTAATTTTTTGTCAGCACATATCACAATGGTAGAGGCACAGGCTCCTGCTTGCTCCTTATATCTAATTGCTAATTCTATTTATATATCACCACACCAATAATAGCTTAATGCACACACCCAGACTTGGGAAGCATCTGGAGAGAGTTTTTCTGCTGATTTTTTTTTTTATATTTCACTGAAGGTTTGCAAATACATTGTCATGGCTGCTTTGCTAACATTTGTATAGGTCATTCACTGTATTTGTTTTTAAAGAGGCTTGTGGAGATACTGGGAAATATTTGGTGGTACAAAGTCAGTATTAAAGCATTTCACAAACTGTTTTAGAATGTCTATCCTAGTGCATCCTCCTCCTGGCCACTGCAGGGCCTATGGCCTTTCCGAAAATAAATAAAATTTTCATCCAAACCTAGCCTTAAAGCCAATGCCTAAACAGGCTTCATTATTCTCTCTTTTGAAAAATGCTTTTGGCAAGTCAAGAATAACTCATATAGAAGAAGCAAATCAATCTGAATGTACAAAAACAACTGACTATATCTATGTGGCTGAAGAAAGAGATTTAAGAGATAATCTGAACATTAGATGGAAATTGAGCATAGGGATAATTTGCCATTATGCTGAGTGAATGTGCTGTATAGGGCTTGGAGCCAATATCGCCCTTATATTAGATGAATTCTCACTGCCACGTGCAGAGTCTCAGTCACTGGTAACTAATTAGCATAATTCTGGCATTTTCACACATTAGTAAAATATCAACATCGTCTATCTACCCACAGGCAACAGACATGGAGGTAGGTGGGGAGAGCATGAGACGACAGATACATAGTTAAAGGTAGAGAGATGGGAAAAAATCTGGGAGCAGAAGCAAACAGAAAAACTATCATGAGAAATCCCTCACACTGTTCATTAAGAACATTAGTTGTATAAGGAGAAAATAATATCTCCTTTTTCGTGGTCACCCACTGTCCTGCTGCTATGACCTCTATGTTAGGGCATTATCTTCAAGCCACCTTCTAATGAGCCCCCTCCCTCGATGAAATATATAACCCCCTACAGGACCTGGAGTCTGATAACCCCCCTATCAGTGCTCCGCAAATGAGCCATCACAAGTTCATTAGGTTGCAGCGTCTCCTTAATAGCCTGCTAATTAATATTTAGCTGTCTAATTAGCTTGCAGTGCCCAGATGTGTTCTTTATAGGCAGCCTGGACTTACCATTTCTAATTAACCCCAGCAGTGCTGAAATACTCTGTTACAATGCTAATACAGATACATACTGTAGATGCTTATAGTCTTGCTCTATAAATAAGTGTGATCATTTTCCGCATTTGTTGCCTCAATTTATTCTAACTCAAGTCTATTTTGTTTTGAGGTTTTTTCTCATAGCAATATCCAGGGCTAAATTGTTATACTGTGAGTATTTCAAATAATTTTGTTTACTCAGGACTAGCACAATAGGGAATTAAGTAGAGCAATGGATATAAAATATCCGTTCACCATCAGTGAACTGGGTTTGTAATGTCCATTAGCCACCATTTAATGTTGTCTATAACCTTTGAAATGTCCCTGCACTATCAACTAGCCACTGTCACAATCCGGGTAATTAAACAGACATTCTGTTCCAGACTGTCCTTGCGTCTCAAGCCAGGGTGCTGTCAGCGCCCTGTGTGAGTGTGGCCGTCCTGCGATCTTCACTGTGTTTCCGCCAAGTCTGTGGTTGTGCAGCATGTCTACCGTGCCACGCTGGCTGGCAGTTCTCAGCTCCCTGCATCCTCCCAGTGCGCCGCCATCGCTCCTGACCACAAGCATTGTGTACAAACAAACTTTCCCACCAGAGCCAAACATGGGCACTGCCATGTTTGCTCCAGTCACCTGTTCTTCTGAGCCAATCCTGTGATTTCCCTGTCATACTTTCTCAGCCAATCCCCGCTTCCCAATGCTGAGAAAATGTAGTCCTAATTGCTAGTGCTTCAATTGGCTTCTGCAGATACAATTGTGTCTCTCTGCTGCGGTGTGTTTGCTTCCAGGTATCCCTGCGCTGTATATGATGGTGACAACATCTGGAAGAAGAAGAAATAAGAAAAAGGAGGAAGAAGGAGGAAGAAATAAGAAAAAGGAGGAAGGAGGAAGAAGACGAAATAAGAAAAAAGAGGAAGAAGGAGGAAGAAGAAGTAATAAGAAAAAAGAGGAAGAAGGAGGAAAATGAAGTAAGAAGAAAAAGGAGGAAGAAGAAAAAGGAGGAAGAAGAAAAATGAGGAAGAAAAAGGAGGACGAAAAAGGAAGAAGAAAAGGAGGAAGGAAGATGAAGGAAGAAGAAAAAGGAGGAAGAAGAAAAAGGAGGAAGAAAAAAGGAGGAAGAAGAAAAAGGAGGAAGAAAAAGTAGGAGGAAAAAATGAAGAAAAGGGAGAAGGAAGAAGGAGGAAGAAGAAGGAAAAAAAGGGAGGAAGAAAAAGGAAGAAAAAGGAGGAAGGAGGAAGAAGAAAAAGGTGGAAGAATGAGGAAGAAGAAAAAGGTGGAAGGAGAAAGAAGAAAAAGGAGGAAGAAGGAGGAAGGAGAAAAAGGAGGAAGAAGGAGGAAGGAGAAAGAGGAAGAAGGGAGGAGGGAAGGAGGAGGAGACCGCAGGCAAAGCATACCCACATTAGCTCCCAGGGGACTGTCGTCATCACGAGGCACAACTAGGAATGGACACGTCATTTGACCTATGGGTGATTATACTATCATATAATAAGACTGAGCTATAAGTCACCGATTTTATGATTGTTTTGTATTGACTTATATTTAATATGTTTATTAATATTTTTTTGGTACTCTTTACTTAGAAGGGCGCCCACGATTTTGATCGTGGGCATCGTTAGTAAAAAATCTCGGGCATCTCGGGGATTGAATGCACTAAAAAATCGGGTGCGATCAACCGACGAGATGCCCGAGATTTCCCATAGGGAACAATGTTAAATGTCTCAATTGACCCAATTTTCCTGTTCAATGCCTCAATTGACCCGATTTTTCCATAGGAAACAATGTTAAATGGGCCACAGAGGCCAAATAGGCACCCTGAAGTGTATAATGGCCACCTGAATTGTTAACGCCACCCCACGATCAACGTCAACCCGATGCGTGGCGAGCGCAGCGAGCCCGCGAGGGGCGGCGGTACGCGTCCTACGACCTTTTCATACCCCCACTATCCACGTCGGCGTGGAGTTGAGAATAGAAAGTGTGGCGAGCGCAGCGAGCCACCGAGCCCGAAGCGTGGCGAGCGCAGCGAGCCCCGCGAGGGTACGCGGACAGCTGTGAAGCCCGCGAGGGGACGCGGATACCTGTGAAGGTATCCGCGTCCCCTCGCGGGGCTCGCTGCGCTCGCCACGCTTCGGGCTCGGTGGCTCGCTGCGCTCGCCACACTTTCTATTCTCAACTCCACGCCGACGTGGATAGTGGGGGTATGAAAAGGTCGTAGGATGCGTAACGCCGCCCCTCGCGGGCTCGCTGCGCTCGCCACGCTTCGGGTTGACGTTGATCGTGGGGTGGCGTTAACAATTCGGGTGGCCATTATTCACTTCAGGGTGCCTATTTGGCCTCTGTGGCCCATTTAACATTGTTTCCTATGGAAAAATTGGGTCAATTGAGGCATTGAACAGGAAAATCGGGTCAATTGAGACATTTAACATTGTTCCCTATGGGAAATCTCGGGCATCTCGTCGGTTGATCGCACCCGATTTTTTAGTGCATTCAATCCCCGAGATGCCCGAGATGGGCGCCCTTCTAAGTAAAGAGTACCATTTTTTTTCTTATTATTATTATTATTGTTAAATCATGTTGTTTTAATTCAAATGTTGTCACCATCATATACAGTGCAGTCATCCCACACCCCCTTTTATTTGTTTATCGTGTATGGGAGTGACATCCTCCTCTTATTGTACTGCAGCTTGGCACAGCGACTCGCCATCTAGCACCCCCCTTGTTATTTTTTTTGCTTACATCTTGTAACATGGCTGTTAGGAGCCAACTGGCTGGTTCTTTATATCCATCTACTATCTATTTAAGGCTTAATAAATAGACCTCAAAACTACTTGTCCCTTCATGAGTTTTGGTAGCAGAAGATAAATAGTGAGCAATGTCCGGTATTCAGAAACCAATAGGCAGAGGGCACATATGACAGAAATAAAGGCAACAGCAGAGTTGGTTTCAAATCACCAATGCACAAAGCCATCTGTATCTGAAAATTGTCTATATGTGGACATGGAGCATATGCATATAGATTGTAAGCTTGCAGCAGGGACCTCCAACCTCTATGTCTGTCTGTTATACCTAGTTTGTTCTTTCAATGTTGTCAACATTTGTAAAGCGCAATGGAATCTGCTGCGCTATATAAGAAACTGTGCTAGAGAGTGTAGCAACCAACTATAATAATAATGTAATGACCAGTTGTGGGTGCTAACTTAAGACTTAAAGGAGTCTGCAATTGCCTAGCTACTGCACCATACACAGATAACCTACTTTGAAACACCTTAAGCTATAGCACAGTTATTATAACAGAACACTCCCTTAAACTAACCATTTCCAATACATTTCTGAGACAGCAAGTCTCAATCACGAATATGCCCCTGTGCGAACCCTCCGTGGGATACATATGATCTGCAACATTTTAGTGACGCATGTGTAGTTGAAAAGAATATAAATTTCCAACTCATGGTATTCATGGTACTGGTAGGATGTGGCTGGACAGCGAAAGTAGAGATTACTAGGGTGACCGTAGTGGCAGATTTTGACTGGGGGACTGTAGCACTGGGTAATTTATGTTGCTGAAAATAAACTACCCTGCTGCTTATTTCAGATCATACTTGCCTACATGACCCTCTCCTTCAGGGAGAAAATGCTCTGTTCCTGGACTTCCCTAGTAATATAGGATTGCCATCACCTGTGGGGAGCTAGGTAATGAATAAGAACAGAGTTTCACCACAGGCCATGACAATCATACATTACCAGGGAAGTCCAGGAACAGAGCATTTTCTCCCTGAAGGAGAGGGTCAGGTAGGCAAGTATGTTTCAGATTTATTTTTTAATTGAATTTAGACTGGTGACAGGGTAATGTATACAGGTTACCATGGATGTGGGCACAACCTACATAGGTGTTCCTTCATTCGAGTGCAGTATTTCACAGCTTTGGTCTTCAAGAAACATTAACAGTCTAGATTCTATGGCTATCCATACTAGATCAGAGATGGTTAAAGACAAATAACTGTGGTACTGTACTAATTAAGTCAACTGTGCTCAAGTATGGTTATCCGTCAAACCTGGACTGTGAAGTTGTGTACACATGGTGCAATTTTAGCACATATCGCTGGCAATATGGTTGCTGAGCGACCATATTGCCAGTGATTTGTATGTGCTGTGGGCGATAAATCGCCGGGTGCGCGCTCCCGTGTTCAGACCCTAATGGTCGCTGGTTGCAGGAGTATGCTCCTGCAACCAGCTATTTCCCCCTGCGGCTCCCCCGGCAGAGTCTCCTTTTCATCAGCGACCATCTCTGGCCGCTGATGAAAACGGGACACTGAGCAATATATTGCACCGTGCGGACACAGCTTTATAGTGATCTTTAAAGAACGAGGTTGGGAAACACTGTATATATATATATATATATATATATATATATATATATATATATATATATATATATATATTAGATCTACCTGTGTAACTTAAGGAATCTCCCTACACATGAACAGCTCCCACAGAGCAGAGTGTTAACTAATTTAAATGTCTTTATAGTTAATATTTAAAAAAGATGTAAAAGACAAGTCTGCTTTCAGATTCGGGTATATATAGCAATGTGGTGTCTCGCATCGCTGAACAAATGGGACCTCTAGAAAGGAATCACTAATTTTCTGTGCTGCATCTTGTCTGTTCTGCCACTGAATCATTATACCTTTGCAGTGTTCCCTGTGTATAATTTGATATGATAGCTCCAGTAGTAGTCATTTTTTAGTAATGTCTCAGTGTCATCTGTGACTTGTTATAGCAGGTAGAATATTTCCTCCATGTAATGTCACAGTCAGTGCTTGATCCTTCGGTAAGCGAACATTCTATCCTTGGCTCAGGACATTTTTCACTGACAACTACCATTAAATTTGTTCAATTTCTGTTGAAAGTATACACTGTACAGTAGATGGATAAAGAGAAGTGGTAGAAGGGGAATACATAATTATAACTAAGGATACACATTTTTCCTGTAAAGTGTGGGTGGTGTAATAAACTGAGAACGTTACAATAAGGATGCAATGTACTTAGCACTGATATTTTAGCAATTAAGTGCAGCCACAGCTCAATCCTCTGTTAAGGAGGAGGGCTGCCACTATGCCGACCAGCCCCCCCCCCCCCCCCCTCCTGCGCTACTACCGCTGTGGGTCCCACGCATGTGCAGTAGATTAAGGGTCCCGGGTGCATGCGCAGTATATTCCTCAGTACTGCGCATGCACGGAGCCCGTTTCTTATGCAACCCATAGAGGCATCCCGGAGGGAGGGAACACCTCCCAATGGGACTGCCTTGGATGACTGGCAGGTTGGACTTTTAGTCACATTGAAGCCAGTGCAGTCTCACAGTGGCAGATTTTACCTGGGGGGGGGTCTGCAGCCCATAGGTAAAAACCGCCACTGGTAAATTGGCTATTTGTAGTCTAGGCATGTGTCAAGTTAAACTTCCAGCAGCGGTCACAGTTAATATTTTTTCCACAAAGTGAGTGACAGGCAGGAGGCGATTCTGGAAGGTAATGGAAGAGTTGCTGCTCAAAACATTTTGAGGGAAAGTCGCAGACTGCGATTGTGATCCCGAATGACCATAGGGTTACTCAGAACCCAGATAAGCAGCTTATCTGCTTACCCGATGTTGCCTCCTTGTATGCAATCGCTGCATATTGGTGCTACATTTGCATATTATCAAACAGACACTTCGTACACATACACAGTAGAGGTGGCATTAGCTTCCTTCTCTGAATGAGGCCCTTAGTGAAGTACATACCAAAAAGATACAATTGGGTCTTTTGGCAAAGTTAGTATAGAAATCTAGGCAGAGAAGAGGTTAAGCATGCAAGGTACTACTGAGGCATGGCACACTGCTGCCCACCCATGTGTGTACATGCCCTTCCTCAGCTCACATTACATTCTGACAGCCCCATAGATTTCCAGCTAATGTGAGCAGGAGGTATAGGTTGCAGGTCATGGTTTGCAGGTTTTAGTGTCAGTGAGAGGGATTTACGGGGTGGCTGAGTTCTCCCCTGTGCTGACTGGAACAGTGCCTGCTTTATAGACCATAGGCAAGAAAACAGCAGGGCATGGGACTAAATACATGGATATTGCTAACTTGGACACTACGGCTCATGTATGTCCCAATCCGCACATAACCAAACAGCATAGTCTAATGAATGCAGACTAGTAGCAACAGTGCAAAGAGGTATACTAGGCCGTGCAAAATTATTTTCTCCAACAGAAAAACACTTCTGGTTGCAAAATCCACATGTGCCTAATGGGTGTGGCATTTTAGGTTGACAATGAAGACATAGTTTGTAGGTGACTGCAAATGGTCGACATGGTAAAAAGGTCGACACATGCAAAGGTTTAATGTGCAAATGGTCCACACACATCTTTGTTATTGGCTTGTTGTTGTTTTTTTTTGTCAATTTGAGTACCTGATAGGTTGACAGCACCTAGATCGACACCAAATGGTCGACATGTACAATGTCAACAGACAAAATGTTGAGAACATTTATACTGAGAACAGTATAATGCCCCTTTCCCACTGCAGGTCTAAAACGGTAAATTGCCGATTTTTCAGCGCAATTTACCGTTTAAGGCTGCAGAGTTGAAATACCGGTTAAAGATAACCGGTATTTCAACCCGTTTAAAAAGCAGAGTCCTACATGGTTAAATACTGTTTTTAAGGCAGTGGGAATGCCTTTTAAACGGTATTTAAACTCCAGGCAGTCCCTGTGCCTGATGACAACTAGTAGTTCCCACTTTGCGCATATGTCATGAGCGCAGTGCATAATAATAAGCCGCTCATTACATATGGGCATATGTAATGAGCGGCTCATTATTATGCTCTGCGCTCATGACACATGCGCAAAGTGGGAACTACTAGTTCTCATCAGGCACAGGGACTGCCTGGACCCCGTATGGACCCCCGCTGCCTCCCCACTGCCCTGCATCCCCAGCCTGGATCCCCGTGCAGGTAAGTACAAGGGGAGGGGAGATGGGGGCACAGGGGGTTAGGCACTCTTTTCACTTGGGGGGGGGGGGGGGTTTAGGCACTCTTTACACTTGGGCATAGTTGCCGACTTTTGAGCTGCCCTCTGTCAGGCAGGGGGGCGGGCCATTTCCAGGACTGGAAAAAGAGGCGGTCCGGGGGCATGGCCACACAGATGATGCCCTGTTGGGAGCATGTCTACAGCGTCACGGCATTTTAGCCCCGCCCCCCGCCGTGCAATGCCGGTATTTCAGTCATTGCACTGCGGGAGGCGGGGCTAAAATGTTGCGATCGCTGGGGGGACACTGGGGGGGATATGCGGGAGGATTGCCACCCTTTCTGGCCATTCCGGGAGGGTAGGCAACCCTGCACTTGGGGGGGGTTAGGCACTCTTTACACTTGGGGGGGGGGAGGGGTAGGCACTCTTTACATTTTAAACGGTTCACTGCAATGGGAATGGTACTTAAACAGTATTTAAAACGGTAATCTGCTGCAGTGGGAATGCTAATACCGTTTTAAATACCGCTTAAAAATACCAGTACTTAAAACGGCAGCATAGATGTTCTGCAGGGAGGGCTGTCCGCACTCTGCACAGTGAACAGGCAGTGCGACTTGTATCTGACCTATCGCAGGTATCTTCCTTCCAGTGTGACTCCCCTCCCTGTGGTGCTTTTGGACCCTGTAATGATACGGTAACAGGAACAAACCTGCATATGGGGAACAGGGATCTACTATCAGTGTGTCAGAAGCTCATCTCTAACCCCTATCCAATTGGTGAAGATGGGAGGAAGCACAAGGTGCTCATGACATCATGTTGTATTTTTTCGATTCTCCTCTATTTAGATTAAAACATTAGCCTTAGTTATTAATTGATCTACTCATTGAATTTTTGGCATCAGTATTTGTTTGGTATTCTGGGTTGGCTCATTATATTGCCACCCTGAATGTATGCCCCCATTTCTGTAGATTTTGCTGAATATACCTATCCTATATATAAATGAAAATCCGGTTGGAAGTTATGTGGAATGAGATTTGGCTTCTTCTGCCTATTTTGCATCATAAATGATTAACGCATTTCTGCAAAATTATTATAAGAATACGGCTAAGGAGTTGTGTTTTGGATTGCTATTTAATGTATGTGCATAAATTATTCATCGACTGCCTGTTCTGCTGCTAAATATGCTCTTATGAGAGTTATTCAGATTATCAACAATATTCAGATTATCAACAATAACCTTATTATCAAACATATAGGGCCTTATTCTGGTTTACTCCCAGAGACAAATTCCTTCTCAAATGGACAAAACCCTGTGCACTGCAGGTGGGGCAGATGTAACATGTGCATAGAGAATTAGATTTGGGTGATTTAAGCCCCGTACACACAGGGAGATAAATCGCCGAGCGATATATCGCTCAGTGTCCCGTTTGCATCAGCGACCAGGGATGGTCGCTGATGAAAAAGAAACTGCCGGGGGAGCCCGGCAGTGGAAATCAGCTGGTCGCAGGAGCATACTACGGGGGAGAAAACGGGAGCGCGCACCCGGTGCACACTCCCATCGTGGACAATGTGGTCACTCAGCGACCATATTGCCCACGATATTAGACAAAATCGCCCCCTTGTGTACACAGCCTTATTTTGTTTCTGTGCAGAAAAAATACTGACTGCTTTATTTCTACACTGCAATATACCGTAGATCTCAATTTGAAGAAAAACCCCACCCAAATCTAATTCTATCTGCACGTTATATCTGCCCCACCTGCAGTGCACATGGTTTTGTCCATTTGAGAAGGAATTTGCCTCTGAGAGTGAACCAGGATAAGGCCCATAGATCTCACGTAATTTGATTATTTTTATAATTTGTTGTATGTTTCACTTTATTTAAGGAAAGAGGAATAAAGGTTATGTTTTAATGGAGTTTAATTACTATGTTATACAAAAATGCCACACAAAGGAATCCTCTTCTAATGATCAGTAGGGTTTATACACAAACAGTCCTGTGCTTACACATTTGTCATTCATCCACCCATTGGGTGAAATTTAATTGGATGAGAGATTCAGAAAGTGAGAGATTTGGTAAGAAATGTCCAGTTTTTAAAGTGTCAATTATTTACACTGTAAATGATTGCCGCTTTTAAAAAACTAGAGATTTCTTACCAAATCTCTCACTTTCTGAATCTCTCATCCTATTAAATTTCACCCAATATGTCTGGCCAGCAGGCCTGTTTGAATATGCCCACCCACTGGTTATGTCATGTTCGGTGGATTCCGTAGCCAATACAGTGTTCGGATGAACTCCTGTATACCTAGGAAGATGTACCGATATATCTGCATCAGCTGTGCTACATGGGCGACTTGATATGTCTATAAAAGACATAATTTACAGATATATCAGCTGTACACATGGACAGAAGCACCTATGATATATCACTCATTATTTGTACAAACGATATATCGCATAGTGGGTCTGATTCAGATGTTGCTGGATCATGAATCACCACTACTTACTTGGAAGTAGCAGCAATACTCAGATATATGAATGCAGCATGAGGCATCTTTATAGGTTGATGGACCTTCATGCATGTGTGATCCAGTGCCATGCACAAGAATGCAGCATCAGATCAATTAACACACCATCTGTATAGTCAGGGTTAGGTGATGGGGGGTGTATAGTTAGGGTATGGGGGTAAGGAAGGTGTATGGTTAGGGTTAGTCGGGGGCGGGTGGAGGGAGGTGGGTCCTGATGACACTGAAGGTTTGAAGACATTAACCCCAATGTAGTCACTACTAACCTGACCCTCTTGTGGCTTTAAATGGGCTGCTTGTGGGCAGGATACTCTGTATTTGGGCAACCTATCAGGGACGTTCGGTTCCTGGGATGACTTTCAGGCTTGGTTTCCTTCGTGTGCACAGCGTCCCCTGCTTTTATTATATGGGCGGGTGTCCACACCATCGCCGGTCAGCATATGGGCAACCTGTATCAGTTTCCAGCAGTGGACAGGCCAGCCTACACAGAGACAGCGCCAGGAGTCAAGGGAGGTCCCGGAGACTGTAGTGTTGCAATGGCAGTTGGGAGCCGGGCAGCAGTGCTGGTTTGGGGCTCCAGAGCCGGGCTGCAGGTGAAATCCATTTCCAAACAGAAGAAATGCTCTCTCCCCCGCCCCCCCCCCCCCCCTCCCATTCCCACACACAGTGAGAGCCAGGCCCTGATCATGGGCAGGGGTGGAGCATCTCCTCTCCCCCTCCGTGGTGGGGGCTGCATCTCCATGCCTGTGACTGTGCACACCACGGGAGGAGCTGCGTGCTGCTGCGCATGCGCAGCAGCCCTCCCGTGGCCATGTTTGCACAGGGCAAAATGCCATTGCCGCACTAAAAGCTGAGAGCGGTGGCACAGTCCGTGGGCCAGACACGTGGGGGAGAGGCCAGGTCTGGTGAATTGTGGGGCGGCCCTGCCCTGGTGTAATGGCAGTATGTTCCTGCTCTGATGGGCCGTTGTCTCTGCTCTGGGTCACTCTGTGAGTGCTTGTATGACCCCGCCCAGACTCCACCCAGCGTTATACACACACTCACAGATTGACATTTCTAGGCTATTATATAAGAGATAAACCACAATATAAGCAGCAGTCACTAGATTTATGATAATGTGTCCACTGCTAGTTATGGGCCTAATTCAGCATTGATCACTAATCATGGAATTAGCAATCCAAACGATTTTCGAATGGTTGCACAAGCACAGCATTTGCACTGCCAATTAGCAAATAAATATCTGTACTCATAGCAGTCACATAGAAGTCGCAGATTGATTGACAGGAAGCCAGCATTTAGGGGTGGAAACATGGCATTTCCTGTTGGTGGCTGCGAAAAAACGCAGGTGTGCCCAGGCAATGACCACTTCCAGCCTGATTCTTTAGCAGATTAGTGGAAGCCCTAGACTGCCGAAGATGGGAAAAACAGTTTGATGGTTCAGTTTTTGCAATGGATCTGTGAACACACTCTTATTTGTGATGCATTTGCAATTGGCAGTTATTCCTTCTTTCTGGTCGGTGACTTTTTGATTGTAGGCAAGTGCTTTCTCTCTAACTAGAGATCCATGCTGAATTAGGCTCTATATAACTGTATCAAATTGAGATTGTACAAGAGATAATATCACAACTGAAAATATCCGGAGATATAATGAGCACTTGTTAATTTATGCAGGTTACAAATTAGACAAGCTCGCCCGAAACAATGATATATCAGTCCTGACACACACACTCAACCGTACATTTTGCGACCAAATTTAGAAATCGGGTCATCGTTGACAGGCTCATCCCACTGGCACGCCCAAGACAGCGCAGCTAACAATCCAAAGGAGCGTGCAATAGAGGGTACACACAAGACAATATGGCAGATACATTATTTTGATCCAATATATTGGACGATAATGTGAGCCCATATAAGAGTGCGTACAAACTGTAAGATACACACACACACCGGGCGATTCCTGTTATCGGCAGCATCGCTGCTTACACACTTGCTGATGTTGGTGGAGCATGAGGGCTATGATGCATTCTACAGCATGGTCTTTATTAACGATGCACTTCCTTGTCTATATATGTAAAGGCAATGGAGGGGGTCATTAAAGACCCACAACAGTATGCATCTGCCATCTCATACAGCGTACACAGTGAGCTGTATCGCTCAGAAGGGCTAAAATGAGCGATATCGCTAATTTTATCGCCCAGTATGTATGGGGTTTATATTCAATTCAAGCATACAATACAGCAGGGGATAATTTTGCCATGGTCATTTTAGTCAAATGAGCGATGGGCATGAGCAAAAAGGGCCATGGCCGGGGACCGAACACATAAGGAGCCGTCATCAAGACCTTTCCACAGTCTCACTTTCCAGTACTTCCTGGGTAACAACCTGTTACAAATCTTTGTATCGTCTGTAAAAAGACATACCTTCCCTTGAATACCTTGCTTTCATTTATTACCATAAACTAGGACTTGCTATGAGTTATGGTGTGTACACACGGTGAGATTCCCTTGCTATTCAGCTTACTAATGGTGTGTACACACTTGTACAATGTGCATGAGATTTTGACTATATAGTCAAAATCTCATCTGGATCTCATACAGATCGCACAGGTTTTAACCCTTGCGATCCCAATGCGTGCTCCAGTATCGCAGCCAGAAAGTCTTGGCTGCATTGACTATATAGTGCAGATCTGCCCTATATAGTCTAAATTGTATGCAGATAGTCTAAATTGTATGCAGATAGTCTAAATTGTAATATAGTCTAAATTGTACAAGTGTGTACACACCAGACTCGACTGCTATACAATCTTTGCTAACTCTGTACTATCTACATACAATTCATGCTATTTACATTAGATTTGCACTATAAAGTCATTGCAGCCCTGTCTATCTGGGTTTCGATTTGTGCTGTCACGGGAGCACGCACCGGGATCGCAAGGAAAAAAACCTGTGCGATCTGCAAGCGATTTTGACTATATAGTCAAAATCTCATGCTGGATTGTATCATGTGTGCACACCATTAAGGTGTGTACACACGGCAGATCCTGCCGTTAGATGCGAGTCCCGATGCGATCAGATCGCATTGGGACTCGCATCTCACGGCATGCATGAGGGGCACAATTTAGACTATATAGTGCAGATCTGCACTATATAGTCTTGCCTGCCCTCTCTATCTGGCTGCCGATTTGCGCTCACAAGGGAGCGCGCATCGCGCTCGCAAGCCCTGAAAAAGCATGCGATTTGCATGCGATATGGCTTTCGATGTTCACTATATCAGGAACATCGGAAGCCAAATCTTACCATGTGTGCACACTATAACTGCACTGCATATGTTTACTTTCATGTTGGTAAATAAAACCGTCTGGAATAAACATTGCATTTCCTGAGAACTACCTATTACATTGCACAATTATCTCCTGCCCCATCCACCTAACAAAACAAAATGTGACAAGGAAGAGATTGACTTTCTATTCAGCAACCCAAACATGGCTGGTTCCCAACTGGCACATAGTCAACAAAATGCCACTGTACTAGACATTTGTAGGAGCGCTCTCTGAAACCTAAATGTTTGTTGGACTGTGATCAGTTGCTGCACACTAATGGTAGTCTCCGTGGAGCAGGGCCCCCTTCCCTCTTGTTTTTACAACCCTTTTTTCTCGCACTTCAAATACAGCTGCCTCCTGCTCAGCACCCCTCTATACATGCATCTCCCCTCCCTCATAATCAGTTGCCTCTTCCAATAGCAGCCCACCCTTAAGCCATGTACACACCGTGCGATTTGATCAGGCAATTTTGCACCTGTGGCCAAATACACACAAGTCAAAATAGCGCAGTGCACTAAGCCAAAATCGCTCAGTGCACTAAGCCAGCAGCCTGCCCGGGTGTACACCCCTTTAGTAGAATGTGGACAACTGCTTTGCTTCCCTATATCTCAGCTGTATTGTGTATGACAATTGTGCTGCTAATTGTTACCTGTGCTCTGTTTTAGTTTGTCAGTGACTGTAATGTTAAGTTCTGCGTACCCTGTATTGTTCTTATGTGTGCTATATGTACGGTACTTGCAAACCACTTGTGGCACCTTATAAATAAAATGTAATAAAAATAATAATCTACAGATACATTAGAAATATAATGTAAGCATGTTTACTCAAAGCCTAGCTGCATATAAAATAATTAATTGAAGCATTCTATTAACTATCTTCTGAACAGGTATAAAATATTCATGAAAAAGAAGAGTAAAGCTTCCGTCACAATAGCTTTTGAACAATCATAGCCACCACGGAAATGATGCAGTAGCAACTAGGGTGGCTGATCCTGGGATTTGGCCCCAAAATTGCTGAGATTTCAATCCCGGGATTAGAGTTTCCAATCCCGGGAAGACCGAGCATGTGCACAGACGCTGACTGACTTCTCCCATCCCCAGTGTACAGTTCTGCACAGCATGATGTGGTCAGAGGTCACGCAGTGCAGGCCCGCACAGCAGCTCCGCCCACCCGTCTCACTCTTCACCACATTGCCCAGCTCCCGGCCGCACAATCAATCTGCCCAGCTCCCTGTTGCACCACCCTGCTCCTGGCCATACCGACAACCCGCCCAGCTCCAGGCCGCATCACGTACCTGTGCGTTTGTTTTATTAAAGAAGCCAATCCCCGGATTGAGCATTTTACAATCCCAAATCCCAGTATCCCTAGTAGCAGCAGAAAAAAGGGCAGGGGCTGGCTGATTGCACCCATATAGCTGCCAACATTGTTATTTCAGGCCCTGTTGCCCATTTTCATCTTAGACAGACTTGATGAATGTCTTAAATGGAGGTGGTTTCCCATTTGGCAGTGGTGGAAGGTATATGATACATGTGTCCATAACTTCTATTAAGTTACAATTTCAACACTACAAGGCACGGACATTTGCATCTTTGTGCTATAACTTCCAGTATTCTCTACTGACGCCCGAAGATATAGGCTAGCTTAGAACATACATGTTGTCTGCCTGATGGTTTTAGTCTCCTCTGACCTGAACCATAACATGTGCTATATAACCTGTCTCGGCATGTCTCCTTTCATTACATAGTTCAACCTCAGATGTATTTGCTGCCTGTGCCTTTATATTATATTACATTATCTCTAGATTGATCTACTTTACAGTGATTGTGCTGGTCACAACAGCTATGCATAGGTGGTCTGTATATACAATGTCCATGTTCATTTATACCCTGAATAATCCTTCAGAATGCACAGCTTGTGCATTGTGCATGTGATTCTCCCACCTCTATCCTCTTCTGTCCCCCACCTGCCTGCTCATTGTCTGTACACAGTTGCAGATTCATGGTAATAAAATATTAATAGGGGATTTTCAGTACACAGACTGTCTACTTCTCCCGGCAGAGCCAGATCCTTCGTACAATAAATGCAAGCCCCACAGAGGGTCTGATTAACATGCTGGCGGCATTACAGGAACCCATACAGGCATCTGATTATGAGTGCAGATCAGATGTAGATAGGAGAAAACCGCACTGCCTTTCCTTAACCCGCTCACCACCAAGGAACCGTACAACACTTTGAAGAAAAGTCATCATCGGTCCTGATAACCTGCATTTTGGAGATATGTTAGGTACAGTAGGAGCCTAGTACTGTATGATCTACATTCAAGAGATCAGAGAACACTAGATAGAAATCCAGCACTGTCTCATTCAGTGCCGATACTGCGTCAGGGGATCAATGAACATTAGATAGAAACAAAGCACTGTCCGATTGTCTCCTGATAATCTGCATTCAGGAGATAACAAGTACATTACAAAGAAACCTATCATTGTCTGCTCCTATTCTGATGATCTGCATAATACATACATATAAATACAGCGCAGACGGAACATGTATGCATAATCTTTAATCAAGCGATCCCTGAACATTAAATTAGAAGCCAGTACTGTTCTATCCTGTCATGATAATCTGCAGTCAGGAGATTACTGGACGATAGACAGACATCTAGCACTGTCTGGTCCCAAAATAATAATCTGCAGTCATCATGGCACAGGACATTAGATAGAAACTCTGCACTTTCTAATCTTGTCCAGATAATCTTCATTCAAGAGATTACCGAACATTAGATAGAAACTCAGCTAGTATAATCCTGTTCCGATGATATGCATAATATGTACATTTTATATATTAGTATTATCTGATAATCTACAGATAATCTTTATATCAGGAGATCACTGTATATATGAAACATAGCACTGTGATACTGTTCTGATCATTTGCAGTCAAGAGGTCACTACATTCAATAGAAACACGGCACTGTCTGACCCTATCCTGATAATCTGCAGTCAGGTCATTCACTCACTCTACATTATGTTGAAACACAGCACTGTCCGATCTTGTCCTCATAATCTGCAGTCAAGTGGTCACTGGACATAAGAGTGCAACCTGGCACTGTCTGATGCTGTCCTGATAATCTGTAGACAGGAGGTCATTGTACATTAGATAGGAACCCGCCACTGTCTGACCATCTGCAGGCAACAGGTTACTGTACATTAGATAGGAACCCACCACTGTCTGATCATCTGCAGGCAATAGATTACTGTACATTAGATAGGAACCCATTACTGTCTGATCATCTGCAGGCAACAGGTTACTGTACTTTAGCTAGGAACCCGCCACTGTCTGACCATCTGCAGGCAATAGGTTACTGTACATTAGATAGGAACCCACTACTGCCTGATCATCTGCAGGCAACAGATTACTGTACATTAGATAGGAACCCGCCACTGACCATCTACAGACAACAGATTACTGTACATTAGATAGGAACCCACCACTGTCTGATCATCTGCAGGCAATAGGTTACTGTACATTAGATAGGAAATCAGCACTGTCTGATCATATGCAGGCAACAGGTTACTGTACATTAGATAGGAACCCGCCACTGTCTGATCATCTGCAGGCAAGAGATTACTGTACATTAGATAGGAACCCACCACTTTCTGATCATCTGCAGGCACTAGGTTACTGTACATTAGATAGGAACCCACCACTGTCTGACCATCTGCAGGTAAGAGATTACTGTACATTAGCTAGTAACCCACCACTGGCTGATCATCTGCAGGCAACAGGTTACTGTACATTAGATAGGAACCGCCACTGTCTCATGATCATCTGCAGGCAATAGGTTACTGTACATTAGATAGGAACCCACCACTGTCTGACCATCTGCAGGCAAGAGATTACTTTACATGAGATAGGAAATCAGCACTGTCTGATCATCTGCAGGCAATATGTTACTGTACATTAGATAGGAACCCACCACTGTCTGACCATCTGCAGGTAAGAGATTACTGTACATTAGATAGGAACCCACCACTGTCTGATCATCTGCAGGTAAGAGATTACTGTACATTAGATAGGAAATCAGCACTGTCTGATCATCTGCAGGCAACAGGTTACTGTACATTAGATAGGAAATCATCACTGTCTGACCATCTGCAGGTAAGAGATTACTGTACATTAGCTAGTAACCCACCACTAGCCGATCATCTGCAGGCAACAGGTTACTGTACATTAGATAGGAACCGCCACTGTCTGATGATCATCTGCAGGCAATAGGTTACTGTACATTAGATAGGAACCCACCACTGTCTGATGATCTGCAGGCAAGAGATTACTTTACATAAGATAGGAAATCAGCACTGTCTGATCATCTGCAGGCAACAGGTTACTGTACATTAGATAGGAACCCACCACTGTCTGATCATCTGCAGGCAATAGGTTACTGTACATTAGATAGGAACCCACCACTGGACCATCTGCAGGTAAGAGATTACTGTACATTAGATAGGAACCCACCACTGTCTGATCATCTGCAGGCAATATGTTACTGTACATTAGATAGGAACCCATCACTGTCTGGCCATCTGCAGGCAATAGGTTACTGTACATTAGATAGGAACCCACCACTGTCTGACCATCTGCAGGTAAGAGATTACTGTACATTAGATAGGAACCCACCACTGTCTGATCATCTGCAGGCAACAGGTTACTGTACATTAGATAGGAAATCAGCACTGTCTGATCATCTGCGGGCCGAAGGAAACCGTACATTAAATAGGAACCCAGAACTGTCTGGTCACTTCCTGTATCCAGCACTGTAAGATTATATACAGGACAGGACATGTCAGAGACATATTTTACCTCATTCATCACCTGCAAACTCACTTCCAGCAACATGCACAAATAGTTTTTAAAGATGGCAATAATTAAGGTCACAGTACACCAATTCGTTGATACGATCTGCTGCTTTTTTATTTTTTTAATAAAGAATTTATCAGTATTACACGTTTAGCCCACTTCATTAACTGTCAGAACTGTGTCTCTGAATTTACATGATAAAAGTCAGTCTCCTCACAGTTGTGGGACCTGGACTATCACCTCACCTGGCACTTTGGCAACCATCCATTATCAGGCTGTACAAGGATTTCAAACGTAAGAGCTGCTGACAATTTTATCGGTCAGAGGTATTAGATTACAGCGATAGGCAGGAGATAAATTGTGACTGACTTGTGTCAAGTGTCAGCAGACAGTGAACTATGTCAGAAGAAGGTAAACAGTATTCATTGCATTTTTCCTTTAATCTCAGAATTTTTTTTTATTAGAAAATCATTCAGAAGTTGTCCATAATCATCTTCACTGACTTTAATCAATACATTGCCCAGCACAGTAGAGCAACCTTCTCTATGATTTTTGCAATCTTTTCTAAAATAAAGACTGTCTAGTGGTGCCTATTTTAGGTTGTTTTCTACAGTGATAGGGATGCTACGACTGTCAATTAGGGGTGGATCTACTATGAAATTAATGAAGTATAGGATTCAGGGCCCCTACTCCCGGAGGGGCCCTGAATCAACTTTTTATATATCTTAGTGAATTTTTGACTAAAATTCGATGGAGTGTTTTAATTGTGTGTTATTAAAATAAGGCTATTTTAGTAATAGAATCATCACTCAACTCTCCTGTGCATTTTAACCTCAAATATAAAATTTTCAACTCTTGTTGTTACAGCTTGGATGCACTTTGCTTAGTACAAAAGCAGCTGCTGGAAGATGTGATCTAGCTTTGTGATTTGCCCTCTGCAATAAGCGTTAAATGTGTATCCATTTCTGAATTACAATTCCCAACAGCCCGCAGAACTTCTAAAGTTAAAGCATGTCACATGGGGGGGGGGGGGGGGGAGCATCAGGACCCACCCCCAAAAATAGGTAATGCTTGTGATGCACAGGTCTACAGGTAGGGTGCAGGGCTAAATGGCAACCAGGTAGGATGCGGATTGAGAGTCACCTACCCTTCTGGGGCTGCGGTGTGCTATCCTGAATATTGGGAGCCTCCTGCAGCTTCTGGGAGAGTAGGGAAGTATGGAGCAATGAAAGATGAGAAGGAGCCCGGACAAGGAGGAGTCTAGCAAAGTCATTTTGTTGGTGCTGTGCAGTGTGTGGCACACAACATTCAGCACCAGCAAAATTACCTAATTAGAAGCTATATTGTGTGCTGTCAAGTGTTTATTAACGAATGGGCAGAAGAGTGTTCTATGATGGGATTAGCAGGGGTTCTGTGAGATCATAATGAAAAGGTCGGTGCTGTTAGGTGTTAGGTGCTGAGAAGTAGACATTTGGACCTTGTCAGATGTTACCCTAGTGTTGCTGATTGTCCCCCATAACAGTTCAAGATTTAGGATCTCAAAAATGTAGATCGAACACTGCTGGCAATAGCCCCGCTAGCAATAAAATACATCAAGTTTCACCTATTGAACAAGGTACCACTGCGATCCCTGTACTGTAATCACCATCTAAAGTTGACAATAGCACAAGAAAAATGATTTTTTTTCAGTCTTCAGTGGAGTTTAAAAATATATATATTTTTAACATTTATTTTTTGGCCACATAATAGTACAGGTGGGGTATCCCTTACCCAAATATCCATTATCCAAATTATTCCAAAAACCATACATTGTAGAAAAATTCTTGCTAAAACCACTACTGGGGACATGACATATAACTGTCACTAAATATGTGCCAGACAATGATTGCTTAGCATTTAAATTCAGGACCTGAGATAGAACACAAATTTTGTTTCAGGTTTTGAAACCTTGTTTTATGCACAAATAAAATATATTTGTGTGTATTCCATGTGTTGGCATAACATAAATACCTCAAGATACAGCATTGAAATATAAAATGGTTCTGAAATACAGAATAATCCATTATCCAAAATTCTTCTAGTCCCGAGCATTTTGTAATACACTTTAACTGAATTCTAGGGTTCAGAATTTCCTGACAGACTGATAAATTAACCCTTACTGCTTTTTAAGCCAAATATCGCTGAGGCAGCTTTAAATAGGTTTTAGTAAGTTTCACTGCAAGTCAATGAAAAAGGCTGTAAACAGTATGTTTTTTTGGAAAACAGCAATGTTTTAATGCAAAGTAAGAAGATCAGGATAGTGGAATCAGCATAAAAATGTAGTCTTCATCGAAAAATGATGCAGTACGGGTAAGTTTACCATTCCTTCTTGAAAACTTGTATGTGCACTCTTTTTAGTGACAAATGTGGAGTCTAGGCAGAATGTCTCTGATGTCTGAGGCAGTACAGACCCTTTCTAGCTGGATTCAGCTGCCTGAAGCTCTTTTTATTGATCCAGTTCATGGCTACTATTATAGTAACCATTAGGAAACAGCCTGTACAGTTAACCATTCAAAGGCTGCTTCCTATTGGTTATTGTTAAAGCAGCCATTAAATTGAGCCACAGGTAGCCAGACATACTGGTGAGGAAATCTGTGTACTAGGTGGGCACAACAGTTGTTGAAGCCATGCACAAAATAAGCCCAATTCTTCATATAGGTCCTTTTACTGTATTCATACAGAGATGACATGTTTACCACAAACTGATTAGTCTAAGGGTCCCCACCCACTAGTGCGAGGTATTGTATGCGCATGTACCTCGCATGTTATATCCCGCCAACTCACCCAGCAGCTTCCGGGTGGCTGGACCTCATACGATACATCATATGTTGTCCTTTTTCCATACAATATATTGTATGCGATCCAGGTCACAACGGCAGGATCCTATAGATCCTTTTGGCAGCCCCTGAGATCTGCGAAAAGGATCTACAGATTGCAATCACAGGAAAAGGATCTGCAATGTGACCCTTTCCGTGCAATCCGTCGCAACAATTCGTCTGAATGGCATGAAAAATGTCCATATCGCACTAGTGGAGTAGGCCTTAAAAATGAACATGGCTTACTGTTATTGCAAGATGCTATGGGGGATATTCAATCCTGGGCGCAATTTCTGACAGTGGACACCTGCTGCCTACTCAAGGCTGCCATTTCCAACAGCATTGAAGGTGGATCTCGACAAAACTGATCCAACTTTCAAACCAGTCTATTCAGCCTATCCATTCACTAGATACTATTGACATCACTGGACTACTAAGTACTACAAGACCAATACATATGAGACTCTACTCATGAACACTGGTTCAGGCCACAACATTCTATGGGACTGGTGCAGAGTTAACCACAATTGCACCCAAAACATTTGGTGTAAAACGTGTTTAGTAAAGAAAAGCTGCAACTACAGTATGGCAATATGCAAGGTTGAAGCCACTAAAAGATGATGATCAACACCAGCACTACATTTGCTGGGTTTACATCCACAGACACACACACACACACATACACATATACAGTATATATGTAGTCCAACACATATTTTTCTTATGTAAACTTTTCTTACCATCCTTTGTGCTGGTACCTTGGATTTTTAACCAGACAGGCATAAGAAATACAAAATGTGATCTGTTTACAAGCAGGGACCTGAGGCTGCAGCTCACTACTCCAGCCTTCATAGCTTCTATCAATGGGGGTTATTCAGACCTGATCGCTGCTCCGTGCAATTGCAGAGCCCCCTGTGATCACATAGCTGCGCCATGCCAGAGTGAAAGCCCGCCCTGTGCAAGGCTGCTAATAGCTTTTGAAAATCACGCCTTCAGGTGAATAGCTGCAAATCCATTAGTAACTCACTCATCATTGAATGATTTTTCCCAGTGTGTGCAGTCTATGCGTAACCAAATACGTATTCTACTTGTGTGATAGAAACAGGCTGATTGAGGCCAGAGCTGATGTCACACACTCGCCCTGAAAACGCCTATGCATGCCTGCATTTTTCCTGACACTCCGTGAAAACATCTGGTTACCACCCCCATTTCCAATCAATTTGCGTATGGCTAGAGATCAGAATAGGCACTGGATTTTTCCACTGAATGGACTCTTGCATGCACGCCACAATCCGTACAGATGCACAATTGTTCGGTTATGGTCTGCCTTACGTGTGATCCTTATTGCACTATGGGCCTGATTCAGACCTGATCACACAGATGCGAATGTGTACGCTGTGCAAATGGATGTGTATGACTGCACATGTTTGTACCTGAGCAAAGATGTTCAACACTCAAACAGCCTCACAATTATTTTTACACTGGCCACAACTCTTCACAGCCGCGTAGCCCAGGACTTGGTGGCTGCGATGAATACAGGCACAGCCGGCCTGCTACTGATATCACACACCCTCCCCTAACAGGCTTTGGCATGCCTGCGTTTTCCCTGACACTCCCAGCGGTTTTTCCAGCATGCCCACCTTTTTTTTGCCACTCCCCAAAAGCAATCAGGTTCCACTCCCTGCCAATCACATTGTGAACAGCCAGCAAATAGAAATAGTTGCAGCAGTTCATGGCTTCGCGCATGTGTACTGTGATCCATATGCAAGCGCAGTGTATCAATAATCGCCTGCTGTGCGAATTTGCAGCTGTGTGATCAGGTCTGAATCAGGCTCAATGTTCCACCTTACAGCTGACTGGATAAGATGGACATTTATCTGTGCTAATAAAGAAACCTCAATCGACTGATGCAGACTTAAGGTCCCCATACACTAGTCTAACTTGTCTGAAGGGCAAATGGGACCTGATTTCCCTCGAACTCCTCACGAGTGCTTCCATCCGATTTGGCACTTGATGCGCCATTTTTTACATGTGATTTATCGCATGCAATTTATCACATGAACAAGGACTCCAGGCGAGCTGCATGGGGAGATCATGGGAATCAGATGCGATACATTGCAGGTGATAAAAAGCGATGTGCTCACCACAACACGCATCGGATCGGATTAGATGTCAAACACCTGCGATTTGGCCAATTTTCACTTGATTTCTTAGACCGACCCATCAGAATCAGGTGAAAACAGGACAAATCGGACTAGTGTATAGGGGCCTTTAGACATATGTCTGGTTTTAATCAGCAATTCTGTACTGTACATAAACAGATATAAAAGTGTGGGGTTACAAATGTAGTATAATACGTTAACAGTAATAATGTTGACAAACCATGCCTTTTAAATTATTGCTCCCTTAAAAATGTCTGGCCTCCATAACACGGGGCCTCTAAACTTGGCTGCTATTATCTCCCCCTTTAATAACTGGTGGCCCAACTGTCACTTACCTGCTCCTAACAGGTCACAGTGACTTCCAGGTCCCAGTGGTCATGTGACCTTCACTTTTGGGCTAGACCGCCAATAAACCAGCATTCCAGTAAGTATCCCTATAATCTCTATCCCCAACCCTCCCTTTAGTGCATAACACCAACCCTCCAACACTAACCCTAAAGTTTGCATTCTGATAATGCAGGCATTTCACAGTAAATTCTCAATTCAAAAAAGGCATGTTGACATCAGAGCTCTCGGCACTGTGGTGTCGTTATTGCCATTGATGTACTTTTGTTCCCCATGCTAAGCCTATATATATATATGCAAATTTGATAATCGTGCCTCCTTACACTTGAATAAACAGGATAGGGGTGGGAAGTACAGTAAGAGTATATTCATGTAATTGTGACTGAGTTAGACTAGCATGGAGATGTGTTAATTCACCTGTCAATAGCTGCATCAATTAGGGTGCCTTGGAACTGATGCAAGTACTTGCTAATGATGATCATCATTAGCACTAGTAACAGTTTCTGACTGGCTGTGCATTCACCTCTGAAGGTGATAAGTGCTTCCTTTCACTGCAATTTCAGATGAAGAAGGTACATTATATGTGCATTTATAGAGTTTTTATTAGACCTGTAGTAGTACAGGTTGAGTATCCCTTATCCAAATATTCGTTATCCAAATTATTCCGAAAACCATACATTCTGGAAAGTGAACAAATTTTTTTCTTCTTCCTAAAAGCACTACTGGGGACACCTGTAACAGCACTACATCAGGCATGATATGGAACTGGCACTACTGAGGACATGATATGTAACTGGCAGTAAATAATATGTGCAAGAAAATGATTGCTTGGCATTCAAGTTCAGTGTCTGAGATAGTACGGAAACTTTGTTTAATGTTTTGAAACCTTGTTTTATGCGCAAATAAAATATATATGTGTGTGTATTTTATGTGTTTGATGTGTTTATACAACATAAATGCAAGATACCTCAAGATACATCATTGAAATATACATATATTCTGAAATACGGAATAATCCGTTCTCCAACATTCTTCTGGTTCCGATCATTTTGGATAAGGGATACGCAACCTGTAGTAATATTAAATCAAACACATTTTTTTCTTATCGTAGTCAAAGTAAACAACGCCTACTTGGTGCTTATCTGGTTGTCTGGAAGTATCTGTGTGTATGATTACCTGACATCAATTGGTGCACATGCATCTGCTGCAGTGCTGGATGGACCTTGAGCTGGCTATGCCTCAGTATATTGGCATACATACACTATTGTTACATGCAGCATTTTACAATTTATTTAATGCATGTGTCCAATTTACCTCAGCATCCGTCCAATTTATTTTAAACTCGTCTTTTTTCCCCCTCTCTACCTCATCTATACAACCTATTACATCTGTGTGTATTTCTTTATCCCATACTTGTCTATAAGTGACTTACCTCTTGTACTTCTCAGACTCTTCAACTTCTATCTCTTCATCTCTCTTCCGAAAACTTATAAAGGAAACAATGATGTACTAAAAACCTGCTGTCCAGGTAAGCTAACCTTCACACAGTATGTTGGCCAAGCTATTGAGATCCACCTGACTAACCTGCACCCCAGATTCTATGTTGTTTTCCTTTTTCCATTACCAAACTAATTGCAATGTTCAAATTCACTTTACCTTAAAAAGCCTGAGGATAGAAATCCCATTTGCATATTTATAATGCATCGATGATACCAACATATATTATAGTGCTGCATACACTGTACATAAAACCCGTTACCTTCTTATTCACAAAATGTTTTATTTTCTGTGTGACAAATAAAAAACTATGCTCCTCTGTTAAGATATGCCTGCTATTCTCTTAAATAAATATGGAAAGCTGAGCTGACCCCCTTCTCACACATATTTTTATCTTCTGAACAATTGCTGCAATTACACCCACAGAGTCACTTCATGCATATTGCAATGCTGTGCAGCAATCCATTATGCAGCTCCCAGCATCTCATGAGTTTATGTGTAAGAAAAAGAGATGGATAGATAACGATAGATAGATAGATAGATAGATAGATAGATAGATAGATAGATAGATAGATAGATAGATAGATAGATAGTGTGAGGACTCCCGGGCTCATGGGTGCATGGAGGGGCCTATCGCTCGTATCCGCCTTGAGAAAGGCAGTGTTTACAGCATTTGCACAGTCCCGGGAGAACCTCGGTTCGCGGATCACACAGTAAGGCCACCAAAAGCAAGGTACAAAGCGCACCTTTATTTCATATTAACAGTACATGAAAACCATAACCACACCACTAACACTACACAATACAGGTAGCCTACAATATACACAGCACACACTAACTATATCAGAACCACACAAAGGTGAACACCTCCCCTTCCCTTCCACAGTCAATAGTCACCTTGGGCAGTCTCTGAGCTGAGGCTGGTGGGGCCTTGGTGAGGGGGGAATGCGGAACCCCAGCGGAGGTACGGGCTCCACTGAGCCAAGGCCGATGCCCGCTGCCGGTCCTGCAGGTGATGAATCCCAGCCGCTTGGCCTGTGGGTGCCGTCGGGGTGCTGGCACGCTGGAGGCAACCGCTGGCTGTGGTATGGGGTCCACTGCGCCAGGGCCGACTGCCCACTGCTGGTCCTGCAGGTGATGAATCCCAGCCGCTTGGCCTGTGGGTGCCGTCGGGGTGCTGGCACGCTGGATGCAACCGCTGGCTGTGGTATGGGGTCCACTGCGCCAGGGCCGACTGCCCACTGCTGAAGTTCTGGTGGGGTCTGGAGGGAACTCAGCTTCCTCCCCTGGGATCCTGCCTCGCCGGGTCAGGGATCCTGGATGGATGCAGAAAGTTTAACCCAGAGCTGTTGTTTCAGCCCATTTTATCCTTGAGTTCTGCGACCGGATTGGTTGTTGCTTGAAGCCTGAGATGTAAATGCACCTGAGTCCTGTGTAGGGATTGGCTGCTGCTGTAGCCCTGCCAAATTGCTGTTCTCTGGGACTCTCTGGCCCCCTGCTGGTCTGGTGCCGGCCAGTCTATAACAAGTCCCCGGGGAGAACAAAAGGCCAGGAACCATTGCTGATAAGGGGGCGGCCCAGGTGTGAAGTCAAAACAGACCCTGTTGTTGGTTGTGAAGTCTCAGCCTATTCAGCTTGCTGATGCTTCCTGTGAGGGGGATGAGATAGGGGGGGGTGTCGGCTGTCCGCATTTAGACAACAAGATATTACACACATGCAATAAACCATACATTACTGTGATAGAGACATATCAGGCTCAGGAGTATATGCCCTGATGGGCGCAATACTTATAAACACGCGGTACTATTTCCCATCGCAGGCAGACATCTGGTATGTAATAAAGTCCGGTCCTAGTACTATAGAACACACAGTCCTGTGGAAGGCTCTATTAGTGTGAGAGGCACGGCTCCCATGAGATGGCAGGCAGGGAATTGTATTGGGAAAATGTTGTTAATTCAGGTAAGAGAGTGTCTGGGTCTCTGGGCTATATTTAGGAATCTTGGGGTGCCTACCCCCTCATGATCCAGGTGGGGGTGCCCAGAGGGGGGATCATGACATACCTCCCCCTTCCTAAATCCGGTCCGAGGGGCTGGCTCCCGGATCGGAGCCAGTCAGGACGACCGGGCCCAGTGGTCTCCTGGAGGCGTGATTCCGCTCCTCCTGCTCTGGATGAGGGGGGTCCGAGGTCAGCAGTTCACCATGTGTAACCCGCATTCCAGTACCCCAGTTACAGGGTTTGCCCCTGTCATGTGGAAATCTTTCCTTCTCTCCTGCCTGTTTGGTTGGCCCTCCTCCCTCCGCCTCTGGCGCAACTGGGAGGGGCCCGATCGGTGTACACAGGCTACAATCCGGAAACCTGGCTGCGGATTCTGCTCTTAACAACAGCGCCGACGTTGGCTGCAGGGGAGCAGTGGGTAACAACGATGCTTCTCCCAAAACATCAGAAGCCTTCACCGTCACCCCACTTGGGCCTGAAACCTCCCCCAGCACCTGAAGCTGCTGGGCCTCCCCTGGGCAACCTTCCATCCATGTCTGTTCATCCACCTTGCAGGGCCTCAGCACACTCTGCCCCCACCTGCCCTCCGCAGTAGGCAGTGGCCTAGGGAATTCTCCTTCACACCATGGCTGCAGAAGAGCAGGGGGTATCCGCAATCCTTCCCCGGCTCTTCCCTCCACAGCCCCCACAAACACCTCCCCCAGTTCTAGATGGTCCTCTGGACCCTTACGTGATGCTTGAAGGGCCATGCTGGTGGGATCCTTCTCCCCCACCTCCCAGGGCCTGAGCACACCCAGCCCCCACCTGCCCTCAGCAGCAGGCAGCGGTCCTGAGGATTCTCCTTCACACAATGGCTGCAGAGAAGCAGGGGGTATCCGCGAGTCTCCCCCTGATTTACCCACAATCCCCCCCCTTGGGTCGAACACCTCCCCCAGCCCTTTGAACAATAACTGCTGGGCCTCCCCTGGGCAAACTTCCATCTTCACCAGGGTGCACTGCTTCCCCAGCCTGGCTATGAGAGGGACTGGTGGGGTGGCATTGTACGGCAGCACTGCTGGCATCTCCCTTACAGCCCCAGGTGCAAACTCACATTCTCTTGCTCGTGCCATGCTGGGTGGTGAGGTGTCTTCCTCTGAGGCCCAGGGGGGTGATGAGCTATGCCTCTGACCATCCCCTCCATGTTTGCTTGCTTGGCTGCCTGATTGCTGCAGCGGCTCCCCGGGCACATAATTACAGTCAGTCACTCTTGCAGGGGACTCACAGAAGCGCTGCACCCCAGCCTCTACTCCCTGCTCTGGCACCCCGGTCACATACCTGCCTTTTGACTTCAGATCCTCCTGGCTCTGATGGCTAAGTGGGAACAGTCCTGGATAATCCTCCTGGGGTGGTAGAGTGGCAGAGAACACACCAGACACATTTCCTTCCATCTCCCCCTGCTGAATATGCTGGGGCTCCTGGGGCAAGATGCCCTCATTCGCTGGGCCGCTGGTGGTCATGTAGGGGAGAAGTACTGCCCCCTCTGCTGGGGCACAATCATTGTAGACCCCCTGGCCGCTAGTTTCAAAGTCTCCATCTCCCACATCTGCAAAAGGGAAGATGTACTGCCATTCTTCCTGGGGTGCCATTTTTGGGTGCACCCCCATCCTTTGGCTAGCTGCTTGGAGCAGTGGCTGACCACTGCTTTGTACCTCCTGTGGCGAGGACTCCGCCATCACAGTCCCAGCCTCCAAGATATGCTCTGCTCTGGGGCTATTCTCTGGGGCAGCCCCTGCACTGTATACTGGCACTGCTCCATCTATGACAGGCTCCGTGTGCACCAGTCTATCATCACCATGTGGGGCCACAGTGCCCAGCTCCGCCACACTACTTGGCAAAATGCAGGGGGAATAAATATCCCCTCCACGATATCCATCTGCCACAATCACAGTCCATGATGTTAGGGCTCCTTTAGAGTCCGGGGTCCCTGGTGCGAAATCACAGGGACACTCCACAGCTAGTTCCTCATTTCCCAACTCACTGAATGGGAACAGTTCTGTGATTTCTCCCTGTGTCAGTGGGGGATCTAGTTCTGTGGCTCTCTGAGGATGCATAAGCTGCAGCAGCCGACGTTCCTCTGCCTCCACCCTCTGACACTGGTCCAGCCACTCTGGAGAATTCAGCTGTCCCTGTGCCAGGGCGACCCTCTCTGCATTATCATAACAGTGCAGGAGACACTGTAACTGCTCCTGGACACTTCTCAGTTCTCCTGGACACAGGACCCAGTTCCTATACACGCTGAATGCATGTAGGGGGTTCTCTTGTTGCTCATACACCCACCGAATAAGGGTTCGGTGGGAACAGCCGTCGGTGGGGAGGCTGCATCGTAGCTTCCATTCTGCAAGTAAATCCTCCAGACTCATTCTCGCTAATGGAGCTTCCCCTTCTGCATGCCGCAGTTCTCCTGTAGTGGACCCCTCGGTCATCCTCCCAGGTGGCACCATCAGCTCCTCTTCCCTCTGGGTTCTCTTCATGGGTTCCTTCCCAGGACCCAGATCACCAGGTGCTGGCGCGCTGGCCTCAGCTACCTGGCTTCTCTGCATTATCTGCGACATGGAGTTACTCACTTCCATAACAAATGTTCTCCATTCCAGAGTTCCTGGCAGATTTCTCACGTCAGCATCACTTTTACACTGCACAAATTCATCTATTAGATAGGCAATTTTCTCCCCTATAGTAGCTCCAGTCCACAAGCTAGTCCACAGGCACGCTGCCTCCCAGTGCTCCCAGAAAGGCTGCATCTTTGTGGATGGACTCTTCAGGTGCCAGTCCTCAGCCCTGAGCTTCACTGCTCTAGGAGACTTGGGGCACTGCTTGCCTCTCCTCAGGCGCTTCTCTCCCATTCCTGGCGCCATTCTCCAAAACGTGCTGCACAAGTAGGGCTTGGTCAGCGTCACTTGCTGGACCCCTCACTTCCGCTTCCGTTCCCGGGCCACGGCACACTCCGCCGTTCCCTCGCTTGCAGGGATTGTCCCCCTGGACAAGCCGGCACTTAAGCGGAATTCTTCCCTCGCTTACTGCCCTCACACATTATCCTTTTTCTTCTCCCCGGCATCCCTGCTAGGGTTACAAGAGCTCACCTCTGTGTGGTTCTATACTACTGGTTATGGGCTATTGCGCCAACAGAACCTGGCCGTATAACGATACGGGCCCCTGGTTCTGCCTGGTCTACAGGACTGTGTGATCCCCACTGCTTGCCACCAATTGTGAGGACTCCCGGGCTCATGGGTGCATGGAGGGGCCTATCGCTCGTATCCGCCTTGAGAAAGGCAGTGTTTACAGCATTTGCACAGTCCCGGGAGAACCTCGGTTCGCGGATCACACAGTAAGGCCACCAAAAGCAAGGTACAAAGCGCACCTTTATTTCATATTAACAGTACATGAAAACCATAACCACACCACTAACACTACACAATACAGGTAGCCTACAATATACACAGCACACACTAACTATATCAGAACCACACAAAGGTGAACACCTCCCCTTCCCTTCCACAGTCAATAGTCACCTTGGGCAGTCTCTGAGCTGAGGCTGGTGGGGCCTTGGTGAGGGGGGAATGCGGAACCCCAGCGGAGGTACGGGCTCCACTGAGCCAAGGCCGATGCCCGCTGCCGGTCCTGCAGGTGATGAATCCCAGCCGCTTGGCCTGTGGGTGCCGTCGGGGTGCTGGCACGCTGGAGGCAACCGCTGGCTGTGGTATGGGGTCCACTGCGCCAGGGCCGACTGCCCACTGCTGGTCCTGCAGGTGATGAATCCCAGCCGCTTGGCCTGTGGGTGCCGTCGGGGTGCTGGCACGCTGGATGCAACCGCTGGCTGTGGTATGGGGTCCACTGCGCCAGGGCCGACTGCCCACTGCTGAAGTTCTGGTGGGGTCTGGAGGGAACTCAGCTTCCTCCCCTGGGATCCTGCCTCGCCGGGTCAGGGATCCTGGATGGATGCAGAAAGTTTAACCCAGAGCTGTTGTTTCAGCCCATTTTATCCTTGAGTTCTGCGACCGGATTGGTTGTTGCTTGAAGCCTGAGATGTAAATGCACCTGAGTCCTGTGTAGGGATTGGCTGCTGCTGTAGCCCTGCCAAATTGCTGTTCTCTGGGACTCTCTGGCCCCCTGCTGGTCTGGTGCCGGCCAGTCTATAACAAGTCCCCGGGGAGAACAAAAGGCCAGGAACCATTGCTGATAAGGGGGCGGCCCAGGTGTGAAGTCAAAACAGACCCTGTTGTTGGTTGTGAAGTCTCAGCCTATTCAGCTTGCTGATGCTTCCTGTGAGGGGGATGAGATAGGGGGGGGTGTCGGCTGTCCGCATTTAGACAACAAGATATTACACACATGCAATAAACCATACATTACTGTGATAGAGACATATCAGGCTCAGGAGTATATGCCCTGATGGGCGCAATACTTATAAACACGCGGTACTATTTCCCATCGCAGGCAGACATCTGGTATGTAATAAAGTCCGGTCCTAGTACTATAGAACACACAGTCCTGTGGAAGGCTCTATTAGTGTGAGAGGCACGGCTCCCATGAGATGGCAGGCAGGGAATTGTATTGGGAAAATGTTGTTAATTCAGGTAAGAGAGTGTCTGGGTCTCTGGGCTATATTTAGGAATCTTGGGGTGCCTACCCCCTCATGATCCAGGTGGGGGTGCCCAGAGGGGGGATCATGACAGATAGATAGATAGATATTTACCTTACCACTTCTAAATGTCCAAAAATGTAAAAAACTACTGCTACTAAAAAACTACCAGTATTAAACTCAGCCTTTACCATATTGCCTGTACCGATCACACTATTGTGTTTTGCTATTAATATCAATCATTACAAACTTTCCCACAGTACCAGATCACTCAATACATTTTTCTGTACACTAACATTCTACTGGATTCTGTTACTAATTTTGTTTTACACAACTGGCAGAATAATAAACATTATTGACTACCTGGTCACACAATTAAAGATCACTGTGACAATCTGGATCACACCATTCCTACAAACTATAGCTTACTACTTATTCATACTGTGTCACTCTATCTATGCCAATCAGCACAAGTTATACTACTACTACTATCAATACACTGTAACAGGATCAATAAATGCACTCAGTATTGTACCAGGACTCTTTTATATAAATCTCCATCGATACCATTTAATGTATATTTAATCATTTCCACATTATCCATTACAACACCATATTAGTTATAATACCACCAATATTGATCAGCATGATTTTTTTCCAACCAATCATCACAATGTTTTTCCATGAAAATCAATAATCACATTTTAAGACACCAGATTTTTTTTTTATCTTAGCAGTATGATCCCGACTAATATCTGATATTTCCCAAGCCATATATCATTCTATACATACATTTTGCTTTGGCTACTTCTCAAATACGAACATTTAAATGTAGTATTACAGAACAATAGAATACTTTTTACAACACACAAGTGACCCAGACAGGATGCACTAAAGTGCAGAACAATTTGAAATAAAAACCGTTTGTGCTTTTTAACGTCTACATTTCCATGCAGTAACCACGGGATTCTGTATTGAATAGCCCCATAACTAGATAGCACTGCCACAGCAGCCACTGACACTTTCTCCGACCTCCTCCCTTCTATAGAACCCAATACATGTTGGAACCATTCACAGGTATATGTATTTTCCGATTGCTCATCCCGTTACCTATTACATATTAATCATGCACGAATGAGATGGATGTGACAGCCTCAATCACAACATGTACAAATACAGCGTGTGATGGGTCCCCAGCAGCACCCACAGGGGAATCAATAGCCAACATGACATTTTACCCACAGAATGGCAGTCGCTATAGCTATACTGTGATACACATGGATACATGGCAGCTGACACCCCTGTAACATGGAGCACTTCTCTGACATACTGTATCCATGTTAGGGCTCAGGCAGCTGGAAACCTTCAGCCCGGCTCCATGGACCCCTGTCTGCCACTCACACGCCGCTTCCCTGCCCGTGTATTAGGGAGCACCCACAGAACCTTATAAACCACTCATCAGGCAGATGTGCACAGAGGCTAATTAGTATAGCAGATCGCCACTGGGGTGACCCCATTACAGGTGACCTCGTGTAACAACGTGTATATAACTCAGGCACACGGAGCTGGGGCACCCCAAAACTAAAAACCCCTCCCCTAAGACAGATGAAAGAGGCCATCAGTAATACCATCGGCTGTGCTTTGTTTGTCTCCGACGCTGAGATGGATGTAGACCCCCAAGCAGTGCAGGACCCCCAGGCTTAGTCCCCAGGCTCCCATAGCGCTGTCACCCGGGGGGCTCCGGCCGCTCTCCCTCTGCAGGATGCGCTCTGCGCGGAGGGATCTACTGGCACTGCTGAGCTGATGCTGGCGGAGGGATCAGACTCTGAATAAAATCCTCCTTCTTTAAAGAGACCGCAAATCCCACTATGGTGAATGTCAGAGATTGGGGGTGTGAGTGTGTATGTGGCAGAAGAAAAAAAACTGTCAGCCACCCCTACAGCTACAGTAAAGCGTCATGGTCACTAACCCCTTGCAGCTAAAGTGGGTCTGTGCAGCTAAATGAATAACCTTACTAAGTTGGTGTAATGCAAACCTTATTACCTTATGCATACATCCCCCTGGCTGTTCTACATAGCAGGGGATTTATCTCTGCAACCTTGTACTGCTAGAAAGTCTTTAGTGGTACAGTCATTCTCCAGCTTTCGGTGCTCTGTCCAATCATAATACAAATAGACATCGAACAACACTTGTAAATTCCCGAGAATAAGATGCGGTCACTCAGGCAGTGAGGGGCACCTGTAGGGCACGCACCCACAACAGGTTACCGCTCCGCTGCTGTGTTTTGCTGCTGCATGTATTGTACAGTGCCTGTTTCATCTTAAATGATGTGATTTGTATTCCACTGTAGCGATGTCATTTGTAGAACACAACGGGGGGTTCTTGTGATAAGGGATGACTAGCTATATCTATGTAACTCATTCTCAGGCAACCTGTGACTAGAGTAGCTGGCTATTGTAGAACTAGATGTCCCAGAATATTTTTGACTAGCACTGCAGGCTGTTGATCCAAAAATGATTGACACCACGATGGAGGGACGTACCCATTCCCTTGATTAGGATTTAGACTCAAATGTTACTTACACCAAATCATCTTTAATAATCAATTTAATCACTCTACCCTTCATGGTTTTCCTTGGGTAAATACCAAGACAACCTAGAGATAACACTTTGCAAAAGTTAAATGTCCTGGTTAATGACATCTTGAAAACATGAGCTGTTGGGGGGGCACTTGAGAACCCCTGCTTTGCTTATATCCAACAATATCCTCTATGCACCATGTGAAAATGTTCAGAGAATTGCAGTTCCAGGTATTGGTTTAGATTTTATTATTATTTTATATATAAAACACAGATCAAGGCCGTTATAAATTATTATTATATATTCCTTACTGGTACTTTGTATCTAATGGATCAATAAAGTGTAAAAAAAAACACTGAGTTTTTCTGACAAGTTAAGGACCTGTTAATGTAACATGTTAATTCAATGTAATAATCCATATGGAATAAAACTGTAGTATCTACTGTAGCTCATTATAAATAGACTACAAAATACATACGGTTGACCAGTGGTGTGGATGCTTCTGGTCTGAATAAAAATGCCAGCATCCTGAAAGAGGTTATCCTAACAGGGGTCTGGTAAGTATACTTACCTTCCCCCTGCCACCTCCAAACCTTACCCATCTGCTAGTAGCTCGCCCCTTCGTCATAACACTGGGGCAACTGCATTAAGCCTGGCAAAGAGATAAACTGGAGATAAAGTGGAAGGAGATAACGCACCAGCCAATCAGCTGTGTTTGAAATATGACAGTTGGGAGTTGATTGGCTGGTGCGTTATCTCCTTCCACTTTATCTCTTGTTTATCTCTTCTCCAGCCATCATACATCTGCCCCACTGACCTGCCCCACGTGCTTACGGTCGGCATGCCGGCAGTCAGGATTCCAGCGGCGTTATCCTTAGCAATGCCAGGATTCTAACCCCGGCATCCTGTTTTTAAGAAGCTAAAGCATCCGCCAAAGACATTTATTATGAGCTGAAAATTAAAAGCCTGTCAAAATGACGGCTTCTGCAATGTACTTTCACTTTGAGCTGTGACAGGATTTTACTTTCACTTTGAGCTGTGTCAGTTTTTAGTCCACAAACCCTCCACCCCACCCCCAGTCTTTCGAGGGACCTCAAGGGTCAGTGATGGTACTTCACCTCATAGAGGTGAGGGTTAGTTAGACTGATCGATAGATAGATACCTTCGGACAATTTCAGCATAATGGGGGCATCTAATTACACACGGTGGGGTAACCAGGTTATCAGGGATTTTGTTTTACCTACCTCAGACATGCAATACATATCCATGAAAACCGCGAAATCAGGTCAGAAGCCAGTCAACAATGTTCCTCTGTTTCACAAAGACCATTCTGAGATGGCATTGCGTAAAGTAAGGGTTTTGTTTTACTAAATAGCAGAAAAGGTTAAAGTGCTGTAGGGCATTGGCTTTCTCTCTATGGTGCACTATTGTTGGAATGGTGTATGAACAGTTAATCTTTTGATACTTAAATTATGTAGAAAGGTTTGTTCCCAAATGATTTCGTTAGAAATGTGATGACTTTGTGTTTGTCTGTCCATGCAGTCTGTCAGTGTACAGTTGTCTGTTGTGTCTATCTTTTCTTAGGATCCACGTTGGTAAGGTTGGTATTGTTACAGGGTATTGGCAAGGTATTTAGACCTTGCGTAATGGATTATGTGGCTTCCAGCAGGGACTCGGTCCCACATAGCTCAGTTACAGTCAGTACTGACATTTGTCCTCATTAGTGAATTCAATACATGTTAACAGCTCAATAAAACATCAGCAGAACAGCCAATTCCTGGTAATGCACTGCAGGGGACAGCGGGAGATCCCCAGGGGCTGATTTGTCCCAATAACATACCCTAAAACCTAATTCTTTATCCAGCTACCTTCTCTCAGTATGATCCACATCACCATCAACCAAACAGGGCAGATATTTCTCTAATTAATTGTACTGCAATCACAATTCTTGTAGCTAAGCACAGCTTTGTACATAAGGGCTAACCCTGACCAATGTTGTGGCTTAAGCTGGCCATACATCTACAGATTTTGGGCCAGATGCATCAAGCTTCAAAAAGTGATAAACAACCAATCAGCTCCAATAGATCATTTTTCAAACCCAGCTTGTAACGTGGCAGTTAAGAGCTGATTGGCTGTCTGTTTATCAGTCTTTATTTGATCATTTTTTGAAGCTTAATACATCTGGCCCTTATTGTCAGCTCTGGTTGGTTGAAACAAAATCCTGGTAATGGGTGAGAGCAAATGACAGTGGACCATTTGCTTTGAATTGCTGGAAAACTGACAAAAACGATCATTCAGATATTACCAGGCTTTTGTTCCAACCAGCCAGATCTTAAAATCAATCTGTAGATGTATGGCCACTGTTTTAGCCAAGATTTTATCTGGAGCCCCATAAATTGCAGGCCAATCGCACTACTAAACATTGGGCCTGAATCAGAGCAGCATGCTATGCCGAAGTTCACAGAATTGAGGGGTAGATGTATTATCATAGTTGATCCGGCCATTACTTGAACAGACCCGAATCGTAGGGATGCAGGTTCAGATAACAATGTCATGTCTGAAACCCTGAACTGACGAAAAGGGAGAGCATTAACTCGCCTGCCCAGTGAAGTTTACTATCGGCCTGTAACCGGTGCTTAAGTAGCCTCTGTGCATCTTTTCCAGATGGGAACTGTGGCATTTAAAGAAATCCCTTTTTTTTTGTACTCACAGTCCCTGGCTGTTGGATCATAACATGCGCCGATACCAAGTCTCCCCCATAAAAGACTTTCATACATCTGCCCCTGTAGCAATGATCTGTATCTACTGCGCTTACATGAAAATCCCAAAAAAGTCCCATAGTATATGCATCACACAGTGTGTATGCACAAATGCACTGTTTCAATGGAGAATGGTATTCACTTCTTTTTTTAGCCAAATGTCGGCACAATCGAATGGATACTGAAACGTAGCACTGCGTCCCCTCGCATTACCCGCAAGGCTTCGGGCACGATGCCTCGCTGCGCTCGGCACACTTTTATTCTCCCTCCACGCCCTAGTAGCTGGTAGGGCATGAAATTCCGCCTGTCAGCACATGTCATGTCGACATGGACATGAATTGTAGAACTGCGTCCCCACACATGGCTCGCTGCACTCGCCATGCTTCGGGCAAAGTATTTTATTCTCCCTCCGCGCCCTAGTGGATAGTAGGGCATGAAATACCGCCTGTTGGTACATGTCGGTAAAAAACCTTTTGACTGTCGACCTTGCCCATTTCGACCTAACCCATGTCGACCTAGACACATGCCAACATTACAGCTTGTCGACATAATGGTGTTGACCTAATGCTTGTCGACCATTATGCTGTAGACCAAATGACCGTATCCCAGCAGTCAACTCTGAATCAGGTCCAATGTGCTCACTCATATAGAAATGACAAACTAGATTTGGGGCTGAATAAGTAACATTTTAAAACGAATTGCATATGATACATTTTGATTGGCTGAAGCACTATTATCACATGCAATGAGTTTCAAAATTCAGTGCGTTTCATAAAACTCTTTGAAAAAACAGTCCTACTTACAGTATACTACACAATCATGTCTCAAGTTCACATGATTACACCAAACAAAATGACACTATATTTCCTTGTTGGCAGCTTTCGCTGATGTGGTCAGGTGGGCTGCTGCCGGCTCCTCCATCTGTTTCCTCCCTGGTCCTCATGTGGTGGCCATTGTATATTATTGCAAACTATATTAGTATTCATTTCCATATTACTGCTCATTTCAATTGACTTGCCCTCTTCACACCATGTTGTCAAATTGCCATTGCAATGGCATGGAAACTCTTGGAACTTGCCCCCCTCGAGGCTCTACATTGACCCATTGGAGCTGCAAATAAAAATCTCCAAAGCCAGCAGCCTATAGGCTACACTTATACCCAGCAGTAAATCACAGCTAATTAGACTGCCCCCTTAGTTTTAATTCCATAATGTGATTTTGGGAAAATAGGAGAAAAGATATTTTAAAATACAGCAAACTCCCAAACCTCCACCCATTAACTGCACAATATTTCTTCTCTGTTCCCCCCAGCTGTCCTCTCACCGCAGGATTTGCCCTTTCTCTGACAGATGAAATCATTCCCTTGATATATTGGAAGCTGTGAGAGCTTTTCCCCGCTGAGCGTCCTCCACTGGTGCTTCATTACTGGGAGTTCAGCACCTTGGACAGCTACAGAGAGAAAAGAGAGACAGACAGAGGCTAGGACAGTCTCTGACTGGCAGAGAGAGAGAGAGAGAGAGAGACAGAGAGAGACAGAGATGATACTAACTAGAGAAAGAAAGAGATGTGCTCTTAGAGTGCCATATATGAAGACATTACATACAAAAAGACTGTCAATGCCATGCGGAAAGATAGACATCCATAACAGCAAGAGAGCATTGCTGGCACACACAGTCATGTCTGACAAACATTTAGTGAAAGATAGCTTTGACAGCCACACATACAGTAAATCATTCCTGCAGCAACTGCATAGCCACAAATAGCTACAGGTTTAAAATGTGATTTCCAGGTAGTATATCACACCTGCCATATACAGCCCACAGAACTTACAATCTACGATGCTTTAGACATTGGTAACAGAATAATTAACACCTTCTTGGCATGCACAGATAGACAGCAGAAAGAGCAATTCCTCAGTCACTGGCAACAGTCCTGAGATTTGTTCTTCTAAATGCAGAATCAATAAAGAATTTCATTTCCAAATAAATTAAAGTAGACAGTAAAATCCTTCACTAGAATGAGAGGAGCAATAATAGGTGGTGAGGAGAGAAACTGAGGAAAGGGAGTGAGTGAAAGAGGGAGACAGGTGGGTAATAATGAGAACACACACACACACACACACACACACACACACATATCACTGCTGGATAGTCTTAATGGGTGAGGAAGAAAAGGTGTGGGATAGAAAGATAAAAGAATAATAAAACCTGGAGAGAAGTAGTTAGGACAGATATGGAGAGAGAAGGATAGAGGTTAACATGTATCTTCCTGCAAGTGAGAGGAGCTAGATAAACCTCTTACTAAGAACACATTGTGCTGGTAACCTCTTTATTACGCCTTATCACTGCAGCGAAGGGGGGAGAAGAGTAGGATCTGGGTGGCAGGCAGTCAGGAAGAGGATATTAGCATGTTCTTATCGCCTCCTGGAGCGAGGAATTATGGCTTATTGCCACTTTTACAAAGGCTGGTGGTAACGAAACCATCAAACTATCCTCTTTTATTATTAGCTACCACGTACCAAGTTTTCAACAAAAACAGCATGTGGGCAGTAAGAAAATACATAACCTCTGAAAACCTTATACAGTGTCCCCCTTAGGCATGACACCTATCCCTTGTTACATTTGACATATGTAGATGAATGTTTAGGAGCACATACATAGATTTGTCATTAGGTTTAAGGGTATGGGTCATTGGGTCGACCCAATTTAGGCCGACATTGGGTCAACAACTGAAGGTCTAAAGGCCTTACGTCGACACCTGAAATAGGTTGACACGGGTGAGGCCAAAACAAGCATAAGCTCATGAGTTTTTTTACATTTTTTGTCCCGAATGTCGACACAGTTGGCATGGACACCGTCTAAGTGTCTCATCACCTGGCTCGCTACGCCCGCCTTGCTTCGTGCACACTATTTTATTCTCCCACCCCGCCATAGTGGATGGGTGCGGCATGAAATACCGACTGTCGGCATGTTGGCTCAAAAAAAGTGAACAAATTCATATCGACTTTCCGATCCTTTCAACCTTAACCATGTCTTAACTAAGGCCTGTCACCCTTAATAGGGTCAACCTAATTACAATATACCAGATTTAATACAGACACATATTGTGTCTACTGGATTCATCTTTTTTTGTTAACTCCATAATAATTATAAAGCTAAATACAACCATGCTCCATTAGGAAGAAATGAAAAAAGGCAACTTGATGACACCGACTGAGAGATTAAGAAATTGTATTGGCGATCTGTGAATAGGAGTGCTCATGTGGTAACCAATCTTCAAATGTATACCAGCTATGTGTTTGGGTTTGCATAATCAAATTCATGTGAAATTTATATAAGACATATACAGCTTCATTCCACAAGTCCAACTGATGGGAATTATCTCTCAACCTAGTCACATCCAACCAAATTCAAACAAGTTTAATAATTTAAATCAATTACTTTCTTTTTTTACTTCAAAACCTTATTGGACATAATTGAGAATACTGTACTTTATATAGTTTGGACTATGTATGTGGTTTAGTCTACTACACAGGTTCTCAAAGTCGGTCCTCAGGACCCCACGCAGTGCATGTTTTGTAGGTCTTCTCACAGAATCACGTCAAATAATTATCTCCACCTGTGGCTCTTTTAAAATGTGTCAGCCAGTAATGAGTGCACCTGTCGGGTGACTTGGAAAACGTGAACTGTGTGGGGTCCTGAGGACCGAGTTTGAGAACCACTGGTCTACTATATACATTTCCTATCCTTTGGTTGTCAAAGCAGTAGGGATGCTCAACAGTATGTAGAGTATGCATACCGTCACACCGGAGTATATAGTTAGACAGACTACAGATGGAAACCGGCTCATGAGAGGAGGGTCTATCCCGTGGTGCCAAGGGAAATGTATGCAAAGCATCTAGAACAATGCCTGCCTGTATTGGGTGTATAATGCATGAGAACTTAACTCCAACAGGACTCAAGATCCTTGAGTAATGTTGGAGAAAAAGCACTAAATAAATCAAATGATAAATTTCACTTGAAACAGAGCCAGCGGTGGCACCCATAGGTGAAGTGGTCGGTGATTTATTTCATGGTGATTACCGAGAAATGCTTCCTCAACCAATATCTTTGCTAAACAAGTAAAGGTATTCATTTTCTATTGTAATAAGACAATATTGTGCATAATTGCATACCGTGGTGATGTGAGAGTGCACATCAATACTAATGATATTTCCCCCGAGAGTATCTTATACTGCCAGACAGACTGTCAAGGTAGACATGCAGTGAGGTGATAGCACTGAGCAGAAACCAAGAAGCTAGGGATGCAGGGGGAACAAAGTCCTCGCACTGGCAATGAGGTTACTACGGTTATGGAGAAGAACAGGAAGACTGCCGAACAGGAACTATATTTTACAGTGAATAAATATAATGGTTAAAATGCAATACCACATGGATTTAAAGCAATGGATAAGGGAGTAGAAACATTGAGCACAAATAAGAACTTAATATACATTTATAAAAATAAACACAACTTCCTCCTGCGCAAAATAGGTTATATTTCTAATCAACAGTTAATCGCTCCTCTTCCAGGCAGCTCCTCAAAGGCTTTGGGCCAGATTCTCTAAGCTTCAAAAGTGATAAAATGGAGAGTGATAAACAGCCAGCCAATCAGCTCCTACCTGCCATGTCACAGACTGTGTTTGAAAAATGTCAGGCAGGAGCTGATTGGCTGGCTGTTTATCACTCTCCATTTCATCACTTTTAAAGCTTAGAGAATCTGGCCCTGTATCTGTAAAATTATGGTGAGCAAAAGGGTCACACAATACTGAAGACCGCTTAAAACACAATTGTACCGAAGGTATAATAGTAGCAATCATTAAACTGTAAACTAGGCTGTACATCACAGTAAAAGTATGAAACATCGGGTCCGATTCGTCCCCAATGGTGAGAAACTGCCAATGCGCATGTGCAGTCCCCCGCTAGGAGCGATTTTGGCAATATTTTTAATCGCATGATTGGCAGGCGGGGGCATATCGGCGTGGACACCCGGTGTTACATGGGTGTGCCCACAAAAATGGTGGGCATGCCCCAGGGAAAGCAGGTGTTTGTCTGCCTGCTTGGGGGTATGATATCAGTGACCACCCCCAATTCGGAAGAAAACCATGCAGCTGAAAAGTAAGTCCTGGGCTACCCTTCAGGTGCATGCAGAGGAAAAGTCATTTGATGGGGAGTAACTATGAAATAGGTTTATTTCTCCGTCCAGCCACTTGCGAGCGTATGTGTAAGCATATACATCCACTCGCAGCATAGTGAGGGGATTCAGGCGGCGGGGGCGTGCATTCAGCTGGGCGGCAGTAACCTAGTGAGCAGGTCTGAATTACCCTGATAGAACGCTCCGCTCTCAGTGCTGAAATTCCGGATATATATAGATAGATAACTAAAACTGCAGTTGGTAATCATTGAATTTAATAAGCAGGAGAGCAGAATAGGTGGTACTCTTTACCTAGCACGGCGCCCACGATCTTGATCGTGGGCATCGTGAGGTAAAAAATCGCGTCGGTCGCGTCGTATGCGGGCTAAAGATGCCGGACGCGACGCAACCGACGCGATGTCCACGATTTCCCCTTTGAAAACCATGTTAAACATGGACATCGCGTTGGTCGCGTCGCGGCCGGGCATAAATGTGCACACGATGGCCGCGACGCGATGCCCACGATTTGCCATAGGAATCAATGTTAAAAGGCCCGATGGACACGATTTTCATGTTAAATGGCTGAATGGACCCGATTTTACCATAGGAAACAATGTTAAATGGGCCTTACAGCCCAAATACTTACCCTGAACTCTGAAATGGCCCCCCCAATTGTTTACGCCACCCCACGATCAACGTCAACCCGAAGCGTGGCGAGCGCAGCGAGCCCGCGAGGGGCGGCGGTACGCGTCCTCCGACCTTTTCATACCCCCACTATCCACGTCGGCGTGGAGTTGAGAATAGAATAGTGTGGCGAGCGCAGCGAGCCACCGAGCCCGAAGCGTGGCGAGCGCAGCGAGCCCCGCGAGGGAACGCAGATACCTTCACAGGTAAACGCGTCTCTTCGCGGGCTTCACAGGTGTCCGCGTCGCCATGGACACCTGTGAAGCCCGCGAGGGGACGCGTATAGGTGTGAAGGTATCCGCGTCCGCTCGCCACGCTTCGGGCTCGGTGGCTCGCTGCGCTCGCCACACTATTCTATTCTCAACTCCACGCCGACGTGGATAGTGGGGGTATGAAAAGGTCGGAGGACGCGTACCGCCGCCGCTCGCCACGCTTCGGGTTCACGTTGATCGTGGGGTGGCGGTAACAATTGGGGGGGCCATTTCCCAGTCAAGGTTGCCTATTTGGCCTCTGTGGCCCATTTAACATTGTTTCCTATGGCCACATCGGGTCCATTGAGGCATTTAACAGTAAAATCGCGTCGGTCGGGCCATTTAACATTGATTGCTATGGGAAATCGGGTGCATCGCGTCGCGGGCATCGCGGGTACATTTATGGCCGGCCGCGACGCGACCGACGCGATTTCCATGTTTAACATGGGTTTCAATGGGAAATCGCGGGCATCGCGTCGCGGCCAGACATAAATGTACCCGCGATGGGCGCCATGATAGGTAAAGAGTACCGAATAGGTTTATATTACAGTACTGTACCATTAGCAACTCATTTTACAACCCAAAATGTTCATCTGCCTTGGCAGTGTGTAAAATTGGTGACCTATGCCAATTTGTGACTATGAGGATGCAATTCTCTGTAAATGTCACCTGCTGGACAAGAAACAATATTCTGCATGTATCATTGTACTGAGGGAGTTAAGTATATAGCCTGCAGCCTTCCAATTCTTCTCCTCTCCCCTGCAGAAAAGGATTAAACCCTGCGTAGTTAGGACTTAATATGTGCAATGTTTCATAAGGAAGCTATTCCCAGCATTCACTAGAGCAAGAGCATTACTCACTTTATTATTAAAACAATTAATAATTAGAGGGCAAAGTTATCTTTGTATTGTGAAAGAAAGATTATGCCAGGCTGTAAACTCACTATATCCATAGATGGCAAGTAGCAATGTTCTGCAAAGCAAAACTACTATATACAGTACCCCTTTCACACCTGCAAAAAATATCCCGGGTTTTTGCACACGAACGCGCATCAACCCGGGATTTAGCTCCGTGTGAAAGGGTCTTGTCACCGCATCCCGTGTTCAGCATTCCGGGATTTCTACCCAGGTCCTGACCTGGGTTGATTCCGGAATCGACACAGGATGCGGTGAGTGTGAACGGGTATTCCGGGTCAGCGTAACCCAGATCCCATTCACTGCAGTGAAAATGTGCCGCTGGGAGGTGCTGACATCTCCCAGCTCCGCCCTGGCCAAGCCTCCAGATGATGCCACCCGCCTGACTTCATTCTGGGTCGGGTGGCCAGTGTGAAAGCACCTGCAAGCCGGGTCGTACCCGGAACTTAGAACCTGGCTTGCAAGTGTGAATGGGGTATTCGTGTTCCCTGGCAGATCTTTGTCAGTACTTGTTTTGTAATTATCTGCTCCTCCTACACTTTCTACAAGGGTGCACATGCTCTGCAGAGCAATACATTAAGAGACAATGGGTACAGTGCTATTATGGTATCAAGTCAGCATAAGAATCTTAAATTGACACTAGAATGTCAATTATGATGTTGACATGCTTAAACCATAGACATCTGCAAAATGTAGACACTTAACATGTCAACTTATGGCAAGTCGACAGTGTTGCAAATAGAAATGTTAACATTAATACGGCTTGTCAAAATGGTGAATTTAGACAAAATGTACCATACCCCTCATTATATAAGGAAGTAATACTCTGTAGATCAGTGATGGCTAACCTTGACACTTCAGCTGTTGTTGAACTACACATCCCAACGTGCTCTGCTACAGTTTTGCCATGCTAAAAATTATGTAGGGAATGCTGGGATGTGTAGTTCAACAACAGCTGGAGTGTCAAGGTTAGCCATCACTGCTGTAGATGTTCCTGTATTTGTTAAAGTCCATGAAGTGATGCTCTGCAGATCACCACATCCATTATGTGCAGGCAGGACACATATAAATGAATGCTAAATAGAACGCTATTTAGCTATAGTGCAAAGCAAGAATAATTAAAAGCGATGTTGCTGCAGATCTGAAACCATTACGTGTCCAAAGGTATTACCATCCACAACCTTTGCAGAGGTACTGTTTTTCAAAAGGAAGTAGAACTGTTTTGCAGGTGTACTGTAAACAGGCAATGCTCTGCAGGTCTCCTTGGTTATATTTAGCTCTGTTCTCTGAAGGTCTATTTAGCAATGAATCTGTCACAGCGACAAAGGAAGAGGAGGAGGAGGGGGATCATTAGCGTCTGACGCTCATCACAGGAGGGGTAGGAGGGGGTGGAGGTTATTAGGACAATGAATTAGACACTGCATTGGCCTATACAAATTGTGGCATTGTGCCAGGAAGGGCACAAAGCTGGCACTGCATGTAACCCTGCACAAGAGAGATAAGAGACAAAGCTGAGAGCAATGCACCAATAATGTCTCACACAAAATCTTTAACCATTTCTTTTACAGTGGCCTGTAGAAGCGGAGACGGCCAGAGTTGTAGGACTTGCTTGTAGATACACTTGACTAAAGCTTCCGAAGATGCGTCTCCAGTCACAATCCGCATACTATGTCCTCCATGAGTATTATGACTAATGACTGGAACCATCTCTCCGTTCTGGCATGGTTATCAATTAGGCAAGCTGTCCCAATCCACTGTACTAACGGGGTGGGGAGGGGGGTAGCGAGACCAGGGGCTGCAGAGAAATGCTATTTCTAACAAGGAATAAAATACAGGAAAATTAATCTTTTTTCCACTTGACAGATTAAATCAGGATTAAAGCACATAGACAATAAGCGCATTATGTTGCAAGTGACTTGAGATAATAACTATATTCAACATTTCAATGCCAAAATAATTCCCAGTAGCAAAAGCTATGCACCAGTTCCCATTAATACCTAGTATTTCACTATATTAGTCCTTGCGAATAATTGCTCACTGCAAAAAAGAAAATCGGCTATAAATAATTTCCCATTATCAGGTGCAAGTATGTAGAAACACAGATCTTTAAAGAGAATCTGTCACCGTAAAATTAGAATACTTGACATTTTTTTTTTCCAGATCTGTCCATTTCGTCAGGACATCTAGAATGTGCTGCCATTTTACAATTGGACTATCCATAATCCATTATCAGTCAACAGTGCAAAATAGAACATAAAGTGATTACTACATATGAGCAAAGTGACTGGGAAAGATACGGTAACAGAAACAGATAGATCTTAAGCTGTGTACACATGCTTAGATTTTTCCCTGTTTTCGATTCGCTTTTGCCTATAGAAGCAAAATCAAATCCACATTGAATGGTTTTTAGGACACTTTCGATCTGCAGTCGATGCGATGCACCCTCCCATTTTCTCAAAATCGAATAGAATAATCTACTGTGCAGCCAAGGAAATCTCGAATTCGATCCAGTAAAATCAAATGAGTACATTGTGCCTACACTGTGAAATCGAATTGAATGCAAAAGTACAGATCTAATGCCAAATCGAATGGGATGATCTAATGCCAGATCTAATAGAAAATCGAATCTAACATCAAATCTAAAGCAAATCTAAGCGTGTGTACAGGACTTTACTTGTGACCTTGACAAGTGTAAAGCTATGTACACACACTTCGTTTTGCTTTAGATTCGATTTTCTATTAGATCTAGCATTAGATCTCCCCATTCAATTTAGCATTAGATCTGTACTTTTGCATTCGATTTCGATCTCACAGTGTAGGCACAATGTACTCATTTGATTTACTGGATCGAATTCGAGATTTCCTTGGGCTGCACAGTCTATTTTTCTTTTCGATTTTGAGAAAACGGGAACGCCCATCGCATTGAATGCAGATCAAAAGGGTCCTAAAAACCATTCGATAGGCAAAATCGAAAACGGGGAAAAATCTAAGCGTGTGTACACAGCTTTAATGTTACTTTACAAACAAAGTTTCTAAAAATGGTGTTGCCCACAGCAACCAGATTGTAGATATGATTTCTCTATATCATTCTGGAAAAATGCTAAACAAAATCTGATCAATTGCTAAGGGCAACACACCTCCACTTGTCCTTTTTAGAAAGATCAGTTACTCTACCCCTTATTTTAGATAAAGTGTAAAATATCCTGACCATTAACCCCTTAATGACCAGTTATTTGCGCCACTAGAATAAGGCTCATTTTCATATGTTAACATTAACATATCCAATAGCAGCTTGATTTTATAATAAATGGCAAGCAGAGCTGATTTAGGAATCTTGCCAAGAGGTACTAGTGATAAGCACTGCACATTAGAAGCAGGTTTCAGTTTTGGAAGCTGTATAGGCTTTTGTTTGGCCAGAAAAATAAATTAATGCAAACACTCTTAATGACTTGTAGTATAACTAGTGATCTCAGAATGTTCCATAATATATGGCAATTTAAGGACATGGCATCACTAGAACGCCATTTTCTAAACAGACTAAAGAGAATAGATTAAAGACCAAGGGCTGGTTGCACACTTTATCCTCTTGTGCTTTTGTGTCTGAATGGTAATGCCCCTGGTGTACAGGCATTCATCTGACTGTGCAAGAAATGGGACTTTGGTCATCTTTCTACACAACAATCCCACTTGCTGCATCCATAGACTCGACCATCAGACGCATGATTTAAACTTGCAGAATTTGAATGCGTGGCTTCCAATGTAAGCATCTAATTTTTCAACCAGTAACGCCACGGCGAGGGGTTTTCTACAGCAAGGATGGCTTTTTTTTCAACGATTTTTTCTTGCCCATATTAAATGTTAGGGAGAAAACCTCTGCAATCCCCTTGAACACTCTGACGGTGAACTATCGGCACTGCTCGCCACCAAAGCATTGAACACCCCTCATAGTTTTACTCGCCCACCGCCACATCAGTGTCAGAGTATCAGCCATCAAATTACCAATGCCTTTGTAGATTATATGCACAGGTATCTGGGTGTGGATTGACAAAGCTGAAATCAATCAGCTAAACGCATTGGTAGGTTCAGGAGCTTACACCAAGGCACCATCTCTTCTTGGAGTCCTCAATTCACTTCCCAAACAGCAGGCAAGAGATACAGCACTTCATCACACCACAGAGTGGACATCCACAAAAGCTTCACCTACAAGGTCAAGAATAAAAAACACATTCTTGTGAGGACATTTGGACCCAAGCCATTCTCCAGTGGTGGGACTCTTTCCAAATGACCATAATGCCTGCCACCTTTGTGAACTAACACATGAGGACCCAAAATAATTTTGAGAGCTTAATCACTCCTTTCTGAGGTTCTTGCTCCTAAGTGACTGGTTAAAAATACCCAATTAGGATCATATTTTAAGCAATAATTTCACTGTAATTTTTTGTTTATTAATTGTTTTAATAAAATGTCAATTTGAATTTTACAAACAATCCAACTTTCAATGTAGGGCTGCTTTAATCTTAGTTGATCTATGTTCAACCTTTTTCCTGTGTTGACAATTGCCATGTCATCCTATTGCCAACATCCACCTATTGAGGGTCGACCCAACAACCGGAACTAGACATCCTCACCATCGCACTAATCAGTTTGACCGAGGAAGATATTTAACATGTTAGTGTAGCCACTGCCTTTAATAACTTAAGCAAAAAGGCCAACATTTTCCAATCATGGCACATGTTTACTTATATTTAATATTACACAACTTATTAAAAGTGTACTGTGGCAAGTATTTTATAAACATTTTCAAAACAAGGGATAAAATTGATGAAGATGTTACAGTATTTTACCAACTAGTAAAGAATTTGAAGAATCAAAACTGTTCAAGGAAGTGGTATTCTTGCCTTAGGTGTCATGATTAGAAACAAAAAGAGCCTATTACTTTATTTATAAGCTTTATAGAAAAATAAGACACACATGCAATTCTGAAGAAATATATTCAGAAAACATCCTCTTTTCAGAGTGAGGATGAGGATCATGTGTGATGCAAAAGATGCCAAAATACTATGTACAAAACATCCCTAAAGCCCAGCGATTGCGCAATGGTCAGGTCTCATTTCATAGAGTCTCTAGTAGATCCTGGATCCGCTTTTGTTCACTCTCTCGAAATTCTGCATTTTTTCCATCACCAATGCTCTCAGAATATTCTGGAAAAAAAAGCGGTAGGGATCTTTGGTTAAAAGCTATTCATTTTACCCTTATATTTTAGTACTACCTCATCTCACCTACATAACCTACTAAACATACCATTACATTGCCCACCTTATCCTGCTGCACATATGGCTCCCTATTCTCGGTTTAATCAATACCCATAAATTCCACTTGCACAGATCATTTTTTTAGTTTGAATATATTTGCCACTTCTGGGGAGTTATCCAGCCACCAGCCCCTTATAGCAACTTACATCCTGCACTGCAACAGAGTTGCACAAGCTATTCCAGAATTCTGCATTTGCTGTTAAAAGCCTGGGCAATAGAGCACATAATAAACTATACTACCCAGCTAAGAAGTACTAAAAGCTTCCAACTTGGAAGCATTTGAAGGGCAGCACTATAGCAGACAGTTGGGGCAGAACACTGCTTTACACTTACCCTTCAAGATATGTCTCATTATTTTAATGGAACTTCCCCGCATATTCAAAATTTGCATCACTCTCTGTCGAACCTAGAAGAGAAAAAAAAAACAGTGAGTGGGCAACAGTGAGGCAAAAGCAGGAACACAGATCAATTGTAGCCCAAATGACAGGTTGCATAAAGTTTTTATTTTTTTAAATCTGACTAGAAGTAAGAAAAAAAAATGGTGTTTGCAATTACGGGAAAGCCATTAATAATTGCTTATTATTGAGAATTAATTAAATGATGTTAGGTTAGGGTCTATATTGTCATACAGATCCAGTGCTATCAATGTTTCTGCTGTACATGACATTAGTTTCATAAGACTGCAGGCACAACTAAAGACAAAATAATGAGACCCCGCTTTGGTCTGCTTGATGTGGTTACCTGTGGAAGGTTACTGTTGCAGATCTCTGCAGTGATGTAGCACAGAAGCTGAAGCAGAAAGAGACCAGCATCCAGTCTACGCATGTAAAACTCCTCTTCCAAATCATCATCTAGAATGTCACCACGACGCACCATGTCCTGGTTGGAAAAATTGTATATAGATTATGATACAGAGGGTAGCAAAATAAAGAGAAGGCAACTGACAGTGAAGGAAAGGGGCTACTACACACAGCTTGCTATACAGCAGTTGGTAGGGACAGTGGCCCTTATTCTGGTTCACTCGCAAAGGCAAATTCCTTCTCAAATGGACAGAACCATGTCCCTTATTCTAGTTGATTCGGACGGATGCGTATTTCGGACAGGAACCAAGTGTTCTTAGCACCACCTACTGTACGGTTCGCTCACAGCGTCTGAATGCGGTAAGACACTGAGCGTACGGACCGCGAGTGGATGTTTCATGTGAACACCTCCTCCATCTGTGGGAACCTCCTCCATCCTCCGATGGTCGCGGACCATCGAATGATGGACCGAGCGCTCAGGCAGCACCGAGTGCTCCAGACCAGTCAGACATTTTTCCGTATGAAAGCAGGGATATAGGCGGGCAGCTGGCATCCGGCTATGTGTTGTCTATCCCCCACACGTGCGTCACTGCCGCATTACCATACGTACGCCCAGTGTTTTCATGGGAACACCCATGAAATGCGGGGCGTATGCATATGGTAATGAACCCAAACAGCCCTTCACGCCCCTCTCCACCCCCTGCTCGGATGGTTCGTACAATAGTTTTCTGCACGGAGCTCACTCCGTGTTCGGACGTGCGAGGCATTCGCACATGCACAGATACGCCTGTGCACATGCGCAAATCCCAAACATTGGCCGTCTGACCGCACACGGAGCCGTCCGACATAGTCAGAATAAGGGCACATGTGCACTGCAGGTGGACAGATGTAACATGTGCAGAGAGTTACATTTGGGTGAGTTATTTTGTTTCTGTGCAGGGAAAACACTGACTGCTTTATTGTATACATTGCAATTTAGATTTCACTTTGAAGTAAAACCCTACCCAAATCTAATTATCTCTGCACATGTTACATCTGCCCCACCTGCAGTGCACATGGTTTTCCCTTTGCTAGTTAACCAAAATAAGGGATTCAGTATGAAATCCCGGCGGTCGGGATCCCGGCGTTCAAAATCCCGACCGCCGAAATCCTGACAAGGGGGGGGGACGTGGATCGCCCCCCCCCCTTGCGGGCTCGCTGCCCTCGCCACGCAGCAGGCCCGCTGTGCTCGCCATGCAGCGGGCCCGGTGCCACGCTACGCTTGGCACGCTAATTAATTCTCACTCCAGGGGTGTCGTGGACACCCACGGAGGGAGAAAGTGTCGGGAAAAGCGTTCAGAATCCCGACCGCCGGGATTTAAACTGCATCCTAAAATAAGGGCCAGTGTGTGAGTAAACAGATCAAGGATTAAGATTGGTACAGCACATATCCAATGCAAAAGATTTCACGAAGTGGTGTATTTGAGGAGGAAGAGACTACAAAAACCAACATGTTTTTCGCCCTCTATTTTCTTGTCAGCTACACGCACAGCATCCAAATACTTGAAATACAGCTCCATAAGACGATCAACCTTGGAAATAACAATAAAGCAAAAGAAGATTTGAAATTAGGCACAAGCAACACAAAACAATGGGCACATGAGTAATAACAGGAGAGACATGACCTACACACTGACCTTTTCACAGTCACTCTCGATGAACTTGTTGAGAAGTCTGGTTCTCTGCTGACCCTTCAGATTACGAAGCAAGGAAGCCAGGATAGAACAGACATGTTCTGTACAGGGGGGAAAAAAGCATGTCCTTGAAGTTTCACACAATAAAATAAAAACCAATAGGACATGTTTAATAAAAAGTTTGACAAAACTAACAGAAGTTTGGATAAAAATGTGCAGGTGATCTGTAAATCCTGTCAGTAGGTGTTTATTGTATTATACAACCTCTCTTCTCTCCTCGTTTTTCAGTCAGGAAAAAAGCATGTAAGAAACTGAACACATGCTTTTCATGACGAAACTAAACTTTCATGAAACAGAGTTTACTGTATTGTATGTATTACTATAAAACACTCTCGCACTACCGCAAAATGAATCATCTTTACAGATGTATGCCGGAACACAGCAATCAAATGTAAGTTGTGCATGAAAGCAGAAACATGCAGTTTGATGTAGTGTCTGATGAGAAAGCATACATTTGTTAATAAAGATTTCATTTTTTTTACACTGCATTTTATTAAAATTCCGAAACAGACTATATTATTATATTATGTAGCCGTCGTAACAGTGTCTGGTACTCGGGAGATTTTATAAAAAGAAAAAAAAAGGGAATGAAAACGAACATGGCAGTGCCTCATATAAAAAGGTCAGAGCCAGAATGACAGGACATTTGCTACTGGGAAAATAGCAGCAATACTCAGGGCTTTTGCTTCCAGTCATCACAAACTGACTAAGGGCTTCACTTGGGACTGCTGTCTACAAGTAACATATGCAGGTACTCCTGGGTAATCAGGCGGATTAGTCTGCCTATGGAAACGACTGTAAAACCCCAGAAGGACATATTGCAGATGACACAAGAACTTCAGCTTAGCATTCACAAGAGATTATTGTGCTTATACTGTACATGATGGGGACTGTCATTTTCTTTGTTGTACAATTCACCCTATACTTTTAACCTTGAATAAATTAATGGTGGGGGGGTGAGGTTTCAAATGCTTGCACTGACAGCTGTCCCTGCCGGGCACCCAATGGAGATTAAACTGCCGCTCTGTTCAGGCGTGAACAACTGCTGGTACCGGATTTCTGCTTGCAGCCCCCTGGGTTGGCGAGCAGACGTGTGCTAAAAGCGACCAGTTTTGACACCAAGCAGTTTGTGTCGCACCTACAACTTTAGGTGGCTCAGACCTACACTTATGGATGTGATGAGCACGTAAAAATAAATAAAAGGCAATTGAATCACGCCACCCTGTTCTCCCATCACTCTAGACAGGAGATTGGCCACACACATACAGCTGAATCACCCCTTAAATGTTTTCCCCAGAAGTCTGGACTACTCTACAGCATTGCAAAAACTCTGCCTTTTTCACATGCATACCTGTATGTGAGCGCAATACTAGCTTCTTTCATTGCTTCGTTCAGAAGTGAGGAGACACTAGTATCATGCAAGGAACAATACCACATTCTTTTAGTGTTCTCACCCTCGTGTTCCTTTTCAGATACACCACTCTTCTTCATCTTTTTGGGGGATTTCATGAAGAGTGGATAGATGGTCCTGAGTCCTAATATGTCCACAAACTTGTGACAGTTGTCACTGCCTTCAGGGCCAATCATGGCATGATCTAGCACACGGAGTGCACTGCAACGGGACATTTTCTTCTCTCTGCAAAGTATTAGGAGATCGCTTTTAGCATGTTCAAACTAGAGAACCTAACCCACACATTGTCACCCTGCACCCCATGTCATACCGCAAACGCAGCCCATGTCAATCTGTGCCCCATATCACGTATGTCAGTCTTCACTCTTTGTTATTCAGAGAAACCAGGATTCTGCATGTGAGCCTGACCCACATGCCACAACATAGCCCACATCAGTCTGCGCCCCGTATCACGCAGTGAACCCTGTGTACAGTCACTTTTTTCCCCATTTTATGCAGAGAACACAGCTGACATCAGTTTGCAACCTAGGTCATACAGACGCAAGCATACTGTATGTCACTCTATGCCTAATTTCATGCAGAGAAACCAGCCATTGTCTGACTGCACCCCAAGTCACGTAGAGAAAAAAAGCCCACATCAGTCTTCACCCCATATTATGCAGTTAGCCCAGTCCACGTCAGCCTGTGCCCCATGTCATTCAGAGAAACCAGTGATCTGAAACACATGCTATACCCAACAGGTTCAAAGAGGCCCACACATTAGGGTAGTACTATGGCAATTTAGCATTCAGGAAAATCCACATGTTGTAAAACCTTGATTCGCCTATTCCAACCAAAGAATGATCAGGATTGGCGAGATGTCAAATTTTAATATACCAGTGGTTTTGTCGATATGGACTGCCAATCATCGATGTCCGCGGATCGACAGAACAGGTAATCGCCACATATATGCAGTTCTTTCCGTGGTGTCCTAACAGATTGCCATCATCAATGTGTGCTAGTCAGGTGTTTTTAATTTTGATTGCCATTCAGTTGCCGAATTGCCTGCCTGATATATGGCTGCATAACTCTCTAACCAGTACCAATAAAATCAGGTAATATAGGCCATACATCTGCACCCCGATTCCCTGTTTTGCAGGTTGGCAGACATCAACAATTGGTGATCCATCAGGGGAACCTGCAAAAAAACAGCATGTTAAAATCCCCAATTTGAGAATTATGATAATTTTTGGTCAGAATAGTGAAATTGAGAATTTACAACATTCTGGATTCCTGATATTCCCTGACCCAGACATCAGCAAAATGGGGACCTTCCCCAATACCTGCCAGATGTATGGGCCCCTTTGAAGCTATAAAAAAGTATCAGCAATGCACCAGTGTTTTAAGTGTCCTTAATGATAACTCACCTAAGCATAAGGTTCATGAGCTGCAGTCCCTCTCCCTTCAGAAATCGCTCTCTGTTGCTGCTGAGCATTAGACAAGAGCAAAGTGCATCAAACAGGTTCTCCATCATCTCCTGCTCCTCTGCTGTGCCAGGGTCATGTCGCTTGAACACCTGAATGCAACATAATATTAACAATAGTTTCTGACAAACCCGCTTATGCTTACACTCATAAAGGGCAGATGTATCAAGCTTTAAAAGTGATAATATGGGGAGTGATAAACAACCAGCTTCTACCTGCCATGTTACAGGCTGGGTTTGAAAAAAAATTTACAGATACTAGCTGTTCCCCTGAGCTATTCCACACTTCATCCATCTTTCTGTGGCGTGATTTTAATATTAGTTTTTTATTGTGTACCATATTGTGCATCCATTGTATATTATTTATATATTTGTTTTTTACTGCAGTAAAATATTATCTATTTTTCATCAAACTGGTTTAAATTTATTAAGCGCTGCTCACATGCCTTGTGCGTGATTGTTTTGTATGCTAATCATCTTATCTTAACCTACCACGTGAAGATATTTGGACGGCACAGAGGTTAGTCCTGACCTTAACAGCACTAGTGCCATGAGCATGGTGTGACATCTGTGTAGTGTGTGTGTGTCACACAGATTTAAACATACTGTAGCTATAATGGTGCAGGGACTAATGTGAATGATTCAGTACTCTGTAAAGCACGGCTAGTAAACAATATTATATATTTAAAATAAGATTTATTGTGTAAAATAAACATGCTGCCAATCATAATGAAACATACTGCAGGAATCCTCCCTTATGCCACCTTTCACACCTGGGATATTGCTGGGTTGCTGATGTAATGTGCAGTGTTAAAAGCACAAACCCCTATACCCCGGGTCGAGCAACCTGGAAATTCAACCCAGGTTATAAAAAGGGTTAAACACTGGTGGCTCTCTGTATAATGGACGACCTACAGTAGGTTTAAGTGTGAACGTGATCCCGGGACCAACCTGGCTTTGCTATGTGAAAGCAGAATTCATTTTTAATAGTTGAAAGCCAAAGACAATTGTTTGTACGAAGGTAACAAAAGTTAAATACAGGTTGAGTATCCCGTATCCAAATATCCGTTATCTGAATTATTCCGAAAACCATACATTCCAGAAAGTGGAAAAAAAAATGTGTTTAGCTAAAAACTCACTGGGGACATATGTAACAGCACTACTGAGGACATGATATGTAACTGGTACTATATATGTGCAAGAAAATGATTGCTTGGCATTCAAATTCAGTTTCTGAGATAGTACACAAATTTTGTTTCATGTTTTGAAACCTTGTTTTTTGAACAAATAAAATATATTTGTGTGTATTTTATGTGGTAATAAAATATATTTGTGTGTATATTATGTGTTTATACAGCATAAATGCAAGATACTTCAAAATACATCATTGAAATATTAAAATATTCCAAAATACGGAATAATCCGTTATCCAAAATTCTCCTGGTCCCGAGCATTTTGGATACGGGATACTCAACCTGTATAATTTTAAATCTGCGTAGCTCTGTTATAGCATGGGGACATTTACATCAAATTACATCTACAGCATTTGTAAAGTAGCTTTGATATTACATTTTCAATTTGAAAGTGAACTGGCCCTTTAAAGCAAGTTAGGATTTATTGCCACTTGAACTACTTGGGATGACACAGTTCTAAGTGAAGAGAATTCAGGAGCTATGCTGTGGGAAATTGCAGAGATATGAAGTAGGAGTAAGAAACAATAGGAAGAACCGTTGTGATGTGCAGAGATAATAAAACACAAGTAGGAGTTGCCCTATGAACGTGCACTGGGTAAAGAGAAAGACAGCGGACATGTAGGGGGAGCTTCAGTACTGAAGCAGAGTGGGTGGCATAGGTTTGGCACCAGAAGACAATGATACAAGCAGGAGTGCATTGACATTTTCGTGTAACAGCTGATGCAGCAGTCTGCCACCGTATGCTCGGAGAGATGCCAAGGTGTAAGAGGGCAGGGAGTGGGAGGCTCTCACCGATAACTGCTGAAGCAGCACGTCTATTCCATCCAGCTCCCCCAGGAGTTCCCGAGTGTCTGAGAGATGGGAAGATAATGTCAGCACAGAAGAATATATCCATCAGCAGAGAAAATCAATACACAGTGACAGAGGGCAAGATGGTACATAACACTGAGGAGGGAGGAGAGGAAGGTGGAAATGGAAACAAAGGGACTGAGAGGGAGAGTCAGGAACAGACTGGATGTGATGAAAGTTATAAAATGATTGAAAGTAGTCTGCTGAGGAACATATGCAGTCAGTGAGGAAATAAATAGGAAATGACAGTAGAACTAAATAATTCAGTAAGACCATAATCCTCTTACCATCATTGTTCTGTAGGAGAATGGCCAGGATTTCACTACAGTACAGCTTGTTGGCATCAAATGGTAACTTGGCCTGCATGACAGAAAAAATGTGGCAGTAAAAAGCCAAGACTATTAAGTGGAACAACATGTGACACTCAGTGAGCAGCAGGGAAACTGTGGGGTAGAACAGCAGCAATGTAAGAGATTGTTAAAAGGAAGACGACATTTTCAAATAAAATATCGTAAGGGCAAGGGTAAAGCGGGGGCGTTTTAGCCAAAAATTATAGCCACCCATAAACCGCTAGTTGTAATAATGGAAAGACCAAGTAAAAGGAATGGAACCTGGAAATAAAAACATTAAGGGAAACAAATACATTTATCCATCACTATATATCAGGAAAGTGTAAATGAAAAAAAGAAAAGAAAAATGGTGTACACTACTTCTCCTCTGCCTTGAAACCAACACTTTTTACTATAACCCCATGAGGTGCATATTAAAAAGGCAGACGTAGATTTATTCCAGAAGATAAGTACACTAGAACGGTATCATAGCAATCCAGTCACCTACCTTTAGCCGCTTTAGTAGCCATTGCAGCAGGCCTTGCTGAGCTGCATCAGAACAGATTTCAGGACGAAATTCTGTCATGTTCTCTATAATTGCTGTGGGAAGAAGGAGAATGTTAATCCTTCTACAAATCCCTGTGTGTTCTCAGGATGCATAGACCAAGATTTACAAAATCATTACACTGGCCATCACTGCATTCCACAAATTCCGCTGTACTGTACATTGGAGAATGGAGTTTAGCAGTTCCATGTAGCCTGACTGGTGCCAATTCTTTTAGGGCATTGCTATTCCCCTTGAAGGGTGCTGTTGCAGCAACTTGTAAACCCTGTCTGAACTTTTACTCCTCACAGTCCATTCTAATACCAGACTCAAACTATTTTTTGCTCAAAGTCTTGTAGGGGTACAAAATAAAATCTATGATTTGGTGGTACTGCAAGTGTAGCATGTAGCCTTCATTACTCGCACCTGCAAATTCATTGCAGGTAATTGGATTCTCCCTTCTGACTATACGGTTAAAGTTGATAGAGCTACAGCGTCTAGATAAATGGACAATAGGTTCACACAAAAATGTCGAAAGAGCACATTTTTCTGGACTTTCATACTTTATCATCCACGGGGACTACAAAGTGTGCCGAGCGAAGCATGGTGACCAGAGAGAGGGCACTAAATGGGGGTCCATGCAGGTATTACCACAACAAAATTTGTGAAAAACTAATGTTTGACTGTATCTAGACCAGACATGACCAAACTCTGGCCCTCCAGCTGTTGTGAATCTACACACCCCAGCATGCTTTGACATAGTTTAAGTATTCCATAATAGCAAAACTGTGGCAAGGCATGATGGGACTTGTAGTTTCACAACAACTAGAGGGCCATAGTTTGGACATGCCTGATCTAGACACTGTCTATATAAAAGGTGTGGATCGTTTGGTCTACACCAACTAGGTCAACATGATATTAGGTCGACACCACTAGGTCGACATGACATTAGGTCGACATGGGCAAGGTCGACAGTCAAAACGTCAACATGGGATTTTTCACAGGTTTTTTTACCCAAATGTCGACACAGTTTGAAGGGCACCGCTTCGCTTGCAATGCTTCGGGCACTATTTTATTCTCCCACCTCACCCTAGAGTATGGTAGGGCATGAAATACCGCCAGTCGGCACATGTTGGCTCAAAAACCAGTGAAAAACCCCATGTCGACCTTTTGACTGTCGACCTAGACCCATTTAGACCAAATGCTTGTCGAGCTAGTTAGTGTAGACCTAAAGACCGTATCCCTTTATAATGACCCACACCCGCTTGCTTTCATACGCAGATGTATACCAGCTTGTTCTAATAAAAATGACCACTCTCTGAGTTCATTATAAGGATGAAGGGGACAGCATTTTGTTACGGTTCTAGAATGTTAGAGATAAAAGATTCATTAGAACATTAGGGAACTATAGTGAGCTGTGCGAATTTAAAATAAGTTAAAATGGTTTTCAATCATTTACACGCAAGATCTATAAAGCACATCCTATTTTATTCATTCAAATCAACCAACGTCTTATTCCAGATCTAAACATTACACGTGGTAAACTACAATTACGTTCTTGGGATGACAACCTATATCTTAGCATAAGAATTCTTTCTTGTCATTAAGAAATGGTACTTGTTTCCTAGCACGGCGCCCACGATTTTGATCGAAGTGCATCTTATGCAATCGCATCGCATGCAATATAGCAGCATGCGATTTTTAATTGTACAAGCACCCTAATGGGTGCTTACAATGTTAAATGCAACCCTATTGTCAACGCCACACCCACTATCAACACCAACCCGAAGCGTGGTGAGCGTAGAGAGCCCGCGAGGGGTGGAGGTACGCGTCCTGTGACTTTTTCATACCCCCACTATCCACGTTGGCGTGAAGTTGATTTCAGATAGTGTGGCGAGCGCAGCGAGCCCGGAGCGTGGCGAGCGCAGCGAGGGGACACAGATTACTTTACATGTATTCTGCGTCCGCTCGCCACGCTTCGGGATCGTATTCCGCATCCGCTCGCCACACTATCTAAGATCAACTCCACGCCGACGTGGATAGTGGGTGTATGAAAAGATCGGAGGACGCGTACCGCCACCGCTCGCCACGCTTCGGGTTGGCGTTTGATAGTGTGGGTGGCATTGACAATGGGGGTGCATTTAACATTGTAAGCACCCATCAGGGTGCTTGTACAATTAAAAATCGCATCGCATGCCATTTGCTGGAATGCAATGCTAGGTGATATTTCATTGTACAAGCACTCCTGTTAATTTAACGGGAAGATCGCATCGCACACCACTAAATACGGTATGCGATGGGCGCCGTGCTAGGAAACAAGTACCTAAGAAATTACTTGCGACTTGGTAATAGAATCAGAGAGCAGTCAATACTGACCATATTCATATAGCATTCACTACACAGGCACTGCTACATCACATTGTAATGGTTAAACAAAGGGAAGATGATATAGTAGGTCATATTAGGAGTGCTGTGTGAATCAAACCCTGCAGTATATGAATGCGCTCATAAACACAAACATACCAAGAGTGTTGTGTACACCATCGGCTTCCTCCTTCACAGACTCATCCAATCGCTCCAGATTCTGCACCAAGAGGGCAATTAATTGGCCCTCCACCTGAAGACAATGACAAACAAGCACAGCAAGGCAAGTAAGCGTCATCTGCAAAACAATAATATCTTTATGTAGATGAAGTAGTAAATAAGTTAAATTGTGATTACTCACCAAAGAATCTATAAGAACCTGGGCCCCCTCCTCACTTTCATGTAAAGTGTCAATATCTGTCAGCTCTTGCAATAGGTCAACCACAGCAATACATACATGTGACATGCTAAGGATAAAAACATACTGAACCAGCATAAAGTTTCATCTATTACATACTGTATATACACACACACACACACACACTTGCATTATGGGTGGGGAGGATACACATGTAGCCCCCCCCCCCCCTCACACACGCAGCTATTTCTCCATGTTACATATCTCATGTACATTGCAGGCTCTCACTCTCACATGTAGTAAGGACAAAGCATTTCTAATAGATAGGATATCAGAGTTTTCATGTCCCAAGAGGCCCAGCAAAGACTGCACTGCATTGAGCTCGACCAGCAGATGATACAGATCTGGGATTGTGGCGATTACATGCATCTCCTGTATAATGTCATTCAAGTCAAGTTCTGACTCCATGAACCTGAGCAGGTGGAAAAAACTGTTTTTAGTTTGCAGAGAGGACACAATATGGCAACCAATCAGTGAGACTGTAATAGCTTAGTCAGCCAGTTACGCTAAAGAGACAAAGTCGCCTTACTTCTCAGGGTTGTCTGGGAACTTGATACGCAGCTCTTGGTTCTTGTAGGAACGCTTCTCAAAAGTCAAAATCATTCTTTTTACTGCGCCCTCATCCAGTGGCTCCACCTACGCAGACAAGAAGCACACAAATCCTATCATTATTTTGGGCCTTATTCTGGTTCACTCCTGGCTAATTTCTTTTTAGATGGACAAAACCATCTGCACTGCAGGGGGGGGGGCAGATGTAAAATGTGCAGAGAGAATTAGATTTGGGTGAGTTATTTTGTTTCTGTGCAGGGAAAATACTGGCTGCTTCATTTCTACACTGCAATATAGATCTCACTTTGAAGTAAAACCCCACCCAAATCTAACTCACTCTGCACAAGAAACATCTACCCCACCTGCAGTGCACATGGTTTTGTCCATCTAAGAAGGCATTTTCCAGAAGGAGTGAACCAGAATAAGGCCCTTTGTCCTAGAGCAGAGTGTGGATACCATCACACTCTATGCAGATGACAGGTTACTCTTTCCTTTGGACTCTTGGGAGTCTGCATGCTATCTTCTGAGGCCTGTAGACCAACTGAGCTCTTTTTAGGTTTGTGTAATAACAGTACCAAATAACATTTTCTGTCTGAGATGTGGTCACCTCGTAGAGAACACTTAATGTGCCCATACACTAGTAAGATTTATCTTCAGATCTGGCTGGTTGCAACAAAAATATGGTTATGGATGAGTCACAGTTTGTCAGTTTTTCCGCATTTCCAAGCAAATGGTCAACTGTCATTTGCTCTCATCCATAACCATGTTTTTGTTCCAACCAGCAAGATCTGAAGATAAATCTGCGTGTGTATGACCACCTTCAGTAATCCTATGCAAAGATCTGAGTATATGTGTTAATTGCAAAACATCAAATTATAATGGGCTAAACGGTCATTTGAAACCAATTGTTTTAATGCACATGCAAGTCTTTATTTTGCTCCAGGTGTTCCAAGGGATAGATAGAGAAGCATCATCTCTGATTTGGGTGGACAGTTGGCCTAATACAGGGCTGGGCAACTCCGGCCCTCCAGATGTTGATGAACTACACATCCCAGCATGACTTGTATCAGTTTCAGCACGGCCACAAAGCAAAACTAATGCAAAGCATTATGGGATGTGTAGTTCATTAACATCTTGAGGGCCGGTGTTGCCCAGCCCTGGCCTAATATAAACTTAGCTAAGCTGTGATTTTCAGGTCTTCAGGTGCAGTTTTCCCTTTTGCATTTTAGAATAAATTGAAAAAAAAAAAACAGAATAAAATTCCATTTCATTAAAAGAAAAACAAGGGAGTGGTAAAACATTACCTTTCAAAAACAAGTCTAAATCAAGATACATGATACATAACTGTTCCAGATCCAGGAACTGCTAGTTCCAACCGGTACACAATCCATCACCCTTACGATTTATTGAAAAAGCATGTAAATGTCACTTAATGTTTACTTTTAGAAATGCATTCAAAAGGGAATAGTTTGGGAGACATGGCCCAGAGTTTATTTGGATGGGGAAGCAAACTGAAGGTCATGTGATCACATTGGTCTGTTCATTGTCAAGATGAATGAATGCAAAGGACGCACATATTTATTAGTACCCAATGCTCACCTCATCATCCTCAGTATTACCACCTTCTTCACCAGTCTCTAGTGTTTTCCGCTCATCCTCTTGTACCCCCCTGTCTTCCTCACGGTGCCAGTTCCGACCACCTCTCTCTTTCCGTTGAACTTTCAACTCGTCTGGGTCATCTTCCCTTCCCCTTTTAGTGCCCCTGTCTGGCTGTGTAGGGAAATAAATTAGAATTCTGTGTTACAGGTAATTGGATGTGCAACAAAAGTGTAAATTAATAAGGAAAAACCTTTCTAAAAGTCCTCATGATTTGCTTTTTTTTTTAAATTGTAAGGTAAACCCACATTTGCTTCCGGTCATGCACTTACGGACTATAAAGTGCCATACACTGAGCAAAATTCTAAATGACATCACTCATTCTGACCCTCCTGAGTGAAATAGTTTGTAATATTGTCTAGTCTATGCTCAATATTGTTAGCCATATACACTTCTGTGGGTTGATAATGACCCCCCCCCCCTGTGTGTTTTCACAGCCAAGCGAGCAGGTTAATGCCACCCGGTGCCGCACGAATCCCTGCGCTGGGATGCGAACAGATGTGTAATCATTGGTTCGCATGTGGCCGCACAGAGGAGAAGTCATTAGATGGTTAATTACCACAGAGTGATTTCTGATATTTTTGCAGGCACGCCCATGATACGCTGGGGGTCCACCCCGGAATGCCCTCTGCCTGTCACTCAGACTCTTGACGATGGGAAACTTAGCCGAAGGTGCTCGCCACTAGCACCATTACATTACAATGCAAATGCACAGACTCCAAAATATTGGAGGGGGGGCGGAGTTAGACCCGTGTGGACAGGTCGCAATCGGCCCCTATATCCAGCTTCTGCTCTGCCGGCAACTGCAGCCACTTTGCATGTGACACAGAGTCAGACCCAAACTGTGGTTGCATGAGGTTTGAGAAGGAACATTTTAGCGCACTTTTGGTTTGATTTTTGTATGCGCAAAAGCTGCTACAGTACCAATATAGCATGCAGCGACCAGGTTGTATCGTGGTTATTGCCGAGAATAATCTGGTGCTTTGGAATGACAAACAAGAATAAATTTAGCTGCTTCTAACGGTCCCATTAACCGATTTCTTGTGACTCACGTTGACCAGCACACAATATCTAGCAACATGCTTTCTTGTATATATTTATAATGAAATGTAGCTAATTTTATTTATTTATTTTGTACATTCTGAGGCACAATGATGCAGGCGGTGTACATGACACGGTTCCAAAGTTAAAACCATAATATACGGCTATTTATTTACATTTTCTTATATACACCGCAGAAGATTCCGTTGCACTTTACAATTGTAGACAGTGATAAGAAACTGGGTAACACCAGACAACAGGAGGTAGGAGGGCCCTGCTGCAAGCTTACAATCTATAGGGACATAGGAGGGAAACACAAGGACAGGCACCAGTAATAGCATAGCAGTCCCACCAAGTTACAAGTCCAGAAGTGAAGCTGTAAAATACATAAGTGCCTCAGAGGGTTATGTGTGCGGTATCTAAATTTAATAGACTTGCCTGAAGAAAGGAGTTTTCAGAGAACATTTGAAAGTTTGGAGGCTATTTGAGAAAGCAGCGAGGAGAAGCCGTTTTAATGTTTTCCGTTATACATAACCTTGCATAACAAAACTGTACGTCCACACAGCAATCACATTTGTGGGGTTACAGAGCAAGGCGAAGCCTTGTTCTGGAAGCAAATGGTAATTTGCCAATTAATAATTTATGGCCCTCGTTAGACATGCACTAATCTTGCCATGCCAGCTTACAACGGCGCTCATATGAAGTGCTGGGATTTGGTGTATAAGTGGATCCCTTCTGTCCGCTCATCTCCCAGCTCTGAGGCCAATTTACAGGATTTAATTAAAATTATTAATTACAGAGCACGAAAAGACCAATTTTATCTTCCCGAAGACAGCAGGAAGACAGATTTTTAAGACTGGGCAAAACAGATGATATTCTTCTGCTCTTGCTTTCTGGCTTCGTGTGCCCCCTCCCCATGTATAGTGTTGCCTCCAACCCATATTTCCTTCATGAAGAGTCTGCAATAAGCTCAGAAAGATTAACATTTGAACCTATAATTTCTGTAATCAGCTTTCAACTCTATACTGCCCTTGGTGAAATCATTAGGTAGTAAATTATTACGAGGCAGGAAGTGCAAAGTAGGGAGTACGATTTGACAAAGAATTTGAACACCAGGTCACATAATGAGGTCTACTCTACGTACAAAAAAATTATCTTATGCGTTAGAAAAAGATACACTGTCCTTTTTACCTGATGTACACTGAGGGGAAAGAGATATAATGTACCAATCAGCTCCTAACCGCCAAGTAAGAAGTTTGAAAAAGGTGTTAGGAGCTAACTAGCTGGTATTTTATTTTTCTCCACTTTAGCACTCTCGAAGGCTTAGTACATCTGCCCCTCAATTTTTTATCATCCATTTCCCTGTAAACTTTCTGAAATACTACATACATACATTATAGACATCTGGTTTTCACATGTATGAAAAAAAAAAAAAAAAAGGGTGAAGAACAGACAGAGCTGGAAAGGTGCATTCACACTGAGAAATTTCCCCCCTGTCCAGCGACTTTCGCCGCTGTGAACGGCTTTTCATAGAAGGACACTAGGGAAAGCTGTTCAGTCTGCTGGCAATGCCAGCAGAAAAACAGCGGCCGCCGGCGATGATGCGGAGTGAATGTCAGCACTCATCGCCTATCCATACACGCTGGGCGGCTTTTGAACTGAAGGCAGCTCAAATGGCAAAAGTGAGCTGCTGTTAGCCCAAAACTGACCAGTGTGTAGGAGCCTTAAGCTTGTGAGCAAAAGCTGACTCATCAACTGGTCTCCCCGCTGGTGTTGGAGCTATATGGCCTAATTGTCCAGTGCAGACATACCAATGTGTATTATAGAATTCAAAAGGAATACAATCACTGTATATAAAATAATAAGAGCATACAATACAGTTATCTGCTGCATTCTGGAGTTCTCTTTACTATCCATATGTACTTTTAAAAGCTTTCATGCCAGTACATACCTCTTAACATGACCCTCTCCAGGAAGGACACATTGCTCTGCTCCTGGAATCTCCCCTTAATGTATGATTGCCATCACCTGTGGTGAAACACTTTTCTTATTAACCAACCTGTTCAAAAACAGGTGATGCCAATAAGAGGATTTTGGTACTCACCGGTAAATCCATTTCTCTGAGATCAGCAGTGGGCCAATTTCCTCACTAGGGGCTGATGGGTCTTAGAGGAAAGGAGCTAGTCTTCCCTAAAAAAAATTAGTAGTGCCTTGCTCCCAGCATTCCCAGCTCTAATACCCCGATGTGAATCCAGTGGACCCTGCTGCATGTCAGAGAAAATACATTAAGAGGAAAGTCCAGGAGCAGAGCCTTGTTTCCCTCCTGGAGAGGGTCATGTTGGGAAGTGTGCCAGTACAATACATTATTTGACCTACCAACCCTTTAGGTTTACTATATTTTTGTACCTACTGATCAGCTCCCTGGGGGTAAGAAATTAGTATAGTTAATCTTTCTCCACCTCATGAACATTAGAACCGTTATCCAGCAGTGATACCAAGCTGGGCACACACTAGCACAAGCATTTCCAACTACGGTCCCCAAGGCACACCAACAGTGCAGGTTGTAGTGATATCCAGGCTTCAGCACAGATGGCTAAATCAAAATAACTCAGGTACTAATTAAGTCACCTGTGCTCAAGCTTGGCTATAACTAAAACCTGCACTAGGCAACTTCTCCAAGAGGAGAAGTCTCATCCAATTCCCCGTGAGCCATCCAGCAGCTTCCCAGGAGGCTCACTTGCGATATGGCACTTAATGTGCTATTTTTTACATGGGATAAATCACATGCAATTTATCGCACGTAAAGACTCCCGGTGGGTAAGAGCACTCAAAAAACCCTTAATGAATGGGTGGCTGCTTATTCAATCGGATGTCATACACATGCGATTTGGGCCAATTTCTTGGCCCGATCCACCGCAATCAGTCCCAAATCGCATAGTGTATGAGGGCCTTTAAAGCTGGGTACATACCTCAAGATTTATCTGTCCAATTGGTCTGGTGAGAACAAAAATCTGGTCATGAATAGGCAAAATGACAATCATTCACTCCCAACTGTTAGAAAACAGACAATTGTTGTTCACACAAATTATTTAAATAGGTTTGATCTAACAAACTTATTTTTTTTTAGTCCATTTTCCTTAATTTGGAAATGGTTTATTGTCATATGCTCCCATACATTACCAAATTTGTATTCTTACCAGACAGACTGGACAGAAATATGTAGATGCGTACCCAGCTTTAGTGTGCCCTGAGGACAGAGGTTGGGAATGCATGCACTAGCAGATATAGAATATTGAGTGGAATAAGGGGGAGGCAGCTAATTGGCTGAGAGAAAGAGCACTCTCAGCCAATCAGCGGTAGGCATATCTTTTGAATTTTTATTAAAATTCTGCCGCCGCTGTCCGCTCAGAGCCTCCTCAGACCCTTTATGTTAGCAATCTGCTAGTAAATCAGTCCAGTCCTGCCACAGGAAAGAAGACTATTTTAAGCGACTATTTTAAGTTTGGATGATGGAACACCGTACGCGTAATTTCAATGTAATGATAAACAGCTAGGTGGAAGCACTCAATATATAGAAATTCTGCAGAGTCAGTGAAGGGGAACATAACTTTTATATCAAAGCTTATAATATTTATATATATTTAAAAAAAAAAACGTCTTAATTTAAATTGATGAGGTTGCAGTTTATCCAGAATGTTTATGCTCCGTCTGCAACAGTCCCTGCACTTTCTTTATCTACTGCAAGCTGTGAATGTGGATTTTCAACAAGACAGAATAAAACCAAGCAAGGAAAATAGATTAGCAGACAAACATCTTGAAGGGCTTTCAAGAATTTCTGAAGATGGACCATCATCTGTTTGAAAGATGAAACCATTCAATCCAGTTTTGATTCCTAGCAGCAGCCTCGGAGAATAAATTGTGCAGACTGAACGTGTAATTTTCTTCAGTATGCAAATAAGCAATCACAGATATTGGCGTTACTGTTCAAATTCCTGTTAATCTAGTTAATCTGTTCTTGAGTTGCACCGTTTGCACTTACAATTCTCAATATAATTATAGGCTACAAAGCATCATTACTGCCCAGGGCCCAGGCTGATTATTTCAACAAGTTTAATTATGGGATTTTTTTTTCAGAAATATAGAAGAAGAAGAAAAAAAAAAAAAAGTGTATTTGTTATGAAGATGCTGCACTGGGCTGCTTATGTCTGTATTTTGAACATAATATAACCAAATCACCATGCACCGGATTTAGCTCCAGACGTAGATGCGGCTCTTGCCATAGAGCAGCAATGTGCAGTTCTTTGAACAGGTGGGTGCAAAGCAGCAACAGTGACCGACCATCTGCTGCTGTTTGGGGGGGGGGGGGGGTTTGCCGCCATTTTGGGCCAGTGAGTAGCCCAGGACCTCTGTTGAAAGACAGATTTCTAAGCTTCTTTGTACGATCTGCGGCAGCTGACTTGCATGACCCTATGTCCTAGGATGCAGCACAGATCACTAATGCAAGCAGGAAGCATAGGACACCTCCGCCTTTATTAATATATCTGTGCTTTTGCTGCTAATTCCATGTAAGGACCCATGTGATCAATTACAGAAAGGATGACATGCTGGTGTTAGGATTGAACAACTCATCCAAAATGTTAATAATGAATTTAAATACATGAATTACAATTAAATACAGTGAATTACAGTAACTCAATATCAGTACACGCTCTCCAATGACATCCAATCACTGTTTTAAGTGCAGTGAGCTGAAGGGAAGTTACATAGAGGGTGAATTCTCTCCCCCAAACGAACACCTGTGAGGGGTTTCACACTTGCCGGGGCATTCGCTCAGTGATAGGCGGGCGGGGGGCAGACACAGGGGACCACCCACAGTTTTTTGGGTGCGCCCATAGAGAAGCTGGGCATACCCCTACGGAAGCAGGCGTACCCGTGCAACCTCGGGGCAGGTAGCTTACGTCACATGAAGTACAGACTTACTTTCCAGACTGAAGACCAGAAAAAAAAAATAATAATTTGATGATTAGCGACCATCGACTGATTTTTCCTCCATGCAGCCGCATATGAGCAGACCCAAAAGTTCTCTCAAAATAAGTACAGTAGAATACAAAGGCTAATGGAATACCAGGGAGTGAGCCACCCATCTGGTAAAAGGCAGACAAGGTAACATTAACACATGACTAATATTATGCTAAACCACAAGAGAACACAATAATGTACAGTTTGGGAGTCAATAGAACAGTTTAAAAACTAAAGTCTTGGAGCCCAATTCAGACAAGTGCAAAATAATTTTTTTCTCAAAGTGGACAAAACCATGTGCACTGCAGGAGGGCGAATGTAACATGTGCAGAGAGAGTGTAAAAATAAAGCAGCCAGTATTTACCATGCACAGAAACAAAATACCTCACCTAAATCTAATGGGCCATACACACGGGGCGATTACAGCCCCATTTCTAGCCCCAAGTGACGTTGATGGGAGGCCCCACTCACCGCTATCACCTGACTAGATTTACACTGCATGCAGTATAAATCTAGTCATCGCCAGTGTTCTCTAAATTGTGAGCACTGGCTGTGACAGATCCCTAAGCACACAGTGCTGGTGCAGTGCTGTAGGTGCCCACACACACTGCGATTATCGCATGCGTTTTGTACTTTTAAAGTACAATAAATAAAGTACAATAAAGTACTTTTTAAAGACCTTATGTGCTGAGTGACCTTTGCTTAACTAGATCGCTCAGCACACTGCTTCGGTCACCCCGTGTGTATGAGGCATAACCCTCCCTGCATTTATTACATTTGCCTCACATCCAGTGCAGCAGGGTTTTGTCCATTTGAGAAAAACAAAATGCTTTTCTTTTAAGGGGGATATTTTAATTAGAGACAATTTTTCATCTAGGCAAAAAATAGCTGCTTTTTGACTAATGTGTATGGTGCATTTGGATTGGCCCTATTCAATTAAAGTGCCAATGTTTGCCTACAAAAAATCTGGCACTGTAGAAAACCACATGGGCCAACATTCAGAGCTGATCACTGGGCTGCGGATCTTCAGAGACCAGCGATCAGGCAAACACAGCCTCGCCAGACTCTATCCCTGCCCCGGTGCAATACATTTACAGCCATGCGCACAGGAGGAAAACTGTTTGCAATCACTCACCATGGAATTGGTTTACCCCTGTTCGCAGCGGCCGAGTAAGTCTAGATTCAGCGCTGCAATGGCCATGGGGAGATGGAGGCCGCTGCTGAACGTCTGGGCGCCACCTGCATTTTCCCGGTCACTCCAAATGGCTGCCAGAACTCAATCACCTTGTGAATGGCCAGCAATGTCTTAATTCAGTGTTTCTTAAACTCGATCCTCAGGACCCCACACAGTTCTTGTTTTACAGGTCACCCGACAGGTGCACTCATTACTGACTGACACATTTTAGATGCCCAGGTGGAGCGAATTATTTCACTTGATTCCGTGAGCAGACCTGCAAATCATGCACTGTGTGTTTTCCTGAGAACCAACTTTGAGAACCTGTGTCCTCATTCACAGAAGGACCCCACACATGCACACTGCCCTTTGTCCAGCCCTCAACCTTATTTATTAACTTCACGCTAGTCTGCAGGTCCAAGAACTGCATGCAAACCGCCTAGCCTTCACCGATTTGTTATATTTGCGTTTTTCATTGATTAAATGTATTTATATAATTTACTACAGTAATTAAGACAAATGCATTTATAGGAATTCTCCTGGAGTGTATTAATTTGCCCATCATTGCTGTGCTAGTCAGTGAAGCAGGGTGACCATTAAATATAGTATATATATATATATAGCATACTGTAGTAGAAACATGAGAAAGCCTTCTTGTAGAGAACTATGCTCTGTACAGTAGGCACCATTCTGTTTTATCACAGCATAAAATAAATAGATGGACTGTCTAATGGCTCACTAAACCTTTCTTAGTATGGACTAAATTAATTGAAAAAGCCCTGTCAGCTATGTGGGGAAGAACATTTGACATAGCTTGCTCCAGAGAATGCATCTTCAAGAGTTTCTTTGCGCCACTGGGGGAATTGGCGGAGACCCCCAGGGAACAAGCAAAAAAGGCAGCATTCATGCCATTAAGCAACAAGTTACAGGGACAAAAATGGGAGACTAATATATTATCATTTTCAAACACATACATAACCTGAAAGTCCTTTACAGATTGAAGCTATTGCTGCACATTATTGAAAAAAATGCTCTTTAAAATGGCTTCAAAACAGAAATTGATTTGATTAGAACAAAGACAAGTACAGCATGAATGTGCAGCATATCCAATGAAGTCCTGCGGCACAGGTTAATAAATCTGTACTGCAGTGGTGTTAACTAGTGACCTGAGACTCACTCAGCCCTATTATAAAGTTCACATGGGGCCCTTGTATCCAGAAGTAATTTCCATTTTAGGGAGCTGTTAAATGAGCAATTAAGATGTAATTATTGAGGCAGCAATGCTAATCACTGTGCTGCTCACAGTGCTGGGACCACAAGACCTATTTGACAAGGTTACCATCTATGTGCAGTTTGTATTTGCTCTCTATGTTTACATACATTTCCTGAGGTGCCCTGGTTTACTTACACAACCAAATGGCATCCTGCTAGATTAGTATTGTGTGCATTAGTGTGGCAGAGAATTCAGACTGTAAGCTTCAGTGCAGTAGGGACAGTTGTAAATGAAATATTCAAGGGCTACGTAATATCTTCAAAACATTTATAATTATTAGTATGTAAAATGGAAAAGCAGCATTTAAGCTGTGTACACACTGGGGAGATATATTGCTCAGTGTCTCCTTTTCATCAGCGACCAGAGATGGTCGCTGATGAAAGGGAACCTCTGCTGGGGGAACCACAGAGGGAATCTTGTAAGCAGGCCAACACAAAAAAAAAAAAGTTTGCCTTTTATCAAACCTATGACCAACAACAACAACAACTATATTTAGAAAAAGTTATTCCTTGCCAAAGCCGTAGTGGACACTATTTATTCCCAACATGCAGAGGAGTGTGATGTACTGCACTGCCAATACAAATTTGAAAAATCTGATAAAACTAGTTCAGCTTAATTTAACTCCATCAGTGCTCCATCAATATGGTATATGTGAATACCACACCTGTCCTACCTACACAGAATCTGTATGATATTCTAATAAAGTCCATTTCAATTACTTAAACGTCTAAGTACAAAAAATGAGCCTGCTTTAAAATCATTGTAGGGCTGAAATGGATCATTATCCATTCGCAGGACAGGGGGAACCTCCCACATCTTTCGATGGTTGGCGACCATCGAAAGTCGCCGGTGATCGAAAGATGTGGCGAGTGCACGCATATCAAAAGTGACTCTCAGGTCACTCAGATATGCATGCACATTTGGGAGGAAATGGGCAGGCAGCTGACATCAGGTGACGTCAGCTGCACCTCCCCCAGCAATTACAATAGGAACGCCCAGCGTTTTCATGGGAATGCCCATGAAACACTGGGCATTCCCATGGGCAAGTACCCTGGCCCACAATCCCCCACCATGTTGGGAGCGTGCACCCGGCGAACAGTCTGTTTGCTGTTGCCGCGCGCACCCGGCATATGCCCATACGCAGAAACGCCAAACATCGATCCCCGTGCGAACAGACCAGATTAAGGTCCAGTGTTTGTGCCACCACTCTGCTGCACTTGGCTAATGAAAATAGATTGACTGTTTGCAAACTACAATTCAACCAATAATACACGTACCAAATCATACCCATTTTAGTCACGCTCACCCAGACTCATGAAAAAGGAATACTGGTATCTTTGCATGCAACATATTTCAGATTCTCTAAAGGATACACAGATTAATAGGATTTGTGCAACATATTCAATAGTGTTTTTAACCTAACATTTCTAAAATATACTTTGATTCATAGAATCACTTTCAGATTTTCTAGAATAAGCATTTTAGAAAATATCTGAGTTTATTAGCGGGTGCCGACATCGGGACCCCGACTGTAAAAACACTGAGGCACGGGTCCCAGGCGGCGACCGGCTATTCTCCCTCGTGGGGGTCTATGACCCCCATAGAGGGAGAATAGAAAATGTGGCGAGCCACCGTGCCCGCGTTCGCCACGCTGTCTGAGTCCAGCCAGTCGGGATCCCGACGTCGGGCTAATGACTGTCGGATCCCGACTGTCGGAACCCTGTACCATACCCTTTATTAGCACTATTTTGTGAGTGAGGGCTTTATATGAGAGGATGAGAAGTATGACTTGACCTCTGTGGCAGATGGAGAGCCAGGGAAGTAGCTGTCAGGGGAGTGAGGCAGACACAGAGCAGCGTAAGAGGTAAAGAATATAGACAGCTGCATTAAGAACAGATTTAACGTAATATAACGTCACAAAGATTTTACAGAACATGCATGGCAAGAATGCTGCTTAAACAAATGTACATGCACCGGTTAATTGTAATTAATTCAGATCGTTGCACTGCCAGCGGATGTAAATTGCTGTAGGTAGCATTTCACACTTAAGACCCCCTTGTCTGCGTTCCAGGATCTCACTAGAGCACGGGTGTCAAACACAAGGCCCGCGGGCCAAATCCGGCCCGCCAGACCTCGTCATGTGGCCCGCGCGAGGAGATAGCACGCAGGGGCAGTGTGTCTAAAACAGGAGTGCTGCGGGCCGCGTTCGCGGCCACCTTACCTGTTCCTCCACTGTCGGCGGCCATGTTCCTGTAGGCACATATGTATGCGGTTACAGAAACATGGACGCCGGCATCCACGGCTACGTGGAGGAGGGCCCGGCCGCCTGTTCCCTCTGATGCCCGGCAGTGACAGACACTGGGTGGGGACGTCATGACGATGACGCCGCCCGCACGTCTGTAGAGAAGTAGGAACAGGCAGGGAAGCTGGACCGGGAGTCGGGGACAGTGTGGCCGCAGCAAGCAGTGAAGAAAAGCTGGAAGCCTCAGCAACTGCAGGACAGACGGAGAAACAGTAAGTGAGGTTGAGGATCACACTCACAATAAAAAAAATATATATATATCTGCTGTTTCCTGAGGTGTCCCCATGTATAATAATAATAATAATAATAATAATAATAATAATAATAATAATAATAATGCCATGACACCACAGGCTGCTCCTCCTGTATAATCATTTATGTGTCATGGCAGAACTTTTATTATATTATACAGGGAGAGCAGTCTGTCATGGCATTCATTTTATATTATACAGGGGGAGCAGCCTGTGGTGTCATGGCATCTCTTATATATTTGGCTACATCTGTCACTCAAAGTGGGTGTCTGTGTCTATAACGCTCTGTTCCTGGACTTTCCTCTTAATGTGTGATTGCCTTCATCTGTGCTGAACACCTTTCTGAGCAATTAACCTGTTTAAAACAGGTGATGGCAATCATACATTAAGGGGAAGTCTAGAAACAGAGCATTGTGTCCCTCCTGGAGAGGGTCATGTTGGGAGGTATGTGACAGAGAACCAGCCCAGTGAGCCCACAGACAGTGCCAGACACCCACTGCCTTCCCATGTTGCCCAGCACTGCTACTCCACAGCCACCAGGTGAGCGCCCCCCTCCCGCGATTTGCGGCAAAACCTCCCCCCCGCGCCCCCCCCCTCCCACGATTCGCGTCAAACACCCGCTCCCCCGCGACCCCCCCTACCGCGGTTCACAGCAAAAACACCCCCCGCGACCCCCCCTCCCGCGATTCGCTGCAAAAAGAACCCCCCCCACGACCCCTCCCGCAATTCGGGGCGGCACCCCCCCTGCGACCCCCCTCCCGCGATTCGCGGCACCCCCCCCCCGCAATTCGCAGCAGCCCCAGGATTAAATGGCACATGCAAAACACTGACATGGCTATGGTCGACAATGAAAAAGGTTGACATGAGTTTTTGAAGATTTATTTTAAATTTTTTTAATTTTTTCATATTCATTGTCATGTGTCGACATGGACACCAATGAAGTGGCACACTTATGTCAACATTTACATGTGTTGACCTTTCTGTGTTGATTTTTTCTTGTGGCGATTCGCGTCACACCCCCCGCAACCCCCCTCCCGCGATTCGCGGCAACCCCCGTGACCCCACACCTCCCGCAATTCGCGGCAACCCCCCACCGGAACCCCTGTGAACCCCGCCCTCCCGCGATTCGCGGCACCCACCCCCGCGACCCCCCCTCCCGCAATTCGCGGCACCCCCCCCGTGATTCGCGGCAGCTCCAGAATTAAATTGCACATGGAAAACACTGACATGGCTATGGTCGACAATGAAAAAGGTTGACATGAGTTTTTGAAGTTTTTTTGTCATTTTTTGAATATTTTCATATTCATTCTCATGTGTCGACATGGATACCAATGAAGTGCCACACTTATGTCAACATTTACATGTGTTGACCTTTCTGTGTTGATTTTTTCTTGTGGCGATTTGCGTCACACCCCCCCCACCACCCCCACTCCCGCGATTCACGGCACACACACACACACACCTCCCCCGCGATTCTCGGCACCCCACCCCGTGACCCCCCCCTCCCGTGATTCACGGCACACCCCCGCGACCCCCCCTCCCATGATTCGCCGCAACCCCCGCCCCGTAACCCCCCCTCCCGCGATTCGCGGCACCCACCCCCGCGACCCCCCCTCCCGCAATTCGCGGCACCCCCCCCGCGATTCGCGGCAGCTCCAGAATTAAATTGCACATGGAAAACACTGACATGGCTATGGTCGACAATGAAAAAGGTTGACATGAGTTTTTGAAGTTTTTTTTTTTCATTTTTTGAATGTTTTTATATTCATTCTCATGTGTCGACATGGACACCAATGAAGTTCCACACTTTGTCAACATTTACATGTGTTGACCTTTCTGTGTTGATTTTTTCTTGTGGCGATTCGCGTCACACCCCCCCTGAACCCCCACTCCCGCGATTCACGGCACACACACCCCAGCGATTCTCGGCACCCCACCCCGTGACCCCCCCTCCCGTGATTCACGGCACACCCCCCGCGACCCCCCCTACCATGATTCGCCGCAACCCCCGCCCCCGTAACCCCCCTCCCGCGATTCTCTGCAATCCCTCCCGCGATTCGCAGCATCCACCCCCCCACAACCCCCCCTCCTGCAATTCGCGGCACCCCCCGCGACCCCCCCTCCTGCAATTCGCGGCACCCTCCGCGACCCCCCCTCCCGCGATTCGTGGACACCTAAGTTGCAATACAGGGCATCTTTCATACAATTCTAACCATATTTCTCATATACAAACGTTCACAAATTAAGGGGGCGCAGCCCCTTACGACGGTGTGAAGAGCGCCCGTAGGGCGCGATGAATCACCTAGTTATAATTATACAGGGGGACCTACAGATACAACCGGCCCTTTGAGGGTGACCAAACTGCTGATGCGGCCCCCCGATGAATTTGAGTTTGACACCCCTGCACTAGAGCTTGTTGAGATTCTGTCAACAAACCAACCACTTTCCTCACTGACATGATGGTCCCATTCTCTCACCTACTTGAACATCACACTTGCCTACAAATTCACCAACTTCACGCACCCATGGACAAACTATGCCTAATACAAAATTGCTTGGATGGGATGGGAGATGGCAAATGTGCCACATAATGACATCATTACATCTGTGCAAACACACAGGTGGGGTAGGTACTAAAAGTTCCCAATAGCCTTCAACCTGGCATCTAAAACTCAGAGGCATCCTAATTTCAAAAAGGGGAGACGATGACAATGCAAAATATGGAAAGTATTAAAAAGGCCAGAGATGGAGAAGCTGACATGATCTCCCAAATTCTGCCTTCCATAAATTCACATGTAACATAGGACTCAAGACCACAAGGCACCCTAATAGCCCAGGTTTTAAAGGATGTCCATACCTAAGAACAGGTGAATTAAATACCACAGTCATTTTGATTTAACCCTCTGATCTCAGCCATGGATACCCTTAAAGCCTAGTCTATTGGGGTACTTTGGGAACCAATGCCTTACGATATTACTGCCTAACAACAACTACCTGCACAAAACAGTGATATCTCCAATACTGGCGATAGTAATGCTGGAGAGCGATTCTTTTGCAGCTATTCAGATGGGTATCACAATCCAGATCATGCAAACACTTATATAATAAATGTAAACATAAATACATGTTTTCTGCTATAGGGGCAGATGTATTATCCGTCATTATGGGGGAGAAGGGTATCAGCGCACGTATGTATGATAGAACCGGGATGCGGTAATGGACAGGGGCGCTATGCTCCCCTGTCCATACCGTTCCGCACGAAGCCTGCTTTGGCTTTGCCAGCATCAGGCTGGCGAAGCCCTATCTAAACAGCAGGGACAGCGCTGTCCCTGCTGTTAGGTCTGGGCTGCGCTGGGGATCTCGCGTGAACAGCGAGATCCCGGGCATGCCCAGTGCGGCCAGCCAGGGGACAGGAGATAGCGTATCAGTATTAACTGATGCGCTATCTCCAGAAAGGGACATCGCCGGAGGGGGGAGTTAACGCTCCCCCGCTTCAGCAGACAAGATGTTAATACATCTTGTCGATGTCCCTTCCTGCTTCGCCTCGCTATTGAGGCGAAGCAGGAAGTATCATAGCGGCGCTTATCGCGCCGCTATGATACATCTGCGCCATTGTGTACTACAATCCTGTGTTAGATAAGTAGCTTCATGTAATTATGTAGGTCAGGCCTGGCCAACTTCTCCACCTAGGTCAGGCCTGGCCAACTTCTCCACCTGTTATAAAATTACACATATTAGCAGAGTTTTCAAAATCTGGAGAGCCACAAGTTGGCTGGGATGCTGTAGATCAGTGACGCGTTTCGGCTCTTATGCCTTCTTTTGGATATGAAACAGAGAGATGAGCATGTCCTGTTGTTTATAACTATTGTATCTATTCCTGGACAGGAATAGATACAATAGTATCTAAACGCGTTGGAGGGTCCAGACTACTATCAACAACATTTCCAGAAAACCAACAAATCAGTACCTGTGAAAACCCCATGGCAAGGAGAACGGTGGGTGCACACGCCGCAAGAACCAGAAGCCGGAGAGAGATCGACACAAAGCGGGTGTAACGGCAGTGGTGAGTACCAGAACGAGGAGGAGCAGGGTGAGCCAGCAGGGTCCTGTAACGAGGCAAGCAGTCACCGCAAAGGACAGCGAGGCACCCTGAAGCGGTGAGCTGCGACACCTCATACAGACAGGGAGCAGCGTCTGAGATCACTGAAGCCCGGTCGGCAGTGCTCTGCACGTAGCTGCCGGTGCTGAACAGGACACATACGTAGCACCAAAAGTCCAGGACCCGGGCTCTTCAGCCACCTCAATCAGGAAAACCACCACCGAACACGAAGCACTGGGATCCATTGAGAACTGAGACATTAATGTGTACACAACTTCCAATCTGAGTGTACACACCATGCAATTTATTGGACGAACAATATATGCCAGTATATTTTTGTGTATATATATATATATATATATATATATATATATATATATATATATATATATATATATATTTTCTTTTTCCCTGTATTCAGGCACATTATTCATGTACCATTTTGTTTGTCATATAGTATTTTTAAAGTAAAAATTGACCTTGAAGGAATTAACTCTTCTAGCCACTAAAGCAGTGGTTCCTAAACTGTGTGCCTAGGCACCCTGGGGTGCCTCAGGTCACTTGCAGGGGTGCCTTGGGTTGGTGCACCAAGATCAATTCATATTATGAATGGTCAATTTAACAGGCAAAACCAGTGCTTGTGGCTGCCAATCATAATATATGTGGACAAACAGGAGCAAATCCTGTCCCTCACCACATAACTTTGACATATACACACAATGTACTTAATTTAATATATTTTTCTGAATTTATCGATAAAAAGCATTTGGCCTAGGGGTGCCTTGAAAATGTTTTGATGATCTAGGGGCGCCGTGACTCAAAAAAGTTTGGGAACCACTGCACTTAAGACTAGACAGTTTATTGAAAAGGCCAATTCTCCTGTTTGTGTACACTCAGGTACATGTACATTAATCTTAAAAAAACAAAACAAAAAAAAAAACACTTTATTTTGTCAAACAACTTGTAGAATTTCAGTGACAGTGTGCGGCACAACAACCCACTTTTCTATAACTGTCAACAAGTTATGGCACACTCCTGTATGTGTATCGGTAGCAGAAACCCATTGAGTTATATCTGCAAAAACTCACAGCAAGGAATATGTTCTAATGTAACTTACTTGGGATGCAGTCATTAGGTCAACAGTCAAAAGGCTGACCACTATTGGCTGACAGTCAAAGGGTTGACACATGAAAAGTCAACATGTATTAGGACGAAAAGGTCAACATGAGTTTTTCACTTATTTCACTTATAAGGACTTGTTCATAATTTACCATCTCCATGGACTTGGAACATAAAAGTGTGGAGAGCCATACTGGTGGACGTGGTACACTTATATGGTGCCCATGCCAACATATACAAAATAGTGAAAAACTCATGTCAACCTTTCCCCACGTTGACCTAATGCATGTCATTTTCGATGTGCCAACCTTTTGACTCTTGACCAACACACTGTCGACCTAACTACAAGCACCCATACACTTCACTTCTAATTAAAAGCACCAGAGCTCGCCAATCATCTCTGTATTATTTATGGGGGATGGGGGGAGGGATATCGACCCACCCTACTAGTGCATCACATGTTGGGGCTATGCAGAGACTTCTGTAAAGGAGATGAGGACACCGGTGAGGGACAGGCACACGCTGGTAGCAACACTGTGCCCTGTAGTAGGTTCTGTATCCCAGTCTATAGCGGTAAACCCCGGGGGAGCAATATGAATAAAGCTTTGTGCCTACACGAGGAAAACAAGAGACCCAACCATCACACATCCAGATGCTTCATAAGGTCTCCCGGACATCACCCCAGCACTGCTCGCTCGCCCAGCGCATCCCCGACATTACCTGATACCGCAGCAGCTCCCCCACATCCATATCTGCCGGCCGGAGTACCACCACGCTGCAGTAAAGTGCGAGAGTCCTCTTCTTTAACGTAAATTGCAACACGAAAACTCCGTTTGCTTCACTGCCGTAAAACACGAGCTGTCGTAAAACGTTCTTTGCCACACTGTCATAAAGCGCAACCTCCGATTAGGCTTGCGGTTGAATCAGATTTTCGGTATTTACCCACACTTTGGTGACTTGGGCTGAGCAGTGCGTAGCAGCCTCAGGTAGCATGAAGGGACTTGTAGTTCTCCAGCAGCCAGTGAGCTTCGTTTTATATTGTTACTATGTAATTGCAAGTTACATTAGGTATTATAATTTTTAAATTGCCAAACCAGTGTTGTCTTCTGTTTCTAATGCTGAGTACACACAAGCACGATGCTGCTTGTGAGCGGGTCGTCACAGGAACGTAAGACCCGCTCACGAGCTGATGGAGCCGCCGACCCGCACAGAAAAGGCACCTGATGTGATTGCAATCCGATCGCGACCCACACCCACTACAATGGTCGTTTCTCAGATCCTACCTGCTGCAGGTAGGATCTCAGAAAAGACCTAACGACCTGTGGGGCCGCGCATCGGATCGGGATATATACTCAATAGCCCAAAATCCCCTTCTACAAACGCCATGGACAGTTTGGCATCATAGGCAAATCTAGAAATTTGGTAAGGGGTTGTCCCAGATCCAAACACTGAAGCAAGTTGGGCCTTTGCGTGGCAAGAAGGGGGCGTGTCCTTGGGGAAAAGGAGCCATGTCATCACAAAAAGGGGAGTGGTATTACACATTAGACCACACACTGTAATGCCCATTGCAAATGACCCCACACACCGGTGATGCCAATACATATTATGCCATGACATATAAGTGCCACTTACCCACATGCTCATTGCTAGAAGATTCATTCTCAATGCCAGGGGCTTCATGCTTGATGCCAGGGGCTTCATTTTCGATGCCAAGGGGATCTCATGCTCGTTGTCACTGGGGATTACATGCTTGTTGGTACAGGGGATAACATGCATGAATGGAAGCGATGGGGAGGGAGCACCAAGATAGCCATCATTAGTCAGGAGGAAGGAGAGGGGCCTTTGCATGGGCTAACCCCTGCAGGAGTGGAGAGCAAGAGCAGGCAGCGGGTGCTGGCGGCTGCGGACTCCCCCATAGTGAAGTGGGGTCCTCCAAGGCCGCGGGAGTGATGCGGAGCCGGGAGCCGCCACGGAGCTGAGCAGCCGGCCAGGTGTATAAATCGAGGCCCCAGCTCCGTTAATGAGGTAGGCCGCAACCGGGTAAATGGTCCCCCTTCTCTGCACCAAGCGTCGGAGGGGGCTGCTGGGTAGCAAAACAGGGGCAGCATTGGTAGTATTGGTGGCGGCTCCTGAGTGGCTGCCGGACCGCTAGCTCCTATTAGCTCACAGTCCAGCGGGGGCATTGAAGCTATAGACACTGGAGCACTGCCACTGCTTAACTTTGCCAGTAACTATACAGCCGGGCAGCGCACAGCTCTTGCTGCCCGGCTGTAATTTCTTTAAATTGTGTGTTTGCGGCAGCCGGTGGTCTAATGGGTGGTCCGGTGCACCCCCTAGATTTGCCTACGCGAGACATAAACATAATCTGAATAGCCACCATTCTCTATTTTTGCCACTAATAGCAAACCCAGAATTCTTAGAAGGTCAGGCATCACAACCTTTTACATCGTGGAAAATAAAGGGATTATACATGTCAAGGCCCTTGTAAACGACACTGTATCAGCCCCCTTGAGGGTCCAGGACATGGCTGAAAAATACATACTTCCTCGATCACAGGCTTTAGCTATGTATCAAGCCCAACATTATGCGAGCTCAGTTCTAACACATCTTTCACCCACTGACAGGACCAATGCCTTAGATACGCTTCTGTTTAGACCAGTGGTAGCCAACCCTAGCCCTCGAGAGCTACCAACAGTTCACATTTTCCAGACACCCTAGCTGCTGCACAGCTGCACTCATTAATCACTGACACATTTTAAAAGATACACAGATGGAGCTAACTAGCTCACTTGTGATTCTGTTAGGAGATCTGCAAAACATGCACTGTTGGTAGCTCTCGAGGACTAAGGTTGGCTACCCCAGGTTTAGACTGACATCTGGTAGATGAGCTATTATCAGACATTACACATGGCAATCACCCCTAGATACCATACGAATGGGTATATATACATGGATGCAGATCTTTCCTCAATATTCAATGACAGACACATCTGTTATGCTCATTCCATTATTCCTGGAAAACATTACCTTCCTCGTGTCACGTTCTGTGGATCTTGCGTGGGAGTCGCTGGAGAGAAGCGGAAGCTGGGCTCCTTAATATAGCTATGCTGCATGGCATAGTGACAATATTAGCTCCCCAATGCGAGTGGCGAGAGCCTTTGAGGTAGGCGACACAGTAATACCGGTAGATGGTGTAGTTAATGAAGATGATATTGATGACGATGGAGATAATAATGAAGATAATGATGAAGACGATAATGAAGATGATAATGATAAATGATGATGATGAAGAAAACGAGAATGATGATTATGAAGACGATAATGACGATGATGATTGCTGAGTGAGGTCGCTGCTGATATGTATGCCGGGATCACTTGAGGTTGTCACCGGTGAGGGCCACCATGGGAACGGAGACACCGGACACCCACCTTTGGGGTGAATGCCCAACGTCAGCCTCAAGTCCAGTGACGGTAGTTGTGAGTCCGTGAGCAATACTATTCTAGAGCAGTAAACGACCAGCAAAGTCGAAGTGGTGGTGCCTTTAATGAGACACCTGGGAAGTCAGGCTGCAGCAGAATGGACCACTGCAGTAATTGCCTTTCAGTAGAGCTGAGAGCTGCTACCTAATGGACAACATTGCACTGACTGACCTGCAGACCCAGCCTGCAGGAATATATATGCTGAACAGAGCTGAGATTGGATCCTTCTGCTATGACATCATAATTAGGGCAGTCAGAACGGATTACAGACTCCGAAAACATGGCCGCCCTCTTGCAGGAGACACTGAGCGGCCAGCAGAGGGAGAGATTGAGTATGATGTAAGCGCCGGGACTCCCCCACGCCAGGAGGAGAGACCGACGCCGACATGGAGACCCCTGCCACCCGGACCCAGAATGCTGGCACAGCGCGGACCGGGACCAGCGGCAGAAGTGCAGGTAAGTGCCACACACGGTGGCCGTGACACCTCGATGTATAGGGAAATGTTTTATAATATCTATCATAATGGCTATCTCTCCCCACATAGACGTTATGTCATAGGCATATCCGAAACTGATACATGCCAAAAATGCGGCAGCTCAGGAGCAACATTTAAACATTGCATGTGGGATTTCCCTCTTATATTCCCCTTTTGGAAACAAGTGCAGGGATTTTCTGTGACTTACCTATTAAACATCCTTCGTTTAATGGCGGAATGGGCCTTGCTGGGTGTATTCTCCCCTAACACACCAATACTACCTGATAGTAAAAAAATAATGCTTATAATCTCAGCAGTGACCCGCAAATGTGTCCTACATCAATGGATTCATGCGGAACCTCTTACCATTCAATTTTCCAGGGCAAAACTTTTTCACATCCCTTCAGAAGGAAGAACGCACAGAAAGTATTTTTTGAATATTAGGAGGGCTTTATTGATTCTTTATCAAATGACCTCAAAACGCAAATGTATAAATGCTTTCGGTCCACACAATGGTATGAAACTAGGAATCTCTTAGGTGACGCCCCAATAGACCTCTTAACACACCAATAACTGTTCCATGTTTTTATGATCCTCCAGCCGTGTTCGTCCACATAAATATACTTGTCTGTTTGGTAAAGACAGAAAGAAATGACAATTTAATCTAATAAAATCTGAACCCATATAGTACTTCATTGTTGTAATAGACACAACTGCATTTTGTTGACTGTATTATTAGAATGCTCAATCCATAATAAAAAATATTTTGAAAAAAAAATATATATATATATCTAAAGCCTTGCGAGTCCACCAAAACATACATTCGGTTCGTAGCTTGACCATTGAATGATTTCTACAGCGCTCGCAGACCTAAGACACCTCTATTGTGTCTTAGGACTGCGGGTGCCCTGTGCGAGAAGCGGACAGCAGCTGATGTTAAAAGGATATGCGCATGCGCTGTTGCTTAAAGGATAAACGCTGTCGCCAAACATCGCTCTCCTTTGTGAATTTGCAACGTTGAGTGCCAACCAGAATAACCTTCTATGTGTACGCAGCACAATATTGGCAGTGACAGGGACCTGATGGGGTGCCGGCATTGGTAAGTTCATACACACATCTAAATGCTGGCAGAGTTGAACGACAGTGGGGGGCCATGCTGCATTCCACATTACACTATAGTGATATCTTCCATCACTCTGAATGTACAGACATCAAAGCAGGGGCGGATCTAGACTTTTTTCTTAGGTGGGGCAATTTAATAATTTATTGTGACTCCTTCTCTTCCTTAACGCCTCCATTTTAGGTTGTCACAAGGATTATTCAAATGTATATATATATATATATATAAAATCTATGTTTATGTGTTCACTCTGTACATACACATTATACACAGCTAAAAGTATACACAGCTAAAAGATCATAGCAGATGTACAGATAAGGAGAGGAACAGACCGTAACCTCTTCAGTGCAGGGCAGGATCCACCAATGCAGCAGAGGATATTGGCAATGACCCGCAGGAGCGCACATCATTAACAATATAGTGTGTAAAAAGCTAGATGATATGCACAAAAATAACACTAATTTTCTCACCTTCAGTGTATGCACAATTGAATATGCCCCTATGGTTTGACAGAATGCATGCCACTCCATCCTGAAACTGAAATCTTGATTTATCTTCTAGCTAGTCAGAGGACCCCATGGACACCTCAGATTATCAACCATATTGCACACAGTCATAGATAAGCCAGTCACAGGGGCATAATTCCCAGAAGCAATGAAGATGCCTGGATCTGGGCTTCAAGCACTGGATTGTACCAGCATTTACATTAATTAGCACCTTTGTTGGCTCACAGTGTTCTCTCACTGATCTGCTGCTCTTCCAATAGAGCTTTGTGGCACACCGGCTGCTGCAGTGTTCATTAGCTCTGTCTCTGGAGCTCTGCCAACACCTGCAAAACAGGACAGGACAGCTCCAGCCTGGTGCACCCACCAATGCTGCTACACTGCAAAATGGTTCCCACCAGTGAAAGCTGGTACGCTACCTCAATTACCAGATATTTTTATTGTCCCTGAAATACCTTATGTAGTACACAGATTACAATATTACATTGGATATATTCTCTTTGTTGTACCACCACAGTGAGGATAAACAGTGTTCAAAGTCTCCCCATATTTATTGTAATCATTGTTCCCCTACTTTAATTCTCGACATAGCCCCCCCAAGCCAGTGTATGTCTCATGTTATCCAGCCTCTGAATGTCTACTGCCAACTGCAGAGACAAATTCTCAAAACTCCCAAGCAGGCCTAATGGAACCTGTGATCACCGGTTGGGGGTGGCAAGTCCTATGCTGTAGAGACTGATGGGTGTACTTACTAAGCACCTTTGTTGAGTTCTTGTCAAAACTGAGGGCATGTTAGTGTTGACAAGAACTCAACAAAGGTGCGTTCTTGTCAACACGAAAACTAAAAGTTCATATCCTTCTCTTCTGTATTGAGTTGGAATATAAGAGTGTACACCAAAGGAGCGGTGTGTTCACACCGGTTCAGATGTCCCCTTGGAACCACACTGAGCTGAGTGTAAAAAGCTTGCATTGTTGAAAACAGCCATTAGATAGTCAAATCTGCTGCATTTTTCGACAAACTACAAGTGGATCGGCAAGTTCTTCAACAGTCATACATGTTTTTTGTTTCCCATGAAATGCATCTTATGTGCATCGGTATGGTAACTAGACGTGGATTTTGATGACAAAAATGATATACAGCATGCCCATATACTGTATGTAATTGTGACTGTAGGCAAACTGGAAAATTATTTGTAATGCAGATACAAGTGCATAACATATGTTCCACTAGTTGGGAAACAATACTCACTATTGCATATTCTGGTGGAAAAGGTTGATGTAATATCAGATTATGCAACAAACAGCAACAGAACACTGGGCCTTATTCTGGTTGGTGCGGCCGGGCCGTACGCGTACGTTCTGGGTTTTTTAATGATCTGCGCATGCGTACCATCTCCAATGCGCAGGCGCGAACACTCCACAACGCTTACGGACGGGTCTCTACGTGCGAAAAAACCTGTACGCGAGAGTACGGGCATTGGGGGCGGCATAGGGGCGTGATGAGGGGAGCGGCCGAAATAATGAGGGAAAATGGGCGTAAATATGGGCGTACACGGGGGTGTGCACCAAAAATGAACGGTGCTACTACCGCACGATCGCCTAAAGCACCGTTCATTTCGGACAAAAAACAGGCGCCCGCCAACCGCCAGCTCAGACCACCCCTACAGATACCGCATGCCAGCGTGCGCCTGGGTTTGCTAATTAACGCTGATTACTACTCAAACACATAAACCTAAATGTAATAACCAATGCTGCAGTCTATTAAGTCCAAACCATGATTTCACTACCTGCAAGCCACACACAGCACTCAAACACATTGGAAGCTTATCTTTCTATACTTCTCTACATTTAAAGGTTTGTTTAATTTAAGGTAAGAATCTTTTTAAGACCTGCTTATATATGCTAAGGTAGGTATTTGTTAAACAGTTATACACATTCACTACGTGCTTTCATAGACTTTACACAGTAGCACACTCAATCTACACAAGTCGACATGTGTCAACGTGTTCACTCTAATACAAACATAGGTTTTGTATTTATGATACAATAACATAAACCACATCTAACACCTACAAAGGATGTTTCAGCAATGTTTTAAGGCCATGCCCACTATTTTGCACACAATCTTCAATTGAGTTAATAGAAAACAATAATTGAATAACAATTAGAATAATTAATTAATTGTCAGAATTGTAGTTGAAAGGCAAGATTTGCAGGTCCATATATGTGAAGGGTATGCCAGCGTGCATGGACGTACGCTCACTCTCACGAGCGGTGACATAAGCTGAGTTTTCTATTGAAAACAATAGGGACCCGTCCGTGCAAGCTGGCGTACGCTCAGATAGCCGCAAGAAGTCGGTGGGAAGACGGAGGAGAGACGTCCGTAAACGGTGGCGTACACTCTGTTGTACGCCAGTTGTCGGAGTGTAAGGGCTGGTCCGTCCGTGTACGTTGGCGTACGCTCAATTGTACGCCACTCCCCTTCGACGTTGTTTCTGGCCGTACGTATGCGGCTGATTTGTGGGTGGACTTAACTCCAACGGCCGCGTACGGAGAGCGTACGTTAATAGTGAACGTACGCACGTTTGGCTGCTCCGATCAGAATAACCTCCACTATCAGGCACAGTGGTTTGATTAGATAGCAACATTCTGCCAGATTTATCAAGTTTCCTAAATGTAGATATTAATAGTCCAAAGGTGTGTTGTGCACCAATCAGCTGCAACATAAAAAGCATCTATTCCTAATATTCCATAGGTCTCCCTCAAAGTTCTCATTTGTCAAGTCATGGACTCCACAAAAGTTCTGAGATGCCCTGTGGTATCTATCACCTCGATGTTAGCAGCAGGTACTTTAACTCCTGTAAGTTGCGAGATAGGGCCTCCATTGCTGAGCCTTGTTTTTTCAACATATCCAAAAGTCAATCAGATTGAGATATGAGGAATTTGGAGGCTATGCCAATATCTTGTGATTTTTCTCATGTTCCTCCAACCATTCATGAAATTTTAGGGTGTGACAGGGTGCATTATCCTGCTGGAAAAAAACCCCACTGCTTATAGGGAATACCATTGCCATGAAGAGATGTACTGTATCTGCAAAAAAGTTAGGGTAAGTGATATGTGTCAAAGTAACGGCCATATGAGTGCCAAGGTTTCTCAGCAGAACATTACCCAGAGCATAACACTGCCTCCGTCGGCTTGTCTTCTGCTCAGACTGCATTTTGAAATCATCCCTTTCCAAGATACACAAAACAAAAACCTTTAGCAGTTGCTCCATGGACCATTTCAAAAGCCCCTGTTACCAGTGGCGTAACCAGATTTTTTTAAATAGTGTTGTGCCGCTGCCCATACCCCCTTCAGCAGTGAAGCAGGGAACCCTCAGTGGCAGATGACGGGCGGCTGTAGGAGGAGACCAGCGCTGGGCCGAGCGGAAGACTGGCGTGGCCGACCTGGCCTGGCACAGGGGACCAGCGCAGAGTGGAGCGCAAGACCGATGCGGCTGGAAGCAGAGGATGGTGCTGTCGGGAACACGAGACCGGTGCCGGGCAGGGCGGAAGACTAATGCGGCAGGGGACCAGCAAATGCAGGAGACTGGAATGGCTGGCGATGTCAGGAGCAGATGAGCAGCACAGAGTGGAGCACACGACTGATGCGGCCGGAAGCAGGGGGATGGTGCTGTCTCCTTTCTCTCCCTGACACCTCTCTTTTGCTCTCTCTCAACATCTCTCCTCCTGACACTCTTTTTTCCACTCTCTTTACCTCCCTGACATTCTCTCTCCTGAATGTACCCATCCCTTTCTTTCTTGCTCATCTCCCTCTCTCTTTTTCTCTCTGACACCCTCTCTCCTCACTTTCTCTCATTCAATCCTTCTCCATAAAGCCTTTCTCTCCCTGACCACCTCTCTCTCAATCCTCCGTATTTTTTTCTTTCCCTGACACCCTCTGTGTTTCTCACTCGCCTCACTCCCCCCCCCCCCAAGGGGCATTGTAGTGACAATGGTAGGGTAGGGGGCCCTTTCAAAATGTTGCTATGGGGCCCACAATGTTCTAGTTACGCCTCTGCCTGTTACCGTTTATGGCAGTGGACAGGGGTTAACATGAAGTTCTGTAGCATAGGACCAGGCGGCTGTGCCTTTGTTCCCCATGTTCATCAATGAGCTTTGTGTGCAGTTCATCGTTTATAGGGATGCCAATCCCCAGCGGACCTGGCGTGCGGCAGTATGGCCTGGGCAGCATGACCTCTGACCATGTCACGCTGTGCAGAGCTGCATGCTGGGGTTGGGAACAGCCAGGCAGTGTCTGAGTAGTCTAATCCCGGGATTGGAAATTCCATTCCCAGGATTAAAATCCCATCAATATTGGGGCCAAATCCCAGGCCACCCTAATTGGTTGTGCCTCCTTGGACCACTTTTGGTAGCGTGGTGAGACAGGGTTAGTTTCACCAGGGAGTGATTTATTTTCATGGTCACAACTTCCCAGTAAAGGAGTAAAGAAAAGCCATCCAGCCTCAGAGAAAGGGCTGTGTAGCCAGGTAAGAGAGCCTGGTTCAGTGCAAAACCAGGATAGGGGCAGGAAATGGGAAAAACCATGGGGCAGGAAATGGGCAAAACCATGTGCACTGCAGGGGGGGCAGATGTAAAATGTGCAGAGAGAATTAGATTTGGGTGAGTTATTTAGTCTCTGTGCAGGGTAAATACTGGCTGCTTTATTTTTACACTGCAATATAGATCTCACTTTGAAGTAAAACCCCACCCAAATTGAATTCTCTATTCACAAGTAACATCTTCCCCCCTGCAGTGCACATGGTTTTGTCCATCTAAGAAGGATTTTGTCAGAAAGAGTAAACTAGGCCCCATGTTTTTTAACACATTTTGGCATTCTTTTTGTAATGCACTGAGCACTGAGGTCATGAGTTTGATTCCCACTATGGCTCTAACTGTGCAGAGTTTGTATATTCTCCCCGTACTTGCGTGGGTTTCCTGCGGGTACTCCGCTTTTCTCCCACAATCCAAAAATATACTGGTAGGCCTGGTAGAATGTCTGTGTGTGCATGTACATGTGGTAGGGAATATAGATTGTAAGCTCCACTGGGGCAGGGACTGATGTGAATGTTCAAATATTCACTGTAAAACACTGCAGAATATGTGTGCGCTATATAAGAAACTGTTAACAAATAAATAATAAATAAGGGTGTGAGGTATGTTTGGGGTCATTATCTTGCTGTAGGGTGAACCCACAGCTGATAAAGCATGTGCCAGAGGGAATGGAGTGACACTGTAAGATGCAATTATTGTGTTTCGAGTCTATGATTCCTTCTATTTTCACCAAATCACCAATGGATCAATTTCTTAAACAGCCCCAGACCATGATAGAGCCTCCTCCATGCTTCACTGTAGGCTCAATGCATGCTGGGACCCAAACAGCTCAAACTTTGATTAGTCTGTGAAAAGAACCTTCTTCCCATCCTCAGATGACCATTTCTTGTGCGCTTTAGCCCAGAGTAGCCTCTGGGCCTCTGCAATGGTTTACGGGATGCTACATACCTCTTTAACCCTGCGAATTTGAGGCGGACAAAGTGTAAACGGCGCTAATGGACTATAACGCAAGTATCCTGATAAAAATATTTATTTTTCACAATAACAATAATAATTCACAATACCACCGGCCGGTGAGACAATATCATACACTTTAGACAAAATAAAATTCAAAAATAAAAATATATATATTAAAAATATGTCTATTTATTATGCTACAGCATACACAGCTTTATGGGTTGGCTAGTAAGCCTAATTTACATGCGCCCAATCGGGCTTTGGCAGCAAACAGGAGGCTTGATATTTGTTAGTATAGCCACGTTTAGTACACTCAATGCAGCTGTTAGACTTGACCCCGCAATTTGGGTAAAACGACGAGTCACAATGACAAGCAATAGATTAGTATTTCAGCTTTTAAGCATGTTAGTCAATCACACACAGAGTTCATCTATGCGGGACCCTCAGGTCACCTTGCAAACAGTGTCAAAGCTGGAGGCGCCCATTCATTCATGAAATGCTGTAGAATTGAAAAGTTGCTTTATACTTTTCCGATATCTGGAAAATGGTTTTATTTGTAATCCACTTGGGGTGACAGTCGCACGCCTGGAGCGGGTCCCCAGCTGCTGGTCTTACCAATGGTGCAGCCTTCTCAAGGTCTTCTGGCTCCGGCTTCAGTCTCCCAGGCTCTAGTGGTTTGTGGCGACAGGCAATTAGTTGATGACGCGTTCCTCGCCTCGCTCCTCGTCAGCGGCTTTGTCAGGCTTTGAGGTGGCTTATGACTTACACGCTCTTCTCTCATGTTGTTATGACTACAGCGTGAATCTGTGGGGCTGTTTTGAACCTTTCTTATATTTGCCCTCTTCTTTTGTGGTCACACGGGGCTGTCCAGGTCGCAGTTGGTTTCGCCATGATTCCAGGGTCCACTGCACCTTACCAAGGGAAAAATCTTCTCATGCCTGCGATTTGTAAACTAAAGCCTGCCTTTCTCAAAGTGATGATGGCAGATCGTTTTGCGATCGATAACTCCTTCCTAAGAGCCATTCATAAAACATTGGTTGTACTCACAAATATATACTAATACATTAATGTGTGACAACCATTAATTACGTTCATCTTTCCTTGAAAATAAAATTCATTGAAATGAATGGCCAGTAGTGTAGTAATCTAATCTTCACTTGCTGCCTATTATATCCCAGCCCTTGACAGATGCCATTGTAAAGAGATAATCAATGTTATTCACTTTACCTCTCAGTGGTTTTAATGTTATCACTGGTCAGTGCATATGCCTCATGTACAGCAGAAGTGTGCAGAAGCGACAATGAAGTCAGCAGCCAGGAGCAAAAGCCATAGGCAGAATCACCTGTGTAAATAGACAGACATGAGTATAATCATATATTGTTTTGACATTGTTTTTAACTTCAGTTAAACATTATAGGAAACTTACCCGGCAGCCATCCCACAGGCATTTGTTCTACCTCAAACATCGCATAGATCATCACACAAACCAGGATAGCCAGCTACAATACTCTTTATTTTTTTATTGCATCACACACCGACTAACCATTCTTGTAAATATATACACTTATTGGTACTTGTTTCCTAGCACGGCCACAATCGGGAGTAATCGTGTACCTTAACTTAAGGTACACGATTACCCCCGATGGACCCGATTTCCTTTGAAATCAGGTCCATTTGGCCGGCTAGGATAAAATATCGGGGGCATCGCGTCGGTCGGGACCGTTAACAATGGTCCCGACGCGACCGACGCGATGCCCGTGATTTCCCCATAGGCTTCAATGTTAAAAAATATTTTAACATTGAAATCGTGTCGGGAAAGGTAAAATATCGGGGGCATCGCGTCGGTCGGGACCATTAACAATGGTCACGACGCGATGCCCCCGATTTTTCCATCGGGTTCAATGTTAAAATATTTTTTGACATTGAAATAGTGAAAAAATTTGAAAAATGTGAAATGGGCCAATATGACCCATTTCACATTATAGATGTCCCCGTCGTCACCCCACGATAGACGCCAACCCGAAGCGTGGCGAGCGCAGCGAGCCCGCGAGGGGCGGCGGTGCGCGTCCTCCGACCTTTTCATTCCCCTACTATCCACGTCGGCGTGGAGTGAGAATAGAATAGTGTGGCGAGCGCAGCGAGCCACCGAGCCCGAAGCGTGGCGAGCGGACGCGGATACCTTCACAGTTATACGCGTCCCCTCGCGGGCTTCACAGGTGTCCGTGGCGACGCGGACACCTGTGAAGTCCGCGAAGGGACGCGTTTACCTGTGAAGGTATCCGCGTCCCCTCGCGGGGCTCGCTGCGCTCGCCACGCTTCGGGCTCGGTGGCTCGCTGCGCTCGCCACACTATTCTATTCTCACTCCACGCCGACGTGGATAGTAGGGGAATGAAAAGGTCGGAGGACGCGCACCGCCGCCCCTCGCAGGCTCGCTGCGCTCGCCACGCTTCGGGTTGGCGTCTATCGTGGGGTGGGGTGTACGACGTTAAATTTGGGGGGGGTTGGCAATATTTTACATTGAATTCAATGTAAAATCGGGTCCCAGGGACCCGATTTACATTTCATAAAAAAAAAAAAATCGGGTCCAAAATCGGTCGGTCGCGTCGATCGCATCGCATGCGATCAAATCGCATGCGATGCGATCGACCCGATTTTTCCGACACGACCACCCCGATGTAAATCGGTGTGGCCGTGCTAGGAAACAAGTACCCACTTATTTTTAGGAGGTCTCATGCATGCCTGAAAAACTACGCTTAGTTTTTGCCACTGTGACTCCTGTATGAGGAAAGCATATGTATGTATTGTAGAGGTCTTCAGGGTTGCTATTGCATGTGCAAGATGGCGGATTAAAGTTGGCTGTATCCAGCATTGTGGAGGGGACTGGTTACAAAAAAATGCAGAGCATACAGCAGCTTGTTCCGTCCTGGAACAGCATGTGAGAATGCAGGTTCTGTCTCAGTTTCTATCCCAAGCTGACCCTTGACAAGTTCAGGGCCATTAAGTTGTGGCGGTTGAAGCAGTACATCTGTATGACCTCACCCTCAGGCACTGAATTGAAGTTTAACCAAACAAGAAAGCATCTAGTCCTGCTTAGACTTCTGGCTCCTCCCAGTCAATGTGGTGTTGTGCTGAGGGGATGAAGCTGGCACCCCAGTACACAGGGTGCTGGCAATTGAGGTACCAGAATCCAGGCTGTTGGCATGCCAAATGTAAGTAGGCCATGGAGGTTCTGGTTGGGGGAAAGGAGTTTAGGTTAAAGGACTAGGGGGTGGGTTAGGGTAAAGCTGTGGAGGCCGAGGTTCAAGGTTAGGCACTAAGGGGGGTAAGGTTAAGGAGGCTTAGGGAAGTTGGTGGAGAGAGTTTGTGTACTTACCGACTAGGTGTTGGGATCCTGACCCTCACCATATCTAACCAGCAGCATAGTAAGTTCCAGAATCGTGTACCCAACTCATGCTGAGTATAGCCTACCCTAAAGGTAATTTTTCCTTCACACACAGTTTGCCACATTGTGGTGTCTCTTTTTTAAATAAATATAGTAATGGAGCTTTCTTCAATAGAATGTGTTTTTCATACTCAAATACGCATCTCAGATGGTAGTCAATTTGCGGTTCCTTTTTAGTCAGTTATGGTTGGTTTTGTACACTTTATGTAAAGTAATGGATTGCTGGTCCAATTAATATTATTGTCTTTATCCCTATATCTAGAGTACATAAATACATTGGCAAAACAATAACAAAGTTACGTACAGTTCAAGACAATGTAGGACAAGTACAGGTTATATAACATTAGCAAACGACACTGAAATAAGTATGAGGGTAGCATAAAATGGATTTGTTGCTGTCTAAATCATATGGAGTACAAGTATTACATACTAAACGGGAGGGCAGATGGTTGACATGGATGGGGAAGGGAGCGAGCACCAAGGGCCTTATTCTAGTTCACTCTTTCTGACAAAATCCTTCTTAGATGGACAAAACCATGTGCACTGCAGGTGGGGCAGGTGTTACTTGTGCAGATAGAATTAGATTTGGGTGGGGTTTTACTTCAAAGTGAGATCTATATTGCAGTGTAAAAATCAAGTAGCCAGTATTTAACCTGCACAGAAACAAAATAACTCACCCAAATCTAATTCGCTCTGCACATTTTACATCTGCCCCCCTGCAGTGCACATGGTTTTTTCCATCTAAGAAGGATTTTGTCAGAAAGAGTGAACTAGAATAACCCCCCAAATGTTCTGTTGTTCTCTAAAATTGGCCGGTCAGTTTTTCATTGGTTTGACTTATAGTGAATGAGTGCATTGCAAAAAAAATGGCAAAATAATCTAAACCAGCGGTTTTCAAGCTGTGGGTCCTGACCCCAAAGTGGCTCCTGAACTTCTCAGCATAGGGTCGAGGCGACTCCATGTTGCTGACCATCAAGCTGATGACTTTTATAATCTCAGTGAGTGATTCAAGGAGACTTAAAAGTCTGTTTAATTGTCTGTTATTTTAGACTCCTCACATCATTAAGTGCCTCCACAATGCTGCCATGTATGTGCTGACTACACATGTGATGTGATGACCTTCTGCACTAAATTTCTGGGGTCTTGTAATTATTGTTATTGTCTGATGGGGTCCCAGAGCAAAATAGTTTGAGGACCCCTGATCTAAACCATTGATTAGTAAATATATTCCCTAGTTTCTTATCACTCTGGTTTGACCTCAACTACAGGAGCAAATTTTCAGACATTGTAGTTGAGGAAACAACTTGTGCTAGGAAGTTAAATAAAAAAAAAATCCCCCCCCCCCAAAAAAATATTGGATATTTATATAACACAGTAATATTTTAATATAGGTTGTCTATAGTTAACAAACCAGAGACTCTCAGATTTATAATAATTAATATTCAACTCCGTGTTTCAAAAGTAGAGTAAAAAAGTATATAGACTAAACAAATGTGTCAGAAACCACGGTGCACGTTCGCATCTGTGCACGCGTCCGCGTTCCTTACCCGCTCGCTGGTGTGTCTTTCGGCGCAGGCCCCTGTCCTGTGCCGTCCCCGGGTACTCTCCATGGCAGGATCTGAGTGGCGTTACCCTGAACTCTTGCCAGGGTGCCACGCTGGTCCTGGGCCAGGCCCACGCCACATGGATGCCGCAATGACACCTGCAATCACATGACTCTGTTGTCCAATGATTTCCCTGTGACCTTTTTGCTCTGACCCATGTGAGCAAAGGTGTGCACAGGTACTTCCTGGACTTAATTGCTTCTGCGGCTTGCAGCCAATCACAGAGCAGCAGGGGGGATATAGCTGAAGACTCTGGCTCATGTTTCCCTGCCTTGAACAACTTGTCTGATTCCTGTTTATATCCAGTCCTCATCAGTCTAGGTGGCCGTACACACGCAGATTTATCTGCAGATCTGTCTGGTTGGGACAAAAACATGGTTATGGATGAGAGCAAATGACATTTGCTTGGAAATGCTGGAAAACTGACAAACTGTCACTCATCCATAACCATGTTTTTGCTCCAACCAGCCAGATCTAAAGATAAATCTTACTAGTGTATGGGCACTCCAGGATCCTGTTCAGAGTCCCCATGGATACCCTGTGCAAACCCCTGTGCATTCTGCTGCTGATATTAAAGCTCCCTGGCTCTCCTCACCTGCCAGGGTACCTTCCTCTCTCTCTACCATCTCCAGCTCCCAAGGGAAGAGGATAGAATACTCCAGAAATCCTCAGCAGAGTTTGATACTGAACTTAAAGGGAAATACCATCTGCAACTCCCAAGCCGACACAGGTGTCAACTCTGCAGTTCCTGTATTCCCAGTGTCGGTTCCCAAGCCATCAACTCATGTGTCGACTCCCAGGTTATCAACAACCGTGTCGGCTCCCTGGCCATCAACAAGCTCCTGTTGACTCCCAGGTAGGGAAGACCCCTCTGGCTCCCAGGCCGTCGTCTTCCCTCCGGCTCCCAGGCCGTCTACAGTACCGTGTTGATTCCCAGGTTGTCAACACTCCCTCTGGCTCCAAGGCCATCTACAGTACCATGTTGACTCGCAGGTCATCAACACTCCCTCTGGCTCCCAGGCCGTCAACACTCCATGCCAGCTCCCCATCGTAAACCCTCCGTGATGGCTTCCAGGCCTTTGACTATTCATTGGCCTCCCAGGCCAGCGCAGACCAAAGTTCCACGCTCCAAGTTCCAAGCTCACTGCCAGTAGTCACTTTTCATCTCCTGTGACTGGCCAGTTAGCTGTGGGGAACTCAGGTCAGAGGGTCACGACCTCGCCACCAAACGCAGCGGAGTCCAAACCTCCTTGCGGGGGTCCCTGGTGAAAACCATTGGTGGTGTTAGACTCCGAGCCTCTGACCAGAGTCTTGTCAAGTCCCCCACCTAGCTGTGCCCGTAGTGTCAGTGTTACTCCTATGAACTGTCCTTACCTATAGCCTCCCGTGTTCCAGTTCCCAGCATCCACCACTGGCCCACTGCTGCCAAAGTCAGGAACACCAGAGACCCGAGCCCTGACAAAATGTATTCTGTATTCTGTGAGAGATGTGTAAAATATCCACTAAAAATGCCAGCGTCGCTCACATTTGATACATAAATGCAAATAGAAAATGTGTAAAAAAAAGATTATATTTGCTATATAAGGTAAACATTGCAGGTCATTAGGATGAATAAAAATGTTTGCTTGGCAATTTTCACACCTATTTTGCCAAACTCACTTGCCACTCAAAGGGTTACATTTATTTATTTATTAGCAAAAGAAATATGATTGACAAATCTAATTCTAATACTAATTCTGGTTTTACTCTTTTGCCGCATCTCTGGGACTTGATGGGACAGTGTCTTGTGATATTCACCAGGGCAAGGGAGTAACTACTATAGGTGCAGCTGCTATGGGGCCCAGAGCTGAAGGGGGCCCAGCTATACTCTTTAAGTAATGTTTTACACACATTTATCACCATCAGTTGCTAAATAGGGGGCCCTTAAAAACCTTTGCTATGGGGCCTCCAAATATCTAGTTACACCCCTGCACCAGGGGATGGCAGCCTGTAAGCTCTTTTGCATAGTAGCCTGTTTAGAAAGTCACACCATATTTAAACTGGGAAACACCGCTACAATATGCCTACTACCAAACTGGACTAATGGCTGTCAGGGACAGGACACCATCACCCGCTCCTGTCTCAGCAGCCTACACACTGCATAAAAGGCCGGTTATCGGGTCTCATGGTTAATAGGCAAATTTAAAAACTAGTAGAACCAACAGGTGACTTCGAATGGGTGACTGTCGGCAGAGGGTACAAACTTGTAAAGTTGAAATCGGTTGGGGATAAGTCAGATTTCCCAAGGACCAGACAAGTATGTACCAAGCTTTAATTCAACCTGTATTTTTGCTGGTTTTCTATGGTATCCACCCACCGACAGTGCTAAATCAATAAGTATTAGATTCTGATTGGTTGTCCATAGCAACAGCCCATTGAAACAGAACTCCCATCTTAATTAATTTCCCCCCATGAGTTTGGTGACTCAGCAGTTCACCGCAGGGATTGATAGTATAGCATATCTGTTTTGTGCACAGCACATACCTATTAAGGCATTAATAGGGCCTTAATGATTGTAATTACATTGCATTCCAAGGCATCAATAAGGCCTTAATTATCGCAATTACATTACATTTTTGAGTTTGAGTTTAGAGATTTTGTAGTTTTATAAAATTCCAGATGTGTAAGACATCTGGAATTTCTGCAGTCGCAACAAATAGTCCAATATACAGGAGCATCAGTTTGCCGGCAGACACCCTCTCCCTGTCCACTGTGGAATCAAAATGAAGTAATCACAGCCTATGGAAAAGAAAACACTGGGTGAGCATAAGCACTACTAAGTGCCCTGCCCACACAGGACAAACTCCACCAACTTCAGGTAATAGAGTAAAATGCTAATATAGCTAAATACACTCAAACACATTTGTAGCCTTTTTTTGTTAAATGTTGTATGCTGGTATTAGTGGCATATAATTATTTTTAATAATACATCTTTTATACTTTTTATAAATTGATTACAACATATATTTTTACTCTCCTTGCTCCTAATGACTTTGGGCCAGATGCACTAAGTTTCAAAAGTGATAAAATGGAGTTACCTGCTCACACTGCCAAGAGTACCAAAACCTGGGTCAATGACCGTGGGATTATTGTAATTAATTGGCCAGCCAACCGGCCTGACCTGAACCCCATAGAAAATATATGGGACAATGCCAAAAGAAAGCTGAGAGACATTAGACCGAACAATGCAGAAGAGCTGAAGGCCACAATTGAAGCATTGTGGTCTTCCATAACCCCTCAGCAGTGCCACAGGCTGATAGCATCCATGCCACACCAAATTGAGGCAATAATTCATGCAAAAGGAGCCCAAACCAAATACTGAGTACATTTGCATGATTAGACGTTTCAGAGGGCCGAAGTTTCTTATTTATATAATTTTTTTTATTGATTTCATCAGTGGTCGAAGTGGGGCGGTATACGGGGGTATGGCATACCCCCACTTTAATCTGAAGATAAAAAAAAAAGTTTTTTTCCCCCTCAGAATGCTCTCTGATCACTCAGCAGCACATATTGTGCTTTTGTAATACCCCTGTACAACGGGGCAGTCTGGCAGGGGACGTTGATGGACAGGGGGGTGTCCGAAGGTGCGCACTATATTCACTCTTTACTTTTCCATACCCCCACTTCAAAATTTCCATACCCCCACTTCAAAATTTCCACTTCGACCACTGGATTTCATGTAATATTCAAATTTTCTAAGATTTTGGATTTGGGGTTTTCATAAAGCGTAATCATCAAAATTATATATAAAGGCTTGAAATATCTCACTTTGTATGTAATGAGTTGAGTTTAAGTTGAATTACTGTAATAAATGAACTTCTGCACGATATTCAAATTTTTTGAGTTTCACCTGTATTTGTTTTTTGTTTTTATTTTTTCTAAAAAAAAATCTGGATGTGTTTTTGAATGTGCAATTTGTAGACAGGTCAAAATGTGTGAATTGTAGCACAACAATTGTTACTACATGTGCGATTATTGGAAAATTTGCGATTTAGGCCCTTTTTTTACCAGTAGGTACTCACCTGTCCCCACCTTCTCCTGCCTCACCTACTAATAACCCACCTGTCACTGGGTGCTCACCTTTCCTCAATCCCCCTGATACTAGGTGGCCCCATGCTCTCACTTTCAGTGCACTTCCAGCAGCATGTGAGAGGAGGGGAGGAGGCAAGACTAAGTAGCTGTACCTGTGCACCCAAAGATGGTGTAAGGGGGAGGAAGAGGTACCCTCACCATCTATACAGTATGTATATTTGTGTATAAGTGATATGTATGTGCGGAACTATACTGTAAGTATGCTTGTGTATGTTTATGATGGTTTGTGATAATATGTACAGTATATAGAACAGTAGGTGATAAGTAAGGCTCAGCATGGTTCGTCAAAAATAGATCATGTCATACTAATTTAATTGGCTTCAATGAGGAAGTCAGTAGAGGGCTGGACTTAGGGAAATCTGTTGATGTAATACTGCTTGATTTTGCTAAAGCCTTTGATACGGTGCCTCATAAAAGGTTATTAATAAAACTAGGTAATTAAGGGTTAGGAGATAACATTTGTAATTGGATTAAAAACTGGTTGCACAATCGGGGACAGAGAGTGGTGGTAAATGGCATACATTCCAGCTGGGGTAAGGTCTAAAGTGGAGTCCCGCAAGATTCAGGGGGAAAATTACTAAGGGATTTTCATAAAAAATAGGTGTATTTGTATCCAGAAATACACCTAATTTTTACAAATTTGTATTTTCTGGATTTACCCGCCGGAGGTTAACAAACTCCTCTTCCATAGTCCGGTGGTTCAGGTTTAGTCGGTTTGTTATTTTTCTTCTCCCCGGGATGCTACTTTACCAAAGAGGACGTGATCTACGCCGGAGGACCCTGGTAAGTATGGTTTCCTTCCACAGGTACCCCTATGGATTTCTTCAGGACCGGACCGATGGACGGAGGGCGACCTACCTACGGACTCAACAAAGGTAAGTATCAGTATGAAAGGGCTCCATGTGAAATAAAGCTTTATTATTCTGCAGGGACTTGTGGTTCTCCAAGTCCTTGCATGCGGAGGAGGCTTGCTGGGACTCATAGTTCACTAGCAATATACAATAGTTTTAATCTATGTTTACACAATTAATCAGCTCAATGCCCACTGCCCAGGGGCATCGAGGATAGTCTGAGGCTTAAGCATGGGCAGGTAAGTTCTGGAAGGGGGGACCCCTTCTTTGGGGGGTTTCCAGGACCCCTGTGCCCATGCTGACTGGTCAGGGGGTGAATGCTTTGGCCAGGGGGGCTGGTATAAAAATCCCCCCCTCCCCCCCCACCGGCTGTGGCATTAACCTGCTGGCTGGTTGGGCCTGGTGCTGGTTCTTATAATACAGGGACCCCATACTCGTTTTACACAATGCAGCCTGCACGGATCTGACTGATCTGTGCAGACTGCCAATACGAATTCGTATTAGCGGCCGTACTAATACAAATTAATACGCCATCGGAAAATACAAAGCAGTCGTATTTGACTACTTTGTAAATTACTGTCTAAAACAGCCGTATGCATTCGTATTCATTCATATTAAGAATATGAATACGAAAAATCGTATTTCTATTCTTCGTAAATTTCCCCCTCAATATTGGGACCCACCTTGTTTAATATATTCATTAATGATAAAGGAAGTGACATAGTGAGTAAAATTACAATATTTGCAGACGACATGAAATTGAGTAAGGATACTAACTCAGGAGAGGATGTGAATAGATAGATAGATAGAATTCCTTTATTCGTCTCACAATGGAGAAATTTACAATACACTACATAGGGACTTAATCAAACTGGAAAGGTGGTCGGAAATGTGGAAAATGCAGTTTAACATTAATAAATGTAAAGTAATTGTCAGCATCTGGGTTTTCTGTGTTCCTGGCTGTGACCTTGGGGGCGCAGGGAACTGAAAGCAGGGTGTCTTGAGGTATGGAGAACTCATGCACTGGGCCATCAGGAAGAAACCGAACCAGAGAGTTGGCGGAGACCAGGAACAAGGGTGCAGAGTATAACTTGTTAGCGGTATTCACCAGGGAGCCATCATCAAGCAATACTATTCAATTATCCATGTTGGTTAATACTAATTAAGTTATGAAGATCTAAATATTTTTGGATACCATCCCTTAAAAACCCCTCAACTATTTTACCCACTATGGATGTTAGACTCACAGGTCTGTAGTTAGCTGGGTCGTCCCTTTTTGATTTTTTGAATATTGGTACTACCTCTGCTATTCTCCAGTCCTTTGGTACCCTACCCGATGAAAGTGAGTTTTCAAAAACATAATACAGAGGGGTCGCTATTTCCTCCCTTAATTCCATTAGAACCCTAGGATGAATCCCATCTGGGCCTGGCGATTTGTTTGTTTTGATTTTGCTGAGTCGCGATTTTATCTCATCTGTCGTGAAATCGATATTGAGATCTAGATTGTTCGACCCATTTGTGGTACCTGTATGCTCCTCTGTCTGCTCTTCCCTAGTAAACAGTAATGACTAAAACTCGTTTAACAGTTCTGCTTCTCCTTTATCCTCTGTACAGCTTTTTACGTTGGTACTGATTAATGAGCCTAAGTTTTCTTTAATTATTCCTTTACTATTGATGTATTTGAAAAACTTTTTGGATTGTTTTGCTCTCGTCAGCTATACGTTCTTCATTCTGCCTTTTAGCTACTTTGATTACCCTTTTACAAATTGTATTTAATTCTTTGTATGAACGCCTCTTCATTCATATCATACTTATAAAATGTAAATGTTTGTGTCTTATTGTTAATTGCTGTCCTAACTTTTTTGTCCATCCCTGTTTTTTCTTATTGTTAGATGCGCCCCATTGTTTTGTCCATTAGAGAGTGATTGAGCCTTTCCGAATGAATCAGAATAAACCCCAAGTGAGAGATTGGTATAAAGAGGATTGACATAACAGTGGAATATAGTAGTGAAAGAGTTAATGTGTGTACCCATTTCACAGATGCTGGGTAAGGAAACCCCCCACAGAGGGCGCTTTATATATTACACTTTGGACTTAATGGACTGAAGTCACTGAACATTTACAGAGATGTCAGGACTTCTAATTACAGCTGTTAGAGCACATTAGAGGAGGGGGGCAGAGGAAAATGAGAAAGAAAGGAGAGCAGGGGAGCTGCAGAATAATGGCAAGGGAATCAGAAGCAGAGAGTGGGTAAAGGGCAGGGCGGAGGAGAGAACTAGATGAAAAGAGTAAAATGGGACATTAAGGCATGGTTGTTTGTGATGCAGAAAATGAACAGGAACAATTAATGAACAGAACTGTGTAGGATGAAAAGAAAGGTGGTGTAGTGGGCCGAGGGGAAAATCAGTCAGAAGAAAAGCGTCTATGGTTAAAAAAGAAAATATATATGTGAGAGGTGAACAGAAAGAATGATGAGGGGCAATAAGGAATATGGGGCTAGAAGGAGGAGTGATTTATAAGGAGGCAGTAGAGTTACTAGGAGAAGGGGGGAGGGGGGCACTGACGAGAAGTGGAAGATTTTTTCATTTGTGCTTTAATTCACTTTTCATCTCCAGTCTGGAGATCTAATTCCGATCCAATAATTGTAACTAGCTGGCAAAGAGCAGCCAAGAGAGGGCAAGAATTAAATCAGCAAAGAGCACTCATAGCCCCCACTTCCTGAATGTTAATAGTCTCAGTAACCCTTTGCTTACTAAATGTCTATGCCACGAGTGACCTCCGTCAGCCAGCCATTGAGTGCACATATCTATTCTTTTCCTTACCATATTCTATTTTCTAGCTCAATTTTCTCTCTCATACCTCTGCAACAATTTCTTGCTGGATTGAACAGATCTCAGCACATTGTATTTTAATGTAGGAAATGGCCTTTGTGATGTGCAGGGACAATTTGTAAAATGTCATGCCATTACAGCTAGTACATGGGGATCATTTATACCTCTTTTTCACTAGCAACGTGGGTCAGACCCGGTAATATGTACTCGGAACGATACTGGGTTGGACATGGGTTTAAGACACATTTCCACTACAGTGCTACCCGGCAAATTGCTGGATCAGCCCCGTTTATACTTAACCCAGGTAAAGCCTGTTTTTTCCTATAGATTACATAACAAAAGGCTTTTTAAAAGGGCTTTACCAATGGGAGGTCACAAAACAGGGCCACCATTACCCCAAAGAGCCACCATTAAAGAAAACATTTCCTGATTAAAGAAGAGACCACAAATATTTATTTGAAAAAGTTTGTGCTTTTATTTTAGTCCCAAATATTCAATATGAAACCTTTCCTCACACAAGACACGTAAAACTTTTGTGAAAACTGTTGTTTGCAGCATACCTGAGCCATTGGTGTACCTAGACATGTAAAAAGTGCACATAAACATCTACAAAATGCACATGAAAATACCCCAGAAGCTCCAATCAGCTCTGTTTTTCAAATATACCGGATTGGGAGCTTTTCCACTACCCCTGAATCCAGGTGCAAACCGGGTCCAACCCTGATCATTACCTGGGTTGGATTGCAGGGGAATCCGTACTAGTTTATTTGACATGAGAGCATTTCCACTAGCAGAAAACACAGGTAGATGCACGTCCCCGCTGAAATGACAGGGTTATTTCTGCTAGTGGAAAAGGGGTGGAAATGTGTCTTTTACCCATGTCCAAACCGGCTTCGAACCGGGTACAACTTACCGGGTCTGACCCAGGTTGCTAGTGGAAAAGGGGTATACGTGTTAGCCAAAAATCTAGCTACAAGGTCACATTTTCCACATGTACGGGGGGAATTTAAGAAGTGAGGATAGACTTGGGGATTTATTTACTAAGTGTGGGTTTACAGAAGTGGTGCAGTCTCATATAGCAACCTATACGATTCTAGCTATTATCTTATAGAAGGTCATAGGCATGCGCACAATGTTGGGGGTGCACAGACACACCCGAATGCAAACCTCCTTGCCGCTAGCAATACCAACAATACCTTTTATCAAAGACTTTTGCTTTTTAGAACTGTGGGGTAGATTTATTAACATTCGATCAGGGGAATATGCGTTATCCCCATGCGTTAAGGCATGGGATAGTGCTTCACCTGATCTATGACACCCGCTGGGTGTCTAACATGCAGCGGCGTGGAACAGGAGGCATAGCGCAGGGACGATATTTTGTACTGCGTGCCTGCCTCCTGCCTAATTTATGAACATTCAGCATCGCTGACCATTCCGCCGCCTGCAGCTATCAGCTTCAACAGCTGCAGGAGGCGATGCCCTATGCTCACAGCAGGGACAGCGTTGTCCCTGATGCTGGCTATGAGCTGCGCTGGGGATCTTGCGAGAGTAGCGAGATCCCGCGCATGCGCAATGAGCAGGCCGGGGGAAAGGAGACAGCGCATCCGAGTTAGCGCTCCCCCGCTTCGTTGGGCAAAATGTTAATACATGTTGTCGGCCTCCCCTCCTGCTTCACCTCGCTAATCAGGTGAAGCAGGAAGTTTTATAGCGGCGCGTTATAATAAATCTACCCCTGTATTCCATTAAAAGAAGCCCAATCAATTACAATATTTGTGTTTTGCATTGTTACTTGTACTAGACCATTGTCATTTCACTACATACCTGTGTCATCCATATATATATATATATATATATATATATATATATATATATATATATGGCGTGGCCTGACTAACGCAACCCGGAACTACCAGCGCTAGAGGCATCACGAGCCGTGCCGGGACTGAGCCAGACGCTGAAGCGCTGAGATCGGCGAAATAGTACCGGAGGGATCCGTGAGTGCACTGTGGAGGCCGGTGGCCTAAGATATTTGCCAGTGTGGATATATAAATCTTGTGGTAATCAGCCCACTGCTGATGATAATTGTGGTACGCAGACTGTACTTATGCTGCTGAGACTTTAGCATGATTTTTAAAGTTTAATAAAAACGTTAATGCACTATCCGGCACCCTTTCTATCTTTCGTAGTGTATTGTTGTGGGTCCTACAGGAAACAGGAGGAGCGTTCCCTAGTAGGGCAAGTGCTTTTACTATCAAACAGTGGACTTGCCAGAAGGTGGACTTTTTAGCAGGTGTCAGCGCACCTAAATCTTAGATAGATAGATAGATATTTGACTTTATTTGCATGTACTGTTACACAGAATTAAAAGATTAAAACTGAGATAGGCAGGAGATTATGGTGTGGCTGAGAGACGTTTTATATTGTAGTGAGTGCCAATAGTTGATGGTAGACATGCCTGATTGGCGGTGTTAGACACACCCAATATGTTGTGCTAGATGCACACCTTTGACAGTGCACTCCCTAATTAAATGTGCCTATGTAGAAGGTGCTAGATTAATAATAATAAGTAGAATCTGATTACTATATGCAACATCTCCACTTAATCTTTAGTAAATATGCAATTTAGAGTTGGGAGGGGGGATGTACCGGAGCTCACATTGTTTGTGTGCTACATGCAAAAATTAGTAGTATTTGTTCTCCATGAACAACAAAAAAAACGCCTGTATGCATCACCCAACACAGGCAGGGACAGAGGCTCTGAATTAAGCCCCTCCCTATGATGCATCGAGTGTCTTACAGGCGGCGCTGTGCATGTGCAGTCATGGTGACTGTCATGATTGATGCGAGTGGACCGCGTTCGCACGGTCCGTCCGAGCAAATTCCGCATTCTCTCGTGAGAGAGTGAGTCCGCCCACAGCACAGCCGTGCATGGACGGAGTCAGCAACCGACAATGGGGAGTCGCGTTCATATGAGCGTACGCCACCGTGCTCAGACGGATCTCAGCCTTTCCCACCGACATCTGGCGTACATATGAGCGTACGCCACTGTGCTCGGCCGGATCTCAGCCTTTTTCGCTCGGAGACTCAGCGTGTCCATGAGCATAAGACATTTAACAAACATTGCAAGTAGAAAAGGTGACCCAAAAACACATTGTTGGTGTTAGACGTGATAGATGTGTGAAAATTAGTAATGTGACTTGTATGTTTGTGTTGCAGTGAAACAGTTAACACATGTCAACTCCTATGATTTGTGGATCCTGTTTTCAAAATATGGAAAACAAACTTGCATTAAGGGTGTAGATGTATGCAAAATAAATAAATGTTGAACCATGTGTAATTGGATTAATACTACATAAAAATAAACCAACCTTTAAATGGTGAGAAGTGTAGAAAGAGAACCTTCCAAAGTATTTCAGGGCTGTGTATGGCTTGCAGGTACTGAAATTAGGCATTTCACTTAATAGGCTGCAGCATTGCTTAATATTGCAGTCAGGTGTATGCAATTTAATTGTAATTGGCGTTAATTAGCAGACCAGGGTGTCCGCACTCAGGAGAAAACTCTTAAGCCCTGTACACATGCTTAGATTTGCTTTAGATTTGATGTTAGATTAGATTTTCTATTAGATCTGGCATTAAATCATCCCATTTGATTTGGCATTAGATCTGTACTTTTGCATTCGATTCGATTTCACAATGTACGCCCAGTTTTGCCCACTTTTCTGGCCTCTCCCATAAAGACGCCCACATCAAACCCACTGTCACCGTGTGATAGCGGACAGGATTTTTTGCTCGGGATGGTCCGTTCGCGTTCGGTGTGCTATTGCCGCACATGCACATATCGAATGGTACGCATGCGCAGTTGAAAAAAAACCTCTGGACCGTGCGAACGCGGTCCTCCCGCACCAACCAGAATAACCCCCTACATCTTATGATGATGCGGTAGCTGCAGAGGCCAATATCAGGATATTGGTAAATCTGGCACCACCACAACCCCGATAGATACCTTTGGTGGAGACAGTTACAGGTGGCTTTGGAGGGATCAAGGAGAGAGGGGGCATCACACGCCGCTATTCTCCTCTCCCTTGAAAGCCAGGAGAGGAAGCGCACGCATGCGCCTGCCCGGCACATGCACACATGCGACAAAGGTTGCACACGTGCACAAATGCCAGGGCCGATTCGGTGGCCCAGTCTGTCGTTGATTGCAAGGATACATATTATTTCCGGTCCCTTAATCAGGATTTGCTGTTGTGTTTAGATTAAGTTTACTCTACAGATATTGGGCGGAATGCTCTAACATCTTTCCCCTGCACATCACCAGCTACCGCTGACATAATTATCGCATAACATATGCGATAATTGGGACAGTCACAAATAATCGTGACTGTCCTGTGAAAGTTGGGAGATACCATTATTATGTGACCCATAATATGGGGACAAACCTAATGTGGACAAACTAAAGGTGGCCATACACACGCAGATTTATCTTCATATCTGGCTGGTTGGAACAAAAACATGGTTATGGATGAGAGCAAATGACAGTTGACCATTTGCTTGGAAATGCTGGAAAACTGACAAACTGTCACTCATACATAACCATGTTTTTGTTCCAACCAGCCAGATCTGAAGATAAATCTTACTAGTGTATGGGCACCTTTAGAGGTGGCGCAATATGCATGTCCTTTTGTCAAGTGAAGTGGATGTTTGCCTTTCAGCTTTGCAAGGAAAGCTCTAGAAATGTCTCCTCTTCATCTTCGTCTCACTACATAATTTTGATCTGAAGCACAGAATGTTGTCTTAGTATTGGAACAGATTAGAAACATCATCTAGCAAGAAACATACATCATTCCCTTTTTAGTTTTTGCTTACAGCGCATGTGTAGAACTGCGTTTACTAATTTTTGCATATGTCAGATCTGTTTAGTCAGGGAGAATGTGATCTGATCTCTTAGGGAGCTTCAGGGTGGGAACTGGGAAGTGACATTGCCATTACACATAACAACCACTCTGACTTGTGGGAGTGTAATGGACTGTAATTCTAACGGACCCATTTATCATTGACCACATTGTAAAATGCGATCCTAATTGTGGGATGTGTCATCCCCCGTTTGCAAGGACAGGGTTCTGAAAGGAGCCCGTTCCTGTGATGCGCTTAGCTGGAAGCCGAGGGGTCTGCGCATGCCCCGGTAGCAATGCGATCAAGAGCCCATAGGCTTCAATGGGCTATTGCCATCTCAGGGATGGAAAGCTACATCAGGCAGCTTTGCATCCCCCATAGAAACCCATGAGGGATGCGGCTGGCAGTGGTGAAGGGGGGATTGCAGCAGGGATAGGAGATTCCTGCTGCGGTCCTCCTTTGTTACATTACAGTGATACTTAATGTTTGCGGCTAACCCCCGAAAACGGGTGTTTTCAGGGATTTAGCCGCAAATATTGTTTGATAAATGCAAATCTTGTGCACTTGGAAGAAAACTCTGTTTCAGATATATCTCTTACACATAGCATAAGGTTGGTGCAATTTTTGATACTACTGATAATTGTAAAAACAAATAATGGCATTGGTTTCTGCTTTCACGTGCATAAACCCCCACTTTCTGCTTGCATATGTATGAACCCTGCTCTGGTTTCTGCATTGCACGCATGACCAGCCGCATTGGTTTCTGCTTGCAAACACATGAACCCCACATTGGTTGAACAGATACTTGCATTTGCATGTACACATCATTATAATTACTATATGTACAGTTGTATTTTAAAAACATTATTCATGCTGCTCTATGTCTCACAACAGTGTACTATTTATGTCAGTCCTTCAGTCCTTTTTACTGCTTGTCTCCAGCTTTTCTTCATTCTTATTCTACTGCTCACCATCCCCACCATTCAGCCCTGTCTCTGCACCTCATATTCTATTTTCTCTTTCTCTCTTTTCCCTCTATCTCCTAGCTCAGGGGAAATCAGCATTGCTGGTCGGAGCTCCTCTAGTGTACAGTGTGCAGAGCAGCACCTGCCATCATGCGGAACATGCACTGTTCCGCTCTGGTGAGCACAGAATTAAACTGGCCAGAATCCTACATTTATGAAAAGATTTGTTTATCAGGAGCGCTCTGTCTGTTAGCGCACATATTTATGTGAATGTTTTACCATTATCCCTACATTAATATCCATTAACCATTGAAATTAATCAAAATTAATTAATACTTTATTACACCAGTACTGTAGGACACATAAACATCATGAATAAATGATAAACTGCATAATGCACTTATCTACACAGTAGCTGTTGATGCATTCACACCCCCCCCCCCATTAAACTTGCAATTACTTCTGCAGATCAACATGAAAGATACTCTGATTTAATTTCACATATCTTATATAAAATTCTATATTTATATAGCACCACTATATTCCACATCGCTTAGCAAATCAGTCACAAAAGTCCCTGTGCCATTGAAGCTTAAGATTTAATTGACCATTTTGTCAATTAACCTCAAGCTGAGTACACACTAAACGATCTGTGTACCCAGCGACCTTGTTAGTGAAAGGGCCAGCGGGGTGCCAGCATCAGCAAGTGCAAGGGAAGCTAGGGCCATGCTGCATTCCATAATATGGCTCTTGCTAGTGATATCCTCCGTTGTCCTGCATGTATGGAGGATATCGCTGACCAGGTGGGGGCGTGCATCGTCAGCAACATTAGGGGTTATGCAGACCTGCTGTGCTGCTAATTTGTAGAGCCCTGCAATCAGGTAATCATCGCCCAACCCGAGGGAAATCCTGCTCTGTGCAAGCATGCGAAAAGCTTGCGAAATTATCACAGCCCTGGGATTAGTTGTAATTCCATTGGCATCCGCTCAACATCCAGTGTGTGTGCAGTCTGTGCATATCCCAAGACCTACTCGGCCAGAGCGATAGAAACAGGTTGATTGGGGCCAGAGCTGACGTCACACACCCTCCCTGAAAACACCTTAGCGCTCCCAGTTAATGGCTTGGTGACATCCACAAATTGTGGCTTCCTGTCAATCAACTTGCTTACGGCCAGCGATTTAAAAAAGACACTGGATTTTATCGCAGGAATGCCCCGAGCATGTGTACTGCGAATTTGCAGCCGTGTGATTAAGTCTTAATAACCGCCATTGTGCGTACTCACTGGACAATATTTCGATTTTGTCGCTCCAACCTGTCGTAATCTGCAAAAACTTTAAAAAGTTGTCCAGTTTAAGAGCATGCTTTTTGACTGTGGAATGAGAACCACACTAGAACCGAGTGCTGTGAGGTATCAATGCTAACCACTGTAAATATAGTAATCTAATATTTTCTGTTTACATGATTCCCAGTTCTGTATCTATAAAGAGTATGTACATGTAAAAAGCATTTAAAAGCATTTAAAAATGCAAATGTGGTGACTTATCAGTATGCTTATACTGTAATAATGTACCATATCATGTATGCACAATGTCAGAGTTCTCATACATGTACATATACAACTGCCACTGATAGTACCACAGTAGTTGTGTTGTCCCTCCTGCCATTCTAGCTGACACTGCGTTTTTCTGTGTGAGGCTGTGAAATTATTTTTCTACTTGAACAGTTTTCAATTTAGATTAAGAAAAATTTGAGACCGCGTCAGGAAGCATCAGTAACTCACCCAGGAATGCCTGACAGAGAGGGAGAGAGAAAGAGGAGAGCAAGGGAAACAGGCAGATAATAACAGATGAAGATTATGGAAAGGACGGCGAAACAGAATTTGATGGGAGGGAGTACAAAAAAAAGAACAGTTGGAAATGAAGAGAAGAGAGAATGGACAGAAGATTTGTAAAAAGAAACAGGTAAAAAGCAGCAGTGAGAACCTGCAGTGAAGAAACATAGAAACAAAATAATACACAACTAGGTACATACAAAGTCATGCAAAGGCAGGAAATACATTATAAATCTTTGAGGGAACACAAAATAGCAATTTACACGTTGACCAGTCTTTGTGACAGAAGATCAGAAATTTATACTATAGCATGTAGGAAATGTAGTCTAAATCCTGAAGCTCACAATGCCGCAGGATACCAACAATGAGTATTAGGGTTTCAATTAGTTTTATATTTAGGCACTAGGCGGAGAGTTTGGGTTAGGCTGCCAAAGGAGACAGGGTTAGGATGTAGGAGGGATAGGCTCTAGGAGGGATGGGCTAGGATTCTGTAGTGGTGGGATAGGGTTAGGCTGTAGGAGGGGTGGGTTAGGCTACTGGAAGGGAAGGCTAGGGTTAGGCTGCTAGAGGGATTGGCTAGAGTTAGGCTGTAGGAGGTGTGGGCTAGGCTGCTGGAGTGGTGGGCTAGGGTTAGTCTGTAGGAGGGGTTGGTTAGGCTACTGGAGGGGTGGGCTAGGGTTAGGCTGTAGGAGGGTGGGTTAGGCTACTGGAGGGTTGAGCTAGGGTTAGGCTGTCGGAGGAGTGGGTTAGGGTTAGACTGCTGGAGGGGTGGGCTAGGGTTAGGCTGTAGGAAGGGTGGGCAAGGGTTATGCTGTAGGAGGAGTGGGTTAGGCTGCTGGAGGGGTGAGTTAGGGTTAGACTGTAGGAGGGGTGAGTGCTAGGGTTAGGATGCTGGAGGGGTGGGCTAGGTACAGGCTGTAGGAGGGGTGAGTGCTAGGTTTAGGCTGATGGAGGGGTGGGTTAGGCTTCTGGATGGGTGGGCTAGGGCTAGGATGTAGTTGGGGTCAGCTAGGGTTAGGATATTCAACTTGATTTATTGGCATTGGGAGCATCTGAATTCTGCTGTTGAGATCATGACCATCAAGACCATGGCTGCATGTTGTATACAACCCGCATGTAGTACAGCAATGAGGCAATGACAGCAATGAGGCTATATATGTACTTTTTCATGCAATTTACTGTCATAAAATGCTATTGTCATTGGCTCTGTCCTTAAGAACCTGCTAGACACACAAACATTACAATTTCATAGAGAGGTGATAGTTTTCGCAATATTACTAAATCTTGCAGTAGTGGGATCTTCTCCTGCAGGAACCTACATCCAACCACTAAAAATAGCGACCACACCAAAGACACCCTAACTCTCTGGTCACCATCTCCAGTTCCCAAGTTCCACCAATGTGTTTACAAGCTCCCATTGGAAACCACCTGTACTGAGATATACTATGCCACCAGAGACTTGTTAATCACAGCTTGTAGTTTGCTACCTGCACTGTTCCCAGAATTACTTGCTGGGCTTGATCTGGTATATTTAAAGTGGGAACCCCTGTCACAGCTTTCATGGTAGATGACTCAACTTGTGAATGAGAAATGAGAAGTACATTGAAGCTTTTCATGAGTCCGGACATGGCCCAGGGGATCGAAATGAAGAAGATGAGGACATTGGTACAAATGACTTAGGCCTGAGGCTCTGTAGGTACCTGGGAGCAGTGTAACCATGATGCACCCCACTATGCCGCACCACGCCACCCGGTGTGTTTACAAGTGTGCATACTGTAGCTGTGCCCTCTCCACTGGCTATGTCCTGCACCAGGGCCCTAAACAAAGTCATTTTCTTACCTGCTTATCTTTTTTTTCTGTTGCAATATTTCTGGATTTATGCTTCCACTTCTAAACACATTGGAAGTAAATGATATGATACTATTGACTGTAGCACTATAAACACTATCTGCCTAATTGCAGTCTATTTACTGGTTTAATAAGCTTGATATTTGTCATAAGGACAGCATATTTATTGTTGGTTGCACTGTTTACATACTCAGAACGAGCTGTTTTGGGAGAGAAATAGGGAGATAAGAACAAGCTTCTAAATGTATATTTATTTGTACAGGTATATTGATTTAACCGATGACTTTAATCAAATCAGAATCAGCTTTATTGGCCAGGTATAATTGCGTATACTAGGAATTTGATTTTGATTGCTATTCAACAGCCGGTTAGGTTACAGTTAAACAGTGACAGTACAGATATACATAACACATACAGGTATACGCACGATGTGCCCTGGGGATTGTAGACGCAGAGAACATATATTCGATGCAGGCTTAGATGGCAGGCAAGCCTTGAGCAGGCTTCCAAATATTTGCAATTTTAAAGGAAAGTTTGGGTAATCTGGTACAGGGGGAGGGGCTGGTGTTTGAACAAATTGCTCATATAGGAGAAGTTTAGCTATAGTGGTATGGGGACAGAGGCGTAGCTACGGTGGAGCACATGCTCCGGGCGCAGACATGTCAACTGGCGCCGGAGCTCTGCCACCGGCTCCCCCTGCCCTGCTCGCCCGCTCCCCAGGGCAGCCGCCAGGCACCCTATACCACCCAGTGTGTCAGTCTGACACTACAGAGCGGCTGCTCCACAGTGCAGGGAGGAGCTCTCTCTAGCCTCTCCATCCCCTACTGCTGCTGCTGTACCTAAGGTAAGGAAGCTATCCCACTCAGGGCAGCAGCGATGGCAACCTGAAGTCCCGTCCCTCCCTCCCTCCGTCCGAGCAGAGCAGAGCATACAGCTCCCTCCCCTCCGTCCGAGCAGAGCATACAGCTCCCTCCCTCCCCTCCGTCCGAGCAGAGCATACACATACAGCTCCCTCCGTCCAAGCAGAGCATACAGGGCAGACCCTGACAGCCTAAAACTACGGAGTCACACAGTCCTCACAAGCAGCCAAACACTAGTACTGTGACTTACTAGTGTTACTTTCTGTTCCTTGCAAAAGGCTAGGAACTATTGCACTGCACTCAAATTACGGAGCCCTCCCTACTGTCATCATGCTGCTGCTGCTACACAGAGCAAGCTGCATGTGTCTGGACTCTGGAGCACTTTAACTGTTTGCATCCCTTGTAACAGTAAGTGCTTATAAATAGTTTTGTTAAAAGTGTGTGCCTCCAAGTGTGTAATGGCTAATTATTGTGTGTTTCCAACACCAGCATTAGATGCTGGTTTAGGTGCTACATACAGTATGTTGTTGGTGACTGAGTACTGGTGTTATTATTTATTATGGTGTACCTGTATTATGCTCCCACACCTGCGCCCACCCACATCTGCCCTGCTGATAACTGCAGTAACTCTGCACCCACCACTCCCCCACCCACGCCACCAATCATGGGCATCATGTGTGGCCTTATGTGTAATGGGCATTACGGCATGTGTCTTTATGTGTAATGGGCATTACGGTGCGTGGTATAATGTTAGGTTGTGCCCCCTTTTTGCCACGCATGGGTCCCACCTACTACAAATTGGGGGGGGGGGGGGGGGGGGGGCGCGAAACATGCCCTTGCTCCGGGCACCGTGGAACCTAGCTACACCACTGTATGGGGATGATAGATAATGGCCAGCAATGAAAGATGTATAGGTCATTGCACAGAACACACTGGCTGCAAACTATTTGCTGTACCTCCCTGACCTTGTGAAGTTTTATATAGAAGATTGAACTGCAAGTCTTCAATACAGAAAGTATTGTATGTCAAAACATCAGAACACAACTGTGAAATAATCATACAGGCAGGTCTGTTGTCATGTGTGGAGGTGCAAGGGTAATGCAGGAGGTCTGTTGGCATGTGTGGAGATGTAAGGGAAAAGCAGTAGGTTTGATGGCATGTGTAGAAATCTGGGGAGCATGTGGAGCACAACAGAACTAAGGAGGGTGCTTCTTTGCATGCAACTGCTACAGGTATCAGGGTTCCATGCTCCACCTCTGTGTCCATCAGGTCCTTGGGGGAGGATGGATTGAGGGGACTCTTTTTTCATAGTAGACCTGGCTTGCACTAAACAAATGTAGAATAATAACAGATTAGCAGCACATGTTTTGCAATTAAATGAAAGGAGTGGTGACCTTTGATATTTGCCATTTTTTGCAGGAATTTGCCTCAGATGTTACCATTTTTGAATTGGTTGTGGTAAAATAGGTCTCCAGACATAAGTCAGTAAATTGACCCCATATATTCGACATGACATTGGTCAACACAAAAAAGGTTTAAACTATTTTTTTTTATCCAAAATCTGTCTATTTTCAAGTCTGTGACCACAATTAAGGCAAATGCAGATGATTCGGCAAGGTAAATATTCCCAATTGTTGTCCACGCTGATGACAAAAGTTGGGAAAATGTAAAAGAAATTAAGAATAAAAGTCATACTGACCATTTGTGTGTCGACCACTGCTATGTTGACCTAAGCGGTCGACCATAAACAGTTGACTTTTTACATATCGACCTGTTGACCATGTGGACCTATTGCATGTTGACCTTATGTTGTGGACCTATTGACTGTCTAGTTCAGTGGTCACCAACCTTATTTGGGGTGTGAGCTACTTGAGAAAAATTAAACCACTTGAAGAGCTAATAAAACGGATTCCCTCTTCAACTCGCAGTGACTCCCAACTACATTCCCACTTATCTTTGTGGGGTGTCAGAAGTTCTGCCGTCTCCCACCAGTGGCTACAGGTGGTGTGCATCTTCGTGGGTCCCCGGAGCAGCTTCCAGTATGCTATTGGACAATGACACTGGATCCCTCTGAAGCTGCCAGTGGCCTCCGGGTTCTCTCTTCCTACCTTGTGGTGGCTCCCGGACTCAGGTCCTGATTTCAGGCACTTAATCCCAGCTGACAGCAGTACTGTAGCTAGGCGAGCTACCCAGATTATGACCGTGAGCTACTGGTAGATCCCAAGGTACAGGTTGGAGACCACTGGTCTAGTTAGACACTGTGTGTCCATTGACCATACCTCCTAACTGTCCTAATTTTTTTGTGGGATAGTATAGGTTAATTTCGGACTGTCCCGTGTCTTGCCATGGGTCGGCAGTGTCCCATGGTGGCGGGGGCAGTTGAGGGTTCTCCTAGTCTGCCACTGGGAATAGACGCTGGGCACATGCGCACAGCATCTATTCAGTGAAGCAGGGGGCATGTCCAGCAGCTTATACAGTGCTGGCCATGCCCCCATAGTGTAAAAAAAATGGGGGCGTGAGCAGAGGGTCCGGTGGCATGGTCAGCAGCTTAGACAGTGGTGGCCATGCCCCCACAGTGTTGAAAATGGGAGTGTGACTTGTGGCCGCAAAATCCCAACAGGCCACTCCCCTAATATAGAACACATCCCCTTCTCAGGCGCGCATGGCACAACCTTGTAGGCATCCCAATCAGTGGAACCGTAAAGTTGGGAGGTATGAATGACTACAATTCACACTGTGGGCCTTATTCAGATCTGAGCTCAGTACAAATTTGTTTGGATAATGGGCAAAACCATGTGCACTGCAGGTGGGGCAGATGTAACATGTATATAGAGAGAGTTAAATTAGGGTGGGAAACTGAAATCTAAATTGCAGTGTAAAAGTAATGCAGCCAGTATTTACCCTGCACAGAAACAAAATAACTCACACAAATCTAACTCACTCTATACATGTTACATCTGCCCCACCTACAGTGCACATGGTTTTGCCCATTTTCAAAACAAATTTGTACTGAGCTCAGATCTGAATAAGGCCCAGTGTGTAACTTAATGAAAAGTAGTAAAACAATTCCATATTTAATATATAGCACATTATAAAGCCCACCCTCTTTCTCACCTTACAGAGGACAAATGAGAAGGAAAATGTTATCACTTACATCAGGGGTGTCCAAACTTTTTGCGACGAGGGCCAGTTTTGGTGAGGTGAAAATGTGAGGGGTCGACCATTAAGCCTGACATTCATTGAATCATTAATCGCATCAAAATGGTCCCCCACTCTGCCCCTTCACTGTATATTCCCTAGACTGCCCCCTTCTCTGTATTTCCTCCAGCCTGCCCCCATTCACTGTATATCCCCCACTCTGCCCCCTTCACTGTATATTCCTCTGCATGACAATCTTTCTCTGTATGTCCCCGAGCCTGCTCCTCCTTCTCTGAATGTCCATCACTGCCTCCATTCACTGTATATCCCAAAGCCTGACCCTCCATTCACTGTATGTCCCAAAGCCTGACCCTCCTTCACTGTATGTCCCCCAATCTGCCCTCATTCACTTTTTGACTCCCATTCACTATGTCCAACAGCCTGTACCCCTTCTCTGAATGTCCATCACTGCCTCCATTCACTGTATGTCCCCCAGCCTGGCCCTCCTTCACTGTATGTCCCCCACTCTGCCCCCATTGACTGTATGTCCCCCTGCCTGCCCCCTCCCTTCTCTGTATGTCCCCTGTGTGAGCCAGAGGACGGAGAGGCAAAGCAGGAACTGAAAGGACAGGAGATGCTTGGGCTCCCGCTGCTGCCCTCCTCTACTCTGCATGTTACGGGAGCAAGCTTCCCCCTTGCTGTACCCCCTCCCCACACACTGATGTCACTGTGATTGCGGAGGAGGGTGATATACAATTGCAGCTGTAGGGATTGGATGCATACTCACCCGAAAGACGCCAAACACATCTCACTGTGGCGGCCGGCACCTCCTCACTGCTGCAGACAGCAAGGTAAAGGCGCGCTCGCTGGGGCCCCACCTTTAGTGCTGTGTGTCCCGCATCTGATGCTCCACCCGCTTCTGGCTGGAGGCTGCGGGCCGCTTGAAATGACAGCACGGGCCGCAATTGGCCCCTGGGCCGGACTTTGGACATGCCTGACTTACATTATTTCTAAAGTATTCTTGCACTAATATTGTACCAGATCTGTATGTTAATAATCCTGTCAGCTTTGGACAGATTATTGTATGATGTAGAATGTGAATTGTCTCCACACTATCCTGGTTTATTCTTGAGGTACATTTACTGTATTCCTGCACAGTCTTTGTAGTGCTTGACATCATGGGGGTTATTCTGGTTGATTCGCAAGGCTGCAAATTCGCCGCTTTTCGAGTCCATCAAACCCTGTCCGGTGAATGCTGTGTCCCCGCCCCTCGCTGCGTGTGTTCGCACGCAGGGCCTGGATCTTTAAAATAAACATCCATACACAGCCTGTGGGTGAAGACCCACATCATTCGATAGTCGCCGACCATCAAATGATGGACCTTATTCTGGTTAATTTGCAGCCGGCTTTCCTTCGCATGGGGACCAATGTTTGGCGCACGCACAGCAGCATTCTGCACATGTGCATACACCAGGTGCATGCAGCCACGGCCGGGGGGGGAGGGCACCGGCATGTAGTCACACCCATGGGAATGCCCATAGAATGCATTCTATGGGCGTTCCCATGTAAACGCTGGGCGTTCCCATGGTAATGGGGCCATGACCAGTGGCGTAGCTATAGGGCCGCAGCCCACGCGGTGGCGGGGAGGCGCCGGGGTCTGCGGGCGCTGTTGTTTCTTTGCCAGCTCCCCACTGCTTGTGGGTGCAGCGGGGAGCTGGCAGGGGGGTCCGTGCGGCGCTGATTATGATGTTGCCGGGGTCCCTGCACTCCTGCAGTGAAGTGAAAAAAACTGCGCTACCGCCGTGCGGTGGGGCGGGAAGCGCTTCTAACTTTGAAAACACTGGCCGCACACTGATTGGCTGAGATTCAGCCAATCAGCATGCGCCCAGTGTTTTCAGAGTCAGAAGTGCTTCCCGCGCCGCCGCACGGCGATAGCGCAGCATTTTCCACTTCACTGTAGGAGTGCAGGGACCCCGGCACCATCATAATCAGTGCCGCAGGGACCTCCAGGCTCTCCCTGAACACAGGTACCCCCGTGCCGCATGGACCCCCCTGCCAGCTCCCCGGGGGGGGGGGGGGGTCTTGTCTTTTAACGGGGGGAGGGCGGCGATATTGTCCCGGCGGGGGGGAGCAAAATTTTCTGTTACGCCACTGGCCATGACATGGGTGCTGGGGGTGGGCAGCTGACATCACCGGATGTCAGCTGCCCGCTAACTTCCTCCCAAGGGTGCAGGCTAATCTAAGTGACCTGAGAGTCACTTAGATATGTGTGCACGTTCCACATCATTTGATGGTCGGCGATCATCGAATGATGTGAGTGTTTACCCATAGGCTACGAATGGATGTTAAACATCGATTTGCAGGCCCTGCGTGCAAACACACTCAGCGAGGGAGGGGCGGACATAACACCATACACAAGGCAGGTTCTGGTTGACACAAAAGGGTTCAAATTTGCATCCGAGTGAATCAACCAGAATTATCCCCGATGTGGAACGTGCACGCATATCTCAGTGACTCTCAGGTCACTTAGATTTGCGTGCGCCCTCGGGAGTAAGTAAGCGGGTAGCTGACATCTGGTGATGTCAGCTGCCCACCCCCGGCGCTGATGTCATGACCCGATTACCATGGAAACGCTCATAAAACCCTGGGCGTTCCCATGGGCGCGACTATCTGCCGCCATCCCACGCCCCCTGGCCGCAGCCTTGGGTGCGTGCACCCAGCGAACAGTGCATTCACCGTGGCCGCACGCACCCGGTGTATGCACATGCGCAGATATGACCCTGCGCATGCACATACACCCACCATCTGTCCCCGTGCAAATGTTCTGGTCTGTCCCCTATATTTGTTACTGAGGGACACAGAAGGCATACTGAATTTGTCAATTACCTCTTAAGTAGAGACGTTACATGCAATAGCATTTGTGTGGCTCAGGAGAATTTAGCAGTGACCCTGCTATCTTTCTATGTTCCTCTGTCTTTTTCCTCCAAGCATCTCTACAAAGCTCCATTATCTTTATTTAATCTCTCTTCCTCCGTTTTTCTTTTTCACTCTTAATTCATGATGTCGCAGTCAGTAGTCTCTTTAGTATGTGGTGGATGATATCCTAGTGCGTATGGTCGTACTTTGCCCACAGACAGTCTCTCTGTAATGGTAAATAGGTGCTCCTGGGTGATTGGCAGCCAGGTAATTGCTGTGTGTGGGCCAGGGGTTAATTGAGGTCTGGGATGTGAGTCTCTTATATTGCAGGTGTCAGTGCTTCTTCTCTTTCTGTATTTCTTCCTCTCCCCCTAACATCCTTTCTTTCTGTTGTATAGATTTCCCCTCTGTTCTCTGCCACAAGCGTTTATCACTGCGCAGATTTCCGTAATGTCATTGTTTTGAATTTGTTTCCCATTTTATTCACCCTTCATATTCTGGTTGCTCTCTGACCTTCTCTCTCTCTCTCTCTCTCTCTCTCTCTCTCTCTCTCTCTCTCTGTGTGTGTCCCTCTCTCTGCCTCTCTATTTTTGGTTATCTACCTAACTCCCTTTATTCCACAGAGTTTGGGTCCACATTAGACACAGGAGCTGACTCTTTTCCTTTGTTCATACTCATGTGCATTAGTTTCTTTATAACGGCTGGCAGAAGAGGGTTAAATGAGCCAAGCTGTGGCTGTCGGGAGGAATTTACTTCCCTGTGTTTAAACAGAGTGGGACATTTATCACTTCCCGCTCCAAATGGGTTTGTGTCACTGGCTGGCAGCTGCAATAAGTCACCCGCCCTGCTCTGCTTGCTTGCCACATTTGTCACTGTCACCCATGGGCCAAGAGGGAACCCAGCCCCTGAGCCTGCTGCTGTCAGGGCATCATCCGGTTCCTGCTACACACAATGTCTGTGCCACAGTCTGCAGTGCTCAGTTTCAGGTAGAAGTTATGGTGGCACAACTGCGTGCCATTTGTCCACAGCCCTCGTCATATGACTGCCCCCACATTGCTATGTTTTTACTGCCCTCCACTTTCTCTGTGACCCGTGTCTCCCACATTCCTCTCCATGGGGGTTATTCTAGTTCATTCTTTCTGACAAATTCCTTCTTAGATGGACAAAACCATGTGCACTGCAGGTGGGGCAGATGTAACTTGTGCAGAGAGAATGAGATTTGGGTGGGGTTTTACTTCAAAGTGAGATCTATATTGCAGTGTAAAAATAAAGCAGCCAGTATTTACCCTGCACAGAAACAAAATAACTCACCCAAATCTAATTCTCTCTGCACATTTTACATATGCCCCCCTGCAGTGCACATGGTTTTGTCCATCTAAGAAGGAATTTGTCAGAAAGAGTGAACTAGAATAAGGGCCCATGTTCTTCGCTCTACTATCTCTACTGCTTATCTCACATTTCCCTGTGTGAAGCATTTATCTCTGACTTACCTAACCAATTATGCACACTATGCTTTTATATTATCTCTCACTTTGTCTTACACTGTCGTCTTCACCTGTTGTATGGCCTACATACACCTAACTTCTCATCCGCTTTCTGCTCCTATTTGTCTTTTTCTGCAGTTCTCCCTCTTCTGTAATAAATCTACTTTATTTAAAAGCCTTATCGCTGTGTACCAGGAAATGAGCATCACAACAAGGGTGCAGGGGGCAAGCAGATAAGTACTGCGTCAATGTCATATAGTAGCGGTCAGAGTAGTCACATTCACTGATAATATAAGTGTAGAGGTAGGAGACAATTCTTAGGTTGTTTTGAATTCTATTGTGTTTCATTTTTTTAGATGATTTCGGGAATAAGAAATTCTGTTTATTTATATTTTTATATATATATATATATATTTTAGTTGTATGTGGAATATTAGATAGACAGTGTCTAGAGAGACATTCTATAGGTCAACAAATACAGGTACACACATTTATGGTAGGGTTCATTTTGTTGGGAGCCAATTAACCTACCAATATATTTTTGGAGGTACCCTCTTTGGCACTGCAGAAATACCATAACTGCACCAATCCAGTCTCATGCTCATATCTGTAGTGTCTCTGGGGCATAATTAAAAAAATCCTCCAACGACTGCAGTTTTCTGTGGAATTTTACAACATTTTAGAATGTGACCGTTTAACAATGGGATACCCCAGGCTACTGTATGGCAGAGGTGACCCTTCCCCAGTACATTCAATGGACTGTAAATATGTCCTATTCACAAAGCTCCCAATAGCTAACACTATTGCAGTCCTACACACTTACATGTTCGCTCATTTGTAACCTATGCTTGTCCTATTGTGCATTTGCATTAAACAAGCCAGGTCCAAAGCCTTCAGTGAATTTGAACCTGGTTTGCTTAATCCTTCACTGGATGTGGACCTGGTTCGCTCTAATTGGAGCATGTGTCCTAACGAGATTCTACACAAATTGCACAGGCAAATATTTACTTATTCAGGTGATATGCATCTAATAGAAATTATCTGCAGCAATTTTGTTGGGTACTTGTTTCCTAGCACGGCACCCACTAAGCAAATTGCTTTGCGAGCGATTCTGCATAAGAAAATCAAATTGCATCACATGCAGTTTTTGCGTGCGATGCGATTTTCCTATGTAATTTATTCACTGCTCTTTTTTGCCACGGGCGGTGCGATTGCACCGCAAAATCGCATGCGGACGCATGCGATTTTACAGGGTGCGATGTCATTTACTTTACTATACACTTATATGAGATGCACTGAGATTGAGCCACCCCTCACTATCCATGCCACCCCGAAGCGTGGCAATCGGCATCGGAACGCGGCCTCCCGACCTTTTCATACCCCCACTATCCACGTCGGCGTGGAGTTGAATTTATATAGTGTGGCTTCTGCCGCCGCTCGCCACGCTTCGGGGTGGCGTGGACAGTGGGGGGTCAGTAAAACCTCATTGTATGTCATACAAGTGTATAGCTAATGGCATGGCACCCTATAAAATCGTATGCAATTTTGCGGGAGGTGCGATGCAATGTGATCCCCTGGGGCCAACAGATTAGTGAATAAATTACATTAAAAAAGCGCATCACATGGCACTCAAATGGCCCATGCGATGCAATTTCGGTACAGTAGCATACGTAAGAAAACTGGGTGCCCTGCTAGGAAACAAGTACCTTTGTTGTATAAAACTCCTGAGCTTGAAAAAAACTCAGGAGCCCAAGGTGTGCTCCCTACCACCAGTGCTGTGCCTAAACATGTGCAAAGGGGGCCGTGCGATCGAATTGGGCCATCTCCCGAAGGAGACGGGCCCCGTTTTTCCCCTAACCCCTCTCAACCATAAGGCTGAAGAGGGGAAAATAGGGAACGGTGGGTCCTCTTCGCCGAAGCTTAGAGAGACCCTCATTCCTCAACCCCCGGAAGGGTTAGGATGGTGGGTCCTCCGCACCCGAAGGTTTGGAGAGACCCTCAGTAGACTTCCCTCCGCCTTGCGGCTCGGGGTCATCCTCAGGGGACCGAAGCTCTCCCCAAAAGGCGAGAGCTTCGGCACATTGGGGAAATGGAAGGCCCGAAAGGGTCAACCACACAACCCAAAAAAAGTGACACACTACAGAAAACAGAAAACGTGTAAAAGTGCACGAACGTGAAGAGAGGAAAATAAATATATAATAAAGAGGACCCCAGCCAGAAGGCCGGGGTGGGGGTGTGAAAAAATGTCTTACCCCATCCAAAAGGACGAGGTAAGGACGTGCAGCCTAACCTAAGGGGAAGTGCGCAGTGCAAGTGCTTACTTGTGCAAGGTGATTTTTGGGATCACCTGTGCAGGTTCAGCACCCCCGAGTTTCCCCGGGGGCACAGTGCAGCCTCGGGCCCTAGGCAGCCGACCGATCAGCGTCCAACCAAGTGTTTCTCTGCTCCCATCGTAGGGCACTTTCCAGCCCCTGGCATGGGAATGGGTACTCCACTGGGCTTTTCGACTGACTCCCTTAGGGGCTGCGACCCCCTCGGAAGAGCAATCTACTCAGTCTCAGTGTTTCTCCGATCCCAAGGTTAAGGTACTAAGCTGGGCCTTTCGCGGTCTTCCCATCAGAGGCTACGAACCTCTGGAACAGGAGCCATCTACTCAGTAGCAGCCTTTCTCCGCTCCTTGGGAATGGATACTAGACTGAGCCTTTCACTGTCTCATCCTTCGGGGGCTACGAACCCCGTCAAGAGAGTCAAACTACTAGGCCCAGTGTTTCTCCCCCCTCTCACCAGTGGGTTTACGGAAACAACACCTCCTACCACTGGCAGAGGTGAAGGTACTCAGCCAGACTTTTCACCACTCCCAGGCAAAAAAGAGGGGTCCCACACCCTCCGCCCATCAGAGCAGCTACTCAGTCCAGCCTTTTTTCTATTCTCTGCCAGAGGCCAGTCCATACCCACTGATAAGAACAGATACTACACTTGATCTTAGCCAAAAGGCCGAGAAGCGATATTGTATAAAACTCCTTTCACACTGCCCTCGAACCTGATTTATTGCTGGGTTGATGATATGTCGATCCAGACAGAGGTGCAGTGTTAAAACACCAAAGCTTATAACCCGGGTCGACCGTCCTGGCAATAAAACAGAGATTATAATTTATAATTGGGGATCCGAGTTTCATGTTAAAACTCTGAAAGAGTGGTCAAGATCCCTGATCTGATCCGGTTTTGCTATATGAAAGGGGTATCAGTCTACTTGTATGCATACACTAGAGTAATTATGTATGTACATTGTATGCTAATGTCTTCTGTGAACATTTATTATAAACAAATATAATTATTTTTGTTTATGTCCATTACAGTATAAAATCCTTAACATACAAGCGTGTACACATACACCAGGCCACTATCAATGTCTATATAAGATTACACCGATGGATAATAAGTGAAGTGCGCAGTTACGTACTGTGTCCGTAAACCTATAACCTTTTGTTCCTAGCTACGGGCAAACAAAGCGTAGCGAATCTTGTCTGTGTATAAGACACTCTATACCAATACCGTTCAAGCGGTTTCTCTTCGCAGTACTTAGTACTCAAATGTAAGTACAAAATCAGGTATTATTTCCCTTTTAAACCTTTCCGCTTATTGCGAATAAAAGCCAAGATTATGTATATATTCCGGAACAAGGGGATAAAGTCCCTGTACCATATATTTCTGTCCCTAACATACAACAGGGGGTTACAGAGATATAGAAGCAGATAACAAGATATACAGACTAATATACAATACAAAATAGGTTCTAAACTAACAGGGGAAAAACAACAGATATAAATACAATCAGCCACAATACAGTATTCACATACAGGAAGGCAACAGTTACTGTCTCATCAAAAGCGCTGGCGCAAACCCGGTCCGAGCTCCCTATATTCTGTCCAGAATATAGTCCAGGAAGAAGAAGCACAGTAAGAGTGAGTTTAGGTTGTGCTTAACCTCTTATAGTGTCCAGGTAGAGGGAGCAGTGAGGGTCTTCATTGGTCAAAGGATCAGATGTCGCTTCTCTTGGATTGGTGCAGGGGAATGCAGCTCGGTCTTTGTCTTAAGGCATCATCATAGGGGTCATAACTCAAGCTGTGAAACCTGTTACATCCGGATCTTCCAGTTACACTGTCCTCCTGGTAAAATGACCATGAAATATGTAATTGTTCCATAACTTTTGGCTGTTACAAGTTGCAAACTTTATACCAGAACCGGAGCGCTGCGCATGAGAGATGGAACACACAGATGCGAAATATGTACAAGAAAGATCGTGTTTTACCATTTAAGCTATGTGCTGCGGATTAAAACCCTTTATCTATATTTTATTAGTATGTAAGTGTGGAATATGAATTTATGTGTAATAGTATGGCTGCGCACGGGGTTCGCAGTAATATTTCACCTGATTCCTATACTCCATTTACGTAACTCTGCGAACCAAGATGGCGGCCAGACCATTCTATTGTGGTGTGTATGAAACGCGACCTCGACATCACCTTCAGGTGTTTAGGAGGTCAGACTTATATTTGAACAATTTTTTTGTGCAAAACATCTTTATTAGGTTACAACAATAGGGTAAATAAGGAATACACGTAGGAGGAATTAGAAAACACTACAACATCACAATAATGATGATTAACATAACACTCTTGATAGGAAGATTTAAAAAAATGGGGGAAAAGAACAGAAACTGGAAAGGGGAAGAACATGCAGATGAAAGGACAGAAAGAGAGAACAAGTGAGGAAAAAAATTAAATATGAAAGAAGGAAAGAAAGAGAATAGCTCCTGATAAGAAAATGTAATTATTAAAAAAAAAATGCAAATGATACTATGCCACAACCAGAAAACACATGTGTCAAAAAAAAAAGTGAAAGACTCAGTGCTTCGAGCCCTGTAGAATAAGTTCTCAGCATTTGATTAAAGGTATGGATAATGTGACTGGATGTTGGGATGGGTGTGGTGACAACTATTATTTTTGTGCAGCACAGTGGGCATATTAGGGGAGTGAAAAAAGCGAAGAGATACTCTGCGCACTTATCTACACTATATTGGTGTCATTTTATGTATGTATATAAAATTTTATATAGTCGTTTTGTGACTGCCCTATGTCTCACCCACAGCAGCATTGTCCTGTGGAGGGGGGGGGGGGGGGGGGGGGAGTGCTCTGCTTAGCGAGAGACAGGGGCACTTAGCAGAGCAGCGGTGAATAGAGGCTGTGCGCATGTGCACAATATCTATTCAGTGTCAGAAAGAAGGACAGGAAGCATGCCAGCAGCTCATTGAGTTTTGGAGAAAATTCAAACATTATTGCCACCTGATCTGCGGTCTAAAGCAGTGGTTCTCAACCTCGATCCTCAAGGACCCCCAACAGTGCACGTTTTTCAAGTCTCCTGGCAGTTGCACAGGTGTACTCATTATTGACTGACACATTTTAAAAGATCGCACGTGGAGCTAATTAATTCACCTGTGATTCTGTGTGGGGACTTGGAAAAGGTGCACTGTTGGGGGTCCTTGAGGACCGAGGTTGAGAACCACTGGTCTAAAGTTATGGCAGATCGCAGGTTTGCTCATTAGTGAATAAACTAACTGGCACAACATGAAAACTGCCATTTGAGCACTTAAGCAGCTCCATATGGGGCACCTCTTAATAGCTCCATCGAGAGCATTAGAGGGGCATCTGCCAGCGATAACAATTGAATAGCAACCTTTGAGTATGGAATTTATACTTAGATAAAACAAGGATTTGAAATAGAGAAAACTATTGAAATAATTTATTTTTTTACCAATGCAATCCTGCCCAGCCATAAAAGGCTGAGACCACCATGTAGACAGGTCATACTACAGTTGAGGAACACTGGGGGATGTTTTCTTTTTTTTTTTAAACAATCGATCATAAATTGAGGTTATGAAGCCTCCTGTATATATAATATAAAATTTGTTGTTTTATTTTTACATTAATGTTGAATCTTAGGTGTACTTGTATTCTAGGAAGAATATGAATACAGGAGTATGAGCTGTGATTTAGATTAGTTCACTAGATATCCCGGAATGTAATTATTTTTCTGCATGTTGATCAAGGCAAAAAGACAGGTTATCTTTTAAAAAGCATTCCCCTGAGGAGGTACTGCACATGTTGACTTCGCACTGCATCCTTGGAAGGAGAAGTTACAACGAGTCCGTTCTAAAGAAACCACTATATGAGGGATAGCACAGCTTTTAGCATGAGTAATGGTTTGCACTAAACAACATCTATTAAAATAAACCTTGATGTGCTTCATCACGCCAATATGAATGTAAGTGAAGTGTGTTACCTCAATAGGCACAATTCTCTCTTCTTCAACATACATCTCAGGACACAATCTGTCAAAAATACACCATATACTGGGCACAAAAGAAACCTTGATGCACTTTACTACACCTTTATAAGTGTAACTGCGGCATTCCATCCTAACGATGCATAAGTCATAGGACTTAATTTCTTTAAAATTGACATCTTTATCAGAAGTTTTCTCACGCTTTGAAGAATTCCAAACAACAACCTCTTAAACACATTGAAAAATATAAAAACTCAATAGACTATCATGATAAGACTGTTAAGTAATTTATTACACATTGTGGTATTCTTTTCTTTTTATATACCCATGACAAGATTAGCACACTAATGGAACATGGAAGACAAACAAGGAACCAAGAATTGTTTAATCTATTGAATTCTGAGATCTTATTCCTCTTATGGAGCCTACACACGGGGCGATTTCAGCCCATTTTTTTAAAAATAAGTTTTATTGACAGGTTTACTTTGTGAATACAATAATTACACAACTGATTCATAAATGCAGTAAATTATATTCGTACAAAAGAAAGAAATGCGTATCAAGTACAACAAGACAATAATTCAAAGATAAATCATGATACTATACAGGTACCATATTCCTAATACTTTTAGTATTACTAAGAAAAGAAGAAGACGAAAAACGTTGTAAGTCGCTTATGTTTCAAAATTAATCATCGGAGCTAATAACAGCTACATTTTACCATGAGGTCAGTTGGCGGCATTTTCTCAGGGCTTCTTTTAGTACAACAGATAAAGTAAGAACATAGGGAAGCCATGTGTCAAAAAAGTTCTCTGTCATTTTCTCTCTTTGTAAAGAGGCATTAGCCTAGTCCACGGAGAACATGTTGAAAAGTCTAGGATGTACCAAGGTTATAGGGACAGGGTCAGGTGCAATCCATTGGGATAGAATAGCCTTTTTGGCAGCGGCAGTCAACATAACAAGTAATGTGCGGTTACCGTTAGACAATTTATGTGTGCCCGTAGTAGAATAACTGCCCCAGAATACCGATGATTTATCAAAACTCAACCTAATCTGTAGCATATTGTTTATATAAGTTTGAAGTTGGAACCACAAAGATTGAACTCGTGGACAGGACCATAAACAATGCACAAGACCCGCCTCCGCCATACCCAGAGGTTAAAGTGAGGGGGAATGAGGTGGAACTGAGTTCCACCACCTCTAATGCTGAGGTGGAACATTTTAACCTCCACATTGGCCCAGCACAGTAATTATCACAGAAAAGCATTCTAGTTTGCACGGGGATGCCAAAAACCCTACCACTGGCCCTGTCTCTGCATAATGGGGGGTGGGGGGTAAATAGGTGGCATAGATAAATGAGTTCCCCCACCTCTGCATGACCACTTTAAGTCTTGGCCATACCACATTTATAACAGGCGCACTACCAATAAGAAATTTCTGTTTGGGAGTGAAGTAGGAGCTATGTAATATTTTCTGGTGCATCTCAACATAAGACATTGAAACTAGGTGCTTGTTCAATTGCAAATTTGCAGCTAAAATCTTCATTGTGAGGTCAGGGAAGTCTACCTTCCATTTCAAAAACCCAGTACCTGTTTTCGGGCATCAGACCCCAGATAATACCTGTAAGATTCATGTCAGTGGAGCAATTTTTATTTTTAATATGTACTGCCAGGTTCAGGACCCAGCAGTTTACAGTTTACAGAGCTGCCCTCAATGTGTGCCAGGAGCCACTTTGTGAGGAGAACCCAGTAGCGTAACTGCAGTAGAAACAGATGTATCTGTTCCAAGCCAACCCATACGCTATCCCTCGCAACAGCTAATGTTTCCTATGAAAATGGAAACCTCGCCATCTGGTCTAAAGCAGATTCTCATACTAAATGTTTAGTCGGCCTATCTCTTTCTGATCTCCAATGGCATTATGAAGCGGCCTTACTTTCTCGCTCAGAAATTGGGTCCTACCTGCTCATAGCCTGGGGTAGACCTGGAAGACCTGGACTTTTCTCTGCCAGACCTTCTGAAGTCTTCTAGCCCACTACCAGGGGCGGATTGGCCCTGGCGGGAAACTGGGCGTTTTCCCGGTGGGCCAGCCCATAATACATTAGAATCGGCCCACTCCGGCCGCTCTCCCCCCCCTGACTGGGCTGCACAACTGAGATCTCAGCAGCAGCCAGCAGCAGTGGCTGGGGACCTAGACAAGCAGCAGCAACTGTGAACCAGGATGCCGGAAAGCAGGAAAACCATGAGGTCAGTGCCATGGAACGAAATGCCTGCAGATCATGGTAAGATAAGAATGAGATCTGCCTCCTCTCCCCACCCTCTCCTTCCACCTGTTACCTCGCCCCCCATAAACTTTACTCACCCCTTCTCTGCTTGCCCCCCATTTCCTCCCACCCTTCCAAATTCCCCCCTTTGTATCATATGAATGCAATGAATGCAGAGACACAACCTTCAAATCCAGGCTCTGATGAACAGTATACAAAACCTCAGAAACATCAAAAGTAAAATACCGGTAGAGATCTGCGCTCCGAGGACACTGTTGGTGCACTGGCTGTGATTCGCTTAATAGTATCAGAAGATAAAAAAACCTGTTGTACCAACACAGGGGTAAACGCAGGATTTTCAGAAGTGGGTTTCCAGAGAGGGGCGGAGCAAAGCACAGAGATGGACACTTAGGTGACCCAGTATATGCTGGTCATTTAAAGTATTATAGATAGACCAAATGTATATAAATAATAATAATAATAAATAACTTTATATATATATATATATATATATATATATATATATATATAACAGCAGTGTAGACCCCTGGGCATAGCAATGTATTGGGGCCCCTACCTATCCTCCAGCGGTAGGGGTGGGGAGTACTATGATTACCCCTTTACTGCACAGATGGTGGGAGTTCAGGTGGGAGAAGGGGGCATTGGGATGAATGAAGGGGTCCTGATACATAACTTCCAGGGTGGTAGAGGATGTTTAATATGCAGAGGAGGGGTGTATAGTGGAGTGGGCTTATTATTCATAATTTTCTGGTGGGAGGACAGCTTGCTTGACTGCAGATATCTCCATTTCCCGGAACTAGATTTCTAAGCCTTTAATGGAATTAAAAACTAGAGAATCCCACCTACCAAATGGTACTGGGGACTAGGGGATCAGCATTCAGGAGGCAGAGCAATCTGCCAACGAGAAAAGAAAACTACATACCAGGTGTGTGGAGCTGGAGCAGTAACCAGCTGCTGAAAGGCTGATTTATCTGGTTCTGGGCAAAGTAGAGACAAGCTACTAGAGTCCTTTGGGGGAGAGTCCCAGATTTTGGAATATACCCTCAGAAAAACTCTAAGTCAGAAAGAACCTGAAATATCTGACTGGAAGAGCAATTAACAGGCTTGGATGGGGACCACTGCTTTGAAGTCAGATATCTCCAGTTCCCCAGGGCCGATTTTTTTAATTATTGTACCCATTGAAAGAGGGGACCCTCAGCTTTCAGCCTAGGCCCCTTAGATTCATGTGGAGGTTTCTGGGTACTCAGAACCCCCCCCCCCCTGCATGCGCCACTGCAACAGGTGTTTACCCAGGAGATTCCAATTGCTGAATGATAAACACACTGATATTCTGACTATCCATGAATATTATATTTCTTTTTGCAAGAAGAGATATTTAAATTAGATGCTAGGAATGGAGAATGTGCATATATTAACGATTTTGTTTTGTACAACAAGACTTTTAAGCTTTGCCAAATATCTAGACACATATACCACATCACATCTGGTAGCAAGCAGTACCTTCGCTTATTACTTGCAAATGCATGTAATTAAATAGCAGTGCATAAATATATGCACATGTACAGCTGCTATGAATAATAACCAAAGAGAAGTGATTAGACCTCTAGAATAGCTAATAGAGGTCTTCACTGATAGCAGCCACCTTCCTTTTTAAAGCTGAAAACACTTAACTGTACTCAGATGCCCACATGTCTTCAGCTCTAGGTAGCAGAGGCTTATCACTAATGAAGTATTAATGAATTTTATTTTTGTAGGCAGGACATTAGCCAGGTTCCATTGACCAAAAACCTTTTGGTTTCACATGTCCCATTAAGGCTTATTAGACATTATCTGAAATATCACAAAACTACTGAATTTCTACCACTAAAAGTAAAAAATAAATAACATTATGATCATTAAGGCACATATCAGTGTGATCTGGGTTTAATATTAGTGCCCAAGACTGGATTGCAATGTGCAATCATATATAGATCATATCAGTGCTCTAAGTGGAAATTTAAAAGTGAAGGTATGGAAAAGTAAAGCAATTAGTTATGCAAAGTTATGAAAGGAGGCAGGGCACCACAAAAGGTGCATGGCATTACACACCATAATTCCCTTTGCACCTTTTAGCAAACTTCGTAATATCCATTACACATAAAGCCACACGTGATGCCCATTTCATACTATGGCCCTTATTCTGATCGGTGCGGATATTCCCGAATTCTTTCGGATGGCGTTTTTTAGCCGTCTGCGCATGCGTGGAGAACGCTACGCGCATGTGCCACGCATGGTCTCCATACTTGTTCTCACTAATCCCGTACAGAAATGTGCACCGCAATCATTCGGCCAATATGGGTGTGTTATGGGCGTCATGCGGAATGACACAGGGGCGTAGTTTCAAAGTGGGCGGAAACATGGGCGGACACGGGGGAGTACACATATTTTGGTATGCGTGCATTCGGACAGCACGCCGAATGCACGCGAACAAAAAGTGAAGAAATGTGCGGTGTACAAAAGGTTACTCTTGCTTTGCGGACACCACTTGGTCATGCGCTAGGCAATCGGAACGCATAATCAGGACGGACGCACCTCAACCAATGTCACCTGAACCCAATACAATCACATACTTTACCCATTACTTGTTAATTACACGCTTCTCACTGCTACAATTGGAAGCATTGCAGCTTAAAGGGAACTTTACATGCTGCAATGCTACACACTTTTACACTGCAAATAATGCACACAACTTAATATTAATACACATGGCACTTCTGCATGTATCAATTAATACAGACATTTGGGGGGCCAACATAAAATTTATTAAAGAAACTTTGGTACAAATTTCAAAACCATAACAAAACAAATGGTACCATACCAGGACAAAAATGACATAATATATAATAAATAGCCACAGCAGAATCATTGGGAACACATCAGGTGGCTTCACAACAAAAGTACAGCACCAACACTTCAAGTACAGCACACAGTAATGGTAGCCGAAACAGGGCAACAGGTGAACCAAACATGACATTTGAACCGCGGGCAAAAGTGGTGACCCTGGGCACGGATTTGGACACAGGATGCTGACACACACAGCTCAATGGAAGATTTGGGAAGACATAACGGTGGAGATTAATGGGGACACAAGTTCATTTGCGGGCACGTTTGCCCCTGGCAGGCTCCTTGCCACGTGCAGCAGCTCTTCGGCCTCGTCCACAGCCAGAGTCCGATGGTGGCTCATGTGGAGCACATGCTGGTGAGGGGGTGGATGTTCTTCCCCCTCTGGCAGCAGGGAGTGATGCTGTTGGTAATGCACCCGAAGCGGATGACATTAGGGCCCTATTGCTGTTAACTAGCTCCACCATAAGTTCATTATGGCGGAGGAGGAGGTCATTTTGCCGCAGGGCTTGATCAGCCAGCACCTGCAGGCTAGCAGCAATAGCTTGATGGCTGGTACTCATAGCTTGCTGGCTGGCACTCATAGCCTGCAGGCTCTCAGCAATACTCTGCTGGCTGGTGGTCAAACCCTGCAGCACCTCCTCGGCCCTACGCACCCGCTCTGATGCCGAGTCTCCCTGCTGCATAATACTATCCAGCACACGGCCCCACATGGACAATTCAGCCGCGGACAATCCCGGCGGCTGCTGCTGCACGGGCCTGCTACTGGGGCCAGGTGGCACAGACTCCACAACCTCCTCAAGAGAATCTGGACCAAGCGTTGGGGATGCTGTTGAACGAGAAATTACCAATTACCACACATTCCATGCCAAATCTAAAACATCTACTTATGGCCTGGCAAATAATTACCTTCAAGCGTAGAAGCCATCACTTCCGCTGGGGACTCGCTGTCTATAGTGCTCACCCCCCGGACCTCCTCCACTGCGATACAGCACTGGGCCATCTTTTCCAGGGGGGTGAGCTCCAGCTTTGACGGCATGGGGCCAGCCCCAGAGGTCTGGCTGTGTTCCCACCGCTGGGTCAACTTCTTCTTGAGGTTGCCTTTGAAGTCGTGCCACCTGCAATCAAAGTGTACATATTAATACATGTAACTACTCATGTTTGCTGTAGCACCCATTGCAATATGAAACATAATACAACATGTGGCTACTGACACCAAACTGACATTATATTCATTTTTCAAACCAACCCTTAGAAGATACAAAACCAGTCACCCTCCAATAACTATCAATTCAATGTCATGGCCAACATGTATGTGCCTCCAAGCAACGTGAACACCCATTGGCCAACTCCATCTAATATTGAATGTAAACATTACTGGACTTGTACTACTCAAATGTAACACACATGTACTTGCCTCTTCTTAACATGCTCCGTCTGACGAACTTGTGGAGCCACTGCATTAATCTCCGCCGTTATCTCCTCCCAGATCTTCCATCTCCTTGTGTGTGTCAACTTGCCCGCTGGGCACTCTATTAAATCACGTGCCCGGGTCACCAGGATGTCAAGCTCCCGCGGTTCAAATGCCATGTTTCTTGTGGTTGGTTCCTCTGTTGCCCCACTGCGGCCACGGGCACTGCCACGGGCACTGCCACTGCCATGGGCACTGCCACTGGCACGGGCACTGCCACTGGCACGGCCACGGCCACCGGTTGCTGTACTTGAAGTGCTGGCCTGGCTACTCTGTTGGGAAGCCACCTGCTGTGTTCCCAATGATTCTGCTGATGCTGAGGATGGCCCAGCTGCTGATTGGCCTGATGTTGATGGGCCATCTGTGGGCTCTGGGTTGAGGGGCACATAGGTGGTGTTGGCTTCCATGCGGGACAACAGATTCTGCACCACCTGGTCTTCCTCTGACTCTGAGCCTGGAATGTTTGCAACAACTGTTTGCCTTTCTAGGCCAACTTTAAATACTATTTCTGTAATTGGCGTTAATCAGCTGCAACCTGCGTTCCGTACGGCCGCGTCCCGTACGCTAGCGTCAACCGTGCGGCACATACGGGCCGCCCCTTGGTGTTGAAAAATATTTCAAAAAAACCTGGCAAACTCAGTAAGTGTGATTTATTAGATAAATGCAGATTCCAACACCAATGACCAAATACAACTGAGGTCAGAAATGCAATGTATATTTCAATGTACTTCTGTACTGTGCACTTGTTTGCTATGTAGTACAACTGCCACTACTCATTCCATATGTCAATCCAGTCCACCACTTAGCCACAAGTAATCAGTGCTAGCATCCAAATCACATGTGAAAGCACTCCACATTCAGGTTAGATGCTAGCTACTTTTCATGACACCTCTGTAGTAGGGGCCAGTAGAAGGTAAGTCTACACATGGCAGCATGTGGAGTTAGGTGTAAGTGTCTAGAGATGCACACTATTTCACCAGTTGCTTAGACCCATGTTTGGTGAATGTTATAGATTAGATATAATGTGTTTCCATCTTATTTTACACTGTTTAGGATGGGTGTGCGATGCAATGGGTTAGCCGTCTGTTCGGGCGCATACACGCTGTTAGTGTACAAATGAACAATAAAGTTAATACCAAATATCACTCTGATCAACCAATGACAGCACATGATTGTTTGATTTGTGCCATTGCTAAGATGGCGGCTTATGGCAGAGCAGCACCCTTCTCTGTAGCCGAGCTGAAGACACTGGTCTCCGTTATGGAGACCAGGCTGGGTCGTGCGGGCCCATTCATCACAAATAGGCAGAAACGCTCTGCCTATGCGGTGGCCCGCCGGCGGATATACGGCCGCACCCATGTGCGGCGGACCATCGCTCAGCTTGAGCGGCGGTGGTCCGACCTCCGGCGCAGGGAGCCAGAGAGGCTTCAAAGCATAAGGGCCAGTATTGCTAGATGTGAGTATTTCAACAGTAAATGTGGATTTGTACATGATTGCTTACCTGACATTATTTAATCCACTAAGGTCAGCAGCCTGATCATGAGTTAAACATGCCATACAATATATGAGTGCTACTTCCTGATTGACACCTTGTAATGGTCATAAAATATGTTATTGGGGAGGATTAATGCTTGTGATGCTTACAATGGCCCAAATGTCACAGCATACCTGCCATGTTACAGGCTGTGTTTTGTAAAGGTCACTGAGGAGCTGTTTGCATGTACAAGTATCAGTACCTCTAACCTTTGCATTTATAGGTTGATAAGGCTTAATACAAATTACCACTAATTGGCACTTTTTTCATTTTTCCCAAACACAGCACGTGCACGAGCAAGGCAGGCCCGGGAGGAGGCAGAGGCAGGGCAGGCACAGGAGGAGGCAGAGGCACCCCAGGCCCAGGAGGAGGCGGAGCCAGCGATGGCCGAGGAGGAAGAGAATGAGGAAGGGGTGGAAGAGGAAAGTGAAGGAGTGGAGGAGGCTGAGTGGCCAGTGGAGGCAGAGGTGGCAGCCGAGGAGGAGGTCGTGGCAGCCGAGGAGGCCCAGGAAGAGGGGGAGGATGAGGAGGCCTGTGTGGTGGAGCAGGCGGCCGAAAGTGGTATGTATACATAAAGATTCGTTCTTCCTTTTGTCATCCACTATTTGATATGTAGCACTGTTGATTCAAATGTGTTTGAAAATACTATAAAGGCAAACAACAAATTGGGTAGCAACAGACACACTTTGGGGTTAGATAGGGTGGCCAAACCATCCCTTTCATCCTGGACACATATTAATGACACAGGTTGTGCGGATGGCTTTCAGGTCGAATTGAAGTGCCACTGAACCTGTGTAGTTAATCTGTATCCAGGAAGAAAGTGATGAGTTGCTCATGTAAGGGTTACATGTCCCTGCTGGTTGCATACAATCTGTAGGCTCATATAGGTGAGTAGAGTTTACTGGCGAATGATCTTTGTTAACTAGATTCAGTATGGCATAAATGGAGTATGGCCAGGCGTGGCTTAGACTGGAGTAACAAGTGGTGAGTGCCCCTGGGCCCTCCTCTAGCTAACCACCCCCTGCGGTCTGCATGTATGTTTTTCACCATAATTGTGTGTTGATTTGGTCTTAGTAATGCTTTTGAGCATGGGAGTGGGTTAGTGCTGCAGCTTCCCCTAACTGGCATTCTGACAATGATTTCTGGAGCAGACCATCAGCAGCCAAGCCATGCTTGATTGCACAAATGTACTGAGCATTCCTGAGAGTTGTGTAACTCCCCTGCCAGGCTCCATCATATAACAGACACTGAACTTTGTTTGCCGAATTGTGATTGGTGCAGCGCGTGGCATGCTTCTCAGAGCTTAGTCATGGGTGGGTTTGGATGGAGAAGGAGCAGTATGACTGTGAGGTGTTCTACAGAGTAAAGGGTAGAGGGCCAAAATCAGGCTTTCCATGTAGTATGTATGCATGTATGTATAGGTGTATGTCTCATATATATAGGTAGATATGTGTGTATATATATATATAGTTATATATATATATATATATATATATATATATACACACACACCTCTCAGAATGCATGTTTAAAATGTAGGTTTGACTATGTTAAATGTATGCATGAATATCATTAGTCAATTTTCATTTTTAATTTCCTCCACAGATGAGCCTGCCCAAGCAGAGGAGGGTCGCCGTGGGGCCCTCCTTAGACTCCGAGGCCTGATGAGGGAAATGTTGGTCCTAATGGACGAAATAATTGATGGGGAAATGTAAAGTTATTTTTGATACGGTTCTGTATGAATAAATTGTTCTTTAAAGTTGAAAGTTGTCAGTGATTTTTTCTAACATGCTAAAGTATATGTGTAAGTTGTTTAAAATGTTTAAAATAAGCAAAATGTACATAGTGTATCTAGATGTATGTTAGGGTCACATGTAAGGGTTAATGTGTGTCATGAATGTAGTAGGAATGTGGGTCAGTATAGATGAGCATTTAATTGATTACAATTGCTAACAATCCCTTTTTCAGGAGGTTGCCTAATAGCCTAAGTGGGTCATGTGATCGCTGTGTGTACTCAGTACAAAAGTGTAGGATTGTGCGTAAATACTCCGCATCGGGGCATACGGACAGCTTTCCGTACGTTCTCACGCGGTAAGACCGTGCTTGTGCGGGAAGATCGTGCAAGAATCTGTACGTTTCCCCCGCACACGCACGGTTTGTATGTCGTCCGTACACACGCCCTGTTCTTAAAGAGTGACTCCGTCCGAATGCGGAGGACACGTGGGCGTTTCTACGGACGATGCCCGCACGCTGCCGCACAGCGTTGCATGCGGCCCGCACCGTAAGAATTCGGGAATATCCGCACCGATCAGAATAAGGCCCTATATAACAAACCGTAATGCCCATCAGCGGTGTAGCTAGGTGCCATGGTGCCCGGAGCAAGGGCATATTTCACGCCCCCCTACCCCGGTAAAGAATTTGGGGCGTGGCTAACAAATGTTTGCATGTTACATTTGAAAAGAAAAAACTTAAAAATAAGACACTATATAAGACGCTGTAACGGAATCTGCTGCGCTATATAAGATGCTGTAATGGAATCTGCTGCCCTATATAAGAAACTGTAAGGGAATCTGCTGCGCTATATAAGACGCTGTAACGGAATCTGTTGCGCTATATAAGATGCTGTAACGGAATCTGCTGCGCTATATAAGTCACTGTAACGGAATCTGCTGCGCTATATAAGTCACTGTAACGGAATCTGCTGCGCTATATAAGGTGCCATAACGGAATCTGCTGCGCTACATAAGACACTGTAACGGAATCTGCTGCGCTATATAAGGTGCCGTAACGGAATCTGCTGCGCTATATAAGACGCTGTAACGGAATCTGCTGCGCTATATAAGGTGCCGTAACGGAATCTGCTGCGCTACATAAGACGCTGTAACGGAATCTGCTGCGCTACATAAGACGCTATAACGGAATCTGCTGCGCTACATAAGACGCTGTAACGGAATCTGCTGCGCTATATAAGGTGCCATAACGGAATCTGCTGCGCTATATAAGACACTGTAATAAAATCTGCTGCGCTATATAAGACGATGTAACGGAATCTGCTGCGCTATATAAGACGCTGTAACGGAATCTGCTGCACTATATAACATGCTGACAGCTGTAAATAAATACAAATATATATATACAGCACAGTAGGGCAGCAGCAGATGCCAGAGAGATTCACTCTCCCCCCCCCCTCCCCAGGACCCACGAATCCCCCAAACCCCAAGTTTATTATTATGCTTATTACATCATTAATTAGCTGTAAAAAAAAAAAAAAAAGAAATCCACCTTGAATAATGATAGCAGGCGGCACGGGCGGCAGTAGAAACTCTCCTCACCAGTGCTTGCGATGGCTGTAGCTGATGACGGAGGATGGAGTGAGAGGCAGGCGACTGGGAGGAGTCTGAGTGCTGCTGCGCTGCCCGGAAGCCGGTCTGAGCAGCAGCAGCACCAATTTACATTGGAGTGAGTCAGCCACCCAAGCGTCACGGACCGGGGGCAGGAGGCAGGCGCCGGGCAGGGCAGACACCGGCGCACACTGCCCGTTAGTACAGATGATCTTTCTTGTGCAGGGATGATTTTTTTTTGGGGGGGGGGGGGGGGGCGGCGGCGCCATCCGACCAATCGGCGCCCGGAGCATGAGCTCCGGTGGCTCCGCCCTCCCTACGCCTCTGATGCCCATTACACATTGTGTCACACATCGTGATGCCCATTACATACTATATAACACACCATAATGCCCATTACATATTTGACACATAAGTGCCACTTACCTACATGCTCATTGCTAGGGACTTCATGCTCGATGCCAAGGGGCTTCATGCTCGATGCCAAGGGGATTCATGCTCGATGCCAAGAGGGCTTCATGCTCGATGCAAAGGGGGACTGGCCAAGGGGGACTGAAATTGCTTGTTGCCAAGGGGGACTGAAATTGCTCATTGCCAAGGGGGACTGAAATTGCTCGTTGTCAAGGGGGACTCAAATTGCTCATTGCCAAGATAGACTCAAATTGCAGCCATTACTCCCCTGATAGTGAGGCACAGCTGCCCCTGCTGCCCCAGCCGCTATGACAACTTCAAGCAGTCCCTGACGGCTCTGTGCTGCCCACTGCTCCACTAGGACACTAAGGGACTAGTGCTGCTATTTTCAAGACACCCGCTGGAACGCGAGCCAATAGGAACTTGCGGTCTAGCTCCTATTGGCTTGCGGTCTTGAAAATAGCGGCAGACAGACCTGATTTGTGTCCTGACTCCTGCGCTTGGCTGAGCAGGAGTCAGGACACAACATGGGGGGGGGGGGGCATCAGTGGCATCTGGCAGGGGGCTAAAAAATAGAAAATTTATTTCAGTACTCAAAGAAGTGCCGGTATGCCGTGCCAGTGTATACCGGTCCACTTTCTAGCACTGTATCATATATTACTGAGCACAAGCAGGTACATCGGCTCCGAGAGGAGCCCGTCCAAGCGATATCCTCAGTCATCTTCTGGGTGTTCTGAGCATGTACGATCAGCAATGACTGCACAGCACATCTGCCACTTCTGGCGAGGTTTCTGCCTGTTCAGCTATGCAACACTTATTTTTTTTTTTTGGGGGGGGGGGGGGGGAGGGCGGGGATACTCAAGGTGCTGCCACTGCTCTTCTGCAGCAACCCTTACTTTCCTGGGGCTGCTGCTACCAGTGCTGGCTGTGCAGGCGAACAGGGAAGTTCGGTGTGCATGGCTTTTCTGGCACCTGGCAAAGGGGGGGGAGGGTTCGCATGCAGTCAATGAGGGGAGCGATGGTGGGGAGCGGCTGTGCAGGTGGTACTGCCAGATACAGTTTGGGACAGAAAGAAATGTCACTGTGTGGTGCACCAAAAATAAGGAGTCAATTAAAATGTAACTTTTAATGTTATAAATTTCTAAAAGTATAGCGAAATATAAAAGACACAAAAAAGAATGACATACAAATGAAACTTTAAAAAAGGATATATATTATCCTTACAACGCGGGGTCCCTCACTCCTAATATTAAATTCCCACTAGTGTTGGGGTACAAGGTCTGTCTCTTGAATGTCTCGTATTTTTACATATACGCTGCGGGCATTTAGAGATGTATCATAAATTACCCCTTTCATAGGGGAGAGTTGGTACAAATTTAAAGTTGGCTGTTTCCAGATAGAGTTTGTAGCACAGATTATTATGCCGAGGATAGAAAATTAGGCAAAGTTATGCCAGAAATAGATAATCAGGCAAAGTGTCTACATGTGCGTGTCGATTGAACCAATCTGGCACAAATAGTATATACACACACTAGGAACGCCCATTGAAAAGAGTGGCCCTATGCTTCGATAACAATTTTAATACAGTCCCTGGAGTACAACGTATCAGATTATTGGATACTATGTCTCACTATGAGTTGGGGCTGTATATTAGATTAATCCCTGGAGTACAGCGTGTATATTTTAGGACACACTGACTCACGATTTAATAGGATTAAATACAACTTATTCCTCAGTAATTTCTGTTCAGTATTGTCTGCAGTATAATTTGCATATAGACTGTCACAATAATTATGTCACCGGTTTTAAATACACACAAAATAAACAGGATGGTGTTTGGTGCGTTTTTTACTTATTTATTTATTTATCGAGTATATTTATTCATTCTCATCCCAACAAATGTTTTCTGACAAAGTGTATACTAATGTCAGTAATTGCTGGGTGTGTGGCGTTCACACATTACTCCCAGGTGTTTTAAATGACAATTAATATCACATTAATCAATTGTTATGCGGTACCAATGAAAATCATAAAGTGATAGTGGTGGTATTTTAAACAATGTTTCAGTGACAGTATCTCAATAAATGGTGGCAGGTTTTTACTGGGGTTAAGTGATCACATTAGGCTACCAGTGTTGCGATCATACGCCTGTTGGCTACGTATACCGTGGCGTTGATCGTTACACATAAGTTAGATACAAGACCCGCAATGTGGAATCCACAGTCCCTGGAGCGCGGCGTGCTAGGTAATTACACGCCGTCTCACAGTATGTAAGACTGGATTCTTACTTGCGATATGCAACAGGCGCCCTTCAGCCAACGGGCTGCTAGTTAATGCGTCCGCTCGGTAGCGTTTCTATTAGAATTATTTAAGCTAGACAGATCAAAATGTACATTTCAATTGGGGTAAGGGAGTGGGGATAGCCCACGATATCCCCACTCCCTTACCCCAATTGAAATGTACATTTTGATCTGTCTAGCTTAAATAATTCTAATAGAAACGCTACCGAGCGGACGCATTAACTAGCAGCCCGTTGGCTGAAGGGCGCCTGTTGCATATCGCAAGTAAGAATCCAGTCTTACATACTGTGAGACGGCGTGTAATTACCTAGCACGCCGCGCTCCAGGGACTGTGGATTCCACATTGCGGGTCTTGTATCTAACTTATGTGTAACGATCAATGCCACGGTATACGTAGCCAACAGGCGTATGATCGCAACACTGGTAGCCTAATGTGATCACTTAACCCCAGTAAAAACCTGCCACCATTTATTGAGATACTGTCACTGAAACATTGTTTAAAATACCACCACTATCACTTTATGATTTTCATTGGTACCGCATAACAATTGATTAATGTGATATTAATTGTCATTTAAAACACCTGGGAGTAATGTGTGAACGCCACACACCCAGCAATTACTGACATTAGTATACACTTTGTCAGAAAACATTTGTTGGGATGAGAATGAATAAATATACTCGATAAATAAATAAATAAGTAAAAAACGCACCAAACACCATCCTGTTTATTTTGTGTGTATTTAAAACCGGTGACATAATTATTGTGACAGTCTATATGCAAATTATACTGCAGACAATACTGAACAGAAATTACTGAGGAATAAGTTGTATTTAATCCTATTAAATCGTGAGTCAGTGTGTCCTAAAATATACACGCTGTACTCCAGGGATTAATCTAATATACAGCCCCAACTCATAGTGAGACATAGTATCCAATAATCTGATACGTTGTACTCCAGGGACTGTATTAAAATTGTTATCGAAGCATAGGGCCACTCTTTTCAATGGGCGTTCCTAGTGTGTGTATATACTATTTGTGCCAGATTGGTTCAATCGACACGCACATGTAGACACTTTGCCTGATTATCTATTTCTGGCATAACTTTGCCTAATTTTCTATCCTCGGCATAATAATCTGTGCTACAAACTCTATCTGGAAACAGCCAACTTTAAATTTGTACCAACTCTCCCCTATGAAAGGGGTAATTTATGATACATCTCTAAATGCCCGCAGCGTATATGTAAAAATACGAGACATTCAAGAGACAGACCTTGTACCCCAACACTAGTGGGAATTTAATATTAGGAGTGAGGGACCCCGCGTTGTAAGGATAATATATATCCTTTTTTAAAGTTTCATTTGTATGTCATTCTTTTTTGTGTCTTTTATATTTCGCTATACTTTTAGAAATTTATAACATTAAAAGTTACATTTTAATTGACTCCTTATTTTTGGTGCACCACACAGTGACATTTCTTTCTGTCCCAAACTGTACATGCAATTTTTTGATGTCCAGTGGTAGCACACCCTCAAATGCTATACAAATCTAATGATCTAAATACCTACTGAGGGGCCAACACTTCTGACCTACATTCATCCCTTCCTGTGCGACTACCAACCTTCTCCTCTAAATGGTACTGCCAGATGATGCACCACTGACAGCACAGCTCAGCCAGGAACATTTCCGAGCATACCACCAAAGAGGTTAATATTTCTGATAAAAAGTTAACTACTGTAAATCAGAACATTTCTAAGCAAGGGCCTTTACTATGCACCTTTGGTGAAACTAAATCATTTTCTAGATCTTAATAAATATATCAGAGAAACTTTAAAAATGTTTTTATTTTTTAAAGTATCAGAAATAATTAAAAACTATGAAATAACCCAAAATAAATCAGTGTCCATCAAATATTACCCATTTAAATCTAAAAGTGGTCAAATTGAAATGTTCTATGAACTAATTCGAAATTATATCTGCAAAGAGGACTTCCCTATAAAACCATAAATAATCTCACTAATTTGAAATTATTGAAGGTAGATACTCCAAAAGTTCTAAAACCTGCTGATAAAGGTGGTGGCCTTGTAATTATGTATAGAAAAGATTATGAGAAGAGGGCTACTAGGTTATTTGGTGATGAGAATTTTTAAAGAAAATAATCAAAAATCCTACTATGGAATACATTTTGGATCTGAGAAGCATTTTATTGGAAGGTCTTCAGAAAAAAAATTGATCAACAAAGATGAATTTCGATTAACAATTACCCTAGAATTCCTATTTTTATTTCCTGCCCTCAAGGTGCTCGCACAGTTTGAAAGCTCTGAGATCTTAATGAGGTGTACGTGCGGTTCAATTTGGTCTATTTTCTATTCGATTTTGCTTATAAATGCAAAATAGAATCAAAATAGTCAAGGCAACAAAGAGAGTTTGCCAGTCGCACTGGAAGGTGTGGATAATATAGGCCCTTATTCTGTATCGGACGGTACGGCCCGCGTGCGGCCGTACCGCCGATGTTTTTAGTCTGCACATGCGCAGAGGTCAATCTGCGCATGTGCAGCCCCATTCGCCGCAGACGTATTTCGTCCGCCGCAAAGGGGGCGTATAGGGGCGTGAGGGGCTTCATACCCTCATTTCCCTATGTATACGCCCCGCGTTTCATGGGCGTTCCCATGCAAACGCGGGGCGTATGCATGCTAATCAGGGCATGACGCCACTGATGGGGGCGGAAAGCTGACGTCGCCGGATGTCAGCTCTCAGCCCCCATACAAGCTATCACACGGACGATTGTCCGTGTGGTCTCAGCTTGCGGGAGCTGCTGTGGCGTGCGGCCCTGCCTTCGATGGTCGACGACCATCGAATGCAGGGGGCAGCTCCCACCATGGTGGAGGCGTACGCCCCACCATTTTTATGCGGATCGCCAGCCGTCCGTGTACGGACGGCCGTGGCGATCCGTCTCGTGGGCGGGGATTGGTTTGTGCGGCCGTAGCACCATGTGCGGCTCCGGCCGCACCAACCAGAATAAGGGCCATAGTATGGTATGCGGACCCCTTTATTCAGTTATTAGGTACTGTTTTAATGTGGGGTGTGCTGCCGTTGGACAATATGTATAACAATTTAGGAAAAAGAAAAGATTGTCACTTGGAAGGCGCACCTAAGGAAGAAATAATTGGTACTAAAATATAACTTATAGGGGCAGTTTTATTAAGCTTGGAGAAGAGATAAACTGGAGATAAAGCGGAGAAAAGGTAAAAGGAGATAAAGCACAGCCAATCAGCTGTGTTTGAAAAACACAGTTGGGGGTTGATTGGCTGGTGCTTTATCTCCTTTTACCTTATCTCTGCTTTATCTCCAGTTTATCTCTCCTCCAAGCTTAATAAATCTGCCCCTATTTATTTAAGAACTGCGACATATAAAAATACATATAGGGGTAAGACGAGGTAAGTATTAAAATGGGGGATGTTAACCCCAACGTAGTGTGTTCCCCGTATCCCCAATTTTAAGGTTTGATGCTTTATTGTGCAAAAATTGGATTCAGGGCATCTTAAATTGACCAATGTGTATTTGTTTATGTTATGTGGGTTGACAAATGTTGTGTTTAAATACTCAAGTGTGGTTGACACATAAAATATAAACACTGTGCAGCTGTAAGGAGCGTTAGTGATTTAACGTAGGTAATACCCCTAGAGTAATCGGCTATACGTTTCCGGGGGTATCTACTGAGAAATCTTGGTTGTTAATGAATGCACAGTGTAGTTGTTTGTGCTGTTCTGCACCGGTGTTGAAATATCTGCCGGACAGTATCCACACTTTATGGATGGCACTACCCATCGGTTTCTCCCTGTGTGATGGGAGATAGCCGCGTTAGGTGCTGCCTGACCGTGCGCAGCTGTACTGGTGTAGTATTGCCCGCCGGCTTCTCCCTAGGTATTCGGAGAAAGCCGCGCCGGATGCTCACCACACGTGCACCGCTGCACTGGTCTGGTCTGGTGTCGGGTCTCAGTGGAGTCGCTAGCAGTGTGTGTTACTGCGATCCACACCCGGTCACCACTCTCTTGCCACAGTCTGGTCTTTGCTGCCAATAGAATCACAAATCAAAATACATGGCGCGCGTGTCGCTACCAGCTAGCGTGTCGACCACGCACACGTAGTGTGTCAAAATCCCCCAACTCCCCTCCCCATTGATGTATTTTGATTTGTGATCCTATTGGCAGCTCGCACCAGACTGTGGCAAGAGAGTGGTGACCGGGTATGGATCGCGGCAGCACACACTGTAGTGTAGTGCTTGGGCAGCTAATCCACCATCAAGAGCATTTACCCTCTGCCCTGGAAACACTTATAACAGGAGAGCACAGGTGCTGCTGATTACACAACCCTGCTGATGCTATTGCTTCCAAAACCTGGTCTGGATCCTTCACATTACTTGAATGTGGAACGATGCTGTCTCTGCATACATATCATTTGAAGTCAAATAGAAGTCAAGGTATTTGGCTGATTTACAAATACCATTAGAAAGAGAAAACACCACATACCTATAAACACACACAAATAGAATGTATGTATGCATACACACAGCACATATATATACACATTTATTTATTTACAGTTTATTATATAGCTCAGCACATTCCGTTGCGCTTTACAATTGGAAACAACAGCGATTAAACAAACTGGGTAGATACAAATCGACATTGAGGTAGGAGGGCTCTGCTCGCAAGCTTACAATCTATAGGGATAATAGGAGTGATACATAAGGATAGAATTCCATAGCATGGCAGTCCCACCAGATTACAAGAAAGTCCTGATGGGATGCAATTAGATATAAATGCTACTGGTGGTTGATATACCTACATACATTCACTCAACACACACAGCATTCCTACAAACACACATGTGTACATGCATAAACATAAACACACATTATACATAAGTATGCACACACACACACACACACACACACACACACACACACAGCATACATACACATGCAGCATATCTACAATCAAACTTTCAAATAGCATACATACACAAACGTCCCTGTCAGAAACCGTGGATGCGTGCGCAGATGCTCTTGCGGCGCAGACCCCTGTGCTGTGCTGTCCCTGGGTACTCTCCATGGCAGGATCTGAGTGGCATTTCCCTGAACTCTAGCCAGCGTCCCACACTGGTCCCGGGCCGGGCCCACGCCACATGGGCACCGCCATGACAACTGCAATCACATGACTGTTGTCCAATGATTCTCATGTGACCTTGACACTCTGACCTGTGCACTGACCCATGTGACCAAAGGTGTGCACAGGTACTTCCTGGACTTAATTGCTGCTGCAGCTTGCAGCCAATCACAGGCCAGCAGGGGGGATATAGCTGAGGCCTCTGGCCCATTACCCTTGCCTTGAACAACTTGTCTGATCCCTGTGTTTATCCAGTGTTCAGCATTCCAAGGCTCCAGGTTCCTTTTCAGAGTCCCTGTGGTTTTCTGTGCAATCTGCTGCCGTGCCGATTTCCAGGTCATCAAACAACTCGTGTCGACTCCAAAGTCGTCAACACCCCTCTGGCTCCCAGGCCATCTACAGTCCGTATCGACTCCCAGGTCATCAACACTCAGGCTCCCAGGCCATCAACACTCCTAGGCCATCGACTTCTCACAGGCTCCCCAGCCACTGTCATCTCTCTGGCCTCCCAGGCCATTGCAGAAAAAAGTTCCAAGCTCACTCCCACTAGTCACCGTCCATCTCCTGTGACTGGCCAGTTAGCTGTGGGGATTTCAGGTCAGTGGGCTGCAACATCGTCACCGAATGCAGCAGAGTCCAAACCTCCTTGTGGGGGTCCCTGGTGAAAACCGTCAGTGGTGTTAGACTCCGTGCCTCTGACCAGAGTCTCGTCAACTCCCCCCCACCTAGCTGTGCCCACAGTGCCAGTGATACATACATGAACTGTCCATACCTTAAGCCTCCCATGTTCCAGTTCCCAGCATCCACCACTGGCCCACTGCTGCCACAGCCGGGAACACCAGAGACCCGAACCCTGACACTCCCAACATGACCAATTCCAGGAGGGACACAATGCTCACTGACCATTGAATGGTTTTTCTCCCCTGACTTTTGTTCTGGCCGCTATCTGACGAGTTTGGGATGGGCGCTGACATCATGTGATGTCAGACGCTCGCCCCGAGCAGGCATCACCACAACATTGTTTTCAGGGGAACGCCCAGCATTTTTATGGGGAGGCCCATAAACGCTGGGCGTTGCCCTGCTGCCAGCCCTTGCGTCTCAGGTGAAAATCTCGGCGAGTGTTGAATTTATCACCTTCTAGGTTGCTATGGCCAACATAGAATCTTCAATAAAACTCCCATCTTAGTAAATATGTTTCTGTTATTTGGAAGCAGAAACTGTCACCGACATGGGTGAACCGCCAGACTATTTAAACTTGCCTGGACCAATAGATTGACTGCTATCACTCTGCAGAGCACAACTACAGGAAAGGGGAGACTCTGATAAGAGGAGAACAACAGTAGGGTTTCCCAGACAACCAGTGCTAGAGCCGGAATATAAATGACATTAGTGTGCAGTGTTCCATATTCTGTTACCAAGTGCCAGCTGTTGTGCAGCGTTGAGACTGCCTGTCATTTTAACAACAGCATTGTGTTGTGTCTGTAAAATTCTGATTAAATATTATATTTTAAATGGAATTCCAATGTTGACAATAATGATATTCTCATATTAATATACCTGGGATATTGTACCTACCATAGATGCAGGGGGTGCAGCTGCTATGGAGCCCAGAGCTGAGAGGGGCCCACTTTGCCTGTCAAAGTATCATGTGCGATATACATTTTTCAGCATTAGTTGATAAATAGGGGCCCTTAAAAACTTTTGCTATGGGGCCCACATGTATCTAATTACGCCACTGTGTGATGTGTTATACAGTTTAAAAACAAAAAAACTGCTGTATACATTGGCACTAAGGCAACATAAACAACAAGAAAAACTGCACACAAAAAGTAGTTGTGACCAGTGTTAAGCAGCCCATAGACGCTGCGATGCAGGCTGTGTTCTGTGCTTTGAGGTGTGCGCTCCCGCGGCACCTCATCGCACAGTATAAAAAGCATGTGCTTGCACATACTTTTTGTACTTTGTTTTCATCACATTGCATCGCATTGCATGCACAACGCATGCACAGGCAATGCAATGTGATCCGTGCTTGTTAAGCATGGAACGCACGCCCGTATTGGGGCGTGTATGGGCAGCATTAGTACTTGCTGGGGGGTGGCACACCAGGCTGATAAGGTCATTTTACATCTGCCCCCCTGCAGTGCACATGGTTTTGTCCATCTTAAAAGGAATTTGCCAGAAGGAGTGAACCAAAATAACCTCCATAATATCTAATTTTCTGAGGAGACTATGAGGAGATAAAATTACTCTACAGCACCGGTGCAGGCAGTGGTGGAACTTTTGGGTGGTGGGCCAAGGTGCAAAAATATAATTTGGGTCCCCTTTCTCCACCCCAACCCAAGATTGGCTGGCAAGCGATACTAAGTCCCGGTCTGGGGGCGGAGCTCCAGATGTAAACAAATCCGCTCCCATATACCGGACTGCATTACGCAGGGTCCGGAGAAGCCCCGAAAATCAGCGCGGTGAGTACAATTTGCTTCTACAGGTACCCCACTATGGATTCTACTGGAGCCCGATCTTCTATCAAGACAGGTGAGTTGGAATGTATGGGCTCTGTATACAATAAAGTTGTACTGTAAGTGTGTGTGTGTGTTTTTTTGTAACTATTTTTTACTGCTGGGGGAGTACTAGTCCGAGGATAGCCCCGGGCTTCAGCACGGGCAAGTAAGTTCTGGAGGGGGGGACCCCTTCTTTGGGGGGGGGGGGGCACTTCCCCAGGACCCCTGCCCATGCTGACCGGTCACAGCCGGGGGGTTTGTATAAAAAGTCTCCCCCTGGCTGTGGCATTACCCTGCTGGCTGGTTGGGCCTGGTGCTGGTTCTTGACATACGGGGGACCCCTACTCATTTTGTCCCCCGTATTTTGGGGCCAGGACTGGCCCTTGAGCCTGGTGCTGATTTTATAAAATCCTGGGGACCCCTATTTGTTTTGTCCCGTGATTTTATGAAACCAGGACTGGCTCTTTGAGCCTGGGGCTGGTTATGCTCAGACGGGGGGGATCCCACGACGGTCTTTTTTTAACCCTTTTTTACACCAATACCATGCACAGATCACAATGAACTGTGCATGGTTCAGACAAATTTGCCCATCAGAACCTGGTCTATTTGTTTTGTGATTTTTAGTAATGTTTACTAAAAATTGTATCCCATTAAATTGACGATGTGTTTACTTTTTACTGGGAAAACATCTGGATGCGATTTTTTGCGTTACTAAAAAATCGCACCTTTGAAAGGTGCGAATTTGCGTCAAAAAGTGCGATTTTTGGCACAAATCGCATCCTATAAAATCTGCGATTTTCGGAAAACGGACGTTTTTGCTACAAAAATTGCAAAAAAATAAAATAAAAAATTGGCCCAATGTCTGTGAGTATAATTCTGGACATGAATACAAAATATACATGTAATATCAAAGATATTATTACTATTTAAGTGTTATTTGAAATTTTATAATACATTTTAGAGTTGAACTGGTATAAATGCGCTCTCTCTAATTGATTTACTTTTGGTGTGTTGATTTACAGTGTCGTTTTGGGAGCTGCACAGGTATACTAGTTAAGTACTCTTTTTAAAAAGCATCTCACCTATGAAGTTATTATCTAGATAATTATCTTGCGCCTGATTTGTATAATAATTAGCCTATAGAATATCCAGCACTTTGCACCCTTGCAGAGATCTGTAGAAGTGCTATCCAGAGTGAAATACTTTTGGAGGTCAGAGGTGGCAGCCTGTCATGACCCAGTGAGTGGTCAGAGCACAGATTAGTATATGCCAGTGGTCGGTGGTCAAGGACTTCGAAGGAGCCTGCACTCTGGGCCTGATTAAGACCTGATTACAAGGCTGCAAATTTGCACGACGGGCACTATCGATAAACTGCGCATGCGTACAAAGGTCCTGCAATGAAAGCCTACTTTTTTTTTTATTGCTTGCCATTATCAAGGTGATTGACCGGTCATTTCATTGGAGTGCCAGGAAAAATACTAAGTGTTCCAGAAACATGCTGGGAGTGCCATTAAAAACACTAGGGGTGTCAGAAAAATGCTGTGTCAGGGAAAATGCAGGCATGCCCAAGCGTTTATGGGGAGGGTGTGTAACATCAGCATATGGCCGGATATGCCCGTTTTCATTGCAGCCGGGTTATTTTTGCTAGTGGAAAAGGGTCTTCAGTGTGCCAGTTCCCCACTAATCAATGGAGCCGTAGCCCACTGCCTTGATTTGCAGTGAGCTATTGTTACCTGCAATTGTCATTATGGTTTAGATTGCAGGAAGCAACACTGTCATGAATATACTTATTATATTTGCATAAAAGTACACAAGGATAAAAGCTTGCACAAACGCAGGGATAAACAGTTTCTCATTAAATTACTGTTTAAAGCCTTTCATTAACAATTTAACAACTAGTATCTCTACTGGCAAAACAAACACCAGACAGATGAACATTGTGATTGGCTGGTGGGATGCTGCACAAATCAATTCTCACATTTGCTCATTTCTAGATATAATTAAAGCTGCAGGGGGCTTCATAGCTACAATAAAGAGAATGTGGAGACAAGGTCGACATGTCAGTAATTGCAAAAAAGAAGTTGTCTAAAATGAAGCATCTCAGGATATGAAAGAAGTAGTCCCGTGAATCTCTCTGTTCATCTTGGAAATTAAATAATTGATTGATGGTATGATCAGGCGTTTGCCTTCCGGGGATGAACAAATGAACATGAAATAATTCCCTTAGATGGCGCTAAAATACATCTATAATTAATTACATTGAAACTCTAACAATTGAAAGATAGATAGATAGATAGATAGTTAGATAGATAGATAGATAGATAGATAGGATAGAAACTGCAATCGGTGCATAAAAAAATCTATATCAATATAATGAAAAATAAATGTCTAAATAACTAAAATAAACCTGTGAAAAATATAAAAATCTGTAAAATCTGATATTCAGATTTTAAAAATAACAGTTACATACTGACAAATGCCTGTTTAAGATTATGTATTTTATTGATTCGAGTTTCTCCTATTTTATTCTTAGAACTGGCCAGTAACTGAAGCAGTGAAACTGAGCAGTGCTGCATGTGAGTGTGATGTGAATATGTGACTGAATTGCTGTGCCTTCCCTCCCACCACTCTGATTTCCTGCATCGCTCCTTGTGTGCCTGTGTTTTATATAGTATTTATGTGAAAACCAAATCTGGACCACAGATCCTAGGATTAGGCAAAATTGTGTCTGAACAATTTTCTCCAGGTGACAGTGGCATAACTATTAAATATGCGCCCCTTGCCAAAAAATTTTGGCAGCGCCCCCCCCCCCCCTAAGTAGGGTTAACACCTCCAACCCCCCTTACCCCTCAGCCGCCTCTTCTAGCATCCTTAAAAACTGTCGGCAGTATGGGGCAGCCATTTTGTGAGTGTTACATTTTATATTAGCAGCAGGAGCTGGGAGAGCCGTGACCGCAAATAGATGCCCCGGCGGCAGGTCCCGGCAGACATCAGTGGGTAACAATAGCCCCACAGACCCCCGGTGCCCACACTTTCTCAGCTTCTCCCCGCCTCTGCGGGGCTATAGTTACACCACTGCCAGGTGAGTTTATCCAAAACTGGAAAAAAATAGTTCATCTATTAACTTATTCATCCACATCACCACAAATCCCACATTTCCTGTAATCTATAATAAAGACATACTTCACAGATGGCGAATCCTACATTTCTTCTACAGGCAATAGAAAATTAGTCACTTTACAGTCATAGAGTAAGGGGTGTATTTTTTTCATTGGTGGCAGTGAGTAAATAACTATCATCATTTATGACTGCATATTACAGTGATACACAATTCACTGACAGCTTCACCATAACTCTCAACTGTCCCGATTAGAGCGAGACAGTACTGCTAATTGGACACTGTCCCACCCGCAAGTAGTAGTGTGTCACGGGTGGGGTCAGATTTATGGGAGGCAGTAATGACCTCTGCTCTGCAAAGCAGTTGGTTGTCAATGAATAGATAGGTGCAGATTTATGTTTTGCTGGTGGGTGCTCAAGCCAAAAATATAGGGGAGTGATTTCAAGGGGAATGGGCGTGGCCACAAAATAGGAGGGAGGTGTATGGTTAGAGTTATGCTGCAGTTGGGATAAAAATATGGCTATGATGATGGGGTTATTGTTAGGGTTAGGCTGCAGGAGTAGGGGGTATGGGATGGGTTAGGGGGGGGGGGTATTGTTAGGCTGTGGGGAGGGGTGTATTCACTACTAACCTGTCCCTCCCATGCTATTGGGGGAGATCACATCACCACAGTTCTGCATCCCTCCAGCGGGAATCACTAGCATAAGGCCCTAAATCCAATATCAAGCATTGGATGGAGCGATGTAAAGCACACCAATACTGGACTGTGGAAACATGATCTGTGGAGAGACTAATCACTCTTCCCGGTTTAGCAGGCAAATGGACGAGTCTGGGCTTGATGGCCGAAGGGAAAAAGTTGCCATTATGCCAACTGTGTAGTGGAGGAAGAAAAATGGTATAGGGCTGTTATTCAGGGATTGGGCTAGGCCACTTATTTCCAGTGAAGGACAATCTTAATGCTTCAGCATACCAAGACATATTGAACAATGCTATGCTTCCAACTCTGTGTCAACAGTTTGGGGAAGGTATTTTTCTATTCCAACATGTGACCCAGTGCACAAAGCAAGGACTATAAAGACATGGCTTGATGAAGTCGATGTGTAAGAACGTCTCCCCACACCCCGCTATGCCCCCCCCCCCCCCACACTTGGGTGCGTGCATCCAGAAAACACCCTGTTCACCATGGACGCAAGCACCTGACGTATGCACATGCGCAGAAATGACCCTGTGCATGCGCATACACAACCATTGATGCCCTTGCGAAGATCTTGGTCTGTACATGGACCAGAATAAGGGCCGGTGCCCGCTCTCCAGCTCCCACTGGGAAGTTATCACCTTCGGCACATGATGCACAATCTAGGGCTCAGTTATGTACATGAAATATTTGTAGCCTGAATCTGTGTTTGAGAAATAAATACCCATGAAAGGGTTGATTTCCATAATTATAGCTACATGCACATTTTTATAATTCAAGACTGTAAATGACCTTCACAAGGGGCTATATGGAAAAAAAAAAACTAATATGTAAGCAATCATAAAATATCAGCATGTTTTACAACAATAGGGACCTTATTCAGGTTGAGTCCACCAAACCCCTCCTTGCGAATGGCAGCTGGGCGTCATCCATTCACAAGGCAAATTCGCACGCTGGGCATGCGAATGGATGTTACACAGTAACATCCATTCACAGCCTGCTGGGAACCACCCCATCATTCAATGGTCGCCGACCATCGAATGATGGTGAAGGCTCACACATATGTAAGGTTGCCTCAGAGCAACCTTACAGATGTGTGCCTGCTCGGAGGGAGGTAGGTGGGCAGTATGTGTTTGGTAATAATACTAGCGGGGGTGGTAATGTGTTTGGTAATAATAGTATTATTATTACCAAACACATTGGGCCTTATTCTAGTTCACTCTTTCTGACAAAATCCTTCTTAGGTGGACAAAACCATGTGCACTGCAGGTGGGGCAGATGTTACTTGTGCAGAGAGAATTAGATTTTGGTGGGGTACTTCAAAGTGAGATCTATATTGCAGTGTAAAAATAAAGCAGTCAGTATTTACCCTGCACTGAAACAAAATAGCTCACCCAAATCTAACTCTCTCTGCACATTTTACTTCTGCCCCCCCTGCAGTGCACATGGTTTTGTCCATCTAAGAAGGATTTTGTCAGAAAGAGTGAACTAGAATAAGGCCCATTATACCTAGGAAACGCAAATTTTACACTAAACCGGAAATACATCACAGGAAATCCGGAAATGCCGGTGTTAGGTCTATTTAGATTAATAATTGTTTTTATCTATTTCTTAATCTTGTTTTTTAATTATAATAGAAAACCCCACTTGGAATCTGTCTCCTATTCATATGAGTACCTGTATAATCATGATTTGATAATGTGTTAAGTGGATACCATCACGTGTGCATGATGCTGTAATCAAAAAAGGTATTTTTACCTGCACTGTGTACCTAAGAAACCACCTTGAAAAAGCTGCATGAGCAGCGAAACGCATCGGATACTGGTACATCATAATTGCTGCTTCACCCATCTCTTTCTTGAAATCATGGGTGAGATTTAATAGGATGAGAGTTTCAGAAAGTGAGAGATTTGGTGAGAAATCTCCAGTTTTTTTAAAGCGGCAATCATTTACACTGCAAAATCAAACTGGTTTAGCAGTGTAAATGATTGCCACTTTAATAAAACTGGAGATTTCTCACCAAATCTCTCACTTTCTGGATCTCTCATCCTAATAAATCTCACCCCATGTCTCCAAGTACCGGTATAACTGCAGCAGCAGTTCCATCCATTTGTGCTATTCCAGGAACAGAGGACCCATATGCAGGCCATACAAACGACTGTGGAGGAATAAATTGCCTGCTGAGGACCGTGTGATAACTTCAGATATTCCATCTGTGTGGGGGACTGCCATACCCACCACCTTGATCGGAGGAAGTAGCTTGAACGAATACCATTTAATACCTGCCAACAGGACGATTTGCACCTTTTGGGCCCAAAAGGAAAGGGGCGCATAAGGAGATGAGGTGATTGAAACAACCAATTCAAATGTGCACAATTTATTGCAGCTTTATATATTTCATGTTTTTTTATTTTATCTTAATCAATTTTTAGGCTATTCAGCCGATTCTTTTTACAGTGTTATATTACAATATATGTTTATTTTGCAATATTTAATTTATTTTTTTATTGCATTACCACATCCACCATATCAGATCTGATTGCAGTACAAATTTGTTTGGAAAATGGGCAAAACCATGTGCACTGCAGGTGGGGCAGATGTAACATGTGCAGAGAGAGTTAAATTTGGGTGGGGTGTGTTGAAACTAAAATCTAAATTGCAGTGTAAAAATAATGCAGCCAGTATTTACCCTGCACAGAAACCAAATAACTCACACAAATCTAACTCTCTCTGCACATGTTACATCTGCCCCACCTGCAGTGCACATGATTTTCCCCATTTTCCAAACAAATTTGTACTGCGATCAGATCTGAATAAAGGCCATACTGTGGATACAAGTGATTCGTTATCACTTGTATCTATGATAAATGGAAAATGAGGTTAGGTGTCATCACAAACTAGATCCACTCCCAATTATTGCAATGTATTTTTAAACAATGCTAAATGTAAAGACCAGGAAAAAATGGGGCCTGATGCAGAATGTGATATTTGACAACAGATTTGTCAATGCGGTACTTGTGTATTATCACGGCGCCTGCGAAATCGGCCGCAAATCGCATGCAAAAATTGGATGCGATTTAGCGGGCGATTTTCGGCCGATTATTGGTACGCATCCTCCCGACCTGTTGATACCCCCACTATCCACTTCGGCGTGGAGTTGATTGTATAAAGGGTGGTGAGTGCAGCGAGCCCCGCGAGGGGACGCAGAAAACGATCCCGAAGTGCGTCGATTACACGGATTACTTGACGTGTATTCCGCGTCTGCTCGCCACGCTTCGGGATCGTTTTCCGCGTCCGCTTGCCACGCTTCGGGCAATAGTCTTGGGCAGTATAATGTAACATCATACCTCCCAACTTTGTTATCCTGTGCCACGGGACTTCTGCACGCCACAAAGTGGGGTGCTCCCAGTAAGGAGGAGTGCTCTATGCAAAAGAGGGCATGGCTTCACTAGGATGGCGCTCCCATGAGCCATGCCTCCCTATTACATCATTCTTGGGGCATTGCTAGCACTGTGTCAGCTGCTGGCCTTGCTCCCAACCCCTCAGACTCGCTAAATAAACCCTGTACGTATGCGACAGCATCGATTTTGCACTGCTCTGCTCAGCTGCGGGAGACAAGGGGGACTCTCAATATGCCCCCTCCGCCTGTGGGATACTGCCCACCCTCCCAAAAAAGGGAAGGTCCTGCGAAAATCTGGACAATTATGAGGTATGTAGCATTTATAATGTATCATTCAAGTGCACAGTCTGGATCCTGATCCCTGGAGAAGGGGTTTGGCCCTCAGGGAGCAGGGCCCACCGGGAGTTTCCCCTATACCCCGTGGGACAGTCCAGCCCTGCTTCCAGCAGCTGTGCACATGTTCCACAACATAATTATATTTAATTATGCACAGTATATTTAAATGGTTTTCTGATGATTGATTACATTTTGGAAGTAGTAATTAGATTTAATACTGGAACAAGAGAACAGAATAATAGAATATGCTTTCATGTATAAATAAGTATTTGCAGTTCAATCAGCACTCACCAGTTATCTAGTGTATTGGTATGGAGTGCAGAATAAGCACTTATGAGCAAATGTTGCATTATTACATTACTAGAACATCCAGAATATCTGGATAATAGGTCGGAAATGTCTAGGTCAACACCAAAAGATCAACATTGACAAAATGTGAACATGCACAAGACTGACATTGACAAATTGTAACATTGTAACAAGGTCGACAATGTCAAAAGGTTGACACAAGCAAAACTTTGACATGGCAAACCTTGACAACTGTCACGAAGCATGGTGCGCGAACGTGATACACTAACTGGACATGCTCATAAATCATGTCATGTTTTTCATTTGTCAACCCTTTCCATGTCGATGTTCTTCGTGACACCCTTTCGTCATTGTTGATTTTGTGCATGTCAATCTTTTATCAATGTCGACCTTGTGCATGTTGACCTCTTGTCCACTTCGACCTTGTGCATGTTGACCTTTTGGTGTCAACCTATTGACTGTCTAACTAGGCACTTTTGACCCTCTGATCCATAACAGAATGAGAATTCATCCAGAAAGACTATGTAAACTAGTACAGGAATGGCATTAGAACACCCTCCCTTAATGGCCGGGACGATCCTGAAAATTGGGTCTGCCTCCCGGCCCCCTGAGAAGATGGGCAAGAGCCAGGGGTGGTGTGTGCGGGAACCGGGGTGGAGCACTGGCCGAGAGATGAGGAGCAGCGGTCCCCAGGGAGGCAGCAGTGTGATGACAGCAGGAGCAACAGTGCCACCGCCGCTGAAGGGACTGTAATGTAAACCCTCTGCCCGGTAGCTGGGGGTGGGGTGTGTGGGAGCCTGGGTGGAGAACTGGCTGGGAGATGAGGAGCAGCAGTCCCCCTTGGGAGGCAGCAGTGTGATGACAGCAGGAGCAGCAGTGCCACTGCCGCTGAAGGGACAGTAATGTAAACCTTCTGCCCGGAAGCCGAGGGTGGGGTGTGCGGGAGCTGGGGTGGAAAACTGTCTGGGAGATGAGGAGCAGCAGTCCCCGGGGAGGCAGCAGTGTGATGACAGTAGGAGCAGCAGTGCCACCGCTGCTGAAGGGACTGTAATGTAAACCCTCTGCCCGGAAGCTGGGCGTGGGGTGTGCGGGAACCAGGGTGGAGCACTGGTTGGGAGATGAGGAGCCGCAGTCCCTGAGGCGGCAGCAGTGTGATGCCAGAGCTGCGGTGACAGCTCACAGGTGGGAACTTCCATCCGCAGCGTGGGGTCACCGGGCCCCAGTGTGGAACTGTCCTGGGGGTGGGTGCCTGCTACTGCCTTGCATTATCACAGCTCAGTCCAGCATACAGTATGGTGTCACCCAGCTCCTGTGCAGGACTGTCCTGGGGTAGGGTGGCTGCAGCTGTCCCGCATTATCACAGAGTAGTCGCCGCATACAGTGCTAACCGCACACCGTAGCTGATGCACCACCTCTTGCATGAAACTATTTGTAGAAAGAATCAGGAATGGAAAGGGGAGGAATCAGGACCGTCAGGGGACATTTGGCAGTTTTGCCTAGGGTGTCAATAAACTTTGCAGGGGCCCTTGGGGCAGGGGCGGGCTGGGGAAAGGGTGCCACATGCCCCCCAGGCCGGTATGTACTGGCTGGGCCAGCTGTCCCCTACTGCCGCAGCCGCCGCCTCTGTGACCAGCTGCACACACTGGCTTCCTGGCCGCCCGAATGTAAGGCGACGGCCCCTGCAAAAATGGCTGCCGCCTTGGAGGAGACAGACACTAGAGGTACTGCCATACCTCTAGTGTCTGTCAGAAGAAAACAGCGCGGCCAGCGTTACCCGGAAGTGCGGATTCGGGTAGCGCTGGCACGCTATTAAAATGGAACCCCTTGGTGGTGAGCATGTACCCTGTCCAGGGCCGGATTTGTGACTAGGCCCGTGAGGCACGGGCCTAGGGGCGGCACATATTAGGGGCGGCACTGCAGGCTGCCTCTGTGAGTCTGCCTGTGAGTCTCTCCCCACCAGTGGCAGAGCACCCTCTTGAAGTTTTATTTTTTAAAGTCTCCTACCCTTTCCTCTAGCTGGCATACTTAAACAGAAGATCCCCTCAGCACCGCCACCAGCGCATTGGTGACAGCAGGGGCAATTGACCTAGGCGGCTCCCGCCGACCCCAGAGAGAGATCCAGCGGGGGGAAACTGCTTGACGGCATCCCCCTCACGCGGCATCCCCCTCACGCGGCACAGCGCTGCTGATCCTCAGACCCAGCGTGCGTGGTGGAGGGGGGTAACTACTTGGCGGCTCCCCCCTCCTCTGTCACTTGTGAATCCCGGCGCCGGGCATGGCAGCCCGCCCCCTCCCCCTTCCCTGGACCCAGCCAGCCCCACAGGCTGCACCGCAGTGCTCATTCTCAGACCCAGCAAGGGGGATGACATGACGGCTTCCCCCCTCCACCACCGCGGATTATGGAGGAGATTCCAGCAGAAGCAGGAGCTGAGGAGCAGTATTGTGAATGGGACAGACAAGCAAACCCCAGGTCAGTGCTTCCATCCCCTGTCCCCAGCCCAGTGCTCCGCATCTAACCAATCATCCCCCCAGCCCAGTACCCCTCATCTAACCAACCATCCACCAGCCCAGTGCTCACCATCTATCCCCTGTCCCCAGCCCAGTGCCTCCCATCTCACCAACCATCCCCTGTCCCCAGCCCAGTGCCTCCCATCTCACCAACCATCCCCTGTCCCCAGCCCAGTGACCCCCATCTCACCAACCATCCCCTGTCCCCAGCCCAGTGCCCCCATCTAACCAACCATCTGCCGTCCCCAGCCCAGTGCCCCCAATATAATCAACCGTCCCCAGCCGGCCCCCACTATCCCAGTGTGTCACCATGCCCCCTTCCCTCCCCATCAGCTAACTGCCCACATCCACTGCCCACCACATAACCCCGAGCCAGTACAATCACAGTGTCCCTCCCCATAGCCTTACTCCTCACACTCGTGTAACCTTAACCAGTATATACAGCCTGTCTGGTCCTGCCTTCTACTCTATCATACCCCTCCCCATTTACTATTCTGACCCCCAACCCCCCCCTTCATTCTGGTGGGGGGCTGGGGGGCTCTTTCAAAATTCTGGTATGGGGCCAGACAGGTCTAGTTATGCCCTTGGTCACCACCAGTCCAGTCCAGACTGAGTGACCTGACCAGGCAGCAGCAGCATGGCCAAGCCAAGTGGGCAGTGGCGAGTGACGACCACCGCCGCCTCTCGTCACTCACCGCTGCCTGCTCGCTCAGCCGTGCACACAAAATCAAAGTCAGTCCCACGGCGCATCTGGGAGGCTCCGCCACTCACTGGCTCAGGCTCACTGCCACCCTATGCCAATTGGCTATTCTATACACACAGCATATTGGCTGCTGTGTATGGAATGGGTGGGGACAGCAGCTGAGCCGAGCGGCATGCTCGTGTAAAGAATATGTTAAAAAACACCGGGGGGGGGGATATTTTGTGCCTAGGGGCGGCCTGGCTCCTAAATTCACCCCTGACCCTGTCTCTCACCTGACAAAAAATATATCACTCCCTCTGGCAACAAGCACTCCCCCTATGGAGTGCTACATGCCCCTTCCTCCAGCAATGAGCATATAGCACTCCATAGCAACAAGCATGTCATTTCCCCTAGCAAAATAGCTCACCCAAATCTAACTCTCTCTGCACATTTTACTTCTGCCCCCCCTGCAGTGCACATGGTTTTGTCCATCTAAGAAGGATTTTGTCAGAAAGAGTGAACTAGAATAAGGCCCATTATACCTAGGAAACGCAAATTTTACACTAAACCGGAAATACATCACAGGAAATCCGGAAATGCCGGTGTTAGGTCTATTTAGATTAATAATTGTTTTTATCTATTTCTTAATCTTGTTTTTTAATTATAATAGAAAACCCCACTTGGAATCTGTCTCCTATTCATATGAGTACCTGTATAATCATGATTTGATAATGTGTTAAGTGGATACCATCACGTGTGCATGATGCTGTAATCAAAAAAGGTATTTTTACCTGCACTGTGTACCTAAGAAACCACCTTGAAAAAGCTGCACGAGCAGCGAAACGCATCGGATACTGGTACATCATAATTGCTGCTTCACCCATCTCTTTCTTGAAATCATGGGTGAGATTTAATAGGATGAGAGTTTCAGAAAGTGAGAGATTTGGTGAGAAATCTCCAGTTTTTTTAAAGCGGCAATCATTTACACTGCAAAATCAAACTGGTTTAGCAGTGTAAATGATTGCCACTTTAATAAAACTGGAGATTTCTCACCAAATCTCTCACTTTCTGGATCTCTCATCCTAATAAATCTCACCCCATGTCTCCAAGTACCGGTATAACTGCAGCAGCAGTTCCATCCATTTGTGCTATTCCAGGAACAGAGGACCCATATGCAGGCCATACAAACGACTGTGGAGGAATAAATTGCCTGCTGAGGACCGTGTGATAACTTCAGATATTCCATCTGTGTGGGGGACTGCCATACCCACCACCTTGATCGGAGGAAGTAGCTTGAACGAATACCATTTAATACCTGCCAACAGGACGATTTGCACCTTTTGGGCCCAAAAGGAAAGGGGCGCATAAGGAGATGAGGTGATTGAAACAACCAATTCAAATGTGCACAATTTATTGCAGCTTTATATATTTCATGTTTTTTTATTTTATCTTAATCAATTTTTAGGCTATTCAGCCGATTCTTTTTACAGTGTTATATTACAATATATGTTTATTTTGCAATATTTAATTTATTTTTTTATTGCATTACCACATCCACCATACAGCGCAACTACCCCCATTGTTTTTTTGTTTACCCATAAGGGTATGACACCCCTTTTCCTGTTGCAGCTTGGCAAAGCAGCTCTATACGGGCGCCCTATCCAGATATTACGGTATCTGTCTTCCCTTATTCAGATCTGATTGCAGTACAAATTTGTTTGGAAAATGGGCAAAACCATGTGCACTGCAGGTGGGGCAGATGTAACATGTGCAGAGAGAGTTAAATTTGGGTGGGGTGTGTTGAAACTAAAATCTAAATTGCAGTGTAAAAATAATGCAGCCAGTATTTACCCTGCACAGAAACCAAATAACTCACACAAATCTAACTCTCTCTGCACATGTTACATCTGCCCCACCTGCAGTGCACATGATTTTCCCCATTTTCCAAACAAATTTGTACTGCGATCAGATCTGAATAAAGGCCATACTGTGGATACAAGTGATTCGTTATCACTTGTATCTATGATAAATGGAAAATGAGGTTAGGTGTCATCACAAACTAGATCCACTCCCAATTATTGCAATGTATTTTTAAACAATGCTAAATGTAAAGACCAGGAAAAAATGGGGCCTGATGCAGAATGTGATATTTGACAACAGATTTGTCAATGCGGTACTTGTGTATTATCACGGCGCCTGCGAAATAGGCCGCAAATCGCATGCAAAAATTGGATGCGATTTAGCTGGCGATTTTCGGCCGATTATTGGTACGCATCCTCCCGACCTGTTGATACCCCCACTATCCACTTCGGCGTGGAGTTGATTGTATAAAGGGTGGTGAGTGCAGCGAGCCCCGCGAGGGGACGCAGAAAACGATCCCGAAGTGCGGCGATTACACGGATTACTTGACGTGTATTCCGCGTCTGCTCGCCACGCTTCGGGATCGTTTTCCGCGTCCGCTTGCCACGCTTCGGGCAATAGTCTTGGGCAGTATAATGTAACATCATACCTCCCAACTTTGTTATCCTGTGCCACGGGACTTCTGCATGCCACAAAGTGGGGTGCTCCCAGTAAGGAGGAGTGCTCTATGCAAAAGAGGGCATGGCTTCACTAGGATGGCGCTCCCATGAGCCATGCCTCCCTATTACATCATTCTTGGGGCATTGCTAGCACTGTGTCAGCTGCTGGCCTTGCTCCCAACCCCTCAGACTCGCTAAATAAACCCTGTACGTATGCGACAGCATCGATTTTGCACTGCTCTGCTCAGCTGCGGGAGACAAGGGGGACTCTCAATATGCCCCCTCCGCCTGTGGGATACTGCCCACCCTCCCAAAAAAGGGAAGGTCCTGCGAAAATCTGGACAATTATGAGGTATGTAGCATTTATAATGTATCATTCAAGTGCACAGTCTGGATCCTGATCCCTGGAGAAGGGGTTTGGCCCTCAGGGAGCAGGGCCCACCGGGAGTTTCCCCTATACCCCGTGGGACAGTCCAGCCCTGCTTCCAGCAGCTGTGCACATGTTCCACAACATAATTATATTTAATTATGCACAGTATATTTAAATGGTTTTCTGATGATTGATTACATTTTGGAAGTAGTAATTAGATTTAATACTGGAACAAGAGAACAGAATAATAGAATATGCTTTCATGTATAAATAAGTATTTGCAGTTCAATCAGCACTCACCAGTTATCTAGTGTATTGGTATGGAGTGCAGAATAAGCACTTATGAGCAAATGTTGCATTATTACATTACTAGAACATCCAGAATATCTGGATAATAGGTCGGAAATGTCTAGGTCAACACCAAAAGATTAACATTGACAAAATGTGAACATGCACAAGACTGACATTGACAAATTGTAACATTGTAACAAGGTCGACAATGTCAAAAGGTTGACACAAGCAAAACTTTGACATGGCAAACCTTGACAACTGTCACGAAGCATGGTGCGCGAACGTGATACACTAACTGGACATGCTCATAAATCATGTCATGTTTTTCATTTGTCAACCCTTTCCATGTCGATGTTCTTCGTGACACCCTTTCGTCATTGTTGATTTTGTGCATGTCAATCTTTTATCAATGTCGACCTTGTGCATGTTGACCTCTTGTCCACTTCGACCTTGTGCATGTTGACCTTTTGGTGTCAACCTATTGACTGTCTAACTAGGCACTTTTGACCCTCTGATCCATAACAGAATGAGAATTCATCCAGAAAGACTATGTAAACTAGTACAGGAATGGCATTAGAACACCCTCCCTTAATGGCCGGGACGATCCTGAAAATTGGGTCTGCCTCCCAGGCCCCCTGAGAAGATGGGCAAGAGCCAGGGGTGGTGTGTGCGGGAACCGGGGTGGAGCACTGGCCGAGAGATGAGGAGCAGCGGTCCCCAGGGAGGCAGCAGTGTGATGACAGCAGGAGCAACAGTGCCACCGCCGCTGAAGGGACTGTAATGTAAACCCTCTGCCCGGTAGCTGGGGGTGGGGTGTGTGGGAGCCTGGGTGGAGAACTGGCTGGGAGATGAGGAGCAGCAGTCCCCCTTGGGAGGCAGCAGTGTGATGACAGCAGGAGCAGCAGTGCCACTGCCGCTGAAGGGACAGTAATGTAAACCTTCTGCCCGGAAGCCGAGGGTGGGGTGTGCGGGAGCTGGGGTGGAAAACTGTCTGGGAGATGAGGAGCAGCAGTCCCCGGGGAGGCAGCAGTGTGATGACAGTAGGAGCAGCAGTGCCACCGCTGCTGAAGGGACTGTAATGTAAACCCTCTGCCCGGAAGCTGGGCGTGGGGTGTGCGGGAACCAGGGTGGAGCACTGGTTGGGAGATGAGGAGCCGCAGTCCCTGAGGCGGCAGCAGTGTGATGCCAGAGCTGCGGTGACAGCTCACAGGTGGGAACTTCCATCCGCAGCGTGGGGTCACCGGGCCCCAGTGTGGAACTGTCCTGGGGGTGGGTGCCTGCTACTGCCTTGCATTATCACAGCTCAGTCCAGCATACAGTATGGTGTCACCCAGCTCCTGTGCAGGACTGTCCTGGGGTAGGGTGGCTGCAGCTGTCCCGCATTATCACAGAGTAGTCGCCGCATACAGTGCTAACCGCACACCGTAGCTGATGCACCACCTCTTGCATGAAACTATTTGTAGAAAGAATCAGGAATGGAAAGGGGAGGAATCAGGACCGTCGGGGGACATTTGGCAGTTTTGCCTAGGGTGTCAATAAACTTGGCAGGGGCGGGCTGGGGGCAGGGTGCCACATGCCCCCCAGGCCGGTATGTACTGGCTGGGCCAGCTGTCCCCTACTGCCGCAGCCGCCGCCTCTGTGACCAGCTGCACACACTGGCTTCCTGGCCGCCTGAATGTAAGGCGACGGCCCCTGCAAAAATGGCTGCCGCCTTGGAGGAGACAGACACTAGAGGTACTGCCATACCTCTAGTGTCTGTCAGAAGAAAACAGCGCGGCCAGCGTTACCCGGAAGTGCGGATTCGGGTAGCGCTGGCACGCTATTAAAATGGAACCCCTTGGTGGTGAGCATGTACCCTGTCCAGGGCCGGATTTGTGACTAGGCCCGTGAGGCACGGGCCTAGGGGCGGCACATATTAGGGGCGGCACTGCAGGCTGCCTCTGTGAGTCTGCCTGTGAGTCTCTCCCCACCAGTGGCAGAGCACCCTCTTGAAGTTTTATTTTTTAAAGTCTCCTACCCTTTCCTCTAGCTGGCATACTTAAACAGAAGATCCCCTCAGCACCGCCACCAGCGCATTGGTGACAGCAGGGGCAATTGACCTAGGCGGCTCCCGCCGACCCCAGAGAGAGATCCAGCGGGGGGAAACTGCTTGACGGCATCCCCCTCACGCGGCACTGCCTGCAGCGCTGCTGATCCTCAGACCCAGCGTGCGTGGTGGAGGGGGGTAACTACTTGGCGGCTCCCCCCTCCTCTGTCACTTGTGAATCCCGGCGCCGGGCATGGCAGCCCGCCCCCTCCCCCTTCCCTGGACCCAGCCAGCCCCACAGGCTGCACCGCAGTGCTCATTCTCAGACCCAGCAAGGGGGATGACATGACGGCTTCCCCCCTCCACCACCGCGGATTATGGAGGAGATTCCAGCAGAAGCAGGAGCTGAGGAGCAGTATTGTGAATGGGACAGACAAGCAAACCCCAGGTCAGTGCTTCCATCCCCTGTCCCCAGCCCAGTGCTCCGCATCTAACCAATCATCCCCCCAGCCCAGTACCCCTCATCTAACCAACCATCCACCAGCCCAGTGCTCACCATCTGTCCCCAGCCCAGTGCCTCCCATCTCACCAACCATCCCCTGTCCCCAGCCCAGTGCCTCCCATCTCACCAACCATCCCCTGTCCCCAGCCCAGTGACCCCCATCTCACCAACCATCCCCTGTCCCCAGCCCAGTGCCCCCATCTAACCAACCATCTGCCGTCCCCAGCCCAGTGCCCCCAATATAATCAACCGTCCCCAGCCGGCCCCCACTATCCCAGTGTGTCACCATGCCCCCTTCCCTCCCCATCAGCTAACTGCCCACATCCACTGCCCACCACATAACCCCGAGCCAGTACAATCACAGTGTCCCTCCCCATAGCCTTACTCCTCACACTCGTGTAACCTTAACCAGTATATACAGCCTGTCTGGTCCTGCCTTCTACTCTATCATACCCCTCCCCATTTACTATTCTGACCCCCAACCCCCCCCTTCATTCTGGTGGGGGGCTGGGGGGCTCTTTCAAAATTCTGGTATGGAGCCAGACAGGTCTAGTTATGCCCTTGGTCACCACCAGTCCAGTCCAGACTGAGTGACCTGACCAGGCAGCAGCAGCATGGCCAAGCCAAGTGGGCAGTGGCGAGTGACGACCACCGCCGCCTCTCGTCACTCACCGCTGCCTGCTCGCTCAGCCGTGCACACAAAATCAAAGTCAGTCCCACGGCGCATCTGGGAGGCTCCGCCACTCACTGGCTCAGGCTCACTGCCACCCTATGCCAATTGGCTATTCTATACACACAGCATATTGGCTGCTGTGTATGGAATGGGTGGGGACAGCAGCTGAGCCGAGCGGCATGCTCGTGTAAAGAATATGTTAAAAACACCGGGGGGGGGGGGGGGGGGGGGGATATTTTGTGCCTAGGGGCGGCCTGGCTCCTAAATTCACCCCTGACCCTGTCTCTCACCTGACAAAAAATATATCACTCCCTCTGGCAACAAGCACTCCCCCTATGGAGTGCTACATGCCCCTTCCTCCAGCAATGAGCATATAGCACTCCATAGCAACAAGCATGTCATTTCCCCTAGCAATGAACATGTAATTCCCCCATGGCAACAAGAATAAAACCTCTGGCAAGATGTATGTAACCCCTGGCAACGAGCGATATTCCTCTGACAATGAGCATGTAGGTACTGTAAGCAGCAGTTATACATACCTCCCAACTGTCACGATTACAGCGGGACAGTCCCGATTTTCGGGTCCTGTCCTGCTGTCCCACCCGCGGCAGGCATTGTCCTGCTGCGGGTGGTGGCAGTTGGGAGACCCCCCAATCTAATAGAATAGACACTGTTCGCATGCGCACAGCGTCTATTCTCGTATGAAAATGAGGTTGCGGCTAATTAGCATAAGCCGCCCTCATTTGCATACGCCCCGCCCCCTTTTTGGGCACTCGCGCGATTGTCCCTATTTCATCTGCACAGAAGTTGGGAGGTATGGTTATATGGTATAATATGTAATAGGCATTATTATGTTTAATGGGCATCACGGTTTTGGCATTATGTGTAATGGCCATTACAGTGTTGACTTTATGTGTAATGGGCATTACGTTGTGTGTCATTATGTGTAATGGGCATTACAGTGTAAATTTTTGCGACGCGCCTTCGGCGTGCACTGTCCCCATTTCTGGTGTATATGTGTGGGGGGAAATGATTGTTTTATCCTTGCTGCATACTAGAGGGGAGAGGGTAGGGTTGTGAAACGATGGCGATGGTGGTGGGCCACTTGCTTTTGTTGCCCCCCAGGCTGAAAGTTGCCAGCCAACCCCTGCCTGGGAGGACCCATCATTTACTCCTGCCCCCTGTATAATTGTAATCTTCACCTACTTTTACCTGCAGTTCATTTAGTTATTTTCATCTTTAGTACCTGGTCCCTCACCCTGCGGCAAGATAAGCTGCCCCGGTCGCCCGTTATTAGCTATGATTCACATGTACACTTTTATGGAGATTCATACCACTGACCGCAAGGTGGCGCACTTGTCCCACAGTAATGGAGGCGGGGCTCTCTGTGTGGCGTCAGGACGCAGGAAGGGCCCGGGACGTAGCTTACTCAGAGTGTTCGGCGAGCTGCCTGTGAGACCGCGGCCTGGAGTCCAGTGTGCAGCGCCGGAGGTGGTGATACGGCCCGGGGTAGGGATCGCTGTTGCAGAGAGTCTCCTGAAAGACTGTAGGGAGGGGAGACAAGGTGCTGGATACGGGGAGGGGAGCAATGAGTGAGCGCGGCTGTCTCTGGTAACGCTGCTGGGGTCGGGTCATGTGGGCATAAGTAAGCAGTATGTAAAGGAGTAACCGGTTGTGTGATACATAGGAAGGTAAAAGGTCGGGCAGTAGCATATGCTGATATTTCCTTGGGTGGGGAGTGATTTGGTTACAGGAGAGGCGCTTGTTTAAGTGTGGGGATAATGTGTCACACCCACGTATATTAGGGCGAGAGGGACTGGCAGGTCATGTTTTTTAGGTAGGTGGGTAGGTAGGATTTCTGCTATAATAGGTTGTGTTGAGGGTTGACAGCAGGTCCTACTAGCTTAGGGTTGGTAGGGGTGTGGGTCACAGTGGGAGTTTCAGGGTTAGGAGTGACAGCTACAGTAGCACTGGTTTTTGGGTTGGGATGGGGTGGGGGGCAGATGACAGGCATGGCTATATCTGGTTGGGATGGGCGTCAGCACGCATTGCTATTATAGGTTGTGAAGGGTTCTGCAGGCATGGCTATATTGGGTTGGGAGGGGGAGAATGCAGGCACGACTGATTAGGTTAGAAGAGTGTGAACAGCAGGCGCCTGGCTATTCCAGTTAGGGGTGTCTGCATAAATTGATACTACATGGTTTGAAGGGGTTTGCAGGCATGGCTGTTTGGGGTTGGGAGGGGGAAATGCAGGCAATCTGTTTCATTTTGGAAGAGGGCATGTCTATTTTGAGTTATGGGTTTAGTAGTCATGGATATTACAATTTTATTTATTTACAGTTTCTTATATAACACAGCATATTCTGTTGCGCTTTACAATTGGAAACAACAGCGATTTAAACAAACTGGGTAGAAACAAACCGACATAGAGGTAGGAGGGCCCTGCTCGCAAGCTCACAATCTATAGGGATACATAAGGATATAATTCCATAGTATGCATATGTGTGCAAACGGTGCTTTATGCCAGTATTAAAGCAGATTGTTATAACATTCATGTTTCCTTGTCTCATCAGGCCACAAGCGGCAGATCCCCTAACAATCACACAAGAAAGGTGTGACCGACACACAACTGCCACCATGTACTGTTTGCAGTGGCTGCTTCCTGTGCTCCTGATTCCTAAACCACTTAATCCAGCCCTCTGGTTCAGTCATTCTGTGTTTATGGGATTCTACTTACTGAGCTTCTTACTGGAGAGGAAACCATGCACCATCTGTGCCTTGGTCTTTCTGGGTGCCCTCTTTCTTATTTGCTACAGCTGCTGGGGTAACTGCTTTTTATATCATTGCAGTGCCAGCCAGCTACCTGACTCAGCCATTGATCCAGCTGTGGTGGGCACTTAGAGGGTTCACACATGGACTGCTTTTGCCAGGAACGTGGCACCACTTGCACCAGTGTGTGTCGAAGATGAAACGGGACAACAGGGACTCCATGTTGAATTAATCAGAGACAGCGGTTTTGGTGAAATGGATCCCCTCTTTTCCCTGATGCTGTGTTGCTATTGGTGGGCAGAGACATTTGCATACCAGCCCCTGGTATTGTGGTGCTTGAGGGCTTTTAATTGTATTTTGGGGTCTTTTGCTCCTCCAACCACAGGTCTTTTTAAAAATCATGTTTACACTTCTGTCCCCTCTGTCATTGCTAATAGTTGCATTCTCATACAGCCTCTCAGCACAAACAGTATTTCCTGAGGATGGTTGGGCTATGTGACTTATTTGGATATCTTTAGTGGGAAAAACTGCACAAACTGACAAATTACTAGAGCGTGCTATAAAGTGTACCTGCTTTCTGCTATTCAGCTTATCAGTTTTCTAGGATCTGGGAAATTCATAGAGGCAAGAAGTTTTCAAAGTCTTGTCTCCTGAATGTTGCTACTTCCCAGTGAATCGGTAAGCTGTGTTCTTATGAATATTGCCTCCAGTCATAAACTTGCTTTAAGCAGGTGCCTGTTCACCTAGAATTGCCCATTTACCATAAGAAGACTGTGACTTCACCTAAAGGTTTTATGAAATAACAGTTGCCTAATGTTCAACTTACCATTGCACTGTATTGGGGGGGGAGGTGTCATCCTAAAAATGTTTGTATATGAATCTTGAGACTTTACCCTTTTATGTTGGAGGGGAATTAAATAAAGCTTTATTAATCATGAGTTACAATGTGCTAATTTGGGGTGACAATTATAAATGTTGTTAGTTGAAATCAGTGGTGGGGAAAAAAGTTATTAAATGTCCCCTTATTCACAGAGGAGTGACTAAATGGATTAAAATAAAACATATGAACAGTGGGTACTTGTTTTCCTAGCACGGCACCCGTCGTGGGTCATCGCATACCTTAACTTAAGGTATGCGATGGACCCGAATTTCTGTCTATTTTGATCCTTTATTGCCGGCAATGAGAAAATCGCGTCCATCGCATGCCATTATAATGGCATGTGATGCGACCGACGCTATCAATGCGATTTTACATAGGGTACAATGTTAAATGGCCCAATGGAGCCGATTTTTTTATTGTATACCCACCCTTAAGGGGAATTTATATGTGAAATGCCCCCCCCCCCCCCCAGTACGCGTCCTACGAACTTTTCATACCCCCACTATCCACGTCAGCGTGGAGTTGATTTTATAAAGTGTGGCGAGCCACCGAGCCCGAAGCATGGTGAGCGGACGTGTAATACCTGTGAAGTAATGCGCGTCCCCTAGCGGGGCTCACCGCGCTTCGGGCTCGGTAGCTCGCTGCGCTCGCCACACTTTATAACATCAACTCCACGCTGACGTTGATAGTGGGGGTATGAAAATGTCGGAGGACACGGGCTCGCTACGCTCGCCACGCTTCGGGTTGGCGTCAATAGTGGGGTGGCATTAACAATTGGGGGGGTGGGGCATTTGACCCATGTGGGGGGGGCATTCAATGAAAATTGGGGTCTAGGGTGTATTTGACATTGGTCCCAATGTAAAATTGGGTCTCGGGGACCATTTTACATTGATTCCAATGTAAAAATCGTGTCGATCGCATCACATGCAATTTGGTTGCATGCGATGCGATCTACGTGATTTTTGGGGTCCCGATGCCTGCAATTAAAATCGCTGGCGCCGTGCTAGGAAACAAGTACCGAACAGTGCAATAGGACGAAGACAGGTAAAAAGTGTATAAATACAAATAATCAGACCACTAGTAATACTTTTATTACAAAATAGATATAAAATAAAAAGGTCTAATCTATGTCGTACTAACAGATGGCAGTAACGGTCTGCAGGACAGGTATAATATCTATTGATGAATATGGGTACATTTTACACTGTTTTATCCTTGTTACATTGAGATTACTTGTTGAAAATAGATATTTTATTAGGCTTGTGATTAGATTCCATTAAGCTAGTGCACATATGATTTGGGCAGGTTCTTTGAAGCCTGCATTTCACTTGGATTTGATCACCCACAGAACTTGTATAAAGGGGCCCATACACTGTGCAATAATTGCATGCGTTTTGGTCGAGATCACATCAGGATCGGGACCTAGTTCAAGAAGTATGTGCAGCACATACTTTTTGATCTGTGCGATGGGATGTGGGCTGGAGTCACATTGTATAAGAGCTAAAAAGCGGTGGGACTTTGGCCCTACAATAGTGGTTGAACTACACATCCCAGCAGGCTGTGCAACCTTTCGAGCATGGCCAAGTTTTAGAACTGTAGCAGGGCATGGTGGGATGTGTAGTTCAACAACAAAGGTTCCCAATCCTTGACTTGTACAGATATTATTTAAAAATGTGAACTTAACATCCCTTGCATATTATGAAACATACATTTGTTCCATAGGCCTATATGATAGAGAAAAATAAATATTAAGATATTAGAAATAAATTAGGGACCAGGTGAAAGATCTTTTCTTACTAGCTTTCTGTTTAAAAAAAAAAAAAACTGGAATATTTAATTAATTTCACAAAGTACCTGAGCAGTAAAGATGGTGTGATGGTTAGCATTACTGCCTCAAAGTACTGAGGTCATGAGTTTGATTTCCACTGTGGCCTTGTGGGGAGTTTGTATATACCTCCCCATGCTTGTGTGTGTTTCTTCCCACAATCCAAAAATATTCTGGCAATTTAGTTGACTCATGACAAACTGAACCCTAGAGTATGGACGTGAAAGGCTTCTCTGTTACCTTCACTCCTTTGGATCACCATCAACTGCTAGAGCCCGAATTATAATGGGTTGAAAGTAGGGTGTACTCATTCTTGAACCCACCCCTTAATTGTCTTATTCAAAAAATTCATGAACATCGTTTTGCTTAATTTTGCCAAGTATATTGAAACATGTATCCATTTGTCTTTGTATCTGCCACCCTTTTCCTAGTCCTCCCTGGATCTGGGTACACACCCAACATATCACAAGCCATTAGGTCATGTATCCCAAGCTATATTGTATTATGAGAGGATTATAATATCCTAAGAAATCTAAATGACAAGTTGTTGTAAAAGAGAAAGTGACTTCTGGGTAAAGAACACTATAGCACCTCGCTAATGCTGTTGGTGGTTAAAAGGTGAAACATTTCTTGATAGACGGTCAGTAGGTTGATACCAGATGGCTAAATGGTCAGTGTGGACTTGCTTCAACATGCAAATGGTTGACCTATGTTTTTGTGTTATTTTAACCCTAATGGTGCGTACACACGGGTGCAATTTCAGCACATATCGCTGGGAATTTGGTCGCTGAGCGACCATATTGCCAGTGATTTGTGTGTGCTGTCGGCGATGAATCGCCGGGTGCGCGCTCCCGTGTGCAGCCCCTGATGGTCGCTGGTCGCAGGCTATTTCCCTGCCTCTTCCCCCGGCAGAGTCTCCTGATTATCAGCGACCATCTCTGGTCGCTGATGAACAGGAGAGACACTCAGCAATATATTGCTCAGCAATATATCTCCTCCGTGTGTACTGGGCATTATTCTCCCCCATTTGTGCTTAACTCTAACCTTCCAAAGCAACATGTCCATGTCATCATTTGAACGGCAAACTTTTGACTGTGTCGACTTGATGGTCTATCTTTCATCAGAATAAGAATGTTTGGTACTTTTACAATCAATAAATATACAGCCAGATGTATCGAGCTTCAAAAAGTGATAAAATGGAGAGTAATAAACAGCCAGCCAATCAGCTCTTACTTACCATGTTACAGGCTGGGTTTGAAAAAAATGATATTTAGGAGCTGATTGGCTGGCTGTTTGTCACTCAACTTTATCACTTTTTAAAGCTTGATACATCTGGCCCATAATGAGAAATCAGGTGTTCAAATCACACTTAATTGAACTAAATCACGTCCTTTATTCAATATATCCACATTTTTAAGGCAACCATTTTGTAGCTGCTAATTCATTGGCAATCTATATTCACCTGAATAGTGGTATAATCCACAAAATGGCTGCTGTTACTGTTTAAGCAATCAAGTTTCTTTAACCACATAGTTAAGGGGCATACACACGTGGCAATAATAGCTCATGTTTTACCTGCTCTGTCTAGATCGCACAGAAATTAAGCTCGGATTGCTCCGTGTGTATGCCACATGGACCGCGTATTGCCTTCCCTGCCTCAGATCTTGACTAAATGTAGTCTAGATATAGTCAAATCGCCAGTGTTCTAACCAGAGAACATTGGTTAGCACAGATAACCCATACACATATAGCTATATGTGTATGGGCCATCTAGCAAGCCATGTGTGCTGAGCAATCTGACTCGTCTAGATCAATCACAGCTCAGTCCTAACAGGGTGGTGTGGGGGCTGCAGATGAGGGACCTTACCGCAGTTGCTGAAAGAAATTACATTTAAGTATAAAGTTTTGATAATACAGCATACAATCTAACCTGCCAGGTTGCCATAACAACGGAACAGTGCCACATTATGGCTACCCCCTAACATTCGCCCGGCCTATATAAGCAAAAACGGAAACACTGAGCTCCCCAAGTCCTCTACAAACCCCTTTAATACAATATGTGGCCGGTATACAAATAAATATTCTCCTTATATCTCCATCTCATGCCCAATATATCTGTCAGAATTTGATCTTTTTTATGGTGTGTACACACGGTCAGATGTGCCTTCAGATACTATCCACGATCAGATCGGATCGTGGATAGTATCTGAAGGCACATCCGATTTGCATACAAGTCTAACTATATAGTGCAGATCTGCACTATATAGTCAAGGCAGACAAGACTTTCTGCCTTGCGATACGTGAACGCGCATCGGAATCGGATCGGGATCTGAAGGGTTAAAACCCTTGCGATCTGCATCCGATTCCGATCCTGACTATGTCATCAACATCGGAAGGCAAAGAGTACCGTGTGTACACACCATTAAAGTTTATTCCACAATGATTGTTGTAACAGGTGTACAACGTTTATTTATTAACAGATTCTTATATAGCGCACACATATTCCACAGCACTTTACAGAGAATATTTGAACATTCCCATCAGTCCCTGCACCAGTGGAGCTTACAATCTATATTCCCTACCACATGTACATGCACACACAGACATTCTAGTGTTAATTTTGTTGGAAGCCAATTAACCTACCAGTATATTTTTGGATTGTGGGAGGAAACTGGAGTACCCGGAGTAAACCCACGCAAGCACGGGGAGAATATACAAACTCTGCACAGTTAGAGCCATGGTGGGAATCGAACCCATGACCTCAGCGCTGTGAGGCAGTAATGCTAACTAGTATACCATCCGTGCTGCCCGAACGTTTACATACGGTATTTAAATCCCAACTGTGGAACCAGCAACACCACCTTGATAAAGTTGCTTCTGCAACAAAATGTGTTGATGTATCTTGCAGGTGACCATCCCAACTGTTTTACTCAGCTCAAAGACTTAAGGTGCCCATACACGTTGAGATATGGGGCTGTACTTTTTGTGCTTTAAAATGTGCCATGCGATGCTGGCACTTGTGGGGGAATGGGATGCGATGCCCCTACATGTGCGGGTGCAATGCGATGCGATCCGATTTAAAATATATATATATATTTTTTTATTTTATTTTTTAAAGTTGATAGCTACTAATGGATATCACATCGCATCACATATACTCCTGTACAGATGCTATGCAAATGCAATGAAGCACAAAAAGTACTGCATGCAGATACTTTTTGTGCTTTACAATATTGTACCTGCGGGGGCGCGCATCGCATCCCTGCAGGTACACGGCGCGATTATCGCACATGAGATGCGTTTTGTACTTTAAAAGTACAAAACGGATGCGATAATCGCAACCTGTATGGGCACCTTTACCGTCATCAAAGTGTCCAGATCAGTCTCATTGTTCTGGGTGACGACCCGGTCGAAACTCCCATCCACCCCAGAGTGGAGTGCTTCCATCATCCCCGCAGGCTACAACAAGCCCAGGAGGTTGCTTCCTCCATAAAGCCGCAGGACAAGCGCCACAACTTTTTCCCAGGGGACTGCTACACTTACGAGGCATCACTAGGAGCGGGCACTCGCTTCTAACAGGTCACATGACCTACGGGTGATTATATCACATTACACAGAATAACTGAGCTTGTAGTCACCTATTTTAATTAGTTTTTTTTTTTATCCACATATTGATGAATGCATACTCTTATATTATTAAATTGTGTTATACGCTAATATACTGCTTCAGTTGTCACTCATCCGCATAGCGCAGTCACACCTTCCCCGTTTTTGTCCATTTTCCACTATATGTGAGTGACATTATTCTGTACTGTAGCTTGGCATAGTGACTCATAATCTAGCGCCCCATTAGATACTTGCCGTAACAACCATACCTTGGCCCTTATTCTGGTTGGTGCGGTCAGAGCCGCACACGGGGCTCCGACCGCACCAGACGAATCCCCGCCCACCCTACGGATCGCCACGGCCGTCCGTACACGGACGGCTGGCGATCCGCATAAAAATGGTGGAGGCTACGCCTCCACCATGGTGGGAGCTGCCCCCTGCATTCGATGGTCGTCGACCATCGAAGGCAGGTCCGCACGCCGCGGCAGCTCCCGCAAGCTGAGACCACACGGACAATCGTCCGTGTGGTAGCTTGTATGGGGGCTGAAAGCTGACATCCGGCGACGTCAGCTTTCCGCCCCCATGAGCTGCGTCATGCCCTCATTTCCATGCATACGCCCCGCGTTTGCATGGGAACGCCCATGAAACGCGGGGCGTACACATAGGGAAATGAGGGGATGAAGCCCCTCACGCCCCTATCCGCCCCCTTTGCGGCGGACGAAATACGTCTGCGGCGAAGGGGGCTGCACATGCGCAGAATGACCTCTGCGCATGTGCAGAGTAAAAACATCGGCGGTACGGCCGCACGCGGGCCGTACCGATCCGATCAGAATAAGGGCCCTTGTGAGAAGTCTCCCATCAGCTTATTTGAATGAAATTGACAATGAAGCTCTTGTGTTTTTTCAGATCTTGGCTTAAGCATTAGGTCATACCAGAGTACAAAATGATCTAGTGTCAACCTATTGACCATGTCGACTATATCGTTATCGATATTGTTCAGCAGCCACATCCACATGCTGTCTTTGACAAGATACTCAGGATTTGACTGCATGTACAGACCACAGAGGGAGTATATAAGGACTTGCGGGAGTGCGCAACATCAATGATATATAGCGCATACACACTAAATGATATGCAACAAATTTTAATGATATTCTTATCATGCATACCAATTAGAAAAATCACCTAATGTGTACACAGCTCAAAGCAGAGTTTTTCAAACTCTATTACAGTACAGGTTATGGCATATATAACATCCATGCTTGAGGCCAGATTGTTTTTTTAGGCAAATTGACTGCAATACTAATTAAGGCACCTGGCCTTAAGCATATGTATCCTTAACCTGGACTGTTATCTGAAATGGTAATCCTTCATCCACCAGAGGACACTGCAGGCTTCATACATTGGGGCTAGAGTGGTGATAGAAGAAGGCAACACTTTAAAATTCTTAGTGTGTCAGGCAGGGCCGGCCTTAGGCATAGGCAAAATAGGCAATTGCCTAGGGCATTTGGAATGCCTAGGGGCATCAGCAGCTTCTGCTGATTAAAATGATATGCAGCATGCCTATATTCTGTGTGTGAGTGAGTTTGTATCTGCATATAAAATAGTGTATTCATGGAAATCACTGTAACATAGCATTCCGTTTGCAGGTACAGCCAAAGTCGCACACAAAATAAAGGCATGCCGCATATCATTTTAATCATCGGAAGCTCCTTGTGTGTGCTAGTCATAACAATGCAAATTAGATGAATTTTCAGCAAAACAGGCACCCAACGTTAGCAGAACTGGCCAGGAGCTGCATGGCCTATTGAGGCAAGATGTATGAGGAAACATCTGTATCCAAGCCGAGGCAGAGGTCACAGTGTTAGCGGCTGTGCGAGTGCTGTCTGCGGGTGGGTTGCTTGTGCAATAGTGTTCTGCATATGTGTAAGGGGCATTATCTGTGTCATGTATAAATGCATTAATGATGTGCGACATATGTGTAACAGGCATTATGTGTGTCATGTGTATAAGGGCATTAATAATGTGCAACATATGTGTAAGGGGCATTATGCATGTCATTATGTGTATGAAGGGCATTAATAAAGGTTGGCATAATGTGTAAGGGGCATTATGGTTATAAGGACATTAATAATGTGTGTCATGTGTAAGGGGCATTACTGTGTGGTATTATCAGAGGTGCCGAGAGAAAGGGATAGGGGGTACAAATTATCCAGGCCAAAGTATGATGGGAGGGCCCAGTGGGGGCCCCGGGCCCCCTCCCCTTAAGTGACAGCAGCAGCTGCAGCTCTTCTCCTCTGCCCAGCACACACTGCTTTGTGCTGGGTTGCAGTGTGGCCATGGAGGTGGTTAAAATACAATATTTTCTCAGTATTTTTTTCTCAGGGTATAACGTGAGGAGTAATGTATATAAGGTAAAGTGGTACTACAGTGTAATGTAACGTGAATAAGGGACACCATCGCATGATATAATATGAATAAAGTTGCACTACTGTGTGGCATAATTTGAATTGGGGGTAAAATTGTGTGGACATGCCCCTTCCCAGCAAGAACACACCCCTGTTTCGCACCGAATGTGTGCACCAAAATGATGACTGCTATGATTAGGGTTGATGGTGCTGGGAAAGGGGAAAGGGGAGCAGGGTCAGAGGCGGAACTAGTGGCGGTGCTAGGGGGCACAAGCCAAAATTTTGCCTAGGGCGTCATTTAGGCTAGGGCCGGCTCTGGTGTCAGGCTCCTCCCCCTCTATCCCCCCCAAAAGGGACCACGCAAGGTCAGTTAGTTTGCCAACGTTTCAAATCTTTACTTGATTTTTCGTCAGGGATAATATATACATTACAATGCTTACCTTATAAAGGACAGGGCACCAGTGAGAGCAGACCTCCGTGTGCGGCGTGGGGCAGGACCCTTTCTGGTGACGTCATCAGTCACCGGAGATTCCCGTCATTGAAGCGCATCCGCGTGCTCACGCTGGCTCGTGGAGCGCAGCGCTGGCTTCACGGTTGCCATGGTGACAGGCGCCGTTGCTGAGCGTCTCTAGCGGGGATTACTGCCTTTCGCCGCCTAGGAGAAAAAATATGAAAGAAAGTGTAAAAAGGTGATGAAAAGTGCGGAGCACCACACCATTAAAGAAAAAGCATAAGTGAGATAGCTATACAAAACCCGTTAAATCACCAAATGAATACTTAAAGAGAAAAATACATTATTTGTAAAATGTCTACACATATTATGTCGACCAAGCTGGTAGACTGCATCCATAGTTATACAACAAGCTGAGTTAGTTTCATATATGGAGAAAGGAGTCCAAATGAACAAGTAACCTGAATAAAGGGATGAAGAGTTAGTAAAGATATATATCTGTTAGATCAAAAAATATATTGGCAAAAGTAGGGGACTACATTTTTAATACTTTCCTTTATATTAATTTACATTTTATAATGAGGACATGCAAACATATGAAGCCAACTGTCTGCCTGTGATGTGGGAACCCCTGGGGAGGGTCTTGTGCCACTCTGACCTGTCCACCGGTGCCTCCGCATCTAGGACCAGCTGCTAGCAGCTTGCATTACTGGTCTGTGGCCCAAACCACACCGCCAGGGGTGCGGGGCTCAGGTAAGGGCTCACATGCGCCATATGGTATCCCAGACAATTCGGCGTTCTGACCGGGCAGAGGAGCTTGTAAGGCCACCGGACACAGGCATGCCTGCTACTACCCCGCCTCTTCCTCCCTGAAGAGCATCTTCATAAGGACAAGCGCCAACACACACACTACAGACTCCAGAAACTGCTCCTGGCGTGATCTCTGTTGACCTGCACAGTCTCAGTGTTTCATCTCAGCTTTACTTTCTCTCACAGGACAGTGAGTTTTATTGCATTGCGGTGGGGTGTATGGAAAAAAAATATATATGTATGTATGTATGTATGTATGTAGACACCGTGGCACTCGGGACTTAAGAAAGAAGATGGCAGATAGCTGAGCTACTATTGACGTTTCAGCCTTTATTTGGCTTACATTTTGAAAAAAAAAAAAAGCCAAATAAAGGCCCTTATTCTGGTTCACTTGCAAATGCAAATTCCTTCTCAAATGGACAAAACCATGTGCACTGCAGGTGGGGCAGATGTAACTTGTGCAGAGAGAATTAGATTTGGGTGGGGTTTTACTACAAAGTGACATCTAAATTGCAGTGTAAAAATAAAGCAGCCAGTATTTACCATGCATATAATAATTTGTGTCATGGCATTACTATTATTATATTATACAGGGGGAGCAGCCAGTAGTGTCGTGGCATTACTTTTATATTATACAGGGGGAGCAGCCTGTGGTGTCATGGCATTATTATACAGGGGGAGCGGCCTGTGGTGTCATGGCATTATGCCATGACACCACAGGCTGCTCCCCCTGTATAATAATAATAATGCCATGACACCACAGGCTGCTCCCCCTGTATAATATAAAAGTAATGCCACGACACCACAGGCTGCTCCCCCTGTATAATATAATAAAAGTATGCCATGACACATAAATTATTATACAGGGGGAGCAGCCTGTGTTGTCATGGCATTATTATTATTATTATTATAATACAGGGGGAGCAGCCTGTGGTGTCATGGCATTACTTTTATATTATACAGGGTGAGCAGCCTGTGGTGTCATGGCATTATAATTATACAGGGGGAGCAGCCTGTGGTGTCATGGCATTATTATTATTATACAGGGGGAGCAGCCTGTGGTGTCATGGCATTACTTTTATATTATACAGGGTGAGCAGCCTGTGGTGTCATGGCATTATTATTATACAGGGGGAGCAGCCTGTGGTGTCATGGCATTATTATTATTATACAGGGGGAGCAGCCTGTGGTGTCATGGCATTACTTTTATATTATACAGGGTGAGCAGCCTGTGGTGTCATGGCATTATTATTATACAGGGGGAGCAGCCTGTGGTGTCATGGCATTATGCCATGACACCACAGGCTGCTCCCCCTGTATAATAATAATAATAATAATGCCATGACACCACAGGCTGCTCTCCCTGTATAATATAAAAGTAATGCCATGACCCACCTCAGTACACCTCAGTGAGTTTGATTCTCACTTAATGAATTGTTCCTGCTGCAGCCACAGATCATTCCCCTGTCTCATCCAGACTCCAGCGTGCGTGCCTGCTTGCTTCCTTTCTCTGCAGACGCGTGGGTGGGAGGCGTCGTCATGACGTCCACACCCAGCGTCTGCAAGTGCTGGGTGAACAGAGGGAACAGGCTGCCGGCCGGGGCCCTCCTCCACGTAGCTGTGGATGCCGGCGGCCATGTTTCTGTAGCCACAGCCCGCAGACATGTTTTAAAAGACTACAGGAACATGGCCGCCATCAGTGCAACCTAGGTAAGGTGGCCCGCAGCACTCGTGCCAGAGCGGCCTGGGGGGCACATGGCAGGCACCCTACCCCCCGGACCAGCCTGCCCCTGCCAACAGTGCAGGTTTTGTAGATATCCAGGCTTCAGCACAGGTGACTTAATTAGTACCTGAGTGATTCTGATTAAACCATCTGTGCTGAAGCCTGGATTTCACTAAAACCTGCACTGTTGGTATGCCTTGAGGACCGTGGTTGGGAAAGCCTGCTCTAGCCCTAGGTCAGAATTGATTATTTTGGCAAAACCTGTTAGGGAATCCACAATTTATCTGGTAGAGGCCTCTCAAGCAGTGGCGTAGCTACAGGGGTCGCAGCGGTCGCAGATGCGACCGGGCCCCTGAGCCAGGGGGCCCAACCCCCGCCACTGTCCTGGAAGAGGGAAGGGAACAGAACGCTCCCGTTCCCAGTGCTGCTTTGCGGGCCCGCGTGCGTCGCGCTGACGTCACGCGGCAATACGCTGAAACGCACAATCCGTAAGTAGAGAAGCCTGGACCGCAAAAGCCGGAAGCAGAGTGGAACGCAGATACCGGAAGTTCGCGGAAACGCACACTGTGTGTGACCTGCTGTTGTGTCCGGGTGAGAGGTGGTGCCGGCTGGTGAGTGTCCCCATAGACAGGGGTGCGGGATAGGGAGGAGCGGGTGACATAGATACACAGTGTCTCTATGTGACGCCCGGAGCTGCTGCTGCTGCTGGTGGGGACACGGCGCCTCCCGGCCTTACACGTGTGCTGCTGTGGGGCTGAGGCTGAGGGGGGACATCATAACTATATATCCCAATACAGCGACCGGGGCCCTGTCCCACCCTCAGCCATAGGCTTGTTACCAGCAGTGTGTGGCCCCTGTGGCACAGTATTATTCCTCTAATATAGCAGTTATTATGGTGTAGATGGGCATCAGCACTGGGCTCTATACTGATAAATATGAGTATATATCAGCCTTGTATATAATTGGTGATGTGTACTACACCAGTGTGAGAATATAAGAGGGATATACCCACAGTACATATTGCTGTATACAGTGTATGTGCTACATAATATACCCGGGGTATAGAAATTAGAAATCCATTATCTAAAATCTGTGGCAGGGCATGCTGGGACGTGTAGATTTTGTTGTATGTAGGGGGGCCCCAAGCTGACCTTTCGCACCAGGGCCCATGAACCCTTAGCTACGCCCCTGCTCTCAAGATATTATGACCCTAGGTTTTAAGATATCAGAATCTGCTACTGCAGCCAAAAGCACTCTTTGGCTCCATTCTTGGCAAGCGGAAATTAAAACGCTTACACAGGGGATGCTCTTTTTGGGGGTTTGGATTGTTTTATCGACCATAGGTCAACAGTCATTAGGTCCACAGGTGGGAAGGTTGACAGGGTTCTAGGTCGACATTGGTCAAGGTTGACATGGGGTTAGGACGAGATATGCGTTATGTTGACAGGTCGTTAGGTCGACAGTTCGTTAAGTCAACATTGGTTTTTTCACTGTTTTTTTACCCGAATGTCGACACAGTCGACATGGACACAGTTGGAATTCAACTGCAGCCCCTCGCTTCGCTCGCAATGCTTCGGGCACGGTGCCACAAACCTATTAGATGGTTGAAGGTTTTGAATATAGGACTGGATGGTATTGATGATGGATGCCAGCGTTTGGGGTTGGAGTGCTGTTGTCTTGGATTGACAATTCCAAGGTTGCTGGTTGAGACAAGAGACCACGCTCTCAATCAACATCCTTGAACTCCGGCGATACATCTGCTTCTGGGGCAGGATGACCATCTCCTGCGAGGGCATGCCATCAAAATTCAGTCATACAATGCCACAACTGTGACATAAACCATCAAGAAGAGACTCACAGTCATGGAGAGATGTGAGAGGTCCATCAGATCTTACACTGGTTGGAGTGCTATGCAACAGGACTGTCCGCATTCTTGATTCATGGCATGGAAAATTGGGAGACAGATTACCTCAGCTGTCAGGATCTCCACACAGGAGAATGGCCTCACCCTTACATCTTTCAACAACTAACTCAGATATGGGGTTTTTCTGAATCACAAACTTCTGAAATACTGTTCTCGTATGAAGGACCTGGCTGCAGAGGATGCCCTGTCAATTCCTTTTAATTACAGTTTAATCTACCTTTTTCCACCCTTTCCACTCATTCCAGGGCTACTCAAAAGGATCAAAAGAGAGTCAGCTTCCATCATTCTAGTGGCTCGGTACTGGCCACGCAGGGCATGGTACTTGGACCAGCATCTCTTTCTGATGGACAACAGGATCCATTCGCTTACCTCGACTTACAGTGTCTTATTTTGATAATGTGGCTGTTGAATCCACATTGCTGATTACACCAGGTGTCCTGACAACCATCATCCCTACCATGCTTAGGGCAAGGAAGGCTGTTACTTCAGCCTATTACCATAGAATCTGGAAACCCTATGTCTCCTATGGCTGTGGTTAGTATGTCTTAATGCTTTCTTCAAGCTGGATTTTCAGCAGGGCTTAGGGTTGATTCTCTTAAGGTCCAGGTTTTGGCCCTGTTATTGTTCTTTCACTGACATCTGGGTATACCTCCTGAAGTCCAAAGGTTTCTGAACTTCAGCCACCGTTTATGGCTCCTACGAAACCATGGGATTTGTCCTTGGTCCTATCCTTCGCTCAGTTAGATACGTTTCAGCCATTTGTCGGTTCATTTGTGCTTGTTAACTTGGTCCTGTACGGTCTTCTCCTGAGGGGTGGCTGCTAGAAGGGAGGTTTAGGGGGAAGGCAAAGGTAAGTATACTTACCTGCCTCCTGTAGGGGATTCCCTCCATCAGAGGGGTATACCCCCTCTCAACAATGCTTTCTGTTCTTCTAATTATAACTATCTACTCTGGCCGAGATGTACTAAGCCTTGAAAAGTGCTAAAATGAACAGTGATAAACCACCAATAAGCTCCTACCTGTAATCCATTTTATCACTTTTCAAGCTTAGTACATCTGGGCCATAGTAACAATTTCAGTTTGCCTTGATTCTCCTAAAGTCCTGTCTGCACTGTTCTTGTTATACCTGCCATCCACATTGTTTTTCATTTTTTTATTCTGTTTTTATTGAGTAAAAATCAAATAAATGTTACAACATATTTATACAGTTAAGAACATAGTAATAGTAGATTTCCAGTCTAGTTCTGAAGAAGCTACCAGTAGTCTCAGAACCCTGGATACTTGCATAGACTTTTACTGTATATTTAAATGAACTTCAATTTATAAAACTAAGACGGAAAGGGGGTAAAGAGAAGGGGTATGAAAGTAAAGGGTAGATGGGGTATAAGAGGGGATGAGTATAGGAGTGGCCGTCGATCGAGAGCAGAATTGCTATGAGTTAAGTGGCTTTCCTTTATGGTGTTACTGCTACAACTCCAGGGTCTGAAAATATAAATTTTTGTAAGCCTTGGAAGATTTATACTCTAACCAAGGGAGCCAGACCATCGCGAAGTCTGCCATTTTGTCTTTTGAGGTGAGGAGTGCATCTTCCATATTTTGGTAGTGATCGATTTTAGAGAACCACAATTTCCTCATGGGTGGGTTAGTGGACTTCCACAATAAAGGAATCACTGCCCGGGCAGCGTTAGCTAGATGACGTATCAACAAGGTCTTGTAAGTCAACAGTGTCATAGCCGAGTGGTTGATCAGCCAAAAGGCTGGGTCAGCGGGTACAGGGGCTTTTAGAATCTCGTGTGGGTGCTATAATGTCTGTCCATTATGATTTAAGTGCAGGACAATCCCACCAAACATGGAGCATTGTGCCAGTAGCACCTCTGCATCTCCAACAAGAGGGGGATATAGAGGGTGAGATGGCATGTAGTACAGAGGGGCACATGTACCACCTCATTAACACTTTATATTGTGTCTCCCTTACTTGTATTCATATAGAGCCGTTATGTGATTTAAGGAAGATGGTCTCCCAATTTTTGGGAGTTAGTGATATACTTAAGTCTCTCTCCCATTTTTGGGTGAAAGGAGGAAGGTTTTTGCTTTCTGGGAGTTGTAGTAATTTGTATAGAAATGATACTGTGTGCTCGGGATCTAAAGGGGCCACACACATCTTTTCAAACGGTGTAAGTTCTCTAGAAGCTAGTTTGGCTCGGTTATTAGTATTTAACCCCTTCCTGACACAGCCAGTTTTTGCCTTCCTGACAGAGCCCTTTTTTTCAAATCTGACATGTATCACTTAAGTGGGGATAACTTTTTTTGCTTTTACTTATCCCAGTGATTTTGAGATTGTTTTCTCGTGACACATTGTACTTCAAATTAGTGGTAAATTTGGGTCGATACAGTCTGTGTTTTTTTGTGAAAAATACCAAAATGTTGTAAAAAAATGGAAAATTTAGCAATTTGCAAAATGTTAAATTTTCTGCTTGTGAGACAAATAATCATACCACTCAAAATAGTTAATAACTAACATAGACCATATGTCTACTTTATGTTTCCATCATTATTTCAACTTCCTTTTAATTTTTTTGGACACTAGGAGGCTTACAATATGAATAGCAAATTCTCAAATTTTCAAGAAAATTTCAAACACTGATTTTTTTAGGGACCAGTTCAGTTCTGATGTGACTTTGAGGGACTTGTATGTGAGACACCCCCATAAATGATGCCATTTCAAAAACTGCACCCCTCACAGTATTCAAAACAGCATTTTGGAAGTTTGTTAACCCTTTAGGTGTTTCACAGGAATTAAAACAAAGTGTAGGTGAAATTTCAAAATTTCATATTTTTTTTGCAGATTTTCAATTTTAATACATTTTTCTAAGGAACACAGTAAATTTTACTAGAGACATGTGACTAAAAATTGATTCCCCCAATTCTTTTGTTTTCATAAATATCCTATATGTGGCCCTAGTGTGCACGTTGACCAAACCACAGGCTTCATAATAGAAGGAGCACCTACTTGATTTTGGAGCCTCCTTTTTATGAGATTATTTTTTAGGCACCATGTAGGTTTCTAGGCACCATAAGATGCTAAAACTTAGGAACCCCCCCACAAGTGACCCCATTTTGCAAACTACACCCCTCAGGGAATTCATCTAGGGGTATAGTGTACATTTCAAACCCCCAGGGGTTTCACCAATTGTGGTACAACTGGGCAGTGAAAATGAAAAATTAATTTTTTTTACACAAAAATGCAGTTCTGGCTCAAAATTTTTCATTTTCACAAGGAATGAAGGAGACAAAGCACCCCAAAATCTGTGCCCCAATTTCTCCCGAGTACGGCAATGCCTCACATGTGACCAAAAAATACCATTTGGGTGCATGGCAGGACTCAGAAGGGAAGGAGTGATTTTTGGATTTTGCAGCTCAGATTCTGGTGGAATGTTGGTGGGTGCTATGTTGCATTAGCAAGACCCCCGAAGCACCAATACAGTGGAACCCCCCCACAAGTGACCCCATTTAGCAAACTACACCCCTCAGGGAATTCATCTAGGGGTATAGTGTACATTTCAAACCCCCAGGGGTTTCACCAATTGTGGTACAACTGGGCAGTGAAAATGAAAAATTATTTTTTTTTACACAAAAATGCAGTTCTGGCTCAAAATTTTTCATTTTCACAAGGAATGAAGGAGACAAAGCCCCCCAAAATCTGTGCCCCAATTTCTCCCGAGTACGGCAATGCCTCACATGTGACCAAAAAATACCATTTGGGTGCATGGCAGGACTCAGAAGGGAAGGAGTGATTTTTGGATTTTGCAGCTCAGATTCTGGTGGAATGTTGGTGGGTGCTATGTTGCATTAGCAAGACCCCCGAAGCACCAATACAGTGGAACACCCCCACAAGTGACCCCATTTTGCAAACTACACCCCTCAGGGAATTCATCTAGGGGTATAGTGTACATTTCAAACCCCCAGGGGTTTCACCAATTGTGGTACAACTGGGCAGTGAAAATGAAAAATTAAATTTTTTACACAAAAATGCAGTTCTGGCTCAAAATTTTTCATTTTCATAAGGTATGAAGGAGAAAAAGCACCCCAAAATCTGTGCCCCAATTTCTCCCGAGTATGGCAATGCCTCACATGTGACCAAAAAATACCAGTTGGGTGCATGGCAGGACTCAGAAGGGAAGGAGTGATTTTTGGATTTTGCAGCTCAGATTCTGGTGGAATTTTGGTGGGTGCTATGTCGCATTAGCAAGACCCCCGAAGCACCAATACAGTAGAAGCCCCCCACAAGTGACCCCATTTTGCAAACTACACCCCTCTGGGAATTCATCTAGGGGTATAATGTACATTTCAAACCCCCAGGGGTTTCACCAATTGTGGTACAACTGGGCAGTGAAAATGAAAAATTAAATTTTTTACACAAAAATGCAGTTCTGGCTCAAAATTTTTCATTTTCACAAGGAATGAAGGAGACAAAGCACCCCAAAATCTGTGCCCCAATTTCTCCCGAGTACGGCAATGCTTCATGTGTGACCAAAAAATGGCAGGACTCAGAAGGGAAGGAGTGATATTTGGATTTTGCAGCACAGATTCTGGTGGAATGTTGGTGGGTGCTATGTCGCATTAGCAAGACCCCCAAAGCACCAATACAGTGGAACCCCCCCACAAGTGACCCCATTTTGCAAACTACACCCCTCAGGGAATTCATCTAGGGGTATAGTGTACATTTCAAACCCCCAGGGGTTTCACCAATTTAGATACAACTGGGCAGTGAAAATGAAAAATTACATTTTTTTACACAAAAATGCAGTTCTGGCTCAAAATATTTCATTTTCAGAAGGTATGAAGGAGAAAAAGCACCCCAAAATCTGTGCCCCAATTTCTCCCGAGTACGGCAATGCCTCACATGTGACCAAAAAATACCATTTGGGTGCATGGCAGGACTCAGAAGGGAAGGAGTGATTTTTGGATTTTGCAGCTCAGATTCTGGTGGAATGTTGGTGGGTGCTATGTTGCATTAGCAAGACCCCCGAAGCACCAATACAGTGGAACACCCCCACAAGTGACCCCATTTTGCAAACTACACCCCTCAGGGAATTCATCTAGGGGTATAGTGTACATTTCAAACCCCCAGGGGTTTCACCAATTGTGGTACAACTGGGCAGTGAAAATGAAAAATTAAATTTTTTACACAAAAATGCAGTTCTGGCTCAAAATTTTTCATTTTCATAAGGTATGAAGGAGAAAAAGCACCCCAAAATCTGTGCCCCAATTTCTCCCGAGTTTGGCAATGCCTCACATGTGACCAAAAAATACCAGTTGGGTGCATGGCAGGACTCAGAAGGGAAGGAGTGATTTTTGGATTTTGCAGCTCAGATTCTGGTGGAATTTTGGTGGGTGCTATGTCGCATTAGCAAGACCCCCGAAGCACCAATACAGTGGAAGCCCCCCACAAGTGACCCCATTTTGCAAACTACACCCCTCTGGGAATTCATCTAGGGGTATAATGTACATTTCAAACCCCCAGGGGTTTCACCAATTGTGGTACAACTGGGCAGTGAAAATGAAAAATTAAATTTTTTACACAAAAATGCAGTTCTGGCTCAAAATTTTTCATTTTCACAAGGAATGAAGGAGACAAAGCACCCCAAAATCTGTGCCCCAATTTCTCCCGAGTACGGCAATGCTTCATGTGTGACCAAAAAATGGCAGGACTCAGAAGGGAAGGAGTGATATTTGGATTTTGCAGCACAGATTCTGGTGGAATGTTGGTGGGTGCTATGTCGCATTAGCAAGACCCCCAAAGCACCAATACAGTGGAACCCCCCCACAAGTGACCCCATTTTGCAAACTACACCCCTCAGGGAATTCATCTAGGGGTATAGTGTACATTTCAAACCCCCAGGGGTTTCACCAATTTAGATACAACTGGGCAGTGAAAATGAAAAATTACATTTTTTTACACAAAAATGCAGTTCTGGCTCAAAATATTTCATTTTCAGAAGGTATGAAGGAGAAAAAGCACCCCAAAATCTGTGCCCCAATTTCTCCCGAGTACGGCAATGCCTCACATGTGACCAAAAAATACCAGTTGGGTGCATGGCAGGACTCAGAAGGGAAGGAGTGATTTTTGGATTTTGCGGCTCAGATTCTGGTGGAATGAATGGTGGGTGCTATGTGGCATTAGCAAGACCCCCGAAGCACGGTGAAATTATGAACCTAATAATCCATAGATGTGTGGTATATTTTAAAACACTCCTTTATACATAGGCCGGGTTTGTCGGGGCAAGTGTCACACTGGAAAATAGTTTGCTTTCTTATTCCCTTTTTATAGCAAACTTTGCGCCTTTTTTGTGTCCTGCCCTTTTTTCCAGTGGAGGGGATTTCATCAGGAAAATGCTGCCCTGGTACAATACGGGGGCCAGTACTAGAAGTACTGGGGCCCTCTGCCTGCTGGTTCCCAAATATTAGGCCCTTTATGACTTCCTCTTGAAAGTGCATAAATGTCCCCCTCTGGCTGGTAGAACGGAATAGCACGTAAGCGTTATACAGTGCCATCTGGATGATATACACGGCCAGCTTCTTGTACCAGATTTTTGTTTTCCGCAGGGCACTGTACGGCTTCAGTACCTGATCTGAAAGATCCACTCCGCCCATGTACCTATTGTAATCCAGGATACAATTAGGTTTTGAGGTGTGGGTACTGGTACCTCGTACAGGGACGGAGGTGGTACTGTCTCCGTGAATTGTTGTCAGTATAAGGACATCCCTCTTGTCCTTATATTTGACCAACAACATATTTTCGGTGCATATTCCCCTGCTTTCACCCCTTTTCATTACTTGGGCAATGTGCGTTTTTGGGAGACCTCTTTGGTTCTTGCGCACAGTACCGCAAGCTGCTGTACCTCTTGAACCAAGGGCCTTAAACAGGGGGATGCTGGTGTAAAAGTTATCCACATAGAGGTGATAACCTTTATCCAGGAAGGGGTGCACTAAATCCCAGACAATTTTCCACTAACACCTACGAGGGAGGGGGGGGCATTCTGGCGGTTCAATTCTTGAATCCTTCCCTTCATATACCCTAAACCTGTGAGTGTACCCTGAGGTGCTTTCACACAGCTTATACATTTTTATGCCATACCTTGCCCTCTTACTGGGAAGGTACTGGCGGAATTTAACCCTTCCTTTAAAATGTATAAGGGACTCGTCTATGCAAATGAATTTATCTGGGATGTACATCTCTTCAAATTTGGCACTGAAGTGATCAATGACCGGCCTGACTTTGAATAGCCGGTCAAAGGTGGGATCATCTCTGGGTGGGCACTGTGCATTATCGTTGTAATGCAAAAATTTAAGGATTAACTCAAAACGAGTCCGGGTCATGGCCATACGGTAAAGTGGGGTGCTGTACAGAACATCTGTACTCCAATATTGCCTAATTTCTGGCTTTTTTACTATGCCCATATGAAACACCAGACCCCAAAATGTCATCATCTCTACTGCATCTACAGGGGTCCACCTAGCAAATGATGATGTGGGGTTTTGAGCAATAAACTGCTGGGCATATAAATTAGTTTGGTCCACCATTAAATTTATAAAATCATCAGAGAAAAATAATTTGAAAAAGTCAATTTCTCTGAGACCTGTGGAATCAAATTGGATTCCTGGGATGGCCAAAAACTCAGGAACCTGGGGCTCAAAATTGTCTGGTGGTGGGGTCCATACGAGATCAATTATTGGGGGGGGGGTCTCAGCTGCTCTACGGGGGCGTCTTTGAGGGGGTCCCTCATCACTAGAGGAGGAAGAGGAGCTTAAGATGAATCCTTCAAATTCCCCGCTTGCCTCACTGGCTGAGGCAAGCATGGCATATGCCTCCTCCGCTGAATACATTCTTCTGGATGACTGGGATGACATTTGAGATGACATTTGGGATGACATTTGGGATGCCATTTTTATTTTTGTGTTTCTGGTAGTGAAATGTTTCAACAAGTGTATAGTGTAGGGGGGGTACAAACTTTATTTCAATGTAGTATGTAGTGTGTAGTGTGTATGTAGTGCAAAAAAAAAAAAAAAAAGGTCCTGCGCCAAAAATTGAGCACAGATGTTGGTCAGTAACGTCCGTCACTGAACAGCGCTCAAAGGCAACAGGAATTTGATCAAAAAAATTTGATCAAAAAAAAAATAAAAATTTAAAAAAAGACCCCACAGCACCCTCAAAAAAAAAAAAAAAAGGTGATCAGTGATGCGACACTGATTACCAGTGAGGGGCAGCAGGTGCACAACCTTTGGTGCAACTGACAGTGCAACTGGCAGGTATATATTAAAAAAAAAACTCTGCACCCCCAAAAAGTTGCTGATCACCTCAGATATAGTGATCAGCACAAAAGGGGGGGGCAGCAGACACAAAATATAGCACTCTCTATCACTCTCTGTCACTATCTCTCTCTATCTCTCTCTATCTCTCTCTATCTATCACTCTATGACACTGCAGCAGCAGCACTGACAGTTATATATATAAAAAATAACCCCTGCACCCCCAAAAAGTTGCTGGGGGTGCACAAAAGGGGGGCAGCAGACACAAAATATAGCACTCTCTATCACTCTCTGTCACTATCTCTCTCTATCTCTCTCTATCTCTCTCTATCTATCACTCTATGACACTGCAGCAGCAGCACTGACAGTTATATATATAAAAAATAACCCCTGCACCCCCAAAAAGTTGCTGGGGGTGCACAAAAGGGGGGCAGCAGACACAAAATATAGCACTTTCTATCACTATCTCTCTCTATCTCTCTATCTCTCACTATATATCACTCTATGACACTGCAGCAGCAGCACTGACAGGTATATATAAAAAAAAAAAACCTGCGCCCCCAAAAAGTTGCTGATCAGTTAATTTATACTGATCAGCACAAAAGGGGGGGGGGGGGGGCAGCAGTCAGTTGCACACGCAGTACAGCTGTATATATATAAAAATTATATAGCACAATCTGTCACTATCTCTCTATCTCTCTCTATCTCTCTCTATCTTTCTATCTATAACTCTATCACACTGCAGCAGCACAAAATATAGCACTCTCTGTCACTAGCCCTCTCTATCTCTCTCTATCTCTCTATCTATAACTCGAACACACTGCAGCAGCACAACACAGCACAGCACAACACAGGAAGTCACAAGAAGTAACAAGATCCAGGAACGCTACAAGCAGTGATCAGGTAAGTGTTTGCAAGGATCAGGTCAGTATATCGCGGCAGATAGGCACGGTGACTGCACTGCACGCAATTCCAGACCGGAATGGCGTCTGCAGTGCAGTCACCGTTAGTTTAAATCACCCTCCATGGCTGTGATTGGTTCGTCGGTCCGACGAACCAATCACGGCCTTTGGGGGTGGGTGAAGTGAGGTGGGGTGACACCAGTGTCACCCTTACACCCCGTGGTGATTGGTGCTGTACTTTACAGCACCAATCACCACCGATCCCTGTGTCATTGGCGAACGTTATTCGCCGGTGACACAGAAAACGCTGTACTTGGCTGTTCACACTGAACAGCCAATCACAGCGATCGCCGACGGGGGGGGCGGCATCGCAGCCCCCCCTGGGCATGCAGGGACATGTCTGCTGTCAGGGACAGCAGACATGTTTAAACTGTCACCGCGTCTATAGACGCGGTGACAGTTAAATGGCATGACGTACATTTATGCCATGTGTCGGGAAGTACATCCCGGCCATGACGTAAATGTACGTCAAATGTCAGGAAGGGGTTAAGAAATGTCGCACATGGAGATATTTCCAGAAGTCACTGGAAGGAATGTTCCACTTTTAGCGGATGTCTGAAAATTGTTTGACACCTGAGGTTTGGACTAATTGACCTACCCTGAAAAGACCGTCCAGTGCCCATTGTCTATAGCAGGGATCGGTAACTGGCGGACCGCGGTCCATCTCCGGACCACAAGGGATATAAAAGCGGACCGTCTAAACTTGACCTGCCTGTGAGTCTCTTCAGCCCGCCCGTGGATGACTGGCATGACTGACACTCTGCCGCGGCACCCCCTTGGAGGGGCAGTGTCATAATGATGTTCCCTCCTCCTGAGCCGCGTGATGGCGTGCCTCATTTTCCCACTAAGGCGCCGGGCGAGGAGAGGTCCCAGCAGCACAGCACTGCACAACCTGCCGAGTGCGCACACCGCACCCAGGAGCAGCTCGACTGAGTGAGTGACACTGGCACAGTCTGAGTCTGTCACTGTCCAGTAAGTGACTGCTCGGGCTCTACCGAATCGTAATTTAAAGTAATAGGTAATGTAGACTAGTAGTAATACAATTATAGTTAGCCAAGGAGAATATGTGGGCAGTGGGCGACATACATTATGTAATTAGGATTCATACGCAGACCAATCCCCTGGTTCGGTTGTCTTATTGCTTTTTTTAATATTTTCACCCACATTATCTCCTTGGCTAACTATAATTGTATTACTAGGTTAATATGTGTAGGGGCAGCACACAAGATGGCTGATGTTAATAAGGGGAAGGAGGATGACTTCTGGGTGAGTGCTCTTTTTTTCAAATATTATATATATATATATAATTAGGTGATTCATCGCGCCCTACGGGCGCTCTTCACACCGTCATGAGGGGCTCCGCCCCCTTAGCCTGTGAATGCCTTTATTGCATGAAATATGGTTTGTATTATATGGAGGATTCCCTGCTGTGGGTGGGTGGTGGAGGGATGGGTGCATGGGTACTGCAGGTGTTGATGGGCGGGTGCAGTGTTGTTTTTGCTGGGTGCAGGGGTACCACGTGCGTTGAGGAGGTGGGGGTGCATGGGTGTATCAGTACCACAGGGGGGGGGGGAGTGGCATTTGCAGGGTTGCCGCAGCAGAGTGTGTATGGAGGTGCTGGAGGTGGGAGGTGGGTGTGGGGGTGGGAGGGCACGTGCGGGTGTGCTGTGGGTAGTGGAGTTGCAGATGCAGGGGTGGCGTATGTAAGGGGTGTGGGTGTTGGAGGGGCAGACAAAGGGTTTGGCATGGGTGAGGGATGGGGTCTGGACATGCTGTGGATGGGGAAGAAGCTGGTGTGGGTGCACTGCTGGTGGTGTTTACGAAAGTGGATGCGGGTTGCTGTCCTCTCTCACCGTGTGGCCTGCGCTCTATCACACTGACACGCTCACTCATCGTGTGGCCTACGCTCTATCACACTGATGCCCTCCCTCACCCTGTGGCTTCCGCTCTATCTCTATGACACTGCTATCACACTGATTCCCTCCCTCATCATGCAGCCTGCGCTCTATCACACTGACACGCTTCCTCATCGTCCATCGTCCTGATGTACTTCCAAAGCCCCCCTGCAGCCTAATCCTAACCCTGGTACTCTGTGGCTGAACCCTTACCCCCTCCCCCTCAAACTAACCCACCTCACATATTATATTTTACACACTTGACTCTTACCTTCAAAATAACAGTGAAGTCAGGCTGGGTGACCCAGGAAATGCAGTTTATCATCTCTCCTCTCGGAATCATATTTAGCCCTGCCCCCGCCAAGTTCATGGAAGCACAGCAGTCATGTAGCCCAGCTGGGCATCTGAAGGGTAAGAGCAGCTATATGAGGTACTGAGCGGTGAGGGGGGCTGCTTTGGGTGGTTCAGATTGATCCCCTTAGCCCCACCGCCCGCCATGTAGTAGTTACTTGTTCACCCTGCTGGGTGTCCGAAGGTGGAGGGCAGCTAGCTGAGGTACTGAGCGGCAAGGAGGCTGTCTTGGGCACCTCAGATTGATACACCCTGCCAGCAGCTGACTCGGCTCCATCACTATGGGGGTTATTCTAGTCCATTCTTTCTGACAAAATCCTTCTTAGATGGACAAAACCATGTGCACTGCGGGTGGGGCAGATGTAACTTGTGCAGAGAGAATTAGATTTGGGTGGGGTTTTTCTTCAAAGTGAGATCTATATTGAAGTGTAAAATCATGCAGTCAGTATTTTCCCTGCACAGAAACAAAATAACTCACCCAAATCTAATTCTCTCTGCACATGTTACATCTGCCCCCCTGCAGTGCACATGGTTTTGTCCATCTAAGAAGGATTTTGTCAGAAAGAATGAACTAGAATAAACCCCTATGTACTGTCTGCTCTGCCCCCTATATGGGTAGAGTTATCTGTCAATCATTGTGTGTATAAAGCTGGGAGGAGGGCGGAGGGTGAAACCCCGCCCAGCATTATACACACAGTGATTGACAGATCTGGCTAAATATATAGGAGATATATAATTTTTTTCTGGACCTCGAGCAAAAAAAAAAATAATATATATATATATATATATACACACAAATTACTTGCCTACTTCTGGTCTATAGTGTGCGAGGACCATTCCTGGGAGGAAGTCAGGGTTGCCGAGGAATAAGGTCATGGGGCTAAAAGTCGAAGAGATGTTTGCATTGCATCTTATCTTCTTCCAGCACGAGAGTGTGGGGGGAGATAGCCGGATGTTTAATAGGAGGTCTATCTAGTATGGGGAGCCAGGGAAAGATCTCAGGGTATTGTTTCATGCATTCCCCTTCTAATTCTACCCACTGTTTACAATCTCTGTTTCTGGTCCTGTCCAGAATCCTATTAAGCAATATTGCATTATAATAGTTTTTTTAGGATAGGTACTTGGAAACCGCCATTACGCACAGAGCGGGCCATGATAAACGAGCCCATATGAACTGCTGTATCAGAGATTGCACGGAGCGGAACACAGTTTTTCTTATTATTTTAACAGCACTACTGAACTGTACTGGAGCTATATCTCCTCCACCCTGTACCATACCAATACACTATCTGCACTTACCCCCCTACCCCATTTCCAAGCGGACACAGTTCCTGCAAAAATGGTCACGCACTGCTGAGTACCGCTGAATGAAATCTTCATTTCCAGTTTATGCTCTCTTCCTACAGGTCTGCCCTGGCCCTTGTCGAGACATCCTTTTTCCAATTACCCATTTCTTCTCAGTCCTCTAGTTTCCGCTGCCTCGTTGATACGTTAACATTCTCTTTCGCACCTCTCTTCCTACATGCTTGTCTGTTAAGGCAATGATCATTGTAAAGCACAGCACATGCATGCACTGTACTGCAGGAAATGTGATGGTGTCTGGATCCCTGATCTTATCAGAGAAAAATCCACAATGACATTCACCTTTGATCCATAATTATATAGACAGATATCTATCAGAAGGCAGGTACTTATAAACAGCTTGAAGAAATTGTACCTGCACTTTTGAAGGATTATTGCACTTTACATATTTACTTTATTCGTAGTGTGTACCCAGCATTAGACAGATGCCTGACATGATAGGATGGTCAGAAAAAGTTTACAAAAGCAAACCTTTTTCTCTCCCTTCTTTTAGCTTGCACCAGATGTGAGGCAAAGTTATCGAAAAATGTCACACAGAACCAGGGGCGCTCTACATATGCTGTTACATGGATAGTGTGGCCCAACCATCAGACGTTGTTATAGACAAGCCGGTGATTAAGGGCCTGATTAAGACATGAACATGATTTTGCAGCCGTACCAATTATCACTACTGCACTCTATGCTGTGCACATCTGTCCGTGCAAAGACAGCCAGCAATGGCTGCTCACAAGGTGATTGACACACTGCGGCCGTATGGGGTGGTAACACTGTGTTTTCTGGGAAAACTCAGGTGTTCTGCTGCCGTTGGGTGGGAGAGCAGATTACCTTAACATCAGCCTTTATCCTCCCCACGGCCATCACTGTGCCAAGTAAGTCCTGACTTACTCATCACAGCAACAGTGGGAAACACCATTAGAAGGTGAGTGATTGCAAATGGTTTCCCCCTCGTGCATGGTTGAGAAGGAATTTGCAGTTGTGCAAATGGGTGTGAATTAACTTGCTCACTGAGCTCAGAAGATTCACAGCTCAGGTCTGAATTGGGCCCTAAGTACATGCCAAAATCTATTGAGGAGCTTACTCAGAGTAGATGGTCAAACTAAGGTCAGTGACTCCACCATTCCGTGTGCCCAATCAGATCCCCTGCCCTCCTCGGATTCTTCTACAGAGCTTTTGTGGGCCTTTAACTTTAAAAAGTGCCTTTTCAAGAGGTCAAGCTTCCATGGATAAAAGCTTGGCAGTCAGATCCTGCATCTACCAAAAAGAGCTAATTCAGGCTCTGCCAGCTTGGGAAGCAGAGACTCTAGGGCCACACAATTCTTTCCAGAGAATGGGAGATCCACCAGGTGTTTTAAAGGATTGTGCAGCAGTGGGGAATACCAGATATTGACCTCATAGCCTCCTGCTTGAACATAAAACTACCCTGGTATGAAACTCACTCAGAAGGCAAGAAGGTCCTTCTGCTTGTGATATTTGTTCCTACTATTATACCTGTCAGGATTCTTTCAAGGATGCCAGAGTTAATATTCCCACCACCAGTGAAGCTGAATGGTCTGATGCGGAAACCCAAGCCCACCAGCAGCACCACTGACCCCCTCTACCCCACCTGCAGCACCTCGCTCCCCCGGCACACCCACTCACCTTCTCATCGGCAGCAGTCTGGTCCTCCAGTCATTCATCAGAGGTAGCGGAGGGAAATAAATATCAAAATGGCATTGGCTTGCCATGTCATCACCCCTCACTCTATAGCTGGCTATATTAGCAAGCTCCAGACGGCACAGGCAGTCCGTCCAACCGCAGAGAAGAACTCCTAAAGAACAAGACCTGGGAGGTGGCAGCCATGCAAGGGCTTATAAAGCTGCACCCCAAATGAAGACGCAGAGTTGTGGAAGGTTCAGACTTCCCTACATTTACACAGCCTGGAAAAATAATCCAATGATTTGTGAATTGCACATGTATGTGCAACAGAATAATGGTATGTACATACAGTCGACGGCCATGCTATTTAATCCCGATGTCATCAGATCACATCGGGATCAAATCACGCGATAAGCCAGAAGACACACTAGCAATTTTGACTATATAGTACAAATCTGTACTATATAGACAGTGCAGCCCTGTCTATCTGGGTTTGATTTGTGCTCTGCGGAAGCGCGCATCGGGCTCGCTTCAGGAAGGTAAAAAGTCCTGTGTGATGCATGCGATTTTGACTATATAGTCAAAATTGTATGCTGAATTGTACAGTGTGTACACACCATAACTATATTTTTCAATTCACTCTCAGATTTGCACAAGGCGGATTTTCTTTTTGTCTGGGCGGCAGCTATCTACTCGCAACATGCAGATGAGAAAACATGCCTGAATCAGGCCCATAGTAATCTATAGAGCCAGCCACATGTAAATATTGTTTCCGCCAACAGACAACAACATTTTGGTATTTTCATTTTTCTGCCTTCCACCAATACCGGCTGCAAAGAATAATCACTCTTAGTTCTTGCGCCATGGAAATGTAAGGTATTTAGAAAATGTAACATTAGATAAGAGAATAGACTAGACCAGTGGTCCTCAAACTATTTTGCTCTGGGACCCCATCAGACAGGACCCCAGCAAGTTACTGCAGAAGGTCATCGCATCACATGTGTAGTCAGCAGACAGCACATACATGGCAGCATTGTGGAGGCACAAAATCATGGGAGGAGTCTGAAAAATCTGTTGAATTGTCTGTTATTTTAGACTTCTTGAATCACTGATTGAGATTAGAAAAGTCATCAGCCTGACGGTCAGCAACATGGATTTGCGACCCCATGTTGAGAAGGTTGGGACCCACTTTGGGGTCGGGACCCACAGTTTGAGAACCGCTGGACTAGACTTTTACCAGATTGACTTCTGAATAGGTGGTGCAAAAGACCACTTATTCTCAACTAGGTGTTTCATCGCGCCCTACGGGCGCTCTTCACACCATCGTAAGGAGCTACGCCCCATTAAAATTATAAATATATTTTAATGTGAATTATGTTTGTTATTTGTGGAAAAATGTGTTTAATTTTGGGTGGGGCGGATGGTGTTGGCGGGAAGGGGTGTGTTGGGTTAGAGATTTTGGTGGTGTGTCTGCGTGTTGACCTGGGAAGTGTGTCAGTGAGTAATGAGTACACCTGTATGTCTGCGCTGTGACCTGGGAAGTGTGTCAGTGAGTAATGAGTACACCTGTGTGTCTACGCTGTGACCTGGGAAGTGTGTCAGCGAGTAATGAGTACACCTGTGTGTCTGCGCGGTGACCTCGGAAGTATGTCAGTGAGTAATGAGTACACCTGTGTGTCTGCACGGTGACCTGGGAAGTATGTTAGTGAGTAATGAGTACACCTATGTGTCTGCCTGGTGACCTGGGAAGTATGTTAGTGAGTAAGGAGTACACCTGTGTGTGTCTGCCCGGTGACCTTGCTGCTGTGTGCAGGCGGGTGTGTGTGTGTGCGTGCCAGGGGTGGGGTGTGCAGGCCGGGGATGGGGGGGGGGGGGGCTTTACTACAGCCAGCGCTTTACTATAAAGGAGGAGGCAGCTCTGCCGAGTCACAGCTGCATCATGCTTCTCTCCTCTCAGGCTGTGACCATGTGACTGTCTGCGACTCGAGGTCAGCCTGAGAGGAGGCAGAGCTGCTCCCCCTGGCTGCCAGACGCTGTCAGCACCACAGATCTGCAGCTGCGCAGACTTAATTTATTCACTGCACTCCCTTCCGCCCCCATCGACGCTGGCTGAGCTACATGTGTCTGTGAGTATTATAGGTGTGTGCTATTGCGGGGGGTGTAGTGCAGGCAGGCAGGCAGGGGCCAATATGTGTGTATTATCTCTTATATATTAGGCTACACGTGTGTGTGTATTTTGTGTGGTGTGTGTGTATAAGGCTGTGTGGGGGGGTGGAGTTTCATGTGTGACCCTGTCCAGCGTTATACACACACTCTCAGGATGTAGCCAAATATATAAGAGATGATTAATGAAGAATATTAACAGGTTCATAAATGGACCATGTGTATGGTATGTAAATAAAAAATAAATAAAAAAGCATCACTGAAATTAAAATCCAAGAGTCATCGATCCACCTCATCTTTATTCACTGTACCATTTTAATTATGTATATTATTGCTATGGAAATACAAGCAAGTAGTGCCAGTGTTTAAAGTGTTAATAAAATAAAACGGACCATACGCCTTTCTCCTTTCATGCAGGACAATTTAAAAGGGGAGTTCAGGCTTCGCAGATTCTTTGACATCCAGCCATGTCAACCTTATAAAAAACAATTCCATGATGCAGTTCCAGAACGGAGCCTCTCCACTACAGTGATGTGATTGTCTGTAAGGTGGGACAGGTAAATGTAATGCAGTAAGAGGAAGACCTGACAGACGCACCTTGGTGTTTGCTTTTAAAGAAGATTTTAGCTGGACAACCACCTTAGTCAAACATACTTCAAGTACAATTAATCCAGCACAATCTTAACACAGCGGGTTCATAGGTAACCTTTATTAAAAGGAGTGGTCTGGTGACCATCTAACATAACCCTTTTCTGTCCCACCTTATCAGATGACCCTTTAAAAGAGAATAACCCACCAAGTACTACAGGCAGATCTGTAGCACACCCCTACATACAGTGTATCTGGGCTAGCAGTCACAATACCAAGCTTTTGCCCTAGCACACAAGTGGTATATAACAATTAAAAAACAACATGTATATATACACATTTATCTATAAGCAGGCAGATAAGTTAGATTGGCACTGCGAGAGTGAGTAATTTACACCATTCTGTACCTACCCAGAGCTAGATGCCATGTCTAGGCAACACCTAATGCCAGAACAGGTACAAGCAATTGTGTCACACACTCCCATCTTTCTACATTGGCAAAATAAATCCCACACCTTCCCCTCCCTGAGAAATTTTAGGATTAACCCATTCCATTCTAGCAGAACCCAGTGGCAAAGGGTCCAATACAGCCACAGCGAAATGCATTTGTACCAGTATCAAAAGCCCACTTAGTACAAAGTGGAGGATTACTGCCATTTATACACAAAGTTGAGCAACGGTTCTGTTTAAATGAAAAATATAAATAAAAACTGAACATTTTTTAAGTTTCCTCTTTTTTTCTTTGTGCACTCTCTCTCTGCTGTGAAGTGATCACTTAACAATGAGAAGAATGCTGGAGACAGACGGGTAGATGTATGAAGCAGTGATAAGGGAGGAGAAGTGATAAAGTGCCTGGTACTTTATCACCAGCCAATCAGCTCCTGACTTAAGTAGCGGGTTAGGTTTAAAAAGGGATATTTAGGAGCGGACTAGCCAGTGATAAAGTACCAGGCACTTTATCACTTCCCCTCTCTTATCGCTGCTTCATACATCTACCCCCTAATACCTTAATTGTGTTCTAAGTAGTTATTTCACTATCACATTGGGCTCTTAGGAGAGCCCAATATGATAGCCTCTCCCCATCCAAAAGGAGTGAGCAGCAAAATTCAGTACCATAAATCAATAAGAGTGTTGTTACATTATGGATTCCGAGCATCCACCCAGAAGAAGTAGAAAAAAAAACACAAAAAATCCCCACAAAACAAAAATACCAGTATAACAGGAAGGGAGTCTGCTGCATTACTAAAATCCACAGCAGAAACTGCAAAGGGTGACGTTATAGAGGTTTAGATTATAAAGGGATATCTAATGTTAGGCCCTACATGGCAGATTACTCAGGATGTAAATAGTAGTTAGGGCACTTGTAGATCTTCTTCATTATATAAAACCACAGCCCACCTGTCTGTCTAGCATTTTAAGGAAGCTTGTTGGGGTTGGAAGACTTTGAAAGACACCATAACCCGCCCAAGAAAGTTTACAAAACATGGTATCTGTAATACTCTAAATGAAGTCTTGGTTTGCCCTTAAAATTTCAAAAGTCCTTTTCTCTGAGACAGACGAGCAGTATAATATTGTTTGGAGGGGTTGATGACCCAGGCTCTGCTTTCTGGGCATATGGAAGGAATGGATCAAGTCTATGAAAAATGATTATATATTTCAGCAGGCGACATGTGTCAGGAGCAGCAGAATTATCTCTTCACTATAATACCAGAACAAAAAAGTGAAGTAATCTGCTGTAAACGGAAGATGTAACAGGCGCATCACAAGAGTGGACAGCAGCTCTTCCCCTGTGCTGCCAGCAGTACCACACTGTACCAGGCTGCCATTAGTAGCTGATGCTCTAGGAAGAGCTGCAACACAGCAGTACATCAGCATCCCATTGCAGCTGTGTCTTGCAGAGCTTCTTTTCCACAAAAGTCGCTAAAGCCCATATTGCAGCTAGGATAATTTTCTCTCTAGAGATTATCCCCAGGTTGGTATTGGGGCTCAGTCGCAGTGAAGTAGTCTTCCAGGAAAGCCTGCAAGTATTCAAATGTTGGTCGCTCCTCTGGGTCTTTTCTCCAGCACTGACCCATCAGCTCATGAAGTGACTCTGGGCAATCAGGAGGGCAAGGCATTCGATAACCCCGCTCTACTTGGTCGAGGACCTCCCGGTTCACCATTCCTTACAAAAGAAGAAGAACACGATTAGCAAAGGGAAGAAAAATACAAAAGAAGGTTGAGTGGCAGACGCAGACACCCCTTACTTACCAGGATACGGGACCCTTCCTTTTGTGGTAAGTTCTGTCAGGAGAATTCCAAAGGACCAGACATCAGATTTAATTGTGAATCGTCCATATAATGCAGCTTCTGGGGCTGTCCATTTAATGGGAAACTTGGCACCTAGTACACAGAATCAACTATGGATGTTTATATTAAGAAGACAAAAAGCATCAGGTACAGTTTGGTGGACTAAGTACAAGCACCATTTCCTGTCAGATCCATAAAGCATGGCATACGTTGTCCCAGTAGGCTGTTCAATGACACCTCAACACTATTATAGGAACCAATGCCACCATTGGGCATGGAGATGACATGTGTTCACTCAACAAATAGTCGTTTTGACCAAATTGATGAGAGGTGGAATGTGAGGCAAAAGGAACCATCACTTACAGACATCGGCCTCGCCATATTCTTTGTCAGTAGAAAAGCAAAGTTCTAATGAAGAGGTTGTAAGAAAGTCTAGCGCAAACTCAAAAACCACACAGTAATAACAATAGTATTAAAAATGTAACAACGTTAAAGCAATGCCGCGGTCCTAAATAAAAAAATAAATAAAACTGTGCATGGGTTAGAGTCATTAGATGATCACTAAATAGAATTTAATAGAAAATTAGAATAAAAAAAAACTGTACTTTTGGCCCTCAGAGGTGCAGGATGTCACAGGACTTTCCATAAATGCTAATAAAACTGAATAAGGACACAATGCAAATGCCATTTCCTGCTTTAATATACTAACAGTGAGCTATGCAATGCAATCAGGTACCAGCTGACTACTAACAAGATTATTGTTAATTATGTATTCATGTGTTGAATATATGTTGATTTTTTCTATTCTACATTCTATTTTTTTAGAATGGTCTCTAAGGACCAAAATTCCAGTCTTCTACTACTCGCTATTAAACACTATTAAGTGATTAACTAATGACTAAAACATTTGCAGTTTTATTTCTTTTCACTTTTCTAAGGGATATACTGAGGCTGGCAAAAGGGCTAAAAGCTCAACTAGAACACAATGCAAATATGTTCTTGTAATAACAGATGTACACTTACAAACAGGACTAGTACTTTAGATTGAGTCTTACATATCCAGAGTGCTTGGAAAAAGTTGTATTTTGGATATTTCTGTATATAAGGTAAATAATCAGCTCTTTCTTTAAAATTAAATTTGAAACATTTAAAAAAAAAAATTATGTCAATTTAGAACCATATTTTACTCTTCGAGCTGAAACCACTAGATGGTGCTCACGCACTGTGCTTAGAAAACGACTTTCAACATTCCAGAACAGTGTTCAGTAAAAACTGTTGATAGAGAAAATGCTCCACCTAGTGTCTCTACAGAATTGTAACAAATTCAGTTGTATTGCATTAGCTCACTTTTAAAAGTAGGTCTAATATGTATAAATAAGACGGTACTCTTTACTTAGAAGGGCGCCCATCTCGGCCATCTCGGGCATTGAATGCACTAAAAAATCAGGTGCGATGCGACAGACGAGATGCCCGAGATTTCCCATAGGGAACAATGTTAAATGTCTCAATTGACCCGATTTTCCTGTTCAATGCCTCAATTGACCCAATTTTTCCATAGGAAACAATGTTAAATGGGCCACAGAGGCCAAATAGGCACCCTGAAGTGAATAATGGCCACCCGAATTGTTAACGCCACCCCACGATCAACGTCAACCCGAAGCGTGGCGAGCGGCGGCGGTACGCGTCCTACGACCTTTTCATACCCCCACTATCCACGTCGGCGTGGAGTTGAGAATAGAAAGTGTTGCGAGCGCAGCGAGCCACCGAGCCCGAAGCGTGGCGAGCGCAGCGAGCCCCGCGAGGGGACGCGGATACCTTCACAGGTATCCGCGTCCCCTCGCGGGCTTCACAGCTGTCCGCGTACCCTCGCGGGGCTCGCTGCGCTCGCCACGCTTCGGGCTCGGTGGCTCGCTGCGCTCGCCACACTTTCTATTCTCAACTCCACGCCGACGTGGATAGTGGGGGTATGAAAAGGTCGTAGGACGCGTACCGCCGCCCCTCGCGGGCTCGCTGCGCTCGCCACGCATCGGGTTGACGTTGATCGTGGGGTGGCGTTAACAATTCGGGTGGCCATTATACACTTCAGGGTGCCTATTTGGCCTCTGTGGCCCATTTAACATTGTTTCCTATGGAAAAATCGGGTCAATTGAGGCATTGAACAGGAAAATTGGGTCAATTGAGACATTTAACATTGTTCCCTATGGGAAATCTCGGGCATCTCGTCGGTTGATCGCACCCGATTTTTTAGTGCATTCAATGCCCGAGATGCCCGAGATTTTTTACTAACGATGCCCACGATCAAAATCGTGGGCGCCCTTCTAAGTAAAGAGTACCAATAAGACAATTCTTCATGAAATATGTGACAAAGCAGCTCATTCAGCCCTAAAAATGTACTAGAATATGGACAATAATATGTAAGGCCTAGGATCATCATCTCTATCCTCCTTGCCCAAGCTATAAAACCAACCAGAAGACATGACAGACTTATACGGCCTACACACATGCCGATATTAAGGCATTTTCTAAGCGATTTTGCTTAGTTTGGCAAAGTCGCTTAGCAAATGCCCTCACATCGGTGTATGTGTGGGGGCTGTATCGGCAGCCGTGCGCGTCCCCGTGTGTCTTTATCGCTGGCCGAGATTGATGGACAGTGTCCATCAATCTCGGCATCGGCAGTGTTCTCCCACCGGAGAACACTGGCGCTGTCTGCTCGCTTAGCACACAGAGCTGACAGCTCGCTCTGTGTGTGGGCTGTCAGCTCTGTGTGCTATGCTATAGCGGCGCAGCACAGCCCGACCTAGCATAGCTAGGTAGCCCTGCACACATCGGCATGTGTGTAGGGCCCATAACCATGAATGATCGTCAACTGAAGAGGCACATCCCTGGCTGATCCTTATATTATATATCTAAGGATATAATAGACTTAATTTTGTTTTAATAAAAAGGTAGCTGATCACCGTTACAGCATCATTCTACATATTGCTATTGTATAGGAGTACACATACAATTAAATTGCTTATATTTAAAGTGATATACCTATAACAAGACAGAACACCCTTATCGCATCACTAAACTCTATACACAGCATTTTCTGCCAGCTGGATATGTTTTTCCCATTATAATACTGGTCTAGAATTCTACAAACAAACAGTCAGTACAGATAATTATACAGAGTAGCTTGCACTGGAGGTAAACAAGTGGTTCTATATAATTAAGTGTCTGCCTAATTAGACCACAATGGATGGTAATTCTGAGAGTGCAGTGATACCTTGGCGGGCTGTATATTCATTATCTTCAATCAGTCGTGCCAGTCCAAAGTCTGCCACCTTACACACCAGGTTGTCACCTACTAAAATATTGGCAGCTCGGAGGTCACGGTGTACATAGTTCATCCGCTCTACGTATGCCATGCCAGATGCAATCTGTGATGAGAGGAAAGTGTGAGGAAGCAGCGATATAAGGAGCGTCACCAGTCAATAAGATAAAACTAGATTACCTGGGCAGACATATCTACAAGCTGTGGAAGCCGGAGGTAGCTGCCCATCTCACTCTTCAGGAAGTCCAAGAGGCTGCCTGTAGGGGTAGAAACCAAATAATTGGGACAAATAGAATATGAATATATATATATATATATATATATATATATATATATATATATATATACACACACACACACACACACACACACACATACACACACACACAAAACACACCTTTGCCCATGTACTCTGTAACAATATAGATGGGTTCTTCTGACACTACTGCATACAGTTGTACTAGCTTCTCATGCCTTAGTTTCTTCATAACCTGTGCCTCCTGTAGGAATGCCTCTGGGGACATGGTGCCTGGTTTCAGGGTCTTAATGGCCACCCGTGTTGTGCCATTCCACGTACCTAGCAGCATAAAAATAAGTATCTAGTGGTTAAAATGGTAATACAAGGGACATTTAATTATTCTTATTTTAGGTACAAAGCATATTCTATTGTCTATTTCCATAAAGGAAGAGTGTACCATATGCCCAGAGACTGCCCAGAACTTACCCATCCACACTTCACCGAAACAGCCCTGTCCAAGCTTTAGCTCCAGACGTAAAGAATCCCTTGGAATTTCCCAGGCATCCTTTGATAATCCTTGTGTTTGGGGCTTGGATGTGGGACACACATTAGTAAGCCGGTGACAGAGGCCATCTGCGTGTTCTGGAAATAAAAACAGTAGAAGAATTTAAAAAAAACACTAACACTATACATGTCTATTCTGAAGGTAGAAACTGGAAATGGCCAAAGAGCGCCCATATTTTACTCCTCATCTACATTAATTTATGGTTTCATACCGCACTCCCCTCCTTCTAGCTCACCGTTCAACATAAGCCAGGGGGATGGCAAAGTTGTACATGCACAAGTAACAAGGTGGTAGATGTATGAAGCAGTGATAAAGGGAGAAGTGAAAAAGTGCCTGGTACATATAGATTGTAAGCTTGCGAGCAGGGCCCTCCTACATTTTGACTGTCAGGGATACAACAAACATGGTATTTACAGTCTCCTTTGTAAAGCGCAACGGAATATGCTGCGCTATATAAGAAACTGTTAATAAGTAAATAAATAAAATACATTATCACCGGCCAATCAGCTCCTTTTTAACCCAGCCTGTAACTTACCAGTCAGGAGCTGATTGGCTAGTGATAAAGTACCAGCCACCTTATCAGTTTTTCTCCCTTATCACGGCTTCATACATCTACCCCAAGATGAGCAGGAGAGGAGTGGAGGATAATGGCAATTATTAGACCACAAGCAGATCTACAGGCATGCAAGGTATTTAATGTAAAAAATAAATACATAAAGTTTCACTAATTGGACTTTGAGGTAAAATAAAATTTTGTTATCGGAGATAAGGACTTTAATGAGGATTTCGACCCGTGGGCAGGACACTTCTTTCTTTTATAAACTCAAAAATGCAGACCAACAATTGTATATTTAAAAAAAAAAAAAAGATTTTCCTCACATCAGTAGAGAGTCACTTAACATGGATATTGGTGAAGGCAAGGAGGAATTTATACTGATTTTTTATAACTTTGTACTAAATTCTGTGGCTTTCCTAGAATAGTGAAGACTAGCCCACGTTTTTCAGCTTGGTGTTTCTTCTATTTATTTCTTGTACTATCTAATATGAACTAGGTTCACCCGTCTAGAACTGGGGCTATTTAGGAAATTTGAAGAAATACTGCTCATTTTGAATCTATATTATGAACAATCCTATAGATTGTATACAGTGGTGTATGTAACTCTTCTTTCATTGGACACATCCTTACCATTGTGTGATCCTATGTTGATTTTGTCATGATTTCTCTTCTGAACATATCCATAAGCAAATACCTTCTTTTTTTCATTTCTACCTCAAGGTGTATTTGTGGGTCCTCTCATACACTGATCACTGTTCGTAAGTGCACAGAACCTCCCTCGTCTGAGTGGTTTAGACAAGGGAGGGGCCGTCTTGAACTATATTAAGAAGGGCCCTTCTGAGTGATCTTACTTTCTCATTGGGGGCCAGATGAACTAAGCTTCAAAAGTGATAAAATGAATATTGATAAACAATCAACCAATCAGCTCCTGCCTGATATTTTTCAAACACAATCTGTGACATGGCAAGTAGGAACTGATTGGCTGGCTGTTTATCACTCTCCAGTTTATCACATTTGAAGCTTAGTGCATCTGGCCCCTAGTGTGTATGGGCTATAGTCAAAGTCTTACATAGTCAATTGGGGTGGTTTGTGGGCTCTGAGAGTTCAAAGGAAATTGCAGTGTGAAATTCGGACATAGCCAAAATCTCACCATGTGTATGCAGCTTTACTCCCACCTCAGAACCAAGGGCCTGATTCTGGTTCATTCGCAAAAGCAAATTCTCTCTCTAGTGGACAGAACCATGTGCACTGCAGGGGGGCAGATGTAACATATGCAGAGAGAGTTAGATTTGGGTGTTATTTTGTTTCTGTGCAGGGCAAATTCTGGCTGATTTATTTTTACACTGCAATATAGATCTCAGTTTAAAGTACAAACCCCACCCAAAACTAACTCTGTGTCACAAGATCTTATGCTGGCTGTGTCATTGGCCATACAACAAAACTATATCATTCCAACCAGCCAACTAGTTGGCTGATTGGAATTCTTAACTGGCAGTATGTGGGATCAAACAATAATCAGCCATTTGCTACCACATAGCAAAAAACAAACAAAAAACGGTTTGTCCAACTTATTGGAAAAATCAAATGTGTGATTTTCCCACCTGACCAGCAGTGTCCGCCTACTTTAGACACATAAGAAGGCATCACCAGGCCATGTATGCCAGTGCCCCACTCTGTGAGAGGAAGTGCCAGAGTCTCTGCCCTCCTTAGCCACCTGCCCACTCCGGAAGCACCCTCTCCCCCAAATAGTCATACCAAAAAATCAGCCACCGAGTAGTGAAACCAGAACTTTGTGGGCCCCGTAGCAACATATTAAAAGGGGACCCGCCCTAATGATCCTGGAGGGAGACCTGTCCACAGTAGTTATTAAATGTATGCCCCATAATAGTGTCCTAGAACATTATATGTCACACATCGTCTCATTGGTACCTGGCATAGCACTATACCAAGGAGACATGAGAAAGGGGTGTTAATGCTGTAGTAAAAGCAGATGTGTGTGAGCGAACAGGAAAACAGCAGCTATATGTATATAGTGGCTTTCTTAGATGGCTATTTTAAAAACTCAAAATGTGAGGTGCTACACTCGATGTGTATTCATCATTAACCAATATCCTTCACAGGCCTAGAATCCATCAAAACGATCATGGATGAGACTATAGAACATATATTAATATTAGCATTAAGTCTCTAAAAGTCTTATTGCAGCAGATCACAGATTTGGAATGTCGTTTGCACGGTTTCTGAAGTTTCAGCAATGGGTCAGATTCGCATGTGGACGGACTTGCTATGCTGCAGCTTACATGCAATACTGTAATGCAGCAGGAGGCTCTGGCTGCCCTCTCTCCACCCACAAATGACATCATACTTTCAATCACTGACATCCTGAAGCCATACTGGCTGCTGTCACAGACCTGTGCTGCACATTCACTGTAAATCTAGAAATGGTTAAGAAGAAATGTTCTGCGTTATTAAAGATTACATGTACTCTTTCTTTTTTGTGGATGTGTGAACAGGGAATTGGGGCCAAAAGCATATTGTTGTACGATATTCCACCGGTTAGCTAGTCTGATGAAAATGTTGGGTAAGTGATGGGGCAGCGTAACCATAAAAACACTTAGCGGATCCCTGAGAATGCAGGCGTGGTGATGCCTACTCGGTGCAGGCGGCTGATGTCACATGGCGTCAGCGCCCGTCCCTAGTTTGTGATCTGCCGGCATCTGAAAAGTATGGACTTACTTTTCAGAGCAAGGGCTGAAGAAATCATTTGATGGTCAGCGACCATCGTATGAGTTCTCCACCTTACGACCGCATTCGTGGAAATGTGTTTGCGTACATTTGCGCGTCATTCAGCCAGGCACCGTTAACCTGTTCGCTAGGCTGTGAACATACGCAGCCTAGCAAACAGGTCTGAATCAGGCCCTCAGGCAACCAAATCAGACCTTTGGTTTTATTGTGTTATCTGCTGCACTAAACAGACCAAATAAAATGTCTGACCTGTTTCTATGGTTTCAATGTAAATTCAGTTAGTACTTATCCCCTACAGACAGTGTGCCACTCTGCCACTCTGCAAATGGCTGCTACATGTTTGCAGCATACTGTATAGGGGCTTTCAGGATCTGACCCATGGATCAAAAGGTCCAATTCAGAGAAAAAGTAAAATACTTTACATTTACTTTTATTTTTGCTAATTCTGGGAAGACAAGAAGACTTGTGACAGACAGGAACTCCAAAAACCAAGCAATCAGATGAAGTTAGCATTGTACAACTCTGATGTACCTACTATAATGTGTTCACTGTAATTTGTTCACTTTGTTAAAGTTAAATATAGAAGCCACTGTCCCACTTTTGTTGCATGTAGTACTAGCTTTGAAAGCTATTCTGCTACCTTGTGATTGCCTGTGTTTCTGTATGTGTGATTGCCTGTGTTTCTGTATGTGTGAGTGCCACTAGGTTTCTGTATGTGTGAAAGATGTAGTTTCACTCGCTGCCAGAAGATGACAGTGTTTCGGTTCAACACGGACACTAGAATATTATATGTAATACAGGGACTATTCAGTTCAAAGCAATGGCTGCCACCTACCATACCACAGCCTTCAGCATCACAAGGTTTGCTTTGCACCATAAAGGCGTTTAGGTAAACTTACAAATATCCAGCCTACCATAAATGGCCCTTATGTGAACAGTGGCTTGGTGGCAGTTTGATCTGAATTGCCCCCTAAGAGTCTAATGTATTACATTTTTAACAGTTTTCTGATATTTTATTAGCAATTTTAGTTTATATTAGGTGATTCATCGCGCCCTATGGGCGCTCGTCACACCATCGTAAGGGGCTCCGCCCCCTCTGAAATATGGTTTCTATTATAGGGAGGATTCCTGGGAGTGTTGTGGGATTGGAGGGTGAGGTGTTGCTGTGGCTGGGTGCAGGGGTACTGTGGGTTGAGGAGGTCCGGGTGCCGTGGGTGGGTGCGTTAGTACCATGGGTGCGGGAAGTGGCAGGAGCAGGGTTGCCACAGGTGGGTGAGGGTGTCCAGTGGTGCTGTGGGTGTGGGAGGAGCAGGTGCGGGTGTGCTGCGGGTGATGGAGTTGGAGATGGGGAGGTTGCCGCATGTGGGTGGGGCGGGGGTGCCACCGGTGTTGGAGGGGTGGGTGTTGGAGAGGGACGGGGTTTGGGCGTGCTATGGATGCGGGAGAGGCCGGAGTGCCGTGGGTGGAGCGGGTGTGGTGTTTCCGCAAGTGAATGTGGGGTAGCTGTGGGTGGTGGAGGGGCGGGTGCCGAGGTGTTGCTGGTGGGGGTGGGTCATGTGCGAGGGTGCCGTGGGTGGGGCAGTGGCAGGTACAGGGATACTGCGGGTGGTGGAGTTACACATGTGGGGCGCCCCATGTGGCGGGGTGCGGGGGTTCACTGGTAAGGTGATGGACAGTTGCGGGGGTGCTGTGGGGGCAGTGTTGATGTGGGAGGGATGGGTGCGTGGGTACTGCAGATGGGGAATGGGTGAGTGCAGTGTTGGGATGGCTGGGTGCTAGGGTATGGAGGGTTTAGGAGGTCCGGGTGTGGGAGTGCCGTGGGTGTGTGCATTAGTAGCATGGGTGGGGGAGTGGCGGATGCGGGAGGGTGTCCACTGGTGCGGTAGGGGCAGGTGTGGGTGTGCTGCAGGTGGTACTTTCTTACTTACACTGCTTTATCACTTACAAGTCTCTGAGTAATGCTGTTTTCCTGATGAGAGATTGGGGAGGGGCAATCTCTGCAAGTGCTGTGTTGATAGGCTTTAAATCCCTGTACACTCGGTGCGATTTAACCATTATCGCTGGCTAAATGGTTGCTGAGCGACCACATTGCCAGTGTGTTTTTTGTGTTGTGGGAGATGAATCTCTAGGAGAGGGCTCCTGCAGCCAGCCCTTAAGGTTCGCTGGGCGCAGGAACATGCTCCTGAAATTATGGCTAAAAATTGCTGGTCGCTGGTGCACAATGCACTGTGAACCAGCGACCAATAATTTCTAGCCAAAATAAGGTGGAGACAGAATCGCTGGTCGCTGATGAAAATGCTACACTGAGCAATATATTGCTGAGAGATATCAAGCCAAAATTGCTCAGTGACCATATGACGCCACCCAGTGTTATACACACAGTGACAGATCTTGGCTATTATATAGGAGATATTATATTATATATACACTCTAGACAGGCCATATCAGTCTAGCATTTAAAAAAATGCAGTGAATGTATTTGTGCCATTTAAAATTTCAATGGGAGGATGTCTCTACAACCAAGCGAAAGTGTCAACTCAGGGTGGTTTTAAAACACATCTAGAAGCTCAAACTTCCAGAAAGTATTCCTTCTTGGTTTCTAACAACTGTTAGGTTTGTTTTACCATTGCAATTAACTTCCACCTTGCATTTCCACAAATAACACATTTAAGTCTAGCACAAACCTTCCCTCTAACTATAATAAATAACCCTTTCACACTCCCTCCACAACAGTTCTCTCAATTCATATAAGTCCCTGTTCCAATCTTACTGCTGTAGTAAGCCACCAGCTGCTGAAGGTTGCTGAATTGAGTTCGAGATGTAATATAGAATCCACCACTGTCCAATTTCCGAATCTTGTAATGTTTCACGTTCAAACCACGGTTCGGGTCATAATCCGATACAGATAGACAATAAGCACCTGGAAGACCGAGGAAAGGACTTCAGATATTAGCAAAAGCTTACTAATAATACTGGAAAACATTTGTTTTAAATCTGAAAACTGTATTTTATACATGTGTAAAATGAGGCCAAGTTTGAAAAGTTTAATTTCTTCATTTTGTGATCATGAATAGTGGTTATTAATTAACGTGTTGTATAGTTTAGAAATGGGAGAATTTTATAGTAGTCAATATCATGAGATTCTGCTGGTGTAAGCCTTTCCCCCAGAAATAGGTTACAAAATATAAAAAATATAAACACACAGCTAAAAAGGTATGAGTCTTTGGTGGGTATTCATTCCTGGACGATGTTTCTCCCAGGTGGAAATATCGTCCATTTCCAACAAGAATAGGTCGCATTTACATTCGACCCATTCAATGCGCTTTTCAGACTGTTGGAATAGATTCTGACAGTTGTAAAGTCTGCACATCGGGGAAAACGACCAACGATAGTTGAAAATGGCCACAGAGTCGACAATGCAAATTCCACTTTTAACCAAATCTGCATAGGCGAGTCCAGGCCATTTTCGCCTGGCATAAATAAATAGTAGGCCAGGATTGATTAGCCCCCTTTAAAGCCATTTAAAAAGGACATAAAACCTCAACAATATAAAAATAAAGGGAGACTGACAATTTGAAACTTTCAGAAATATTTATTCTCATGCGAGTCCTTCACAATTAGTATTCATGGCAAAAAAACGGAAGTGAATGCGCTGCTCCCTTAATGGAAACACACATCTGATTTCTGATTGAGCAGCATTAGGAGGAGGGGAATTGCTACAGTGCTGTCTTACATAAAGCTGAAGCTCCCCGAATGCTGCCGGGGGAAGGGGGGGGGGGGGGGGGTTAGTGGGGACAACCCTGACTGGTAATCAAAGACTTTACCAAAAATTCTACATATTTTTCTTCCCCTACACAACCAATTCTTATGATTGTGATCAATGGGGACACATTCAACATCATTATAATGTAACTTTGTTGTTCAGTCAGTATTTAGATATTATGGTTATTTATGGTTTTGCAGTGTATGACTATCACCATACACTGAAAGATTCAAGAGTAATTGAGCACCAGAAAGATTTAGTGTTTGTATAAAATAAAAATGTATGACTGAAAATACAGCATCTACAGAGATCGTGTAAAGATGGAATAAGAGAGAATTAAGAGAAGTGAGGTTATTTTCTCGCCTTTAAAGAAACCATCGGTGGAAACATTGAGACTGCATAGAGTATTGAAAACAAAATAATGATAAAAAGTTCAGTGCAAATAGGACAGCAGATTGAGAAGGTAATAGCCAGTGTGTGTAAATCAGCCTGTGGTTCCCATTACTGCAGCATGAAAAGAAATATTAGGAATGAGAAATTACACACCATCTCCCCTCAGTTCCCTAGTAGAGGGATAAGGGAAAGAGGAGCCCCGAGGCTGCAAGCAAACACATCGCTTCTAGTTGCTAGGGGTAACACAGATAGTCATCTCACTGACCCACTTGCTGCTGCTCCCCCCCCCATCTGCAACTTCCTCCCTCCCCACACTACCAAAGGAAGGCCAGACAGAAGGGGTGGGGAATTTGTGAGAGACAAAGAATGAGAAGAGTGAAAGAGACTACACAGCTCTCTAGTTTTCCCTATTCCTTACGTATCCCACATGGTTCCCCTTATATTAGCTGTCTTTGCATGCCTCTTATTTTGTACCCTTTCAATAGTACAGAATTTTGTTGCCGTTCTTTCCCATAAACCCTGTGTCTATGCTTTGCTATCATCACAGCTTCCTTCTGCATCTGCAGCAATGCTCTGTACTGCTACTGATGCGGCTCACCTTTGGTGGTCTCACTCTCTCGCACTAGGAATGTCCCCCGTGGATTTTCCTGGTTGAGTAATAGACGCTCTGATTCTCTGCGTGTAATCTTCCCCAAGTACCACCTGCATAGGGTTAGTCACTGTGAATCAGCGCAATATGACACATCAAAGTAAATGGACGAATCTATGATAGATTGTAGATTTAACTGAAGGAGACAGGTGCCTTTGGGTAAAGGTAGTAATTGCCAACATGGTTCAAGAAAGAGAGAATTACTAAGAGTAGTCAAAATATATATAGAGACAGTCTGATTGGGCATTGAAATAAATAAAAGCCATGTGTGTCCACAGTGATACCCACTCTTCGGCCTGGATAGAGTCAGAAGGAGCCACATAATTGCTGGGAATATACCCGGTCTGTCCGGAGCTGAGCGAACGAGCCAGCCACCAATCACCTTCCCTGCAAATTGAAAGAAAGGAGGACAAAAACAAAAAACACTTCACTGAGATCAGATGCGATGTTCCAAGAAACAACCGATGAGCAACTTACATACATGCAGCACCAAATTTATAACATCCATGTAGCCACGTACCTGATGTCTGGCCTCCTGTGGTGCAGCATGTGAGAGAAAGAGACTCAGGATCAGGCATGATGACAGAGAAAGAAGCAGTGATAGAGAGCTGGTGCAGAGAGAAAGAGCCCAGTGCAGGAACAAAAGAGCAAGATAAAATCGCAACTGCAGATTGAAACTAAGAACAGCATGGCCTGTAGGCAGAGCACACAATGAGCACAACTGATTTCAAATATTTTTTTAACTCTTTAAACAAAAGCTTACTACAACGGAACACTAAATGAGCATGCAAATTTCTTATTCTAATCAAAGATACATATAGTATGCAAGTAGGTCAGGAAATGGCATTGAACTGTGTATGACGGGCACAGCAGTATAGTTAGTGATAAGAGCCACTGGATAACAAGAATCTATAGTGATCTCTATAGTGATCAGTGGGGAGCAAAGTCATCTATGTATACATTTCTGCATCGGACATCTTAGGCCTGGAGTCTATATGTGGACCCTCTTGCAGATTTAACTGCCCATTTGATGGTGTAATTGTTAGCATTACTGCCTCACAGAACTGAGGTCATTGTTCGATTCCCAACATGGCCCTAACTGTGTGGAGTTTGTATATCATCCCCGTACTTGCATGGGTTTCCTCTGGGTACTCCGGTTTCCTCCCACAATCAAAAAATATACTGGTAGGCTAATTGGCTCCCAACAAAAATTAACCATAGAATGTCTGTGTGCGTGTACATGTGGTAGGAAATATAGATTGTAAGCTCCACGGGGCAGGGATTGAGGTGTATGTTCAAATATATTATCTGTAAAGCCCTGCGGAATATGTGTGCGTTATATAAAATACCTGGTAGTAGTAGTAGTAATAATAATAATTTGAGCCTGGACATAAGGCTGTAAGGGGTAAAGCCTTTGTTTTTATGCGCATCAGTGAATAAAACTACAGGAAGTATTCAAGAGGCTGAACAGAGCACAATAGCTTGCTTTCAGCTACATACACAATGTCTAACCATGTAATGTGGTTCACCAACAAACTCTCAGTATAATATGGATCTCCTATACAAAATTAGATATTTAGGAGGTTCCCAATCTGCTTTCCACCCCCCCCCCCTTTTTTTATGCAGTAGGTGCACGATACTGACAATTAATGGCCATACATCTCAATCTTCGCTACAACCCCCACTCTTTCCCATTTGGCACAGTGGTCTTGGATATCTCAAATCAGGATGGAAATAAGGCCAGACAAGATAACTTTCAGGCTCCTGCACAGTTGGAGTGGGGGCCGAATTCACAGCATGAAAGCTTGTGAAATACGAATACAAAAAACTGTGTGAACAGGAGTTCAAGAAGTTACTGTTTAACATGGTTTGTGGAATTTACTGAAAACTAGAGGTTCACTCCAAGATCTAAAATGGCATGGTATGAGAACTTTTATGGTGTGTACACACAGTCGGTCAATGGCGGTACTATTCGATCCCGATGCAATCGGATCGGGATGGAATCGCACAGCAAGCCATGAATGCAATTTTGACTAGTACAGATCTGTACTGTATAGTCAATGCAGCCATGTGTATCTGGCTTCCATTTGTGCTGTGCGGGACCTCGCATTGGGATCGCAAGGTAAAAAGACCTGTGCGATCTGCATACAATCCCGATACAAGTTTGACTATATAGACTAAATCTGGGGTAGCCAACCCTAGTCCTCGAGAGCTACCAACAGTGCATGTTTTGCAGGTCTCCTCACAGAATCACAAGTGAGTTAATTAGCTCCATCTGTGTATCTTTTAAAATGTGTCAGTGATTAATGAGTGCAGCAGCTAGGTTGTCTGGAAAATGTGAACTGTTGGTAGCTCTCGAGGGCTAGGGTTGGCTACCACTGGTCTAAATTATATGCTGAATTGTACCATGTGTACACACCACTACACTAGTACCGGTGACTTTTACAATACAACTTGTATTTAGTTTAAGTGACTAAAAAAATATACAATATTAAACAGATGTTTGAAATGACATTTAATAACATACAATTGCTGCACTGTAAATTCCAACTGACAATGTCCTAGCAACAGCTGATTTGTAGAAAAAGCTACTAAAAAGAAATGTTGTTAATGCCACATATAGTTTAAATAGGAATAATATTACTGAAACCTTAAAGAAAAAGGAAGTGATATCTCCGACTCACGTGTTGTTGACGATCTGCAGTCTGTCTCCCTTTTTAAAGGACAAGTCTGTTTCTGTGCGAGACTCATAATCATAGAGGGCTACAAAGGTGGTGACTCCCCCTACATTAGAGAGGGACAAAGATAGTGAGGAAAGAGGAGAACACAAGTATGGGTTTAATCCACGGTAAAATTTATTTATTTAAACAGCAAAGTGATGCAAATAATATATAAACTACTAGTCACGCAAACAGAAAGGCAGGTGCATATAAAAATGTTGTGTGAGGAACATCTCTATGCACACACAGACCCCTATCTCACCATAGCACAGATATTCCCAACCACAGTCCTACAAGCACCATAACAGGTTAATTTACAGCCATACTAGACCACAGATGACTTCTACCTCTTTTACACCAAAATACCAGATCCGACCCGGTATTTGGAACACTGTTCCAAGCCAGGTCGGATCCGGGATTTGCTTTGTTTACACTGCCGTGCCAACCCGCAGTGTAAACGGGGGTGGCGCTTGGAGATGACAATCTCCAAGTTCCAGGACCGCGATCACCTCAGCCCAGGACCGCCGTGCTGGCGGCAAGCCCAGCATCAAAGGTAAGCTGCTGGGCTGCCCACAGCCTCCGTGCACCCAGTAGCCCCTGTCCACGAGGTGATGCCAAACACAGGCATCTATTCATCACCTCCGTGCCTCCGCTGCTTTCTGCAGCGGTGACAGTGTGCACCCCCACCACACAACCTCCAATACAGACCACCGTACGCTGCAGTCCGGAGGTTGGGCTCCCCCGTTGCTGTAAATGGGAGCAGAGGCGGATGACCTGACATACCCATTTACTGTCCATGTCGACTGTGTCGGTATTAGAGATAAAAAAGTGAAAAACCCCATGTCGACCTATTGACTGTCAACCTAGCCCATGTTGACCTAATGCTTTTTCAAAATAATGACATGTCGACCTTCAGTGGTGGACGCCATGGCCCATACCCACCATAATGACTAGGGAAATAGTAGCAGGGAAATTGTCAATGCTAAAAACTAGAGATATTGTGGAGCAAATATTTTATATCTATGGTACAAAAAAGCAAAAGCTGGAGGTGGCCCAGGAACCAGTTCATGCATATCATTAGGGTATTGTGCTACTCATCCTGTATCCCCAAACCCAGATACTAACCTGCCAATGGATCAGTCCTCTGAGGGGAAGTGATGGAGTCCAAAAAGTTTACCCCTCCAAATGGTGTAATATCACAGTTGCCCCCAAATGGTTGGGCAGTAGGACGATGCGACTCCAGGCTCTTGCTGGGGGTCTGAGAAGCAGAGAGTGAAGTGAAATGTGGATGGGACCCCTCAGCAATATCTAGGCTGCGGCTCCGTGGCCCGCCTTCCCGTGGCTTGCTTTTCACACTGCCCATCTGTTTTTGAAAGAGACGTCAGTCAATAATGTAACAACTTAAAATAATTCCTTCCTAGAAAAAGGAATGTATTATCTGACATAACTGTGAATGAAAGACACCAGCCAGTCCAGCACATAGGAGGTTAAGTCTCTTTAGTACCTTTAATTGATATTCTTTAAAGGAGGTAGAAGTCTCTGGGACCCCTAAATGAGGTCACGACCTGCCTGTTGAAACAAGCTACATTTTGCCCTCCCACCATCAAAAGGAGAAATGCAGAGGTGGGGGCGATTAACTGAACATCTTGGAATGTGCTGTGATGGCAAAAACAGGGGAGGGGAGAAAAAAAAAAAAGAGGTTGGCATAGAAAGGAGACTGGTGAAAGGAGGAATGAAGTGACTACAGGTGGTAAAATAGGACATTATTAACAGAGATGAACAGAGTTATTGAGCAATGGTGACTGCAAAGAAAATGGGAAGATTACAGTTGAAAAGAGGCTTGAAGATTTACAGAATAGGGAGGAAAACTAAAAGAATCTAGTGTGCCTCATGCTAGCTGCGCCTCGTAAAAGTGCATTGTGCTTTTTTGCACATGCCAATCCTCTATGTCCGGTTATTAACAATAATCATTACAACACTATCCTCAACCACAGCCTCCAACAACCGCAATCATTTGTCTTCTCCATTTCTAACAAGTCTAATATTCACAAAAGTGAGGAAGTGGACCATAAAACAGCTAATTAGGGATATTCTGGTAGAGGTGGATAAATAAGCTCTTGGGTTCTCACAACCAGCAGAACTGTAAGAACAGATCAGCAGAGCATGTGAAGCCTTCAGCCCCTGCACATCCTGTGAGCAGCACTCAGGATTTAAAGACAGACCAACATTCCAGACAGACAGGTACAGTCTCGCTGCTCCAGCTATTTCTCTAGGACATGCTGTGGGGTGCGTTTCGCTCATACACATATGGTTATAAATAATGCATACATAATGTAAGTCTATGGGTGATTGCGAAATGTGCATTTCAACAGTTATGCTGCAAACATAAATATAATTATTATAAGCCAGGGATTTAATGAGCTGTGAACATGATCGTAACAATTCAATGGCCACTGCTAAATTTGGGAGCAGACGGAAAGCTGGCAACAGTGATAACTGCAATGAGGAAACAAACAGATCTACAATTAGTATACTACAGCTTTATTGCTCAGACAAATGGTGCTAGAAACCCCACTAACCCACTCTCTCTGCTAATGCAATGTTGGCAGATACACCATGGCACAATTTAGCTATAGTTATGTGCATATTCTGTATTGTTTAGCGATGGGGAGAGCACAAGATGGTTTTGACACCCTCTTTTATATGAAAAAAGGTACTTCAGCCCATTGCCCCATGGGGCTAATTCAGACATGATCGCACGGCCAGGATTTTGCAGCAGCCAGCTTTCAGTTAAGTCATCGCCCCGCTAGAGTGAAATCCTGCCTTGTAGATGAATGTTATCGCTGTGCAAATGGATGTGTACGGCTACAAAAGCGACACACAGCCGTCCAAATATGTCCAAACCCCATCATATCAGGCTCACTACCGACAGATTTTTACAATGGGCACAAGGCTCAGAGTAGCCGGAGACTTACTCGGCGGGGCGAAAGGAAAAGGCATATGCGGCCTGAAGCTGATGTCACGCACCCTCCCCTAAAACGGTTTCCATCCGAGGCGCCTACTTCCTGTAATTTACCTTGCAAATAGAAAAAGTAAAAATCCATGGTATCCCCAAGCTCACTGAATTAGTGTTCCCGCTAGGCTGTTTTAGCGGGGCGCTGCGCCCTGCCCGATTTCTAAAGGGCAAAATGCACCCTGCCCCTCCAGCAGCACCCCGCTAAAAGAGCCTGCTGCCATGTTGTGCCTGAGGAAGCTCCAGGCACCGCAATCTCGGCGGCGCTAGGCTTCCCCGGCAGCTCACGAACTTCGGCGGGGCCAGACGGAGGAAACCCGGGCACGCCCGCTTTGGTGACGTGGCGGCCCGGGCACGCCTCATCTGGTGACGCGGCGGCCTGGGACCGCCTACAACGATGACGTCGGCGGGCCCGGTACACCCCTATCCCGTACAGCGGCGCCCTGCCCCCAAAAATTCCTAGGAGGAACACTATGAATGGTATGAGTAACCAGTCTGGAACACAACATGATAATAGAATTCAGAGATATTCGCACAATTTTATGTGTAAGCCCCCGAGCCGTTGTCAAGGCTTCTCTGTATATTGGGGGTGCCTAGCGCTATATCTAGGTGCAGGGTGCGGCACCCTCCCAAATAAAAAAACATATAAGCTAGAAGCTCAGAGCAGCACACCAGTGAAAATACTATATAGTGTTAATAGTAGGAAGCTGAAGCTATATATAGAAAAATGAAAGAAAGAGAAAAAATAATGAAATTTAATTAAAAGAAAAGAAAGTGTTAGTGAGGAAAAAAAATTGCGTCTCCCCACGCTGACGTGGGTTTCCTCATTCAAAAAGGTTGACATGTTCAAAAGTCAACATGGAAATTTTTGGGGGCTTTTGGTGTCTATGTCCACATGGACACCTTATAAGTCTACTGCTCTGCTCGCCATGCTGCGGGCATTGTGCCTCGCTGTGCTGTTATTTTCTCTTTCATTATGTAGACCTAATGCCTGTCGATTTTTTTCATGTTTCGACCAATAGTGGTGGACCTTGTGACTGACAACCTAATGACCGCATACCATTTCTAGATATAACACCGTACATTTGTAATCAGTTTGCAAATCAGTATAAAATAAAGCACTGCTATTCATCATTACCCAGTGACAACTCGGTCATGCTGAGGTGTGAGTATGAATCATGGAACTATTCTCCTTGTTCCTATATTCGGTTACAGCAGACAATGCCAAGCACACTGAAACTGGACAGTGGAGCAGTGAAAAAGTGTTCTGTAGAGGTACGAATCATGCTTCTCTGGCAGTCCAATGGGCAACTCTTTGTTTGGCGGATGCCAGAAACAAGTTACCTGCCTGACAGCATTATGCCAACTATAAAGCTTGGTGGAGGCGGGATACTCCTATGGAGCTGTTTTTCGGGGTTTGGCCTAGGCCCCTTATATCCAGTGAAGTTCAAGAACTACAAAGACTGGTTTTAATGAGTTTGGTGTGAAAACTTGATTCACTCTTAAGAGCTCTGACCTAAACCCAATTGAGCACCTTTGGAATGAACCTGAACAGAGATTGAGAGCCAGGTCTTCTCGTCACACATCATTCCTGGACCTCAAATAACTCTACAGAATGACTGGGCACAAATTCCCACAGAAACACTCCAAATTTTGTGAAATGCCTTCCAGGACAAGTGGAAGCTGCTATAGCTGCTAAAGGGGGGACCAACAGCTACTACTTATGTAACACGCTCTGGGACTGATACAAAGTTGAATGAAAATTATACAGAGGTGAACACAGTGCCAGCCCAATGTTAAGACAGCTTTAGGAAACTGTCCAAGGCCCCTAGCACTAAGGGGCACCACTTAGTGTTCTTATCACTAAAGACCGAGGTCTATTAAGAAGAGATCCTTTATTCAAATGATCCCTTATTCATAGTTTTTAGTTTCCAGAATGCAAATGTATCTACTTGGGCCATGATATGTAACTGCCACTAAATATGTGCAAGAAAATGATTGCTTGGTATTCAAACCTTGTTTCATGCACAAATAAAATACATTTGTGTGTATTTCATGTTTTTGATGTTTATATACACAACATAAATGCAAGATACCTCAAAATACCACATTGAAATATAAAAATATTCAGAAATACGGAATAATCCGTTATCCAAAATTATTTTGGTCCCGAGCATTTTGGGATACTCAACCTGTACTTAATGTAAGTGGCAGCTGTGGAATGTCCAAGATGCCACCACTAAACTTGAGTGTCTGGAAAGCGGGTATTGGTGGCAGTGTGGGTTTGAGGGGTGATCAGAAGGTTTATGTTTTGCCTAGGGTGCTGAGAAGCCTTACAATGGCAATGGTTGAACGCAGCTTGGCAGTGCACCTCTCCTCACCAATATTGGTTAACGTGATACGCATTATCATTACAGTGTGCAGTTGCACCAGCCAAAACTTACTGCAACGAATATGCCTGAAACATTCATCTACCTGGGAACCAGTTAGATGGTTGACAGTAACCATGTTGACAGTGCAATGTTAAATTAAGCTGGTAGTCATGGGGGTGGGAGAGGTTATGGTTAGGCACTCAGATTAGAAAAAATACAAACTGCAATGCTGCTGCTGACACATTGGGCGGTATTCAATGAGGCTGATTCGCCAGGTTTTTATGGCGATTTTGTGCTGTAAGGCGAATTTCTGACTAAAACGGTGAATCACCCTATTCAATGACCAGATGGCGAATACATTTCAAGGTTTTTTTCGCCATGATTTACCGAGTAGCAATCGCTATCTTTTTATGGTGAAGTGGAAGGTGAACTTTTAAAATAAAGTGTTTTGTTTTTTACAATTGGTGTAAAAAAATCTGGAATTTTATTCTGAGGAGGGGCATGCTATTTTTATTCATGTGCTTTAAGCACATGAATATATATTTAATTTAAAAAAATATATATATATTTTTTTTTTTACACAGACCAGCCAGCAGGGGGCCGGAGCCGAGCCGCTCATTAGATATTCATATATTCACTATACCCGATCATTACATATGCATGATCGGGTGTAGTGAATATACCCGGTACCCTGCTGGCACCCCCGGGCGGCAGCCTGTGCTGCCTGGCTCCCGGGGAGCCCACCTCCCCCCCACAAACGTTCTGGGGCAGGCAGGGAGACTTCCATCTCCCTGCCTGCCACCGTCCTCAGGCTCTCTGCGGCGTCCACCGCAGGAGCTCAAATTCGCCAGACAGGGGCAGCGAGCCCCTGACTCGTTGAATACCGGAGCCGGCGTGGCTCCGGAACGCAGCGAGCAGTGGCGAATGTGCAGCGAATCCTAAACAGGATTCGCTGCACGTCGCCAGTATTCACATTGAATACTGCCCATTGCAGTTGGACCTGCACTTCACATGATCATATCCTCACTGTGAACTCAACAGTTCTGCCTCTTCAGTTCTGTCCCTCTTCAGTCCCAAGTGGAGAGGCATTGGAAACTGATCTACTCTGCATCACTTATAAATGTACATGTTCCCAGGTCTTAAGCACACACGTCTGCCGGTTACTGAAAGACAGTGTTTGACGGGACGGTCTGTGGGACGGACATAATAGGTCAGTGTCCAAATTTTCAGTGGATTTGTAGGTCAAAGTATCGGGGAGGGAATCCTTAATGCATTTTGTAACACACACCGTGACTTTTTCAAAAGAAGTGACTCCTGTCTGCCAAAGCAGTGATTTATACTGATGTGATGGGTTGAGTTCAACAGGTGTTATGGTTTCCGAATTTAGAGGGGAAAGGAACTCTACATTGCAGGTATAATCATTTCAATATCTAATGAAACAATTGTACCACATATCCCACGTTTGTAACAGATTTTTTCCCACATAGTTCACAGTTTCAGAGAATCTAAGTATGTGTAATAAAACAAACGATTACTTACTATAATAAAATGGGAGATTATATATATGGCAAACAGCACCCACTTCCCACACACTCTAGTAAATACAAACTCAGGGGGCGCAGCACTCACGACAACAAACTAATTCACCTTAACATTCAAATAATCAAATAAATATTGAGGTTTTAGTTCATGAATTGATCAATGCATTTAAGCTTGCAGCCCATCGCCAAGGGACCCCATTTCTATATATTTGGGTTGATTTTTAATTAACCTCTGTTCCTGTGATCATAGCTTTCTCATGCACCCTAGATAAGCTAATTTATCTGAAACCGGTGACAGCTGCCCCTTTAATACTAATTCAGGTGCTGTGTTTGGGATGGTCTCACCTTTAAAAGCCATAAAGTACTTGGCAGTTGAGCTTTAACCCAAGAAAAAAAAAAACACATTCATTTTAGCTATGATGTGCAAGCAGTTGTCAGGTTCCCATGAAAACCAGTTGTTAGTGTAGGACTTGCAGTGAAATGGGGTCCCTTGGCGATGGGCTGCAAGCTTAGATGCATTGATCAATTCAAGAACTAAAACCTCATTATTTATTTAATTGATAATTTGAATGTTAAGGTGAGTTAGTTTGTTGTAGTGAATGCTGGGCCCCCTGAGTGTGTGTGTTCCCGATTTCTAAAGGGCAAAATGTGCCCTACCCCTCCAGCAGTGCCCTGCTAAAAAAGCCTGCTGCCTGACAAGCTGGTGTGCCCGGGGAAGCTCCAAGCACCGCAATCTCGGCGGCGCTAGGCTTCCTCGGCGGCTCAGTGACTTCGGCGGGGCCAGGTCCGCATGAGTTACTTAGCAGCCTGGATTACAGTGAAAGCAGGGTAAGCGGAGCTGGTTGCCCACATATACATAAACCATATCCATATATCTATATCTCGCTATGAGGCTGGTTTATTAATGATAAAATAACAATACTGTTATCAAAAATGAATATTCATAATACTATTAACATTAATATAGATTAGATTATAGATATTCAAGTACAGCAGAATATGTGTATATAATCAAATAATAAGTAGAAACTGATTAAGTGGTAGAGAATAAATAATTGATAAATGATAACTCAGTCAATCTTTATTGCAGAGCAAGTAGCCTTAGGGGGCGTACACACTAGATCACAAGTTCACAAAGTCGGTCCTTATAGCCAGTGCATGTATTGCCAGTCTCCTCACAGAAGTGAAATATTTAGCTCCACCTATGGATCTTTTAAAATGTGTCCATCAGTAATGAGTGCACCTGTCGGGTGACCTGGAAAACTTAACTGTGTGGGGTCCCGAGGACAGAGTTTGAGAACCACTGCACTAGATGATATTGTTAAGGTGCGTACACACAGGGGCGATTTTGTGCAAAATCGCAGGAAATATGGTCGCTGAGCGACCATATTGCCCGCAATGGGAGTGTGCACCGGCGAAATATCGACGGGTGCGCGCTCCCGTTTTTGCCCCTGTGGTGATCACTGGTCGCAGGAACATGCTCCTGCGACCAGCTGATTACCACTGCCGGGCTCCCCCCGGCAGTTTCTTTTTCATCAGCGACCATCTCTGGTCGCTGATGTAAAGTAGAAACTGAGCAATATATTGCTCAGCCATATATCTCCCCCGTGTGTACACAGCATTAATGTTATATTCATGCATACCATCTAGTGTGTACACGCTATGAAGTGCACTCCTGTGGGTCATAAGCGATATCCTCAGTCATCTGTACATGCAAGACGATGAGGATATTGCTAGCAAGAGCCATGTAGAAAGAGCATTCAAAACAAAAATAACCTGTAACAGGTCAAAAGTATTTATAAGAAAAGGACAGTGGGCGGGCCAACCCACCTGGAGTGTGCACTACTATGACTGCTACATTAGTTACTGCTGGCATATTACTGGGCACTACTATTGCTGATATTGTACTTCTACAATATATTACTGGGCAATGCCATCTTTACTGAGTATTACTAGGACTGGAGACTTATTAACGGGCATTAATCATTAAGCACAATTACTAACTGGTGACATTTTATCTTTCAAATTTACTGCTAGATGACAAATAACAATTAGTGTTACTCCTGCAAGGATGTGTGTGACCAATCAAATAGAAAACATCTGCATGAATTCTGGATAGTACAGGGTGTTAAATAGGATAGCCTAATGGAAGACATTTGATGCCACCTAGTCAATTGCAGGTGATAGATTAAAAAACGTATTAAGAGGGCTGGATGTTTTGCAGGATGAGTCCGGCGGCTGTGCAGAGTGCTGGCCAAACTCAGGTTTTCTTTAAAGTTGCAGCTATTTACAAGGCAAATCCATGCCTTGTAAGTGGCAGCCTCTTTAAAAAAAAAAAACGCCACATGAGTTTGGCCGGCATCTTGCCCGGCCATCGGACACGCACCTCAATACATTGGCCCATAATGTTCACTCATACTGCACTTTGTAATTACTGGTTACAACTTTGGAGTAGGATTGTTAAATAATAAAATTGCAGTACACTCTCTAAAATATTTATAGGAGAAGAGTTAAGTGAAAACTCCTAAAAAAGGTCTTCCTTTCTGATTCTCACAGCCCATTACATTTGGCCCGATATATTTTGCCTGGGAGTGCACAGACTGAACGATGTCGGTAAACAATATCGTTCAGCAATGTCACCGGGCCCCGCTGATCATGCAAGTACTTGATTGTATAGCCACATTGTCTACCTTCCAGATTCACTTTCTGCTTGAAAGCACAAGCTACAGTTGGTGCACTACTATCAATGTCATTTAAAAAATCTTCAAAGACACAAATCACTCATGATTAGGTACTTGTTTCCTAGCATGGCGCCCATCACATACCATACTTAGTGGTGTGCGATGCGATATTCATGTTAAATTAACAGGAGTGCTTGTACAATGAAATATCGCATAGCATTGCATGCCAGCAAATGGCATGCGATGCAATGCGATTTTTAATTGTACAAGTGCTTACAATGTTAAATGCACCCCCATTGTCAACGCCAACCTGAAGTGTTGCGAGCGCAGAGAGCCCGCGAGGGGCGGCGGTACTCGTCATCCGACCTTTTCATACCCCCACTATCCACGTCGGCGTGGAGTTGACTTTAGATAGTGTGGTGAGCGCAGCGAGCCCTGCGAGGGGACGCGGAATATGAGCCCGAAGCGTGGCGAGCGGACGCGGAATACATGTAAAGCAATCCGTGTCCACTCGCCACACTATCTAAAGTCAACTCCACACTAACGTGGATGGTGGGGGTATGAAAAGGTCGGAGGACACGCCCCGCTGCGCTCGCCACGCTTCGGGTTGGCGTTGATAGTGGGGGTGGCGTTGCATTTAACATTGAAAGCACCCATCAGGGTGCTTGTACAATAAAAAATCGAATCGCATGCAATGCGATTGTATAAGATGTACTAGGATCAAAAGATTGGGCACCGTTAAAGGCTTATTGCCACTGGGGTGTACATGCTTGCTGCCATAGGAGTTAAATGACCATTGCCAATGGGGGAATACATGCTTGCTGCGGGCGGGGGTGGTGGTGGTGTACTGGAGAATGGTCATTAATGAAGAGGAGTCTACTAGTCTACTTCTGGACACCTCTGAGCAATATCTTTTTAAATTTCATCTATTGTGTATTGGACATCAGTATGAGAAAGAAGTTATACCATTTTTGTGTCTTTGTTGAGGATGGAAGCAGTTTGCACCTGTGTAAAAGTTAGAGGCAAATATACGAGGACCCACAAAGTCGCAGCGGCCCAACTTTGGCATACAAATCATTAGTGTACATTTGATCCAACATTTTAGACAGATCATACCATTATTAAATATAGTGTGCAATTTAAATAACTTATGACTACAAAAAAATAAATATTTTCTGCTTTCTTATATATAATTGACAGTTCTGTCAAAATGTGCTTGCCCATGAATAATCTACCGTAGGAGAATATAGAATACATACTCTAGTGGTGGGGAATACATTGCAGATAATTCCAGTGAATAAATTGAAGCCTACATCATCATAGCTCATGTTGTATAATTAATAATTACCAATTCTCATAGGCATATCATTTATTTATGCACACACACATTCAGCAGTGCTTTACAGAGAATATTTACATCAGTCACTGCCCTAGAGGCGATTTCAGTATATATGCCCTGCCACATGTATACCTACACCAGTGTTCATATTTTGTCATAAGCCAATTAATGTTGCAGTATGTTTCTAAGATTGCAGGAAGAAACAGGAGTACCTGTGAGAAACCCACAGAAATGTTGAGCGGACATACAAACTCCACACATCGGGATTGGAAGGAATCAAGCCCTGGACTGCAGTGTTGTGAGGCAGCCAGCTAAGTAGTCCAGCACTGTGCTGCCCATACATTGCTTACACAAAGCGCTTCTTCTATGCCTTCAGATAAAGAACTGCTGCTCACTATGCCCAGGAGGAACAAACTGGTGGGCCAGCAAAAGTGAACCAGATTTCCAGCACAAAAATAATCACAATCGCTTTCTAGAAATGTGGCCAGAATAAGACAACAGAGCACAGTGCTGGGGACTTCAAAGTCCCCAACATTAACCTTAATTTCAAAAAGGAAACAAAATGCATGAAAATCAAAACCCTACACATGCCAAAAAGACCCCTTACTTGTCACACTATTCCACTAATGCACTCAAACAACCTCCCCAAATATGTGCTTCAATCTTCCTCAACAGCCACCCACACTACTCCACGTGCCCCTCAGACCAACATACATCCCCAAGAGACCTCTCCACATATCCCTTACATTATCTCACCTACTTTATTTTTGTACTGAAGTCTACCAAAAAGGAGCATAGATTATATACTCCTCCTACGGTATGTTGCTCAGCCTCCGCGCAGTATGCATGGGAGTTTGAATGCTATGGAACCTAGCTAGTCTACTCCAGGTAGGTCTTATTCATTGTTGTATAACAAAGCAAGGAGTACACCAGATTGGACGTAGACTGCTGGGGGCCACATATGAGGGCTTGCTGGGCATCTTTTTTCCCAATCACTGCCTTAAGAGGCCTGGATGACAAGTCCTTAGCCTATAAAGCAAGTTATGCAAACATACCACTTAAGGGAAACAAATGTGAATATTAACTGCACACAAGGCTTATGCATAACGATGTATAATTTCCTACAGAACCTTTCAATATATGGTTCTTGTTATATTGAAATAACAACCTTAGGGCCCCATTCAACAATGTTTCTTACTGTGCAGCTTACACCGTCGATAGATGGCAATAGCAATATAATCTCCTCTGCCAATAAGGGACCAAGCATCAGCAAAGACTGGCCATCTTGCATGTGCATGACATGAGTGCCGCGATATGTTCCCAGCAACAGCGTGTAATCCGCCAAATATCACTGCAATACTAAACAATGGGGGAAATTTAATCGGATGAGAGATTCTGAAAGTGGGAGATTTGGTAAGAAATCTCCAGTATTTTAAAGCACAATCATTTGCACTACAAAACCAATGTGATTTTGCAGTTTAAATTATTGCCAAGTTAAAGAAACTGGAGATTTCTTACCAAATCTCTCACTTTCAGAATCTCTCATCCGATTATATTTCACCCAAAATATGCTGCATGTATTAAAGGTTACTGTTAAGCGAGACATTCAAAAATATAAAGTTAGTTTTAAAGGTGTATTCTTTTGTTTAAAAAAATATAAATGCTTATTTGATTATTTTTTTTTATTTAAATAATTGTCATACAAAACATTTCCACAAGATCTATAGATTGCAAGCAGGGCCCTCCTACCTTTTGACTGCCTGTAACTACCCTGTTTGTTGTATCGCTGTCTCCTGCTGTAAATCGAAACGGAATATGCTGAGCTATATAAGAAATGGGTAATAAATATCTACATTTTTATTGCTGATGCAGATCGCAATTATAGTCATGTATGAAACCATAAAAGCAAATGTTCTTATGTGAAGTCACAACAAGGAAGCAAATTAATTTGCAGGCAAATATGATGCTCATGGAAGATTATTATGCTGCGTACACACTATATGGTCGAAATCGCATCAGGATCGCATGCAGATCGCACAGGTCTTTTACCTTGCGATCCCAATGTGCGCTCCCGTGGCAGCACAATCGAAACCCAGATAGACAGGGCTGCAATGACTATATAGTGCAAATCTAATGCAGACTGTATGAATTTTATGTAAAAAGTACAGAGTTAGCAAAGATTGCATATCACTCGAATCTTAAGTTGAATAGCAAGGGAATCTCACCGTGTGTACACACCATTCATTTTAAACTTTTACCAACATGGACAAAACAAAGTGATAGGGATGTTAATGTTACATTCAAAAAGGAGCACCGCAAGTTTCTCCCACCAATGAAATTCCAGAGTTTGGGTTTCGCAACATACTTTTATTGGGCCACATTGTCTACCTTCCAGATTCACTTTCTGCTTGAAAGCACAAGCTACAGTTGGTGAACTACTATCAATGTCATTTAAAAAATCTTCAAAGACACAAATCACTCTAATTGTCTTGTAGTAATCATGACTAGCCTAGGACAGCAAATATATTTTAATTTGTGGTGGGTAACGATTACAATTTTGGTACTTGTTTCCTAGCACGGCACCCACAATATTTAGTGGTATGGCAACGCATGCCATGCGATTTTAAAAGTGTATAAGCCCCTATACGATTTTTAATTGTATAAGCACCTTAATGGGTGCTTACAATGTTAAATGCACCCCCATGATCATCGCCAACCCAAAGCGAGCCGGCGAGGGGCGGTGGTATGCGTCCACCGACCTTTTCATACCCCCACTATCCACGTCGGCGTGGAGTTGATTTTATATATAGTGTGGCGAGCGCAGTGAGCCACCGAGCCCAAAGCTTGGCAAGCCCCGCGAGGAGACGCGTATATTACTTTACATGCATTCTGCATCCCCTCGCCGCGCTTTGGGCTTGGTGTCTCACTGCGCTCACCACACTATCTAAAATCAACTCCATGCCGACGTGGATAGTGGGGGTATGAAAAGGTCGGAGATGCGTACCGCCACGCTTCCGGTTGGCGTTCATAGTGGGGGTGGCTTGGTGGTGCTTTTAACATTGTAAGCACCCATTACGGTGCTTATACAATTAATTATCTTATAGGGGGCACATTTAACATTGAAAACACCCATTAGGGTGGTTATACAATTTTAAATCATATACCATTGTATATGGCATACAATGCGATGGTATACAATTTAAAATTGTATAACATCGGCTGCCATCACGTAACATCGCATCGCATACCATCTTATGCCTTATGGTATGCAATGCGATGGGCGCCGTGCTAGGAAACAAGTACCACAATTTTTATTAATTGCATGTTAGGCACATAAGTGCCGCTTACCTACAATCTCATTGACAGTGGTTCCAGGTTCCATGCTTGTTGCCAAGGAAGATTGCATGCTCGTTGCCATAAGGGGTTCCATGGTCATGGGGGGGAGGTTAATACATCTGTGCTGCCACAGGGGTTCAATGCTCGTTGCCAGGGGGAATGCATGCTTGCTGCCATAGGGGTTAAATGCTCATTGCCGATGGGGAATACATGCTTGCTGTCATAGAGGTTAAATGCTTGTTACAGGGGGGGGGGGGAATATATTCTTGCTGCCATAGGGCGATAAATGCTCATTGCAAGGGGGAGGGGGGAGATACTGTACATGCTGGCTGCCAGGGGGGTTAAATGCTTGTTGCCACTGGGGAATACATGCTTGCTGCCATAGGGGTTAACTGCTTGTTGCACAGGGGGAGATCAACTGGGGGAAGGGGGGGGGGGCAATTGGCGCCGAAGAGTCTCTGATAGTAATATTAGAGACCCAGCACCCCTCCAAAGATGGCCGATTCAGCTGCTAGAGGTGCAGGAGTAGTTCTAGCGTGTCTTCTCAATGGCGGCGGACATTTTTGGAGGGGTGCAGGGTCCCTGTAATAAGGTCAGAGACTTTGTGCCTCCACTCCCCCTGCCACCACGCGCCCTGCTTGTTAACGCCAATAATTATTTTAATCACCGTTAATATGCCCAGCTCTAATTTTAATACATTATTATACATCAATAGTGCAGTGTTTTTAATAGAAAAGGAAAGACCAGTGAGGTTTTTTTTGTTTGTTTTTTAAGAGGGACACTGTAATTGAAAATAATTTTTTTAAAAGAAATAGTTTTAAAAACTAAAATATTACACTTATTTTCTCTGTCCATCAGATTGTGAAAATGACTTGGACAGGATCTTGATCTCCCATTTTGAAGACTCTTGATCCATTTACCCTTCTAGCAGACTCTGGCTACATATTCTAGGCAGGGCACACACACATACATACAGGTCAACTGCTCTGTAAATATATCTACAGACTGATCAGGCAGCATGTTCTCCAAACACACTGCCGACACCACAACTGGGCATCTGCGTACTGGTAAAGTTTTAGCGCTGCATAGTTTTTGTACTTTAGGTGCACCTGCATACACCCACCCATTGAGACGTCCATCACCTGGTGTGGGTGTGTGGGTGTGTGGGTGGTGGACCACCCGTACACACAGCAGGATGCGCCGATGTATCTTTAGATAGAGATATTATCCATCGGCTATGTTGCACAGCCGACATGGTTCACAGACATGCTGGTGCACACTGCAATATATAGGGTGTCCAATTGAATTGTGTGTACAACAGTGGAAAAATATTGGTTGCAGAATATTGAAAAGTGACGGGACAGGAACCACGGCCATACACACGGCACTTTGCTGGATAATTAATTTTACATGAACGAAACCTCAAATGTTCAGGTATAGGAGCCAATAACTACAAAAAAAATAAATAAATAGAACATTATTAAAAGAATATGTGGACATTAGAGCAGCCAGCTAAAAAGTTCAAGCCTTGATGCAACATAAAATTTGACGTCAGATAAGAACCACTTGGCCCATCTAGACTGCCCTGTTTTTATTTATAATCTAGTTAATCTGAACCCTCAAAAACCAGTAGCATTTGCACTAGGTAGATGTATATATTTATATCCCACATTATCCTAAAGATAGTGTAGAGAAATGGCTTTGTGTTAGTAGCAAATGAAAAGGTCACTTTACCCTAGTTGAACAGTGTTGGGCACATATCCATAACCTACCAACTACAAATAAAGCCATGCATTGTAAGAAAGTAAACCGGACCCATCTGTGCACAGTCACACACAAGGCTGGTACTTTAAAACCACACCACTTTGAGCACCTGACTTCCACCATTGGTCTGGTCAAAGGTCAAATGAATTAACGGACAACCAGGCAAACCTGACAAAGTGCTAAACCCAGAGTGGATTAACCTAGCCACATTCTCTAACCCCATGTGTGGCCAAATGGCTACTAATAAACTTCAGACAGATCTTAAGAGAACCAAAAAAAAAAAAAAAAGCAACTTCAATTATATATAAAATGTTATATATTTACGCAGCCAGGTATTGGCTAAAACACCATTGAGTAAGAAATATTAACTTTTAATTTTTTAAGACAAAATTACTTTATTAACATGATACTTTTTGTTTAATGCCTTTTCAATAAGCATAATGATTGGGGAATATAATATAAATATAATATTAGTCAATATTAAGATGAATAAATAAGTAATTAGTATCAAATAATCAGCTTGCATAAAGAATATGAAAGCAAACCTATTTTATGCCGCTTTCTGACATGGGTCTTGGCAATTGCCGACAGATTCCTGGGTCTCTGCTCTGTGCCCCTGGTTGGAAGCAGGGTCGAGGACCCAGTTTTTGTGCGCGCATGTGCAATAACCGAGATTTTACATCAAGAGTATAAAGCCCTGTACACTCGCTTAGATTTGATGTTAGATTCGATTTTCTATTAGATCTGGCATTAGATCATCCCATTCGATTCGATTTCAAAATGTAGGCACAATGTACTCATTCGATTTACTGGATCGAATTTGAGATTTCCTTGGCTGCACAGTAGATTTTTCTATCCGATTTTGAGAAAACGGGAGCGTGCATCGAAATCGAACGCAGATCGAAAGTGTCCTAAAAACCATTCGATGTGGATTCGATTTTGCTTCTATAAGCAAAATCGAATCGAAAACAGGAAAAATCTAAGCATGTGTACACAGCTTAAGAGGTATTTCTTTTAATGACCCATAACTTAAACTCAGTGAAGATCTTTGTGCATTTAAATGACACACTGTAATCTAATTCAGAAGACAGTCAGACAGACAGGCAATCCACATTCAGTAATTTCCACACATGTATCATTTGAGAAGGTGGTTAGTACTCCTTTGGAAGCTACCTGCAATTTAGGTTAAACAGTCCATCAAGGAGTATCCTTCATCTACACACAGTGACAAAATCCATTTTGTTGTGTGATTGCAACATACTGATTTAAATATAGATGTAGCCTACACATTGCCTGCCTTCCCTGTGAGGTGCCTGCCTTCCCTGTGAGGGTGCCAGATGGGGTTCCGACAGTCATTTACCAGACGTCCGGATCCAGACTGTTAAAACACCGACAGACTGGTTCCCAACGGCTATTCTCACTCGTGGGGCTCCATGACCCCCATAGAGGGAGTATAGAATAGGTGGCGAGCATAGCGAGCCACCGAGCCCGCAAGGGGCTTTGTTGCGCTCAAAATGCTGTCTGAGTCCGGCCAGTCGGGATCCCGATGTCGGGCTGACTGTCGGAAACCTATACCACACACCCCTGTGATGACAGGTATACTGAAAATTATTTCACATCGGGGGTTTTCAGCATTAAAACAGGAAGTCACCATTCGGTGCTCCTGATTGGAGAAGTGCAAGGGGAAAATCCTACCACAGACACACTTCACAATCAATGGAAACATTTACAAAACAATTCACATGTAGATCAAAGGAACATTAGGTTGTTTTATTCATGCATTAAAAATATATAAACAGGAAGGCTATTTTACATACCAGATGTGCAGGAAGCATAAATACATACTGTAGACATCTCTGTGTGCATACAAGGCTTAAAAGGTGTAAGTGGATGACAACCCACTCCATTATCATGTTTGTTTGCCTTGCTGCGCCGAATGGGAGCAGGTAATGTGAGCTCAATGTCATAACATTTAATGATGCAAAAACTACAGTAAAAGGGCCCCTTACACTTGTGAGATTGTCAGATTTGACCCAATTCAGGTGGATTGGGTCAATTTATCTGACAAAATCTGATGTACCTGATGTGTAGGACCCAATACACAATCCCGTGCCATTGGGTAAAACCAAGAGATTGATCCTCCTGCACATAGGGCTATTTCACACGCTACGGCTCCTGACGGATGGCGAAATCCCGCATGGCCAGGAAGCCATGCCGCACACAGTAGTTTACAATGGAGGGGATGGCCACAGCCCGGCAGCCGTCCCTTCCCGTGGTGGGATCCGGCTGCAACCAGGCCGTGGCCGTCCTGTGTGAACGGACAGAATTGTGTCCATTATTTACTACAGTGTGCAGCACGGCTTTCCGCCGTGTGGGATTTCGCCATCTGGCAGGAGCCGGAGCGTGTGAAATAGCCCATAGGATAAATCTCGAGTCAGTCAATTAGGTCCAACTTGTTGGACAATAAGTTGGACAAGTGGGGGGCCTTTAGAAATACAGTATAGATATTGTTGTACTTTGCCAAATAAAAAGACCATTTGTTTATGTATTAAGAGCAAAACATATTTAAAACTTTGCTGATTAGAACCATTTAAAATATACTCTTTACATAACAATTAACTTGTAAATAGAAACATATAAAAATAAGCATGTTTGTCATGTGTGACATGTTTACAGATACATCCAAACCATAACAAATAATACGGATAGTTATTCTGAATATAATTTACAGCAAACAAAAAAAAAAAAAAAAAAAAAATAAGCTAGCTATATACCAGCATTTTTTTTTTTTTAAATCAAACCGATAATCAGAATAAATTTCCTGCCAGTTGAAGGGGCCAATATCAGCTGCACACAGGAATTGATTTTTCTTATTATAATAGACAGATATTTTATGACAGGGCTGACTGAGTAATCCAAACAAGGGCCCTTATTCTGGTTGGTGCGGTAATATCCGGGTGCGTTCGTGCCGCCGATGTTTTGTGTCTGCGCATGTGCAGAGGCGTCTGCGCATGTGCGAGCGGGGCGTACGGCCAAATCCCGCATGAAATGTGAACACTCCGAACAGGGGCATGAAGGGCTATTTGGGCTCATTACCATATGCATACGCCCCGCGTTTCATGGGCGTTCCCATGCAAACGCTGGGCGTACGTATGGTAATGCCGGATGTCAGCTGCCCGCCCAGATCCCTGCTTTTGCACGGAAAAATGTCCATGTGGTCTGAGGTGGCGGGAGCTGGTGGACCACTCGGTCCTGCATTCGATGGTCTGCGACCATCGAATGATGGGGGAGGTTCCCTGAGATGGAGAAGGCGTATTCCGTGAAAAATACACGTGCGGTCCGTTCGGCCAGCTTCTTACCGCGTACGGACGGAGTTGGCGATCCGTATGGAAGGCGGGGTTTCGCACGCACGGTCCTGGCCGCACCGATCAGAATAAGGCCCAAAGTGTTTCTACCCACTTTTGGGCGCGTTATTTTTTTTTCCTTTTTGCCACTTGGCCATAGCACTCATTCCTACACAAAATAGGTCCACCAGATTGCAAGCAAATTGGACAAACTGTATAGCATGCAGATACCTTTAGTGATAAGTCACACTCTGTATTTCCATGTAACTGCGAGTACAGGAGAAGTGTATGCAATACTTCTAGAGACAACATGCTATAACATGCCTGGAACAAGGAGTTAAGAGGTGAAAAGGAGGTGGTATATGGAATATTTTGGCCTAGATACTATCTTCAGACCCAAATGCCAAATGCAAAAAAAAAAAAAAAAAAAAAAAAAAAAAAAAAAAGGAGGCTGTAAAATATATAACCCAGAAACCATAGCGATCAGAATAAATCTACCACAAGATGTATAGATGTATAGGTACTTGTGTATTTTCACATTGCCCGATATATCACAAGTACCTAAAAATGTATAACTACAAGTTGTAGGACACTGCAAAATAGCACATTTGGATAATGTTAAATAATTGCAATGATTTTGTAGCATATTAGTTTTAACAAATTAGTTTACTTATACTCAGTGACACACAAGTGCGCCTATTAAAAATTATATATATCAAACAGAAAAAGTTACCACATTACAGTGTCAGTGTACAACTAGAAAGCAGATATTAGAAAACAACCACAAATATACTACTATTAATAATAATACAGTAGAGAACCTTATCATCCAATGCCTGGATATATTCCACTTTAATCTGTATATACAGAGCTCTGGTGGTGTTTATAGCACACAGACAACACTGTTTCCTAATGCCTCCTGTCTGTGTATCCTCTCCTGGTACAGCACACAGGGACACCCTGCACCAGGTGTGCACCCTCTCTCACACATAGCAAATGCCCCACAAATGTAACATATTTATAACCATCTCCCTGCACCAGTCATACTGGTGTGTACCTCACACGAACATGCACCAACCATATGGTACCTCACGTGAATAGGGCTCTAGGCATACCTATACATCACACTGACTGACCCCTGAGATTCACCCCCTCAGTACAGATGACTCCACCTAGGCTCACGCTGGCACACATGCATGCATACATACTGAGAAATGAATCCAACCCTCCACTCATTATTGGAGGCTATGGTATTATTTACAGACACAGGATCCCGGGATACATGTATGTAGAGAACATGCTGAGCACACAGTGACTGATACATGTACACAGAGATCATCCATTCGCTTTATACGGAGCCGCCCCCTACGGATACCCCAGTGCTCACCTCGTACTGACCCACAAGGGGGTATCGTTGGCTCTTCTATTATCCAGGGACCCCCCCTCAGTTAGAGGGGGGTAAGAGCCGTGATTGCCCAATAGCTGCCTCCCGGCTCCCGTGATTACTTTTCCATGTAGCCGCTGATGCCCCGGCCCGAGAAGTTTGTGCCTCTCCTTGGTGAGGTTCACGCCCGGCCGGCTGTGCTGCTCCCTCCTCCCCACCGACTGCGTTCTGCCCGCCCCCCCGGAGGTGGAGATGGGACTGGACCTCCCCTAATGTGTGTCACTCCTACCCCGGGCCCGCCCTAGGGTGTGTGTCACTCCTATCCCGCGTCCGCCCCAGTGTGCCACTCAGCCCTTGGGGGTAGGGGGTCTTCCTTCGGGACAGCTACTGCCTGTCGGGCCTCCCTCATAGGGTTCAAGTGGTCCCAGTATACCTCATATAAGAGCTCACAGGACGCTTCATTATGCCCTCCCTTGCCTGTCCTTCCCCCTCTGCCTGTTGCTCCTCCCCTGGATATTCCTCCACTAGTATCAATCCCCATCCTAGTATTTGTTTCCTTTTCCATCTTCTCTTTATGTCATCCTGCCCCTCCTTCAGTTGCATCTCTCCGGCTCTCCCCCTCAGAATCCCCCCCCCCCCCCCCCCCCCCTTCACCCCCTCCACCTCCTCCTCCCCCGTCCTCTATGCCAGTGTGCCTGCACTTGCTTCCCCTCCCCTTATCTCTCCTCCTTTCCAGTCTGAGCCTCATTTTCCTGCTTCCCTCATTCTTTCCTGGTGAATAGAGGTGTTGATTCATTGACAGTGACACATCCAGCTAGTATGTACACACACATACATTTACAGTATGTGCTGAGCCTGCTGACACATATAAAAGGAAGTAAGGTATGCATGCCCACAGCTTGTGCACCTTTACATTATATGTATAAACTGGTTTATATTGTCAGAGGGCTCCAACTATTTACGTTTTATTTAGTGACCTATTGATCTACTAAACGTAACTAAACTGCTGTCAAATACATGTAAAGCGCCTGTCAAAATCACACATATATGGAAACTAATACAACCCACAATATGACACTCAGATATATAGGCATATATTTTTATATATATGTATATATATATATATATATATATATATATATACACATCATACCTGCCTACTGTACATCTGTAAAACAATTATTTCATTTAATTACAGATTTATTTTTTCTTTCCCTACAATAGGGATAAAAGACTATTCTCTTCCAGAATTCAAAATATTTTTCTTCCAGCAACCAAAATGTAAGTCTAGTTGGATGCTAAGATGGGAGTTCTTTTGGGATGTTCCCCATAGCAACCTATCAGATTCTTCTTTTTAACACCTTCTAGAAGATATTAGATAGAATCTGATTGGTTGCTATGGGCAACATACCATCTTCAATAGAACTCCCATCAAATTACCAGGTGAAGCAGTCTTAAATCCCAGCTCACCGTCTCTGGTCAAGAGCAGGGTCGGTGACCCGGAATTTAAGACACGGGTTGAACCTTTCACACTACAGAAAAAGCCGGGTTTTTCCATCAAATTCCCAGGTTGAAAAGCTGTAACCTGGTAATTTGCTTCTTGGGGTTAAAAAGGTATCAGTGTGAAAGGGGTTCCGACTGCACCCGGCAAAATTACCCAGCTCTAAAAATGTTGGGTAATTGCTGGGTCGCATGTCTGAAAGGGGTATAGTAAATACCCCTTCATACCACTTTCAGAAAAGCTCCAAAATCCTGGGTTTTTGCACAAGAATGTGCATCAACCGGGGATTTTGTTATGTCTGAAAGACACCTACCTTTATGTCTGAAAGGTCCCCGACACAAGTGACCTGGGTGCTTTACAGGGTCTTTTTTCTTGGGCAGACTTTTTCTTGGGTTTCTTGGGTTATGTGTTAATGTCACAAATAGGAATTTGCACTCTGGCTGCTTGAAAGCAGTTTTAATTGTTCAGAATACCAAAGTCCATGACCACAATCAAAATTGAATGGGAAGATGATCTGTGAGGTACCGATTTTTGGCAATACAGCACCATATATAAACCTTGTATTTATTTTTGTGTTACTAATGTTGGAATGTTTACAATTGTAAACCACACCCTGTACATTTATGGGCTGTCCCCACCTTTGTAAAACCAGCTTATGTCTGAAAGGGGCCAATTTCCTGTGTCTGTAGAGTCATTTGAAAGGGGGTCTCGAACAAAAACCCATCAGAAAAGAAAATCCTGGGTCTGAGCAGGGAAATTCCTCGGTTGTATGTCTGAACAAGGTATCAGTGTAGACAAAGATTTCCATAAACAAATCAGCCACTGGCACTGAAAAGCAAGGCACACCTCCCAACTTTTACAATACTTAGTATGGTGGGGAGGAGCTAAGGGGTGGGGCTGGCCTCATTAGAGGGATGTGGCCTAGTACCACAACTGTTTTTATCATTTTCGGGGAGGTGCTCCCCTAGCAGCTGGGCAGCCCCCGGCTACCTCCCTGCCTTCCCTCCCTCCTTACACTGCACTCTAGCTTCCCCCAACTGTTCCTACCCCAGAGCCGAACTTCCCATTAGGCATTTGAGGCACGTGCCTAGGGACAGCACATGTTTGGGGGCGGCACTTGGATGCTTGTGCTGGTACTGTCAGCCTGAATTGTACCAGTAGCTGCAAAATATTTCCACTGTACTGTACCATATTCCATCTTGAATAGAATGTAAATGGATAGGACATGCAGATACTGCCCCTGTAATCTATCCTATATAAACGCTAGTAAGTAAATGCTTCAAAAGCTAGTAGATTAGTAGCTAGTTTCACTTGCTGCCAACAGATGAACATTAGACATTCTGTGTATATAAATGATAATAAAAAATGTCACAGTTAATGGCTTTTTTTATTATTCTATTAAATTGGCCATCATCACATGATGGCTTATAATGAAGCAATAAAAATAATACAATTAGGTAGGGGGACTGCCAGGGGCGTAACTATAGCACCGCAGCCCCCGCCACCATGGGGGGGCGCTGTGCATGTGGGGGCGCCGGGGGCTGCGGTGCTATAGTTACCTACCCCCCATCCCCCGCAGACTTACGTATCTTGCGGTCCCGGCGGCTCTGTTCTTCTGATGAGGACCACAACAAAATGGCCGCCCCCATATAGCAAACAGTTCTCTGAAACTGTCTGCTGTACGGGGGCGGCCATTTTGTGGTGGTCCTCAGCAGATGAACGGACGGAGCCGCCGGGACCAGCGCGATAGGTAAGACTGCGGGGGAGGGGGTTAGCATAGGCGACAGGGGGGGGGGGGGGGGGGTGCTCGACGGGGCGGCGGCATGGGGTGGGTATGGGCGCCCCCCCTAACGGCGGGGGGGCGCCCAAAACGTAGCTACGCCACTGGGGACTGCCATTATTGTTGTGCATGGGGCCCCCTCACCCCTAAATCCACCCATGCCCCACCCATGGGACATTGCCACCCATGGGAGGGACAGCGGGACAGTCTCCAATTAGGGGGAATGTCCTGCTTTAATCGGGACAGTTGGGAGGAACGATCATGGGAAACTGCATACATAAGACAAGTGGGTGAAACTCGCAAACCGTCACACATGCTGCATTTCTCCTATACCCCTTGATTAGGCTTTTCATTTATGAGTACCCCTCCTCTCAATTTAAAATTTCCACAGTACGTACAAGTGGAGTGGAAGCAGTGGAGAAGAAAGGGGGTACGGAGTGGTATGGCAAGAAATATGTCAGTGGTATGCTGCACCACCCCGCACCACCTGCTGCGCGATGTCATATACTTCTTCAACCCCTCCTTCACCGCTGAGAGGTGAAGGAGAGTGCAGAGCAGCACCACAGGCTTCCCTCACGCCTACGGCGCCTCTGCTGCTGCCACTGAGAGGTGAGAAGAGTGGAGCGCAGCAGACTTCCCTCACCCTTCTGGTGGCTCCCGACCATTTCAAATATGGTGCGGCTCCTGAGCCAATCAGAGCTTGCGTACAAGCAGCCACGGGGATTGGCTGCCTGGCCACAAGCTCCAATTGGCTCACGAATTGGTGCCATATTTGAAATGGCCGAGAGCTGCCGGAGGGGTGAGGAAAGCCTATGGCACTGCCAGTGGTGTAACTAGGGCTCTGCAGCCCTAGCAGTGGCAGGGGAATCCAGCTCCACGGGGGCACAGACGTGCGTGGCAGTACACAGCTGGGCTGTCTGCACTGGCAGCTGTCAGAAGTAGACAAGTGAAAGCGTGTAGCTGTGCAGGCTGTTGGTGGAATATAACAGCCTGCCCAGCCATAGACAGACAGCCCAGCTCTGTACTGCCACATACTTGGCTGTGAGTGTGCACCTGTGCAGGGGAGTGCACAGTAAAAGCAGCCGGGGAGTAGCTGCAGCCCGCAGTATTCATCCTGTCACTGTCTCTGGTCCAGGCAGGTCTCTGTGCTGTGACCCTGTGCCCCCGTGGAGCTGGGTCCCTGACCAGGGAGTACCCAGTATACCCAGTATTCATCCTGGCTCTGGTCTCCACGGCTGTATGTAATGCGCCCGGGGGGGGGTGGGGGGTGGCGGACATGGACACAGTCTAAAGTGCACCGCATCCCCTCACTGCGCTCGCAATGCATCGGGCACACTATTTTATTCTTCCTCCACGCCCGAGTGATTTACATCCAACCACCGTCTTACTGCCATCAACCTGTTATGACTATCTCTTTAAAACTTTTTAACCATTTGTAAAATAGGTGGTCCAAAAACTACCTTCAATTATACTGCAGTTTATTACAGCACCAATAACAACAATACCAGTATATTACTACATTATACTAAAGGACACACTAAAGGACACACCATCTTCACTTAGAGAATCTATTGCTTCTAGATTTATTCATTGCATCTGATAAAGTCCTGAAGGATGAAACGCGTTGGGCTGCGGATTGATCTTTTACGTGGCATATTTTGAAAATTATGATGAACTCACATATATTGGAAAACTTCTAATAAAATGTTAATTTGTTTTTATTCATTATTGATTTATTGAATTTTAATAGCCACCTGTTGATATTGGTGATATTGCACACCTCTATTCTGTTTTTCTATTTTCTTCTGTGCCTTTGTTAACAGCAAGGTTCTATAGAGGTGCTGCTTTCCTACAAGCGCATTATTAGGGCCACAACACTTCTCCATATATATATATATATATATATATATATATATATATATATATAATATATACACTAAACATCGGCACTCACCTTTCCTAGTTTTGGGGTGCCCTATGGCTTGTGACCACATTGTTTAAACAGACATTGTAGGGGCACTGCACACACTAAATTAACTGATAATAAATAGTAGAAATTTGGTTCATGAATTGATCAATGCATTTAAGCCTGCATCCCCCTTCACGGGACCCCACTTTTCTGCAGGTCCTAACACTAATATATATATGGGAATATATATGGGAAAAAAGGATGATCAGAGTGCGCTCCAACTGTACCACCTAACGTTAATCAATATACAACATGATCCCACAATCATTGATTTTCCGTAGTCAGTTTAAGATGTTCGGCAATAAGTCGTAGACTTCGTTCAAATGGTATTCTCTTTATTAAAAGAAATACCAACGCGTTTCGTCAACACGACTTCATCAGGGGCCAAGCTAAAAAGTGGTACGAGTAAATAGAGGCCTAGAGGTCATAGGTCTCTAGGCCTCTATTTACTCGTCCGGAGTGAAGTTAAACTTACCTCAGTGAGTTTGTCCTCACCACTATTTAGTGGTAGGTGCAAAATTGTGGAATCGCTTGCTCTTCTTCTCTTGAATTGTTTCTTGTTAGAAAATCTTGTTGAATGGATCTAACTTTTACTGTATGTATATATATTTTTTTCAGAACTCGAATATATTCTTTTACTCGGCATAAGGAATGCCTCATTGTTGTAAACCTTGATATCTAAATTTATATTTTGGTATGTATTTTATTATGTATTATTTCACATTCTGGTGAACATTTTTTATCTGAATATTTCTAGTCCCCCTCCCTCATTTTTATTTCTGTACCACTTTTTAGCTTGGCCCCTGATTAAGTCGCGTTGACGAAACGCATTGGGCTTCTTTTAATAAAGAGAATACCATTTGAATGAAGTCTACGTCATATTGCCGAACATCTTAAACTGACTAAGGAAAATCAATGATTGTGGGATCATGTTGTATATTGATTAACGTTAAGTGGTACAGTTGGAGCGCACTCTGATCATCCTTTTTTCCCCATAAACTTTAGTTTGTGTCTTTCACTAGCAGGAGAGACATTTCAGAGTTGCAGCTTGGCATTTTTTCATTAGTGCAACACCTGAACCATTCCTTTTGTTCAATCTATATATATATATATATATATATATATATATATATATATATATATATATATATATATATATTTATATATACATATACATGTATATATTTAACACGTTTAAAAAAATTGAGCTCAGTATATTAGCTGAGGGCCTAAAACTATATTCTGCTCTGTGACAGAAGCTGTAAAAAGTAGTTGCTGGGTGAAAGTTCCTATTGGACTATGGCTGCTGTGGGAGCTAAGCAACCAGTTTGCATAGTGCCCAAACAAAAATATGTGAGACTGCTGCAGCCCCGCCTAACAAAAAAACACTTTTGTGCAGAAAAAATCCCTCTAAAATAGGTGGAAGGTTAATATGAATTAGCTCCCCATAAAATACTATGTTCATTGTGTGAATGTTATTTCAGAGTCAGTCTAATCATGTTTACATGTTACAGATTAACAGCTTCCCAAAGCCCAGTAGCAAAAATGTGTATCCAGTTGCTCAGGCAGCTGCTGACACAAATACTGTACTGTATGTGCACTAACTGTAGTGTGACACATGGCAAGGACCAGTAGGCTAAAACTTTTATTATCCACTCCTGCAGTGAATGATTTACCTAACAAAGAAACATGTTGGGCGAAATGTAATAGGGTGCGATTTTTTTCGTAAGAAAAAAATCGCACCAAATCGCTTCTTTAAAAATCGCATTTTTTGCCGTGAATTCACATATGTAATGAGATGCGAATTTGCGGCAAAAAAGTGCGATATGGTGCGATTTCGGGCGATTTTTAAGTCCTGAAAATGTGCGATTTTCAGTCATGAAAATCGGTACATTTTCAGTACTGTGCGGTGTGTTGAAAACAAAAAAAAAAAGAAAAAAAACGGCGTGCGGTCCCCACTCCTAAGCATAACCAGCCCCGGGCTCAAAAAGCCGGTGCTGGTATCATAAAATCAGAGGGACAAACAAATAGAGGTTCCCTTGATTTAATGAAATCAGCACCAGGCTCAAGGTCCAGCGCTGGTTCCCAAAATACGGGGGACAAAATGACTAGGGGTCCCCCGTATTTTAAGAATCAGCACCAGACCCAACCAGCCAGCAGGGTAATGCCACAGCTGGGGACACTTATTATATAAGGTCCCGTGGCCAAAGCATTATCCCCGTTTCTGGTCAGCATGGGCAGGGTTCCCCCCCTCCAGGACTTACCAGCCCATGCTGAAAGTCCGGGGCTGTCCCCGATGCCCCTGGGCGGTGGGCATCGGGCTGATGAAAAGTGTAAAAAAAAGAATAAAAACTATTGTCTTATACTGTAGAACTATGAGTCCCAGCAAGCCTACCCCGCATGCTGGGACTTGGAGAACCACAAGTCCCAGCATGCGGGGCATTAAAGGGCCCGCTGGCACTTGTAGTTCCACAGTACAAAAAATAGTTAAATAAAACACACTGACACCCTGAAAAATAAAAGTTGAATACATCCACAGCCCACACATACTGATACTTACCTACCTTGAACCCGTAGGTCGGTCCCTGGATCCGGGGTCCGGGGCTCCAGAGCTGAAGAGTCCGGTTCCGGAGCCTTGGTCCTGGTTCCGGGGCCTTGGTCCTGGTTCCGGGGCTGGTCCGGGGTCCGGGGCCTTGGTCCTGGTTCCGGGGCTGGTCCGGGGTCCGGGGCTCCAGGGCTGATGTCTCCGGGGTCCAGGATCCGAAGTAATCCAAAAGGGGTACTTAAGGAAGGAAATCCTACTCACCTGGTCCCCGGCGACGACCCCGGCATCTTCTCCGGCAGACTCGCTACTCCCGGCTGGTACCCGCTCACGGACTGGAGAGGCGCAGAGATGTTTCATCTTCCGCGCCTTTCCTCCGGATGATTCTATTGGCCGCCTAGCGGCCAATCAGGAGCCGAGAAAGTCGGGAGCAGCGCGTCTGCCGGAGAAGATGCCGGGGTCGTCGCCGGGGACCAGGTGAGTAGGATTTCCTTCCTTAGGTACCCCCTTTGGATTACTTCGGATCCTGGACCCCGGAGACATCAGCCCTGGAGCCCCGGACCCCGGACCAGCCCCGGAACCAGGACCATGGCCCCGGAACCGGACTCTTCAGCCCTGGAGCCCCGGACCAGCCCCGGAACCAGGACCAAGGCCCCGGAACCGGACTCTTCAGCCCTGGAGCCCCGGACCCAGGATCCAGGGACCGACCTACGGGCTCAAGGTAGGTAAGTATCAGTATGTGTGGGCTGTGGATGTATTAAACTTTTATTTTTCAGGGTGTCAGTGTGTTTTATTTAACTATTTTTTGTACTGTGGAACTACAAGTGCCAGCGGGCCCTTTAATGCCCCGCATGCTGGGACTTGTGGTTCTCCAAGTCCCAGCATGCGGGGTAGGCTTGCTGGGACTCATAGTTCTACAGTATAAGACAATAGTTTTTATTCTTTTTTTTACACTTTTCATCAGCCCGATGCCCACCGCCCAGGGGCATCGGGGACAGCCCCGGACTTTCAGCATGGGCTGGTAAGTCCTGGAGGGGGGGGACCCCTTCATTGGGGGGGTCCCCACTTCCCCAGGACCCCTGCCCATGCTGACCAGCCACGGGGATAATGCTTTGGCCGCGGGACCTTATATAATAAGTGTCCCCCGGCTGTGGCATTACCCTGCTGGCTGGTTGGGTCTGGTGCTGGTTCTTAAAATACGGGGGACCCCTAGTCATTTTGTCCCCCGTATTTTGGGAACCAGCGCTGGACCTTGAGCCTGGTGCTGGTTTCATTAAATCAAGGGAACCCCTATTTGTTTGTCCCTCTGATTTTATGATACCAGCACCGGCTTTTTGAGCCCGGGGCTGGTTATGCTTAGGAGGGGGGACCGCACGCCGTTTTTTTTCTTTTTTTTTGTTTTAACTATTTTTTTTACAACAGAACCATGCACAGATCTCAATGATCTGTGCATGTTTCTGATAAAATCGCCAGCCAGAACCTGGTCTATTTTTTTTGCGATTTTTAGTAACCTTTACTAAAAATCGCAACCCATTAAATATGCGAGTTCTATACTTTTTAATGGGAAAACATCTATATATACATGTATATATTTAACACGTTTAAAAAAATTGAGCTCAGTATATTAGCTGAGGGCCTAAAACTATATTCTGCTCTGTGACAGAAGCTGTAAAAAGTAGTTGCTGGGTGAAAGTTCCTATTGGACTATGGCTGCTGTGGGAGCTAAGCAACCAGTTTGCATAGTGCCCAAACAAAAATATGTGAGACTGCTGCAGCCCCGCCTAACAAAAAAACACTTTTGTGCAGAAAAAATCCCTCTAAAATAGGTGGAAGGTTAATATGAATTAGCTCCCCATAAAATACTATGTTCATTGTGTGAATGTTATTTCAGAGTCAGTCTAATCATGTTTACATGTTACAGATTAACAGCTTCCCAAAGCCCAGTAGCAAAAATGTGTATCCAGTTGCTCAGGCAGCTGCTGACACAAATACTGTACTGTATGTGCACTAACTGTAGTGTGACACATGGCAAGGACCAGTAGGCTAAAACTTTTATTATCCACTCCTGCAGTGAATGATTTACCTAACAAAGAAACATGTTGGGCGAAATGTAATAGGGTGCGATTTTTTTCGTAAGAAAAAAATCGCACCAAATCGCTTCTTTAAAAATCGCATTTTTTGCCGTGAATTCACATATGTAATGAGATGCGAATTTGCGGCAAAAAAGTGCGATATGGTGCGATTTCGGGCGATTTTTAAGTCCTGAAAATGTGCGATTTTCAGTCATGAAAATCGGTACATTTTCAGTACTGTGCGGTGTGTTGAAAACAAAAAAAAAAAGAAAAAAAACGGCGTGCGGTCCCCACTCCTAAGCATAACCAGCCCCGGGCTCAAAAAGCCGGTGCTGGTATCATAAAATCAGAGGGACAAACAAATAGAGGTTCCCTTGATTTAATGAAATCAGCACCAGGCTCAAGGTCCAGCGCTGGTTCCCAAAATACGGGGGACAAAATGACTAGGGGTCCCCCGTATTTTAAGAATCAGCACCAGACCCAACCAGCCAGCAGGGTAATGCCACAGCTGGGGACACTTATTATATAAGGTCCCGTGGCCAAAGCATTATCCCCGTTTCTGGTCAGCATGGGCAGGGTTCCCCCCCTCCAGGACTTACCAGCCCATGCTGAAAGTCCGGGGCTGTCCCCGATGCCCCTGGGCGGTGGGCATCGGGCTGATGAAAAGTGTAAAAAAAAGAATAAAAACTATTGTCTTATACTGTAGAACTATGAGTCCCAGCAAGCCTGGAACCGGACTCTTCAGCTCTGGAGCCCCGGACCCCGGATCCAGGGACCGACCTACGGGTTCAGCCCTGGAGCCCCGGACCAGCCCCGGAACCAGGACCAAGGCCCCGGAACCGGACTCTTCAGCCCTGGAGCCCCGGACCCAGGATCCAGGGACCGACCTACGGGCTCAAGGTAGGTAAGTATCAGTATGTGTGGGCTGTGGATGTATTAAACTTTTATTTTTCAGGGTGTCAGTGTGTTTTATTTAACTATTTTTTGTACTGTGGAACTACAAGTGCCAGCGGGCCCTTTAATGCCCCGCATGCTGGGACTTGTGGTTCTCCAAGTCCCAGCATGCGGGGTAGGCTTGCTGGGACTCATAGTTCTACAGTATAAGACAATAGTTTTTATTCTTTTTTTTACACTTTTCATCAGCCCGATGCCCACCGCCCAGGGGCATCGGGGACAGCCCCGGACTTTCAGCATGGGCTGGTAAGTCCTGGAGGGGGGGGACCCCTTCATTGGGGGGGTCCCCACTTCCCCAGGACCCCTGCCCATGCTGACCAGCCACGGGGATAATGCTTTGGCCGCGGGACCTTATATAATAAGTGTCCCCCGGCTGTGGCATTACCCTGCTGGCTGGTTGGGTCTGGTGCTGGTTCTTAAAATACGGGGGACCCCTAGTCATTTTGTCCCCCGTATTTTGGGAACCAGCGCTGGACCTTGAGCCTGGTGCTGGTTTCATTAAATCAAGGGAACCCCTATTTGTTTGTCCCTCTGATTTTATGATACCAGCACCGGCTTTTTGAGCCCGGGGCTGGTTATGCTTAGGAGGGGGGACCGCACGCCGTTTTTTTTCTTTTTTTTTGTTTTAACTATTTTTTTTACAACAGAACCATGCACAGATCTCAATGATCTGTGCATGTTTCTGATAAAATCGCCAGCCAGAACCTGGTCTATTTTTTTTGCGATTTTTAGTAACCTTTACTAAAAATCGCAACCCATTAAATATGCGAGTTCTATACTTTTTAATGGGAAAACATCTGGATTCGATTTTTAGTCTAACTAAAAATCGCACCTTTAAAAAAATTCGATTTTTGCCGCAAATCGCACCCTATAAAATATGCGATTTTCGGGAAATGCCCGAAAACGGCATATTTTGCGGAAAAAAACGCAAAAAAAAAAAATCGCCTCCCATTACATTTCGCCCGTTGTGTTTGACATCAGCAAAAGTGAGAAAATCTTCACCAATCTTAAAGTAATGCAGCGATTTAACACTTTCCTAACACAAAGGGGCTTATTCTGGTTCATTCGCTCGAATGTGCGTGCACACACCCTTGTGAGTGAACCAAACCCCGCCTTGCAAATGGTTAGCCCGCACCACCCATTTGCATGCCAAATGCGTTCACAAGGCTTGCAAATGGATGTTTTACATGAACATCCATTCGCATGCCAGTGGGAACCTCCCCCATCTTTCGATGGTCGCTGACCATCGAATGATGGTGAAGGTGCCCGCATATATAAGGCCCAAACCACTCATACATATGAGCGAAGAAATGCAGGGAATTGGGCGGGCAGCTGACACCCAGTCTGCCCCCTGCACGTGTGTCACAACCGTATTAGCATATGTACGCCCAGCACTTTAATGGGTAAGCCCATGAAATGCAGGGCATACACATATGCTAATAGCCCAGCCCAGCACCCCATGCCCCTATCCACCACCCCCCTCTCACAAGGCTGGGAGCATGCACTTTGCGACCAGATTTCTCGCCGAGTTCGCATGCGTATACACATGCACAGAAATGCTGCTGAGGAGGTGCATATGCAAAACATCGTTCCCTGTGCGAATTTGCGTCCGAGCCAATGAACCAGAATAAGGTCCAAAGATCTGAATTGAATAATCTGTATGTTAGCAGGAAAGGATTCATAATTGTGAGACTGTGGTTAATTAATCATTTCCGGGATGTAGTTATTTCTAATGCCAGAGGTGACTAATACCAGCATCTCTATATGTTCCATTATACAGTATATCCTATACTCTCTGTATGTGGAGTGTAGGACTGTTCTGTTATATTGAGCAAGTACCTGGAATTACAGGGCAATGCTAGTGACTGCATTATACATTGGCAGTAGTCTTTTCATGGGGATACATATGGATTAACGGTGGTCAGGATCTTGGCAGACAGAATACAAATTACAGCAACCCAAAGGAGAGAATCACGACACGGGTCAGGTAAGTACACTTACTGTACCTGCCCCCCATAACCCTCACTTCTAGCAGCCTAACCCTAATCATCCCCCTTACAGCGTGACCTAACACTCCCTGCTAGTGCCTAACCCTAACCCCCACATCCCACTTCCTAAGCCACCCTCCCCCCCACCTCCTATGTGGTCCCAGGATTGGGATGCCAATCACCCTGCCACCATTTGGGGGTGGTAACCCAGCATTTTCTGGGGGAGTGCCCCAGAAAATATTGGCGTTCTCCTTCCCCCCACGCCCATCGCAGTGCCCAGTAAGTCCTGTCCCCAACGAATTCACAGTCCTGCACATGGGCTGAATTTGCATTTGTGGGCGGCGTGGGGTGGCGAAGATTCGCAACCCAGCAATCAGGTCTGAATTGGGCCCTATGTACAGTCCTACTGGCAAGCACTGTGTCATTCCCACACAATTTGCAGCAAAACTACAGGGGCAAACAAGTGATGGCTCAAATTGCTAAAATTCCCACTGCATATTTGTAATGATTGTTATGTTATATAATGCTTCAATAAAGAAAATGTTATGGATTCCCTTCATCATGCTCTGCCCACTTCATTATGGAATAAGACTAAAGGAGCCCATAGACGCTCCGTTTTTGCCGGCTCCGTAATGTACTATGCGATGCGCGCTCCCGCGCATCACATAGTACGGTACAAAAAAGTATGTGCTGCACATACTTTTTGTACTAGGTACACATCGTATCGGATCGCAGTGCATGCACAATGCATGCACAAGGGATGCGATTTGATACGATGTGTACTTTAAAAGTACAGAACGGACCGCAAAAACGGACTGTGAATGGGGGGCATAACTTAGAATATGGATACCGGGGGTGGCTACAGCATACAGCCAGAATGACACATATAATATGCATTATTACTAATAATATAAAAATAATAATAGTAATAATTACAATTAACAAAAGTTAGAAGTCTGCCTGTGTCCTCTTCTACTAGTACTCTTCTTAGTTGTTTACCTTAGTTGTCTACTACTAATCTACTTACTGTAGTGGTCTACTGAACAAAGTAGAAAAAGTATAAATGTAAAAAAAAACATATATTTATATTTTCGTGATAACCGTTAATTTATAACATCAAACGTTATAAATCAAATGCAGTGAGCTGGGGGATGACACTAAGGGACTAATTCAGGCCTGATCGCATTTGGACAGCAATCAGGACAGGTGATTGTTGATGGACTGTCCATAGTACGCATGGGCAAGGCCGTCCTACAGTAAAATCCTGTTACTGTTTTGATCGCAGACCGTAAACAAGGTGATTGACAGAAAGCTGGCATTTGTGGGTGGTAACCAGCCATTTTCTGGGAGTGTCAGGGAAAATGTGGACTTGCCCAGGTATTTGAGGGGAAGTCTTGTGACATCAGCTCCATCTCCAATCAGCCTGTTTCTATTGTAACCACTAAGTCCTGGGCTATGCACAGACTGACACAGTGGAAAAATAATTTGATGGTGAGGGGCTTGCGAGTGGATTTACAGCTAATTGCAGGGCTGCAATATTTTCACCAGCCATTCTATTCAATTCGCAGGCTTGCACAGGGCAGGATTAGCTTGCCGCCACCCAGACGTGGCTGTCCGTCCCTCACCGGATGTCTCTAACGGCACTTGCCAGTCTCACAGCTGTCATCCATCAACACAGTCAGGAATCATGTGTACTGACAGCCTCCTGAGTTACGGCAACCTGGTGCTGCCAGACAGTGTTCAATAGCTGCCAGCTAGAACGTGTGCCGATTCATTCGTGATCCAATTTTTTGCAATCGTTGCAGTCCATTATCTACAACTATAAGTCTGGGAACCCACCTTCTGCACCTATTAGGTGCCAAACAAGTTGCACTTGATTACTATACCCAGGGGTTTTACTCCAGCTTATTATTCAAGTACTGAGCAAGAGAACCGGGGACCCTCTTCTGTTTTACCGTGATTTGCAACTTTTTATATTGCAGGTCATATATATTTATAGGAGTTTAAATACATTGTATCCTGTAGAGCAGTGGTTCCCAAACTTTTTAGAATCGAGGCACCCCATGGCCAAAATTTTTTTATGGACTAATTTAGAAAAAATATAAACATCCCACATCATATGTGTACCTTTAGCATGTATAACCTTATTCATTTCTAACTTATCTAAATAAACCTGAAATAAAGACTCGGAGGCATAGGTTTGGCAGAAATTGTTAACTGATTTATTTATAGCAACTTTTTTAAACTAGATTGATTATTTTATTTTTGTATTAATCTTAATTAATGGTGGCCAAGAAAGAACGGCTAACTACAAAACTCCACCCCAAAATCTGACGTAATCGTCCTAACTCAAAACAAGCGGTATCCAACTACACCACACCCATTGACTACCCACCAAGCCAGGTAGGTTGCTGTCCCCGACACGGGTAATACAGCGAAGGCCTAAGCCAATGAGAGGTGAGAGCACCGCAAAAATAGGCCAATAAAATGGCAACCTTAAAACTTAGTATGAACTAATTGATTAACTCTGCCGTTCTTTCCCGCCTATCAGCTAACGCGATTAACCCCCACCCCCCCACCACCATAAATCAAAAAGGGAAGGGAGGGCGGGAAATTCATCAGGCAGAAGAGGTAGATCCCTCCTCTTCCTGCCCTATTAAGCATCAGCCCTTTAGCCTAGCCTATGCCCCTATTGGTCACCGAGTCACATGCTCCCAGTGTGACACACTTATGGGGATGTTTAATCCACTCCATTTTTACTGCTGGCATTACGTTACTCTAAACATCCCACATCATATGTGTACCTTTAGCATGTATAACCTTATTCATTTCTAACTTATCTAAATAAACCTGAAATAAAGACTCGGAGGCATAGGTTTGGCAGAAATTGTTAACTGATTTATTTATAGCAACTTTTTTAAACTAGATTGATTATTTTATTTTTGTATTAATCTTAATTAATGGTGGCCAAGAAAGAACGGCTAACTACAAAACTCCACCCCAAAATCTGACGTAATCATCCTAACTCAAAACAAGCGGTATCCAACTACACCACACCCATTGACTACCCACCAAGCCAGGTAGGTTGCTGTCCCCGACACGGGTGATACAGCGAAGGCCTAAGCCAATGAGAGGTGAGAGCACCGCAAAAATAGGCCAATAAAATGGCAACCTTAAAACTTAGTATGAACTAATTGATTAACTCTGCCGTTCTTTCCCGCCAAAGCGGGGGATTCTAAAGAACTCCCCCTGCCCCACCACCAGCTAGACTAATGAATCAATAACCCCCAGCAGACCCTCCAGAAATATAAAAAGACCCTCACTCACTAAATGAACCCCATCAGGTCGGAAAAGATGCTGGCAACCAAATCTAATCCTAGCATGGGTGACAACCGCCCCCCCATTGGCCAGCACCCATCGAGCAACGGCTGCATTAAGTTTTTTCCTAGCCTCGTCGATCGCCCTGGGATCCCTAGCCCCTCTCCAACTAAGTCGTGGAATTACGTAGGACCACACAATGGTGCAAGACGGCCAAGCTGATTTGATGGCAGCAAGATCGTCCAAGATCAAGCTCCGCAGCTCTAATTGGGACAACTTCCCGAGGTCGTTGCCACCCAAATGGATTGCTAAGACAGATGGCAACCCGTAGCGACGAACGTTCCCCATAAGGAACGTCAGCAGGTCCCTCCAGCGCATACCCCGAACACCTAACCACCTAACTACCTGGGAGCAAGCGAAAGCCGGACCCTCGCCTGCGGAGACTGACCTGGCTGCCCAAAAGATAAAGGAATGGCCGACTACCCAGATTTTGAGCCTATCGAATCCCAGACTTAAGGAAAGAAACGTAAACAAAAGGTGTAATTAGATTGGGTTCTGAATGAAGGCACATTTACAACTAAGGAGGATCTGCCAAAAAAGAAAAAAAAATTTCAAGATTCATTTGGATAAGGCACAGTAATTAAGGTGCCAGTAGACATGCTCCAATCACGATTGGAGCCATACCAGGACACAAAGGGTAAGAGACAAACAAGGGAGGGTGAGGCATGGTAAGGGAAAAGGAATGACGGGTGTACTCGGCCGGAGGAAAATGACTGGACCTGCTGAGGGACTCTTAATTAGACTATAATCAAATTAGTGAACCAAATTCAGTCCGTCAGGTCAGGCAAAAAGCGAGAAAACTCCGGACGCTGGCCCAATGGAAGAGCGTAGCTACACCCCGAGTAGGGAGGACACAGGGTTGGGGAAAACAAATGACCATTCCATTCCTCAGGCAGACACAAGGACGCACAAGCACAGGCAAACCTTCAGGGCAGGAGGTGAGGTCTAATATATCTCCTATAGCTCGCCGAGCTCCATCTGCCTAAGGACTTGATTTCAGCAACTGGCCAGCCAGCCGCTGCGGCCGAGGTAGCGGCGCCAATTCGAAATGAATGGGTACCAAAGTCCCTTGGGGACAGACCCAATCTCACCAGGCAGCGCTCTAGCATCCAACGGAATTGATACACCGTCAGAGGTGACCCATCATAATGCAAGAGCCAGGAGCCATCCATAGATGGCCTGACCTCCGCGTACAGAGATGCTAGGGCTACTGGGCAAACAGAGGCCGGAACTGCCGGCGTCATAGAAGCCCACCTACCCCTGGCTGACTGGTCAGTCTTAGATCTCCTAATTCTAAACCATAGGGCCCTACTGTCCAACCGAATGTCGGACACTAGTAAAATAGCTGAGCGGGACCTAGCCGGAGCAACTAGCTCTGAAATTCTAAACGCACCATGAAACGCCATGGAAAAAGCTAAACTAAATAACAAGGTTTTAAAAGCAGAATCTGCGGAATGACCTATCTCGTCTACTAAGGCTGGAAGGAGAGAAGCATCAATAGGCCTGCGGCAGTCGGGACTAACGGGAACCACACGAGACCAACCCTTCATAGCCTTGACCACCAGGAAACACTTAGTAAAGTCAGGAAAACCTTTTAGTTTTGCAAAGAAAGCTATCCCCGCCAAATAGCACGCTGCCACTGCCCTGGATTTCCCCCTGCAATACAGTGACCACAGAAAGGACAACAAGAGACGCTGTCCACGCCTACCTGACTGAGAAGCCCCGCCCGCGAAAGACTCCCATTCTGTCCAAGCCGCCCGATAGTTCCTAAGTGTAGAAGGGGCCAATGAGGATTCGGCTAACCCCTCCAGTCCGGCCCGATCACCTGCCAAACATAAGAGGGGCAGGGCACCCCCACATCGTCAGCTTGAGGAGCCAATTCCCTAAATCGCTGCCACTGGAAGCGGGAGAGAGCATCCGCAATCTCATTCTCGACCCCTGGGACGTGACGAGCTCTAAAAAGGATATTATGCCGCAGGCACTGGAGGGAAAGCTGCGCGAGCAGACGTAATACTAAGAGTGACTTCGCTTTCTGGTGGTTGATGGCATGGACCGCGCTGAAGTTGTCGCACCAAAACAGAAGGCTCCTATTAGCCAAGTGGGAGCCCCAGATTTCCATAGAAACCATGATGGGGAAGAGCTCCAACAACAGCAGGTCCCTAGTAAGACCCCTTTCGAACCAATCACTGGGCCACCTCTCAGCGCACCAGTGACCAGCCAGAAAACAGCCAAAACCCAAGGACCCGGAGGCGTCGGTGAAAAGCTGTAGCTCAGCATTGGCGATCGTGTGGGCCAACCAGATCCGCACCCCATTGAAATCCTCCAAGAATGAGGACCAAACCGCCAAGTCACGCTTAATCTCAGCGGAGAGGCGAAGAAGGTGGTGCGGCCTGAGGACCCCCGCGGTGGCCCGTTCAAACTTCCTGCAAAATAACCGCCCCATGGGAATCACCTTGCAAGCGAAGTTGAGCTGGCCTTGGACCGATTGAGCCTGGCGTAAGGTGACCTTGCCCCTGTCCCTACACTGGCCTATGGCCTCGCACAGTTTAGTGACCTTATCGGGGGGCAAGCTACACAGTCCCTGCACCGTGTCTATCTGAATTCCCAGGAACGACAAACAGGTCACTGGGCCCTCAGTTTTATCGTCCGCAATAGGGACGCCGAACTGCCGGAAAAGGGACTGCAGAGACAACAACAGCTGGGAACAGTGGTCGGAACCAGCCGGCCCGACACATAGGAAATCATCGAGGTAATGAGCGATCCCGCTCTCACCCGATGACTGTTCTACGCACCAATGCAGAAAGGTACTGAACCGCTCAAAAAACGCACAGGATACTGAACACCCCATCGGCAAACATTTGTCGATGAAATACTCCTCTCCTATGCGGAAGCCCATGTACCGAAAAGCATTGGGGTGTAGCGGGAGCAACCTGAAAGCAGACTCAACATCCACCTTAGCCATGAGTGCCCCCCGTCCAAACGACCTCACCATGGCCAAAGCGTCGTCAAAGGACTGGTAAGTCACGGAACAACACTCGGCAGGAATAGCATCGTCGACGGAGAACCCTGATGGCCAAGATAGATGCTGTATGAGCCTGAACTTCCCGGGAGCTTTTTTAGGGACGACCCCAACCGGTGATATGACGAGGCCTTCTAGCGGGGGCCTGGAAAAGGGGCCCACCATGCGTCCCAGCTGCACCTCCTTAGTTACCTTCTCTAACAGTACGGAAGGAAGAGAGTGCGCAGACTGCAAATTCCTGAACGCTCCTCCCCGCACCTCCCCGCACCTCCCCCTTCACGGGAAGGCGAAATCCGAAACTAAAACCTTCTCTCAAGAAAGCAGCCGTTCCCCTGTCCGGGTAAGCCAGGAGCCACTCCTCCATGGCCTCCACCCGGACAGGAGTAGCCGCCCTAGCGAGAACCCCCAGACCCAGCTGGCTTGGAGGCAGAGCCGGCACCCGCCCCTCTAGAGGGACGGGCTCCCCGAAAGCAGTTTGCTGCCAGGTGGTTCCCTGAACAATTAATGCAAACATGCTTGTAGCGGCAACGGGTGCCCAACTGACACACCGCGTTATTAAAGGCAAAACATTTGCCCTTAGCGGCGCCCATCGGGCCCTGCTTCGCCGCCCCAGGGAAACGGCGAGCGGCGGGAGCCTCCGCTGCCGGTCGCTGCTGGGGAGGGGGAGCCGACGTGGAAGGTGGAGAGGCTGCAGAGGACTCAACAGTGTCCAAATGCACGCGAGCCACCTCCATCCAAACCTCCACGTCCTTACAGCCCAAATCCAGTATGTGCAAACAATCCTGTTTGCGCCGGAACTGGTCATCATAAGTACGCCATGCAGTACCCCCATATTTCCGCTGCATTTCGTGTATCATATGTATATAGCGTATGACGTTGATGTGTTCGTCCGGCCTATCTTCCAAGTAGCAGGCTGCGAATACGCAGAATCCCGCTAACCAGTTGTCATAGGACCGGTATGCCTCCGATCCTATGCCACCCTTCTCCTTGGCGGCCTTAAAGGCCTTCTTGGTGTCCTCGGTCAGGCTGAACACATCAACATAATCACCTTTCACTATCTTCTGCCTGCAACTCTCACGCAGCCCCCGCAACACAGCGGTGTAGTCGCAATGGACCACACCAGGCAAATTACGCCTCTTCCTCTCCCTGCGCGACATGGCAGCCACCTTCCGTCTCTTGACCTGACTAGCGCGTCTGCCTGCTTCTTTTTTAGCATATTTAGCCGTGCGCTTGCAGGCCTTTGCCGCACTGCCAATGTCAGACCCGCCCACAGAAGAGGAAGAGGAAGTGGAAGTGTGGGTTCCATGGGAACCCCTGGTGGAGGAACCCCCGTCAGACCCTTCATCATACTCCAAAGAGTCCTCACCTGGCCTCTCCGGCTGGGCCGCCCAAGTGTCATCGTCATCATCGACGTCATCCAGATCGCCATCTGCGACATCAGCTTCGTCATCCTCCTCCAGCGGTTCGGCCCACTCCTCGTACTCGGGAACTCTTAGTCTAGTGGACCTCTAGGCACGCCCTCGGGACCCCCCCCCCCCCGTCTTCCAGATGCTATAGCGGGATTGGTACCTTCCTCCATCTCCGCCACCGCAGATCCCATGTCGCGGAAAGCCCGCATAAACCTGGAGCAGCCTGGGATGGGCCCCCCTTGGGAGCCGGAAGCCCTACGTCCCCTTTGGACAGGACCCTCATTCTCCTGGGGCATACTATCCGCCAAGGGCGCTAAGGCGCTGGCAACAGAGGAGAGGGCAGCGGAAAGAAAGGAAGGATCAAAGGCCGGAGCGGGAGCCCGGGCCACAGGGCCACGGCCTGTGCCAGAATTAGGCCCAGACCTACCTCTGCGCCTAGAGGGCCCTGAACCCCTGCCCACAGTCCTCCTTACCAAATCCACCCATTCCTCATCCCCCTGCTCCCCGGGGTCCATATCCCAATCCCCGCTGGGAGCATAGGCCTGCAGGGGGGCCTGGGGCTCAGACACCCTCTGCCTCCTCATTGTCTGCCCGGCCACCCTGTCAGCTAAACGATCAAGCCCCCCCTGAGCCGGGCTTTGAGGCTCCGAGCGCGACCCCCTGCCCCTTCCCGTCTGCCTTCGGGAGTCTGGATCCCTCACATGCGCCGGAGGCCCCCGCGCCCTATATGCGGGAGCCCCGCGGCGAGGAGGCCTTCCATCCCTGTCAGAGGCAGCAGCGCGCCCCGCCGTCCTGCCGCTTGTAACAGCACACGGAGCGCGTCCTCTCCGGGCACCCCGTGATGACGCGGTGCGGCCGCGTGACGTCACTGCAGACCGTCTGGCCGCCGCCCGTGTTGCAGGCCGCGCCGCCGCTGGCACTAGGCCTGGCGCAGGCGGCTGAAGGTGAACATCAGGAGGGGGGACCATGTCGGGGGCACCCACGGCGCCGTCTCCGTCACCATCGATGAAGCGGGCGGGCGCGCGGGCGGATCGCCGCGGTCTGGGTGAGGGGACCATAACCAGGCAGCCTAAGCTCGCAGGTAGGGAGTTGCAGCGCAACAGCAAGGGCCTAATCAAAGCTACTGTAAATGTTAACCCCGGGAGAGCACGTCCACTCACCCCAAATTCATCAGGCAGAAGAGGTAGATCCCTCCTCTTCCTGCCCTATTAAGCATCAGCCCTTTAGCCTAGCCTATGCCCCTATTGGTCACCGAGTCACATGCTCCCAGTGTAACACACTTATGGGGATGTTTAATCCACTCCATTTTTACTGCTGGCATTACGTTACTCTTAAATGAAGTAAATTGTGAAGAGTGAACATCGTAGGAATCAAACGGTGATTTGACCGCCCCCATACAAGCGATTTAAGTCTACCCTAAAAAATTAGACCAACTTAAAGGGTACGAGTCCCCCTTATGTCCAATAAGGATTGAAGTGTACTGATTTATGATTGAAACAACTTATCAAAACAGTATTACACTATTGTGGTTTTCCATTTTTCTCTCTTTTTTGGGGGTATTTATCCTATGAATTTGAGGGAAAAACTCCTTTTGAACAGCGCCTAGAGGACAGTGTTGGTATTTCTCTTTAAATTGTGTTTTTGTCGTCCTTAGGGTCAGTTATATGGTGAGTGACAGGATTTTCTTATGTTTGTCCACATATTTTATGATTGGGAGCCACCAGCACTAGTTTTGCCTATTACATTGACAATAAATAATTTTTAATTGGTCCTGGAACACCAAGCAAGGGCACCCCTGCAAGTGTTCTGAGGCACCCCAGGGTGCCAAAGTTTTTTTATGTATTTACTTTATTGTAATTGTCTCATATTTTGCTTTTTATTCTTTTTGTTTACATTTATCACTATTATTTTAAGTGTGAATATTAAATACTTGTCCATTATTCATGACTCTGCGCTGTTTTGCTTGTTTTTTTCCTTGAGCTCTGAATCAGGCCCTAGGTGGCAAGCAAGCAGCACAAATACGCAGCAGATCACGCTGCACAGTAGTGTTCATTATTAACATTACCCTAAACAGTAGTACCCTTATACATGTTACACCACACTACAGCCACTTACTGTATGCACATTATTAGTTAAAAGCCTGTCAAAATTACAGCTTCTGCTTCTACTTTAGCCCACAAACTTTCCACCCCACTCCCACTGCCAGTCTCTGGGCAGTATTCAATGAGAAAAATTTGCCGTGTTTTATGGCAAGTTTGTGCTTTTCTCGCGTTGGACGGATACTTTTGCTCTCAAAAAGCGAACAACCCTATTCAATGTGTACTTCTCGCCGTCTTTCTGAGTGTCTCTGCGTGTAGCAATTCTCCATCTTTTCATGGAGAAGTGGAATGTGAACTATTAAAATAAAAGTTTTTTTGTTTTAATTTTGGTGTAAAAAAATCAGGAATTTTATTCTGTGAAGGGGCATGCTATTTTTATTCATGTGCTTCTAGCAGATGAATATATATATAAAAAAAATCTTTTTTATTTTTTTACACAGACCAGCCAGCAGAGGGCCGGGAGCCGAGCCGCTCATTAGATATTCATATAGTCACTGCACCCGATCATCACATATGTATGATCGGGAGCAGTGACTATACCCGGTCCCCTGCTGGCTCTGGGGGGGAAAGGGGCAGCTTGTGCTGCCTGGGTCCCGGGGAGTCCACCTCCCCCCCACATACGTTCTGGGGCAGGCAGGGAGACTTCCATCTCCCTGCCTGCCACCATCCCACGGCTCCCTGCAGCGGACGAGCGTCCACTGCAGGGGTTAAGATTCGCCGCTAGGGGCAACTCGCCCCACCGACATTGAATACAGGGAGAGTGAGTGGCAGACAGCCCTCCGGAACACAGCGAGTGTGCAGCGAATCCTAAACAGGATTCGCTGCACACTGCGATATTTTACATTGAATACTGCCCTCTGTTTGCTCCTACCTCCATTCTCTGTCTCCACCTTCTCCATATTCAGTAGGTTTGAAATTGATTAGTGCCCCTGCAAAAACTGCTTTCACTTTCTGTTAAATTAGTAATTTGGTCCATCATGTGGCCTTTAGTGGTCATTGGCAGAGGTGAGGATTAGTTAGCCTTTTATATATATATATATATATACCATGGCTGATCCCCTCATCAGCCCTACTCATCATCATTTCTTCTTCCCTTCCCTGCACTGCAGCTGAACACAGTGTTACACAGCACTGCAACAGCACATAACGGGGTTACACCACCTTGCAGAAGCACACACACACAGGGTTACACCACACTGCACCAGCAAACACACAGGGTTACAATGCGCCTCGCATACAAGGGCCCATTCAGACCTGATCAAATGGCCACAAATGTGCAGCGGCCAGCGATCAGGTCGATCCTGCCCCACTATAGTGAAATTCCATGTGTACAGCTAGAAAAGACGGAGTCAGTATGAAATCCCGGCGGTCGGGATCCCGGCGTTCAAAATCCTGACGCCGAAATCCCAACAAGGGGGGACGTGGATCGCCCCCCCTTGCGGGCTCACTGCACTCGCCACGCAGCGGGCCCGGTGCCTTGCTACGCTCAGCACGCTAATTTATTCTCCCTCCAGGGGTGTCGTGGACACCCACGGAGGGAGAAAGTGTCGGGATTTCGGTGGTCGGGATTCCAGCGTCGGGATTCTGAACGCCGGGATCCCGACCGCCGGGATTTAAACTGCAACCCGAAAAGACTTTGCAGCCCTCCGTAAGACTCTCATCATCAAATTATTTTTATCACTGGTCACCACTCATGGCAAGTTCAGAGTAGCCAGAGATCTACTCAGCAGCTGCGATAAAATCAGCCAATGCTGAAGCTGACTTCACGCCTAGCATTTTTCTTAACAATCTAACTAAACAGCAGATTACCAATCCCAGTCCTCTACTTCCTGTCAATCACCTTGCAAATGGATAGCGAAGGAAAAAGTAGCAGGATATCATTATCTTCCGATGATGCGCCCATACATTGTTAATGACCCCCCGTCTTCTGAACATGCAGGTCAACATTGGCTATATAGCCAACGACCTGATGTCGGTCAGTGTGTACACTGAATTACATTTGACCAACAGCACAAGCCAGTGGTGGATTCAGGGGGGGGGGCACCCGGGCACGTGCCCCCCCTGCCATTCATTTTGTAGATGAGGACCAGAGCTTTCCAACGAGCCCAGCCCCATGTCTCTAGCCCCCCGGGAACCGGAGATATCGCCTGGCAAAGCTGTAACATTTTTTCCCCATAGGATAATATGCGACCTGTCAATTCCGACCCCCACCGGTTCTGACAGCTGCCAGTTCCCCCCCTGGCATCACAGGAGCTTGTGATTGATGTTATTCAATTCCAAATCGCTGTGCCTTCAATATGATAACAGGATGGTCCATATCGGTCAATCGGTTCCAGAGATATAGCGTGTTTTTGAAATGTAATTTCATGGCTATTCATGTTCTTTGAGGGCAGATTACTCTGGAACCAAACATTCCAGTTTCACTGGACCAAAATCATTCAAAGCCCACTCAAAAGTTATTCAATATGATACTTGTCTCATGTAAATGGGTCAGTTAGTTCCGAAGATATAGCCGGTTAAATGAGATAACTGGTTAAAGGGGGGAGGGGGGAGGGGTGGTTTTCTCTCCCCCTCACATCAGAAAATGCAGGGACTAGGCTGGTGTAAAAGGGGACAACCTGGGAATGCATTTTCTGGTGTGAAATGGGTATTATTTCAAATAGCTGGGACCTGCAGTGCTCGGAATACAGCCAGGCTCTGCCACTGTCAGTAGCTATCACTTCTGCCTGGCGGCGGCTGTCCCCCATTTACCATGAGCATGTATTCCCCGTTGGCAATGAGCATGTAATCCCACATGGCAACGAGCATGGAACCTCTGGCAATGAGCATGGAACCATTGGCAATGAGCATGTAGATAAGTAGCACTTACTGTATGTAGCATAATTTTTAATAGGCATTATGGTGTTTGGCATAATACATAATGGACATCATGCCGTGTAACTTAACGTGCAATGGACATTATGGTGTAAATGTTTAATGCGCGCCTTTGGTGGACAATGTCCCTGTTTATGAAGCCTATTGTGAATTTTGTCTTAATCTGTGTGGCATTATGTGAATTCTGGCTCAATCCGTGTGGCATTATGTGAATTTTGTCTCAATCCGTGTGGCATTATGTGAATTTTGGCTCAATCTGTGTGGCATTATGTGAATTTTGGCTCAATCCATATGGCATTTTATGAATTTGGCTCAATCCGTGTGGCATTATGTGAATTTTGGCTCAATCAATATGGCATCTTATGAATTTGGCTCAATCCGTGTGGCATTATGTGAATTTTGGCTCAATCCATATGGCATCTTATGAATTTGGCTCAATCCGTGAGGCATTATGTGAATTTTGGCTCAATCCATTTGGCATTATGTGAATTTTGACACAATCCATATGGCATTATGTGAATTTTGACACAATCCATTTGGCATTATGTGAATTTTGGCTCAATCCATTTGGCATTATGTGAATTTTGGCTCAATCCGTGTGGCATTATGTGAATTTTGACACAATCCATGTGGCATTATGTGAATTTTGACACAATCCATGTGGCATTATGTGAATTTTGGCTCAATCCATTTGGCATTATGTGAATTTTAGCTCAATCCGTGTGGCATTATGTGAATTTTGACACAATCCATGTGGCATTATGTGAATTTTGACACAATCCATGTGGTATTATGTGAATTTTGGCTCAATCCGTGTGGCATTATGTGAATTTTGGCTCAATCCGTGTGTTATGTAAATTTTGGCTCAATCCGTGTGGCATTATGTGAATTTTGACACAATCCGTGTGGCATTATGTGAATTTTGGCTCATTCCATTTGGCATCATGTGTAAGGGGCAAGTATAATGGGGTCTAGTATTTTGTTGCATAATGTGTAGAAGTTGTATATGGTGTTGTACACTACACTCAAGGACATGCCCCCTGTTGAGTGGCCACATCCCCTTTTCCAGAGCGCGCCTTCGGCGTGTGCACAACTACATCCTTCACTTTTGTTGCCATGGTGGGCCTGCGTACTTTAAATGCCAGGGCCTATTTTTAATCCCATTCCCACCCTCTCTCTGCCGCTCTCTTAGCATATACATTGGCACCACTAACACTGCCCCTTCCCCACCTAAACCCTCTTTTATCATGGTGCCCCCCCTGTCATTTTATCCTGGATCCGCCCCTGGCACAAGCAATATAGTTACAGTAACTATATCGGTGGTGCCCCTAGTCATTTATTGTGTACGGGGCTTTACTGACATGTGGCCATCCCATCTGGCCAATGGCCCTTCTGGCATTTGGCCAGATCTACCTAATGAAGTTACAGTAGTCAAGTGAAAGTTATTCACTGGAGTGAATGTAGGAGGAATGTCTGTGGAGGAGTGTGCACGATGCACATTCCTAGCCAGACCTAGTCACACAAAAGAGGAACATTATTGTGCAAATCATATCCAGCCGTTCCCACTTCTGTATGGGAAATCCCAGGTTATTATATTTGGAGTTAATTAAAGTATAGAGTCCCACAATCTGCGCGATAGTCTTGGTGAAATTCCTGTTGTGAATTTGCATATTTTTTTAATATGTCCGTCCTATACTGAATTGGCTGGATTTGTAACACATGTATGATTCCATCTAAGGAGTCATAACTAAGATATTTTATTCATAACATCTAAATTATCGTTTGGATTAGAGTGATTATTACAAATAGAGTATTAGGGGCCAAAATGTACTAAACCTTAACAGTGATAAAGTGGAGAGTGATAAAGAGTAATAAAGGACCAGCCAATCTGTTCCTAACTGCCAGTTCTCAAATACAGCCTGTAACATGTCAGGTTGGAGCAGACTGGCTGGAAATTTATCACTTTCCACTTTATCAATTGTTAAGGCTTAATACATTTGGCCCTAGGGTACATGTAATAAATTAGGTTAGTTTAGGGGTTTGGGTTTTTGGGGGCCCCAAACATGTATCTTACCTAGGGCCCCATGAAGCCGAAATCCAACTGTGTGTGTTTGCATGGGATTCCTCCAAAAATAACTAACGCTATGCGCGCGGTGGCGCGGGAAGCGCTAGTTATTTTCTATTCACTGCAGGGACCCCGCCGGCCGCGGCCAGTTTATACACAATGACAGCGCCGCAGGTTCCCCCGGCGGCACGGACACCCCTGCATGCTCCAGCACTGCAGGGACGCAAGTTTTTTACACAGGTACCACCCCACCCCCCCCCCCCCCCCCCGGCACCGGGGCGCCCCCACCCCGACTCGCCTGAATATGTGTGAGCTACATGAATTACTGTTAATAAATAAGAACGCAGGACAGCTTATTTACTTGATATGAAATTCAAATGTACTTTTGAAGTGTTTTGACATGATCTACATGGAGAAGAGGATACCAAATGAAGCATACTGTAGCATAACATGAAAAGTTCAGACATTTCATTTGTTAATTGTGATAGGTCACAACTATACCATGAAAATTTGGATGATTTTTAACTCATCAGACGCAACCCAGGGGCAAACACAGATTTTCTGAGGAGTGGGGGGTCTTCCAAATATTTAGCAGTAGCAATATTCAGGATAGTAATAACAAATTAATATAATAAAAATATACTTTATTCTTTAAATAAAAAGCAATGTAAAATGTTCTGGGAAACTGGAAGTTCCTTCAAGTGAAGAGAAAGATACATATTTATTTTATCGCACCGTTTTCTGTTCATATACTATGTAGGGCATTACGAACCTCTTATGGTGCAAAATAAAGAAAGGTTAATAACAACAACATACAGTATAAAACACACACATACACACACACACACATGGTGGAGTAAGAAAAGTACAGAAACACAAACACACACAAGAGGGGCGAGGAAACAGCACTGGGCAAACAAATAAACCAATGTGAGAGCATGGCAGGTGCACACATTGGGGGACATTTACAAAGATGAGAGTTGTACTGTATTTAATATAGGATGTTGCATTCTTCAAACTATGTGGTCATGTGCTGCCTACATCTGTAGGAGCAGACACAGGGGGGGATTATGGAAACCACCCATAAGTGTTCCCCTGCAGTCCACAAGTGCTACCCTGCAGTCATTTTTTCCAAACTCTGCCCACTGCTGGAAAATACAATAATTTAATAACCTCTTTCTATGATGTGTCCTGCACTAGGGCTGTAATAACCCAGGCCCCTTCTGGCAGGCTAATCATTCACCTCACTACAGTGTTTTCTTTGTTTTCTTAGTTGAAATAGTGCTATTGCGCTATAGTCCGCTGTCTCTCTCCTCCCCCCACATTGTCTTAAACAAAACTTCAGCTGACATCAAGTATGCTACGGTGCAGAGTGCCTTTAACCAGCCCTAGGACACAGGTAACAGTGTCTGAACAAGAGAACTATTAGGCAAGATTTCCGCCTAATCAGGGTCCATGTGTATGGTAAAGCATATGACAGTGCAGAAAATGTAAAAAATTGTGAAATCTCATATGTCAACCCTTGCCATTCCAACCTACCATTGTCTTTTAATATCTTCGGTTAGTAGTCGAAATGCTGATGTCAGCAACAGGGCTTATTTATTATTTTCTATTGCCACTACATCATGAACGATTTTAGTACATACATTATCTAGAATGAGTACAGTAATAGTATGCATAGCACAATACAATAGCTGCATATCCCAACTTGGATTTTTGGTCAATAATTGTGAATAAAACAAATAAGAGTATTCACCACGCAGTATGATGTGCCTGGTATGTACAATAGATACAACGGCTAGAATGGCAACCAGGCCAGCACAACTGTGCAAGTCTCATTAGTACATGTATAGGCGAGGCTGGAAGGAAAAGCCTTCATCAGTGATGCTGGAGTGTTTTCTACCCTTTCACCTCTTCTTCTTGGTCTCCTTCTTTGGCTTTTTTCCAGCTGACACAGCTGCCAATTTGGGTTTTCGCAAGACTTCAGTGCTTTTTACTTCAGGAGTATCAGAATCCTGGGGAGTAAAGGTAAAGAATGAATGTTTAGGAGAACTACCAAACATGTAAACAGGAATTCCACATGAATATTGAATTTCACATAAAAACTCCCCGTTTGCACTAGTATATCCCCACTGGCACCTGTATTGATTTCTTAATACTATCACGAGATATCCTGTACAGCTTAGCAGCCAATGAAGCCAGTTACACCACCTACTGTGGTGAATGGGCAAAGACACCTGCAGCTGTGGAAATCAATAAGGCAGGTGTTGGAACTGTTAGCGCAACAATGCCCGGCATATATGTGTGCAGTCTTTAGATAGCAATGCTTATGTAGACGGGCATATAGAACTCTATCATTTAGCTCACATTCCAGCATTCATACATGGGGGAGAAGCTGTGTGATACCACTTCTCCCCAATAATGACACATAATACACATAGGAGCACCTTAATGCGGCTAACACAAGGCATTATTTTGAGAAATAGAGTGAAATTCTGGTTTTGCAGTGTAAATGATTTCTTACCAAATCTCTCACTTTTTGAATCTCTTATCCTATTAAATTTCACCCATTGTGTCTATTGCAGGAAGTAATTGAATAGCTCTTGTGTGCTACATTCCTGTGTAAGAACTGAATCACTCTTATAGATAGTAAGCTACACCAGGATAGGGACTGATGTGATTAACTAACTATTCTCTGCAACGCACTGTGTAAAATGTGTGCACTATATAATTAATTTCTAATAAACAAATTATTGCAATTTTCAAGACTGTTCTGTACACACTGTCCTAGGTCATTCTTAATACCAAAAGTGCCTGCACAAATGTACCTAGGTGCACAGGCAGATTTAGACCTCAAGTAAATGGACTGTCCACATACGTGGATGAAACCATTTTGTGTGTCCAAATATGTTAAAGAAAAAAAGAGCCACACAAATTTAAAACGCAGCTACAAGGCTTGAGCACATATTGCGCACAAAACCACGTATTCGATTGCTGAAATACAGTAACACTAATCATATAAAACCTTAATATGGAATGCAATATTGACCAACTGCAAAAATATCAGTTCAGCCTTTGGAAGGAACTACACCCCAGAATATTATTATTATTATTACTAGGCGGATTTCCACAAGGCAATGTAGGGCCCAGTGGGTCCCAAGGGGCCCATAAAGATATCCTGACCATTCAACATCCGTGCGACTACCACATGATGTCATGACATTGCTTGGACCTGCCAACACTCCCAAAGTCTCTTGAATTTTCTTTGATGTTTGGACACACAAAATGGTCTCATCCATTGTATGTGGGCAGTCAGTCAGTTTAACTTAAATGTGACACAGGTATTAAACCCACTTCAGATTTGTACACAATGCTGATTTTTATGTAACTGAACATTTATCGGTTGACTATGCATGCGCCAAGTTACTCTATCAATGTCTCCTGCATTCAGTAGCAAAAATATAGTGCAATGTATTGTTTGAGGAAGGTGTTCCCGAAACTATTATCTTGCCCAGAGCCCTAAGATGGCTAAGGATCTTACTCTAGTCCAGGGGTGCTCAAACCATTTTGCTCTGGGACCCTGTCAGACAATAAAAAATTATTACAGGACCCCAGCAAGTAACTACTGAATGGCCGCCACCTGTGTGTTCAGTGAAGTGAAGTGACCACTAATGTGACAGGGAGGCAGTGGGTAATGGGGGGATGGAAAAGGGTGAAAGTGAGATGGAAGAGGGAAGCAGTGAGTGTTAACTTAATGAGTTATACCCTGTTCCCCCTCCACAGACACATTTGCCTGATGTTCAGCAGCATAGAGTCGTGACCCCATGATGAGGTGGTCGGGACCCACTTTGGGGTCAGGACCCACAATTTGAGAACCGCTGCTCTAATAATTTCGTGTTTTGCAACTGCCCATCCCCTTAACTTTTAATGCGCATGTGCAGCCACTTGTTGCGAGCAGGTGAGGCAATTGCCTATGCACCAGCCTGTTCGCACCTAGCAGTGCGGGCAGGGTGTGGGGTGGCGGCGAGGGGCCGCGCCCATGGGAATGCCCAGCGTTTCATGAGCGTGCCCATGAAAACCCTGGGCATTGCCAGCTGCTGCCCTCTTCCCGTACAGAGAGCCCGCAAATCTAAGACAACATAGATGTGTCTTAGATCTGCGAGCGCTTGCAAAATAATTTGATGGTAGGTGACGATCCAATGATTTTGTCCCCACACGCAAGGCTGCGAAATTGATGTTTATGCTGTTTATGCGGGCGGCACATCTATGACATGCAAAGCTGCAAATTTCGCAGCTTTGCGTGTCAACCAGAATCACCCCCTAAATCCACCTCAGTAATAGTACTACATTTTGTTGCTACACATAACCTGAATAATTCCTAGCAGGTGAAACTAGGTCATACAGTATATTTTACCATGTCCTGTGATTTCCCCCCGGGAAATATAATAGCCAGAATGCAAATAAGCTGAAAGATTGCTCCACAGAAGAGTCCATAACGAAGTAAGGTCTCCAGGAAGGTTGGCTCTGGAATGTCTGGGGGTGAGAGATCTAGAGGCTCTGGCATGGTGTAATAAACACCCACCTGCAAAAGAGCAAGGAAAGATATCAATTATAGAGAAATTATCCAGAATGACTGACATCTGCAATTCATATTATGCACTGAGGAATATGTGTGCGCTATATAAATAACTGGTAATAATAACTGAACTGCAAAACTACATATTGGGAAGAATAGTCAAAAGTGAGACCGCTGGTTACTTCAGAATTCATAAAACTATAGTTTAAAAAAGTGGTTCCCAAACTTTTTCAATCACAGCGTCCTAGAGTTTCAGAATTGTTATCATAGCACCCCTATTCCAAAAGTTTCTTGTTGAGAAATTGAGAAAAACAAATATTAAATTAACTGTGTTTATATGTCCTCCTTAGGTTCAATTATGTGGTAAGGGACAATATTTACTTCTGTTTGTCTACATCTTTTATGATTGGCAGCCATCAGTAGTACTGGTATATTGAACATAAATAAATAGGATGCCAGGGCACACAATTTGGGAACAACTGGTTTAAACTACTCCAGATCTCCAGAAAAACGGCGCTTATTATCACAACATGGAATGTAACAAAACATATTAAGTGAAATTTACTAAGATGTTAAATATACTTCACAGGTCATGTTGCTATGGGCAACCAATCACATCCTGTCTACTATCTTCTAGAGGGTGATAAATCAATAAGAAATAGATTCTGATTGGTTGACCTGTGAAGTGTATTTCACATCTTAGTAAATTTCACTCATTAGCTCTAGTAAAACAGCATCCAATTACAAGAACCCCTTAGCAACGCAATGCCTATGACATGAATATTCAATGTCATTCCACAAAAGCTTGACTGTAATGTTACCTGGGCAGTGTTTCCACTCTGAAATCACAGAATTCCCTGGTCCCTTTTTTCCTGTTTAAAATCTCAAAATTCCAGTTTTGTTTCTTCTATGCATTCCTTTTGGTTAAAACACTGCAAAAGAGGTTTTAAAATCCCAATGTGATGTCAAATCTTACAAAATTAAAGTCCGTGCATGATTTCCTTTGTTAGTGCAGTGATCAGTGTATAAACAGGGCAGGAGTGCTGCTGCTCATACTGTTCTCCTACTCCACCCCTTCCCCTTTCGTCTTAAGTCTCCACCCACTCCCCCATGCTAATTGTTCATCTAGAATGGATTAAAAAAAGAGACCGAGGGATATATTTACTAATGTGCGGGCTTTTAGAAGTGCAGAAGTTACCCATAGCAACCAATCAGATTCTACTTATCATTTATCTAACACCTTCTAGAACATAATAACCAAAATTTGATTTGTCGCTATAGGCAACATCTTCACTTTTATAAACCTGCAATTTAGTAAATATACCCTTGTTCCTCTTAAAATCTCAAAATTAGATTAATTTAAAAACAAATATACAAATGTAATTAACACATTCATATTCTTTTGTAGATTAACATAGACACAACACAAGATACTAGTGTGGCACTGGTAGGTAAGTGTCACTGTGCTAATACAAACCTGTTCCGCGTTTGTTTAACATGTCAGTGCTTGATAAATGCAATGCATTAGCATGACGGTTTAGAAAATACAATTCTATCAGTTAGGTATATTCTTTGTATCAGTGGTGTGCAGTGGGGAGAGGCTTTGTATTTTAAAGGCTATGTATATCTTATCATTGCTCCAAGTATGCTGGTATGTCATACGGCCACTTCTAGCACTGATTGGGTTTTTTTGTGTCAGCGCCTGACAATGTATTAGCATCTGTGTCAGTGTGTCAGCATCTGTATGCATGCAAACTTCTGTGTGTTTGCGTGTCAGCATCTGCGCATCAGCATCTTTGTGTTTGTCCAGTGTATACAGTATGTGTCCATGTGTCATTGTCCGTCTGTCTGTGTGCCAGTGTGTCTGCTTCTGTGTTTCAGTGTATGTCTGTGTGTCTATATGTCAGTGTCTGTCAGCGTCCATGTGACAGCATCTCTGTGACAGTGTCCATGTGTTAGCAACTGTCAGTGTCGGTCTCCTTGTCAGCGACTGTGAGTCATTGGCTGTCTGCTTCTGTGTGTCAGCGGCTGTGTGTCAGCATATGTCAGTGTGTCAGTATTTGTCAATGTGTCTGTCAGCACCTGTGTGTCATCGTGTGATGTCACCCATGCACCTCGGCCCTGCCCCAACGGTAAGGACATGCCTGTATTGTCCGATCCACTCCCACAAAACAATTGGTCTTGCAAACAGTCAATCGCTGCCCCCAGTCATTAATAAAATTGTGGTCACGACTGCAGTATGAGTGCTCGCGTAGCACTGGCGCATGAGAGAATGCACAGACCTTCAGAAATCTTCAGAGCTATTTGAATTAGCCCCTATGTAAGGTATTTTTGGTACTTGTTTCCTAGCACGGCACCCATCGCATTGTATACCATAAGACTAAATATGCGATGCGATGCTGTGCGATGTTGTACAATAAAAAATGTTATGGCATTGTATGCCATACAATGGCATACAATGCGATGGTATACGATTGTTTTATTGTACAACCTCCCAGATGGGTCCTTGCAATGTTAAATGCCCCCCCCCCCCACTATCAACGCCAACCCGAAGAGTGGCGAGCGCAGCGAGCCCGTGAGGGGCGGCGGTACGCGTCCTCCGACCTTTTTACACCCCCACTATCCACGTCGGCATGGAGTTGACTTTAAATAGAGTGGCGAGCGCAGCAAACCACTGAGCCCGAAGCGTGGCGAGCGCAGCTAGCCCCGCGAGGGGATGCGGAATACATGTAAAGTAATACACGGCCCCTCGCGGGGCTCGCTGCGCTTGCCACGCTTCGGGCTCGGTGGCTCGCCACACTATCTAAAATCATCTCCAAGCCGACGTGGATAGTGGGGGTATGAAAAGGTCGGAGGACGCGTACCTCCGCCCCTCGCGGGCTCGCAGCGCTTTGGGTTCGCGTTGATAGTGGGGGTGGCGTGGGGGTGCATTTAACATTGTAAGCACCCATTAGGGTGCTTATACAATAAAAAATCGTATTGGGGCTGCTTTTAACATTGTAAGCACCCATTAGGGTGCTTATACAATAAAAAATTGTATCACATCGCATCACATGCATTGTATGCGGCTATATGGCATGCAATGCGATGCGATGGCATAAGATGCCATAACATGTAAAAATTGGGCGCCATGCTAGGAAACAAGTACCGTATTTATTTATTTTTTTAATACCGACGTGTTTTAATATTTTCCTATATAATTATTTATTTATTAACAGTTTCTTATATAGTGCAACAAAATTCAGGGAGTGTGTGTGTATGGGTATAGTTAGGCTGTGGGAATGTGTGTATGGGTAGAGTTTGGCTGCAGGGAGTGTTTGTATGGGTAGAGTTAGGCTACCAGGAGTGTGTGTATGGTTAGGGATAGGCTGCGGGAGTGTGTGTATGGTTAGAGTTAAGCTGCGGGAGATGTGCGTGTATGGCAGGGGTGGATTAAGGTCTGTGGGGGCCCTGGACAACAAAATTGTGGGGGCCCCCACAGACACCCCCCCCCCCCGCAGACACATCCCCCCGCAGACACATTCCCCTTGGTACCTGGGCAGCACTGGGGGTCCCTGCAGTGATCTAAGCAGTCAGGGCCGTGGTCCCTGCAGTGTATGGGAAGTTAGCGGCGGGGTCCCAGCAGCCGATGGGAACTAGTAGCGGTATTGGCTACTAGTTCCCATCCGCTGCAGGGACCCCGCCGCTGACTTTCCGTCTGCGGCAGAGACCCTGTCGCTGACCGCCCAGCCCGCTGCAGGGCCCCCCTGCCCATCTGCGCTGCACCAGCCCACCTGCGCTCCCCGATCCCACTGCCCAAGCACGGGGCGACAGGAGCCCCACACCAGCAGCAGTGTCGGTGTGGGGGGGCCCTTATGTGTGGGTGCCCCAGGGCAACCGCCCCTGTCGCGCCATGCTTAATTCGCCACTGGTGTATGGGTAGAGTTAGGCTGTGGGAGTGTGTGTATGGTTATAGTTAGGTTGCGGGGAGTGTGTGTATGGGTAGAGTTAGGCTGCCAGGAGTGTGTGTATGGTTAGAGTTAGGCTGCGGGAGTCTGTATGGTTAGAGTTGGGCTGCGGGGAGAGTGTGTATGGGTAGAGTTAGGCTGCGGGGAGAGTGTGTATGGGTAGAGTTAGGCTGCGGGGAGAGTGTGTATGGGTAAAGTTAGGCTGTGGGAGTGTGTTTATGGGTAGAGTTAGGCTGCGGGGAGAGTGTGCATGGTTAGAGTTAGGCTGCGGGGAGTGTGTGTATGGGTAGAGTTAGGCTGTGGGAGTGTGTATGGGTAGAGTTAGGCTGCGGCGAGAGTGTGTATGGGTAGAGTTATGCTGCTGGAGTGTATGTATGGGTAGAGTTAGGCTGCGGGGAGTGTGTGTATGGGTAGAGTTAGGCTGCGGGAGTGTGTATGGTTAGAATTAGGCTGTGGGGTGTGTATGTATAGGTAAAGTTAGGCTGCGGGAGTGTGTGTATGGGTAGAGTTAGGCTGTGGGGAGTGTGTGTATGGGTAGAATTAGGCTGCCAGGAGAGTGTGTATGGGTAGAGTTAAAGCCCATACACACTGGGCGACTTTGAGCTGAAAGCCACTCAAAACAGCCTGTTTGAGCGGCTTTCAGCTCAAAGCCGCCCAGTGTGTATGCCCCAGCGATGAGCGGTAAGCACTACTGCGCGCTCCCGCATCATCGCCGGGAAAGAGAGTGTGTATGGGCAGAGTTAGGCTGCGGGGAGAGTGTGTATGAGTAGAGTTAAGCTGTGGGAGTGTGTGTGTCTATGAGTAGAGTTAGGTTGCAGGAGTGTGTGTATGGGTAAAGTTAGGCTACGGGGAGAATGTGTATGGGTAGAGTTAGGCTGTGGGAGTGTGTGTGTGGTTAGAATTAGGCTGCGGGGGTGTGTGTGTGTATGGGTAGAGTTAAGCTGTGGGAGTGTGTGTATGGGTAAAGTTAGGCTGCGGGGAGTGTGTGTATGGGTAGAGTTAGGCTGTGGGAGTGTGGGAATGGTTAGAATTAGGTTGCAGGGGTGTATGTGTAGAGAAAAATATCTGCTAAAAAATGCAAGCGTCGGTCACATTTGTTATATAAATTAAAATAGAAAATGTGTTATAAAAAATTATTCTTCCTATATAAGGTAAACCTTACAGGTCATTATGATGAATAAAATGTTTGCTTGGCAATTTTTACACCTATTTTGACAAATTCACATGGATTGAAAGGGTTATATTTAATACTACTAAACTGAAGTATTTTGGTATATTTATTCCTCCACGGCTGGCGGACATTTATGCCCTTAATTTTACTCCTGTAATTCAAACAATTGCTACACTCTTAGCTTCTTGGACAACCTTAAATTGGGGACCAACACTAACACTATTGTTGGAAAAGCGCAGCAGAGGCTGTTCTTCCTTAGACAACTGAGGAAGTTCAACATCCCACAGAAGCTTCTGCTCATCTTCTACTCCACGATTGTGGAATCTGTGCTGTGCTCCTCGATACTGGTCTGGTACGGCTCCACCAGCGAGAGAGACAAATACAGACTCCAAAAGATAGTCAGAATTGCGGAGAAGATGGAACTTTCCTCTGTTCAGGATCTGTACCTGTCCAGACCAAAAAAGCGGGCAACGAGGATAGTCAAGGACCAACTACATCCTGGCCATGGCTTATTTAACCTGCTGACTTCAGGCAGATGCTACAGGGCCATTCCCACCAGAAGACTAAAGTTTCTTCTATCAGGCGGTTCACCTGTTGACACATGAACTCGTTAACACCTCACTGTCTAGTCATGCCATAACCCTATGCACATAATCTAACACTGTGTCTCCTCAGAATAACTTTCTGTATGACTGTACATGTTTCCCCACCTGTGTATATTGTATATTGTTTATACTGTATACTGTTTACATTTGACCCACCTGGCTGCTGCCAAAACACCAGGTCGCACCCAGGTTTTTGGACCCAGCTTCATCACGGGTGTGACCCGGCGTTTGTTATCTTTTACACTGGCACAAACCCCCACCAGCGCAGGTGGTTCCTAAGGTCACTAAGGTAATCTGCTGGGCTGCTGCTTGCCCCTGTGCACCCCCCCAGCCCTCGTTCGGGACGTGAATGGATGCCGCACACAGGCATCCATTCACCTCCTCCGCCGCTGCTGTCTGCATAATATAGCAGATAGCAGCAGAGGCATTGTGTGCCCTCAATCCAACCTGCAGACGCTGCGGTCCACAGGTTGTACGTCCCCCATTGATGTAAACGGGAGCTGGGTCGGATGACCCGGCGTACCCATTTACACCGCCCTCTACCCAGGTCCTAGCTGTGTTCTACCCAGGTCAGGACCTGGGTAGAAGTCCTGTGTAAATGGACACGGTGTGACCCATTTACCCCACCGCTGACCCGGGTCTGACCTGCCGATGACCCGGGTTTTTGCGGCAGTGTAAAAGGGGTATAAATGTGCGGGGCGTGCAGTTTGGGTAGGGGAAGTTTTTCTTTTTTTTTATTACGGAGGCCAGTGTTATATTTTATCTAAGAATATTATGATCTTTGTATCTAGTTTCTAGACTATCCTATCTGTGTATTATTACCTGCATCAATGCACCAAGTGCTTTTTTACCCTTGGGTAAGAATCTATTTGTGATACTTGCTTTTGAAATATCAATAAGTTGTACAAAACAAAAAAGACTGGAATGGGTGTATACCAGAGGTTCCAAACTCGGTCCTCAAGGCACCCTAGCAGTCCATGCTTCAGTACAGCATAACCATGTTCGGCCACAGGTGACTTGTTTCGAAAGTGTGTTGTGAACGGGGGCAGGGGCGTAACTAGAACTTTGTGGGCTCCATAACAAAATCTTCAAAGCCCCTCATTGTCACTACAATGCCCCTTAGGGGGCTGAATAAAAAGTGGGGGATGTGGGAGACAGAGAGGGAATCTCAGAATCAGAGGCATCTAAATTTGCCTAAATGGTCATCCTGAATAGACAATGTTACACTTCACATGGACACTGTCTAAGTGTACTGCATCCCCTCACATGGCTCACTACGCTCGCCATGCTTCGGTGCTTTGCTGCGCTTGGCACACTATTATATTCTCCCTCCTTGCAGTAGTGAATGGTAGGGCATGAAATACCGCCTGTCTGCACATGTAGACTCAAAATTTAGTAAAAAAAAACACGCATGTCAACCTTTTACACATCGACCTTTTGGCTGTCGACCTTTGGACCCTGTCGACCTTTTGATTGTCAACATTTTGACCCTGTCGACCATTACTGGTCGACCATATGACTGTAGACCTAGACATTGTAGATGTAATATACCATGACCACACTTATACGATGTCCATGTACACATATTGATTTTACATGTCAGCATTTTACTTGTGTTGTTAGTTTTGTCAATGTCTGACTAATGCATGTCTAACTTTTGTCAATGTCTGACTAATGCATGTCCAACTTTTGTCAATGTCTGACTAATGCATGTCTAACTTTTGTCAATGTCTGACTAATGCATGTCTAACTTTTGTCAATGACTAACTAATGCATGTCTAACTTTTGGTGTCTATCTATTGACTGTCTGACTATTCATTGTCTGTCAGCTGTCTGGAACCCGTGCAGCATTCTGGAGAGCTCAGAAGCCATTGCACATGCGCAGATAGACAGAAAAATGGCTGCGGCGCCATTTTTCCAGTGATTTCATCATGTCCCCTGTTGCCGGCTCTGGACTCCGGAGGGTAAGTATTACAAAAATGGGTGCAACGTGTGCGATGTGGGGCTCCCTGGACTCTGAGACCTGTGTGCACTGCACCCATTATAAATACGCCACTGCCAATACGCCAGTTATTATATTACAAAGCACTGTGCCGTGTGTATAACTATGCATTAATAATGAATAAGGTGCACATAATAATAATAATAATAATAATAATAATAATAATAATAATAATGACTGTTTTTACCCTTTTAATGAACACTTGCCTGTGTATGGATTGCTACAGAAAGGTGATAACTGATACGTTGTGAATATATGTAGTCTGTATATGTAGTCTGTACAATATACTCTGTCAAATAATACTGAGTGTTTTCTACCTTGATCATAAATAGGCAATATTATATAGTGAATATTAAGTATTGATGATGAATGCTGAACACACTGAGCTGTTTCTATCAGTCTTCACTGTCACATCTGATCTGAGAGAGATGTGTTAGTAAGTGGATAATAGCCCTGTAGACGTCACCCCCTCAGTTTGATGTGCATCTCCCAAGCACCCCCTTCTCCTCCCACCAGGGGAGATCAGGTATAAAAGATTGCGGGTTTTAAATTGGATGTACTCAGTCACCTCTGCTGTAATATTCCAGTCCAGTAATAACGAAACATCCTAAATACTAGGAAAGAAGAGGAGACATCGGAGCTGCTGACAATGTAAGTAACTTTTAACACTTTATCCGACATTGGCTAATACTTCATGTACAGTATAGGGGTTATTGATAATCCTAATGATTGCACACCTTCTTCTTAAGGGGAATCAGTTGGGTGGAGTCCTGGAGTGACTTCTTGGCTCCACATAAACAGTTACCCCCCCTCCACCATGCAGTCACTGAGAATATAGTCAGATTTGGCTGCATGGTCAGACAACAGGAGGGATCATTAACAACTTGCTGGAGTGGGGATCGCTAATGATATTGTGGGTACACACCAAACAATTGCGTTAACAACATCCTTATCGTGCATGTCCTTTGCAAATTTCTGAGAGTATGTACCTAGCTTTACAACTACACACCTGCAATCCTGATAGATAATCTGGAAAACATGCACTGTTAGGAATGCATGGTGAAAAGGATGGAAATATAATAGGGTCAGAGTTTCCGGAGCTCTGGGATTTTGACCAGTATTGACTGTATTTTAATATGGGCAATCTTGGCCAAAATCCTTTTATAAAGCGCAACGGAATATGCTGTGCTATATAAGAAACTGTTACTAAATAAATCAATCCAGGACCTCCACAAACTCGGACCCTATTACATTTCCCATGCAGGTTTGAGAAACACTGCTCTAAATGACAGAAAATATTGTGCATGCTTCTTTTTTGACAAATTGTTCTGAGAATAGGGGTTCAACCCAAAATATCAAGCATGCATAATTGGGCACCAAAATCAATAATCTCTATGCCTGCTCAATACTCAAACACTGTATTTTCATGTCCTCATCCTGAAACACTGACGAGCAAATTTTTACTAAATGCTCATTAACTGCTCCTCTGAATAGGCCCTTTCAGTATTGAGCCACATAATTCTAAGCCTTTAACTCTAATCTCTCTGATCAGAATTAGCAGATGAGATACTTACGCATTTGCATTCAGCAGTTCAGCTATGGGACTTGCATCAGCGTCTATGAGCCATTCATTCTTCTATTGACCAGTATATTGCCAATCAGAGGCGTAACTCTGGGAGGCAATGGAGTCACCTGCCACTGGGCTCCTGCTCCCAAGAGGGCACCTCTCCTCCCCTGCAAGTTTGAATCAGTTCATTGAAAGCTGTCATCACATTTAAACATAATATAGATATCATACATACATACATACATACATACATACACACACACGCATGCATGCATGCATACATATAATTATATAAGGTGCTGTATGTTGGGGGGGGGCACCAATATTTTTCTTGCCTCCGGGCAACTGGGACAAACTTACTCCACTGTTGCCAATAGAGCTCTAATTTAATTATAAGAACACATAACTTGGTGATATTGCACACCTAGAGGGACATTTACTAAGATTGGACTTCTATTTCACATGGGATGTTGCTATGGGCAACCAATCAGAATCTACTTTATTTCGCACCTTCTAGAAGATAAGAGATAGTCTCTGATTGACCATAGCAACTTCCCATCTGAAATAGAACTCCCATCTTAGTAAATTCCCCCCACAGTTTCAAAACTCCAGCCTTATCAATTCATAATAATGAATGTTTTCCATATCTTTTGATGGTGTCAGTTGTATTCATTACTAACACATTTCAAAAGATCCACATATACTAATTATTTAACTTGTGGTTCTCTGAGCAGTCCTAGAAAATGTGCACTTTTAAGATTCCTTTAAGAAACATTTCATCTAATCACCTTCTAATGTTATTCATTTGAAGAAATAAGAATTATTCTCAGCTTGCAATATGGAGATGAACACTTGGGAATCTTCCACTTGTCTGCTTTTGTCTGTCAGGGTGTTGCACAGATCCCTTTACCTTGTGGTGCTGCATTTCGTGTTGTGTGTTCACTGCTATATTCTACATCCCAACTACAGGTATGTAATTATCTACTATAAAATGTTGATATTGCTAGAACCCTGAAGTGTTTTCTCTTAAAGGCACACTAAAGCTGGCCATACACTTGACGATTTATTGTCCATACTGGCTGGTTGGAACAAAAATCTGGTAAAGTATGGGAGCAAATGACAATTAACCAATTACTCCGGAATGCTGTAAATCTGCCCAAAACGGTCATTCAAACAAATTGGTTATTTTATGGATTAAACCAATTTGTCTGATTAACCATTTTTGCCAGATTTTCTGTGTTTGGTAGAAAATTATCAACTGTCATTTGCACCCATATATTACCAGATTTTTATTCCAATCAGCCACATTGGACAATACATCTTTAGGTGTATGCCAGCGTTACCTACTCTCTTGGAAGGGACAGAAAAATCCCACATTTTCAGGTAATCCTTGGACTCCTGAAAGAGCTGTGGTATCTCCTGTATCCTGCACACTTCCTAGCTGTGTGGGCAGGATAAGGAGGTAATACCGGGAATCATGGGTCTGGGGGTGGGGCCAATATGATGCAATTCGATAACAATAATTTCATGTAAACCCCTCCTTGCAGTGCTTTATATATCATTGTGTGCTGTTTTATATTCTTTATCTCAATCCTTTGTGCTGTGCTTATAAGTCCAAATCAAACATCTGTTTGTTATACCCCAGCATTCTTCCAGTGCCACTGTAGCATTCCAAGATAGATAAGTGTACTGTGCTTTAAAATACAGCGCCTACTCAGGCTACCGGGAACTCCCTATATCATACTTCTCTTCCAAGCTCTCTAAAGTCATGTTCGGTGCTTGCCCGGGGAGCCGACCATGTGGCATCTGCAGCAGTCCCCAAACCTCCTTGCAGGGGTCCCTGGCCATGTCCAAAGCCCCTTTAGGTTTACCAGCTACACAAACACATAAACCAGAACTGACCATTTGAATCATCCACATTGCATTGGCATTCTAGCACTTACGCTCCATCGTTGTCCTATGGAGAGGTTTCCACAGAAGTATAATTTTGCACTGTGCACTCTATAGTTCTCTTAGTGTTCGAGCACAATTCCAATTATGCATTTGAGTTTCGTTCAGCAAATGGTTGAATGTTTCTCCACCTTCACATACTAGAATATGAAGATGATTCCTTTTGCACACATTTTTTTTATGTTTTGTTGTTGGCACTGGCAGCTTTGCTTCACTATCTCTGTATAAATCTGACTATGTTGTCTGTAAACCAGGCAGCCATAGTTTAGGTCCTGTTGCATGAGTCAAAGAAGCTAGAAATATAATAAAGTGCGAGCTGAGACCAAGCTCCTCTTACAGTGGAAATACAATGGGTGGGACCAGCAAATAAAGTATCCTGGCCTACTCAGGCTTGATGTCCCAGATAGTCACCAATTTCAGCCATCGACCCAATTTCCCTGTACACTTCCCTGGTGAATTATAGCCACCTGCTGCGTAATTCAGTGAATTGGAAATTGTGGCAATTTGCAGCAGCAGGCAGTCATGTTCCCCAGGGCTGTTCTTTGGACCTCCACCTCTAAGATCTTTCAGAGAGGAACAGCAAAAAAGTTGTTAGGGTTTACATCTTGGGAGGAGGGTATATGTACAGACGGAAGGGACACTAGATGATTAACCAGGGGATATATTGTTCCGAAGTGTACACATGAAGCAGTGTGTACATATTATCACTCGCTCTCACGCCACATTCCCTGGGTTGTCTTGTTGGGCTGTCCCAGGGAATGACAGCATGTTTTTTAAATGCAGTGGTTTGCAGCGTGCAATGTGTAAGGATGTTGTGATGTATTGTTTCCTCATTGGGTACACACATTGAATAGTGTGTACTTAGCATAGGAGATGACAATACAATTTGAATTATTAAAAAGGATGCATGTATAACTGGAAAGCTGATCCATTTCATAGTTTAATCCTTTGAGTGCCAACATCTCTGTGAGAGATGTGCACACACATATATATATATATATATATATATATATATATATATATATATGCTAAAAATTACAGCTCCACTCACTTTTGTTATATAAATTCAAATAAAAAATGTTGTTTAAGAAAAGATTATCTATCTATCTATATATCTATATCTATCTAATCTATCTATCTATCTATATATATCTATATATATATATAAAATCATCCCTGAAGACGGGAGGTTGGTCCCGAAACATGTCGGTAATTACAATAAATTACTGAATTTGAAGTCTGACGAGAGCTGCTTGTTCCTGTATACTATTGGGAATCTGTCGATTCGGAGAGGGCACCGGAGCAATTATAAACTTTTTTATATATAGTCCAGAGTTTCTCTATTGAGAAGTAGGCACTCTCCTTGTACAAAATAAAGTAACTCCAATGTAAAATCCAATATGAGATTTATTCATCCAATTTAGATATATATTGTGCCAAATGAAGCCCCGACGTTTCAGTCCATTTCAGTCCATTGTATGCACTCCATGTTATTGCTTTTGTTAAACAACAGACAGATTGACTTTATTGTGTATTTGCTTGCTGATGAAAGCAATATGGGCAGCCTGGTGTCAATTTACTAAGATGGGAGTTCTATTGAAGATGGGATGTTGCCCACAGCAACCAATCAGATTCTACTTATTATTTATTTAGCACCTTCTAGAAGATAATAAATAGAATCTGATTGGTTGCTATAGGCAACATTACATCTTCAATAGAATTCCCGGTACTTGTTTCCTAGCACAGCGCCCACTAAGCAAATAGCTTAGCTTAGTGGGCTATTCTGCGTAGGAAAATCGCATTGCGTACCGTGTATAGTGCTGTATGATGTGTGCGATGCGATGTCCATATTAAGTGCACAGGAGTGCTTATACAATGAAATATCGCATAGGATCGCATGGCACCAAATGCGATGCAATGCAATATTTCATTGTATAAGCACTCATGCCATGTGATGTGATGGGTGCTTACTATGCCATTGCATTACCCCCAGTATCCACACCACCCCGAAGCGAGCCACCGAGCCCCATGAGGGGACGCGGAATACATGTAAAGTAATGCGCGTCCGCTCGCTACGCTTCGGGCTCGCTGCGCTCGCCACACTATATTAAGTAAACTCCACACTGACGTGGATAGTGGGGGTATGAAAAGGTCGGAGGATGCGTTCCGCCGCCCCTTGCGGGCTCGCTGCGCTAGCCACGCTTCGGGGTGGCGTGGATAGGGGGGGGTGTTATAGGAACACATTCACACCAGCCATATCATACATCTGAAAATATGGAAAATCACATTGCATCGCATCTCATGCAAAAAGCGCATGCGATGCGATGAGATGCGATTTCACTACATTAGCGTACGTAGAAAATATGGGCGCCGTGCTAGGAAACAAGTACAGAATTCCCATCTAAGTCAATTTACCCTGCTGAGTGCATACAATTCTACAGCACTGTGTAAAACATTGGCACTAAATAACTTATGGTCAGTAATACGAGGAGCAGAATATTACGACGCTGTGAAATGCCTCAGCATGGCAAATATTAGATGTCACAGTAAATAATATGTATGAATGAATAGAAAGCAGTAGTAAGGCAATTGGTGAATTACTGTACAGCTTCCAGACTGCTGTAATATGTGTATGACGGTAGCCAGTAAGCAAAGTGTGCTCTTATCAACAAGGTCAGAATGTCCAAACTTTAATACTCTGTCCCTTCCTTTCATCATCTATATTACATTATTAATTCACCTGCTGCAGAAAGGCAAGTCCATCCAATATTGTTATATATAGCTATGGACAATTTCCTGAAAGGGTTATATGATCAAGACCTGATGGCATTTATGTAGAGCAATAAGAGAACCTGTAGAAAGAGGTCCTTTGGAATAAAAGGGTGAAATGTAGCAGGATTACACTTGGAGCTAAGAATCTCAGACAAAGTGGTTCTGGTTTACAGCAAAGTTGCTTCTGTATCCTAGGAACAGCTAGTCAAAGGTGGCTTTGTTGCTGCCCTGGACACTAGCAGCAACTCAATTACTTGTACAGTCATAGTTCTGTATGTTCTGCATCCACGGAAGTCACTGGATCAAGGCTCTTCTTTTTGAACATTGCCCTATTGTGAGATATAGCTTCAAACACTGACACGGTGGAAATCAAGGCAAAGTGTGCAGACTAGGGATGGACATAAAATATTGATACATAGAAACATATCATTTTACCACAGATAAGAACCAGTGTACCCTTTCAGGTTATGGTATTAGGCTTGGTTAAGGGTATTGGGGAAGGTTTAAGAGTTTGGCCTAGGGGTTAAGGCAGTGGTTCCCAAACTGTGTGACGTGGCACCCTGGGGAGCCCCAGGACACTTGCATGGGTGCCTCAGTTTGGTGGTCCAGGGCCAACGGAAATAATTTATGGTCATTGTTCTAGGCAAAACCAGTGCCGATGGCTGTAAATCAAACTATATGGACAAACAGAAGTGAATATTGCCCCACACCACATCACTAACCTAATGATGAATATAAACACAATATACTTAAATTAATATTTTTTTTCTAATTTTATCAATAAGAAACTTTGGTACTTGTTTCCCAGCACGGCGCCCGTCAGGGTTGATCGCATGCCTTAAGTTAAGGTACTTAAGGCATGCGATCAACGCGATATTTTGTCAATTACCAGCTTTAATTGCCGGTAAAGACAAAATCGCCTTGATTGCGTCCATCCCGGCCCATTCGATTTTCGACGCGACCGACTCGATTTTCTTATAGAGAACAATGTTAAGTTACTTTTAAAGTTAAAATTGCGTTGATCGCGTCAGTCGCATGCCATTATAATGGCATCCGATGCGATCGACACGATTTTACATAGGGAATAATGGAAAAGGGCCAATATGGCCAATTTCTCATTGTATATGCCCCCTCATGGGTATTAACTATGGTTAATCCCCCCATTGTTAACGCCACCCCACTATTGACACCAACCCGAAGCGTGGCGAGCGCAGCAAGCCCGCGAGGGGCGGCGGCACGCGTCCTCCGACCTTTTCATATCCCCACTATCCACGTCGGTGTGGAGTTGATTTTATATAGTGTGGCGAGAGCAGTGAGCCACCGAGCCAGAAGCGTAGCGAGCGCAGCGAGAGGACGCGTATACCTGTGAAGTAATGCGCGTCCGCTCGCCACGCTTCGGGCTCGGTGGCTCGCTGCGCTCGCCACACTATATAAGATCAACTCCACGCCGACATGGATAGTGGGGGTATGAAAAGGTCGTAGGACACGTACCGCCGCCCCTCGTGGGCTCGCTTCGCTCGCCACGCTTCCGGTTGGCGTCAATATTGGGGTGGCGTTAACAATGGAGGGCCATTTCACCCATCAGGGGGGTTTGCTATCAAAATGGGGGTTTTGGGGCTTTTTACATTGAAATCAATGTAAAATTGGGTCTCAGGGACCATTTTACATTGATTCCAATGTAAAAATCGTGTCGATCGCATTGCATGAGATATGGTTGGCCCCACGCGATTTTTGCGGCCCCGATCAATACAATTAAAATCGGTGGCGCCGTGCTAGGAGACAAGTACCGAAACTTTTGGCCTAGGGGTGGTTTAAATTATTTTTTGATACTGTAGGGCTTACAGTATCAAAAAATAATTTAAGCCACCCCTAGTCACAGGGACTCAGTAAGCTGTGAGCTTTGCAGCTTACCGAGTCAATCAGAATGACCCCCTTAATTTCTTGATTTATTTCTGTTTCCATATTGCCATGATTTAGGAAGGACTGTCTAAAATTGAAGGGATTTGGGAGCCGATTCAGACTTGGGCTGAAACTTTTTGCAGCCCTGCAATCAGTTAGCCCCCTCACCGCTATGGGCCACCCCTGTGCACAGCTGCAGATTGATTCTCAACGGCAGGACCGGCCTGCTTTTTTTGTGCAGCACTTCCAGAAAACACTGGAATGCCGCCCACAACTACCGGCTGGCTGTCAATCAGCCAGCGTACGGACTGCAATCACAGACTGTCGCTGGCTGTGACCGCACGGAGGTCTCCGCATGCGTGGTCCTCCAATAGTCACCAGGGCTGTGAATTTGCAGCCCTGCAATCAAGGCTGAATCAAGCCCTTGGTATGGCCTATTCACCACCAGGATACATACGTATGAATGGTGGTAGTGATGCTGGTGGTCAGAATGCAGACAATTATTATTATTATCCTTTATGCATATGGCCCCATAAGAGATCCACAGTGCCCAATTGCAAAGCATATAAATGAATAACAGTGACTTACATTTGAATACAACTGAGGACAAGTACAGGGTACATAACCATAGCTGCATGGCCTCCCAATGTACTGTGACTACCGGCATCCTTTCTGCCAGGATGTTAAATGTGTGGTTGGTGCACAGGTCAATGCTTGGGTGGGTAGCATAGCAGCATACAGAGCTTCAGAAGTGCCTGGCACTCCCCTTTGTGATGTGGCCACATTTATGTGACAATCATTACCATCTATGGTGCCACCCATAACATCCATCAATGCCAGAAGTCCATTGGCAAAGTGCTTCTATTTGACCATGGCAAGCCATTCAGATAAAGGGGGTCTATAGGATGGTTGTTGACAGGAGAGTGAGGCTATTACTAAGTAACATGCAAAAGAAACACGTCAATGTGTTACAGTGGCACTCCACCATCAATGGCAAAGCATTGAATATCTGAAGCAAATTATTGTTTGCTAAGCAGCTGACTACCAGACAACTAAACCACCCCTCCACCACTATTTCCAGGAACTAGGGCATGTACTCCAAGTCTGGAACAATCTCGGTAAATCATTGATGTAGAGCAGCTCTATCCTAACCCTAACCTTGGTACCCTTACATAGACCTCACACTAAACATTAATCCTAATACCTTATCAATAATACCCCGAAAAACCTAACTCCTGCCCCTAACCCCAACCCTTTTCCTAACCCTTACACCAAACCATTAAACAAACCCTAATATGTTTCAAATACCCAGACCCAATCCTTTAAACTAAACATAATACCCTAATAGATAAATAAATACATATTATAAGCAGCTCCTTGGAGCAGGACCATCATTCTTCCTGTTCTCACAGCCCTCTTCTCTCACACTTCATATATAGCTGTCTCCTACTCAGCGACCATCGAATCCTGCCGCTTTTCTCAATTGTAATCATAATCCTTCATCTCTTCCAACGGCAGCCCACCACTATTGCGCCAGTTATTTCTTTGCTTCTGTACATCTCAGCTATATTGTGCACTGAAAATTGTGGTGGTGTTTTAGTGTTTCAGTTATGTTGTTCTGTGTACCCTGTATTGGTCAAATAAGTGCTGAAAAAATGAAATCGAATAAGAATAATATGCATGGAAAGGATGTACAGAGTGGTTATATTTATGCTCTGTTCTTCAGTTACGACCAGACATCTAAATCCAACAGAAATGTAAATCTCCCAGCCATCTTGGGAGACCCCCTGCAGAATCTAGACTGGTCACTTGATGAGGAGCAGGGATTAGTTCGAGGGCTTTCAGAAAAAAGGTAGGTGTCTTAGAAACATTGCTTTTCTGGCCTTTGTAGAACTGTGACCAGCTCATAGTAAACATGTGTTATATGCTGTCACTACTTTAGGATGGAAAGACATGTAGATGCTATATTCACCAACACATATCGAAAATTTCTGGGACAGATTTCAGCAAGACAGTACTTGCAGAACATGATTGGGAAACGACTTGGGTAAGTGTAATAAGAAGTTTAAACAAAGATTTAAAGTTGAATGTGTTGTCTTCACAACAAATCTCTGGTTGCAGGCAAGCGGATACACGGGCACAATACCCAAGTTCCATTGGGCGAAGTAACAGATCCGTAAGGGACAAACTTGTATCGGTGCTAATGAACCTGTAAGATTTTTTTTTAAGGTTTACCAATAATTGTACATTTTACCTGTTTAACTAGAAAACTTGTTTCCTATTATACTATAGAAACACAATGAATTTGACATCTGCACGATGTTGAATCAGTCATTTTGTAGACCTTATCCAACAAGGCTAAATTCAGCAGCATGTCAAGGTTGCACCAAATATTTTCGGACACAGTATATTTTTTTCTCCAGTTCCCCCAGGCAGTCTCTTTGTGTATCCAAAACTATGAAGAACTATGTATCCAAAAATATATGCAGTATTACAAAGCAGTGTAACTGCACTAAATACTGACAGTGTCGGGGGTGGCGGGTGGGCGGAGTTTTATCACAGACTAATTGGATAAGATCCCTCAGTCCCTGCAGTATTTGGCTAAATAACTATATTTCTTCATATAGAAATTCCTCCCTACATTATGATACTGTAGCAGGACCAGGCTATAAACAGAGAAGGTAATTGCATTATCCTTTCCATTAACTGTTTGCTAAATAGTAGGAATTCTTAAATGATGTGTACAATTCTCATTAATAAATGAGTCATTTGAATGCTGAATAGAGCTGCTAGTGACATAACAGAGAATTTCTCAGATTCATAGAGGGCGCAGTCTGTATGCAAGAATATTGATTTACAACACAAAGTCGCTGCCATCACAACCTCTGTAACGTATTTTGCTCCTACAGAATCGATAGGCTGGACTGTAATACTGTAAAAATGTTAATGTCAGTTCAATTAAAAAAAACAAAAAAACTTCTCTGTCTACACATCAAGGAAAGGAAGCATTTTTAAAGGAGGATTGTGGTGGTCTATGTACCAATGCAACCCTCTTATTGGTATTGGAAGCCGTGGCTTCTAGCCACTGCGATATGTAAACTCTAGTCTTGTCACAAATGGGAAAGGGTACCAGATTTGGATGACAAAGCAATAGAAGGACTCTTACCACCACAGACCAGTAACACTAAGCTGCCTTCACTAAATTGACTTACGTTTTATTGAAACAATACTTTCCATCACCACTGTATAACTAGTTACATAACAGGTGCAGCAGTTATCTACTATAACTCCTGACCTGGAATACTATGGACACAGGATCACTATGAGTGACAGCAGCCATGACAGCTGTAAGGAATTGCAGTCTGCCTGTAGCAATGATTTAAAACCATGTTGGGAACTTACCATTGCATGCCATTCACAGCCTATTACATATATCCCAGAGTAATAAATCCCCAATCTAGGGATGCGGTCATTTGGTCTACAGCATGATGGTCGACAGTCATTAGGTAGACACCATTAGGTCAACATGGTTCTAGGTCGAAAGGTCGTTAGTTCGACAGGTCATTAGTTCGAAATTGTCTAGGTCGACAGTCAAAAGGTCGACATGGGGTTTTTCACTTTTTTTTTTTTTGAGCCGACAGGCAGTATTACTACCATCCACTAGGGTGTGGTGGGAGAATAAAATAGTGTGCCGAGCGATGCGGTGCACTTTAAACTGTGTCCAAGTAGACTGTGTTGACATTCAGGTAAAAAAAACCTCATGTCGACCTTTTGACTGTCGACCTAAACATTGTCGAACTAACGACCTTTAAACCTAGAAACATGCCAACCTTTTCCCATGTCAACCTAGACCCATGTTGACCTTTTCCAATGTCGACCTAATAGTGTCAACCATCATGCTGTAGACCAAATTATCCCAACCCCCCCAATCTAAATGTTATCAGTTCAGCGTTGTTCATTCTAAGTACAGAAGATTTGCATACTTTGCTTTCTTCAGAATGTTTTGCATGCTACCAACATGTGCTTTTCATATCTCATAGTTATTGTTGCTGTGCTTATCGATGTATATTTCATCTCCTGTAATTCTCTGCTACATTGAAGACATTTCATACTATTTTATCACAATATTGTATTTCCAGGGAGAACCCAAGCTGGACAGCAGATCAGACTCCGCTATAGCAAACAGTGAGAAATTCCTTCCTTGATGCCCAAGATCACATTGCTACACAGTGGTGATGGCGCTGCAAAGTAAAACCTCTGTGGAAGACTGGTAGAAAAGATGAATTTGGTCCAAAACGAATACCATGCATATGCAAAATATGACACCCCACATTCACTTCTGCCATCAACTTCTTAACATGTAAATTAATGTATTGGTTAAATAAAAAAAAGTTTCACAAAGCAGTCTGTCTGTAGCTTCCACCAAGGGCAAAAGTAAAAGGATTGCAGTCTTCACGTTGGTAGACGTTCTGAATGTATCTTCACATAACTGTTGATCTAAGTCAGAGCCGTGACTAGACTTTTTGGTGCCCCTGTATCCCCCACATTATTCCACAAGGGACATAAATTGCAAGCCCCCATGGGAGAAGGGCATGACAAAAATAATTCCAGAGAAAGCCCCTGCTAGGATACCTCTCCCCACATTAAATATAATATCATTATGCACACAGATTTATAGAAAACTGCAAGAAAATGGATTTAGACAGAGCTTTTAATTCAATTACAATACCTTTTTCTTAGGGATGGCCATGGTTGCCTTTGCCATCAATGGCAAAAGTGCAACTGACCATCGATGCATCGGTGCATATCTATGCAATGGAGAACCATCAATGTTTTTAGATATCGATGGTCATCCATTGTCTTTGACTGATTGGCCTGTGGGCCAATCAGAATACAGGGGTGGGGCCTCAGGGGTATCCTGGGCGGAGCTTTGCTCCATCTACCAGGAAAACAAAACTATTTGTTTAAGCTGGACATTGATGGTGGGAAATCAACTGGTTCTCCCCCATCGATGTCAAAACTATTCAACATCGGCTATTAACCATTACTATCCCTAATCCCTACTTTTTCTTAACACATTGAAGACTGATCTGGGTGAATTATATAAAGAATAACCTTGCTATTAAGCACATAGCAAGGACTTTATCATAATCTGGTCACCAGGCAGCAAAATCTAAGGGACATAATCACCTGGTCCTTGGGATTTGCCCAGCCATTTTTCTAGGTTGACAGTGAATATGTGGACACCATATGTTTGACAGGGTCAAAATTAGACTATGCTTAAGGTTGCCATGTACAAAATGTTGACATAGCCAAAAGGGGACATGACAGTACTCGACATACAAATGGTCGACATCGGTCTTTATTCCTTCATGTTTTACAGACTTTTGCGTGCAACATAGACTACAATTGGAAAGTCACTTGTGGTGAGCGCAACATTAGAGGAGCAAGCCACCTAGCCTGAGGTACTGACTGCTCTTAGAGGTGATTAAACACACAAAATGTTATTTTTTTTGTGTCAACCGTTTTGACCCTGTTGACCGTACCTACTGTTTATCTTTCATGTGTCAACCTTTTAAACAATTCACTTAATGGCTATCTACACATTATAGATCTTCTTTATCACACCCATGGCATTTGCCAATACATTTCTTCAAAGGGACAACAGATAATCCTTCCTGACACTATAGATGACATCTGAAGCATTCTCTTAATCAACTATCATGACTGTCACATCTGCTTCTAATATCCCCACATTAAATATAATATCATTATGCACACAGATTTATAGAAAACTGCAAGAAAATGGATTTAGACAGAGCTTTTAATTCAATTACAATACCTTTTTCTTAGGGATGGCCATGGTTGCCTTTGCCATCAATGGCAAAAGTGCAACTGACCATTGATGGTGCATATCTATGCAATGGAGAACCATCAATGTTTTTAGATATCGATGGTCATCCATTGTCTTTGACTGATTGGCCTGTGGGCCAATCAGAATACAGGGGTGGGGCCTCAGGGGTATCCTGGGCGGAGCTTTGCTCCATCTACCAGGAAAACAAAACTATTTGTTTAAGCTGGACATTGATGGTGGGAAATCAACTGGTTCTCCCCCATCGATGTCAAAACTATCGCAAGACACTAGCGATAGCAAGACTATTTTCCAAGCATCTAGTGATTCTGGCACTACTACCTTCCTCATTGGAAAATGCGGCATTCTCAGGTTCTAGCTGCTGCTTGTGTAACAGGACTTATTCCTTTGACAAAGAACTCTCATCTGCTGCCATCTTGGACTTTTCTCTACACACTCTACTCCTGCCTGCACTGATAGTGACACAACTGATCTGGTGACTTCTTGGCATGCAAGTGTGGTCTCTGCCTTCTGAAGCCCAAGTCCGAGCTTCAGCATTTCACCTCCCTCTCATAGTACTTTCAGGCCAGTAGGCTTATTTGGGCAGAATTTAGTCTGCCCAAATAGTGAGGCCTTTTATCGCAGATTATTTCCTTACCTATTTTGATCGGGTTTATGCTTCCCAGGCTCGCTACACCTCTGGGGACCCTGGTTCCTTAATGAAATTAGTCTACAATGTCTGTCTGATTCCAGTAGACATCAAACCCCCAATTTCTCTTTAGAATTGGTCACTACTAGTTAGGCTTCAGGGGTTGACAGCCTCACCTTTAAATTGTATAAGACTCTTTTTGGGTCCCTGACCTTCTTAGGATTTTTTTTGCCTTAATAGATGCTCAATACCCCTTTTATGCCTGAGGCCTTAATAGTTTTTTTTCCTAAATCCAATAAGAACCCTGCCCTCCCGGACACCTATCACCCAATTTCCCTACTGTCCACAGATGTGAAAACACAGACTACAGTAGTCCTTGCTACTCACCTAAGCAAGGGTATTGGTGATATAATCCACCCAGAACAAACAGGCTTCATTTCTGGTAAGCCAACCACTATCAATTACTAGTTCTTATAATTGTTTTTGCAAGTTGTATCCCTGGATGCAGCCAAGGTGTTTAACTGCTGAGTGGCCTTTTTTGTGGGCAGTACTTTATAGGTTAGGGTGCTAGAGAAATTTTGCTAGAGAACTGCACTAAATAATCAGGGAATAATGTTGTACTTCTATGATATTCTTGGGATCACAACTGACTATTATTAACCCCTTCCCGACATTTGACGTACATTTACGTCATGGTCGGGAAGCACTTCCCGACACATGGCGTAAATGTACGTCATGGATTTAAACTGTCACCGCGTCTATAGACGCGGTGACAGTTTCAACATGTCTGCTGTCCCTGACAGCAGACATGTCCGTGCATGCCCCGGGGGGGCTGCGATGCCGCCCCCCCGTCGGCGATCGCTGTGATTGGCTGTTCAGTGTGAACAGCCATTCACAGCGTTTTCCTGTGTCACCGGCGAATAACGTTCGCCGGTGACACGGGATCAGAGGTGATTGGTGCTGTAAAGTACAGCACCAATCACCGCGGGGTGTAAGGGTGACACTGGTGTCACCCCACCTCACCCCGCCCGCCCCCAAAGGCCGTGATTGGTCCGTCGGTCCGACGGACCAATCACAGCCAAGGAGGGGGATTTAAACTAACGGTGACTGCACTGCAGACGCCATTCCGGTCTGGAAAGCGTGCAGTGCGGTCACCGTACCCCCCTGCCGCCATACTGACCAGAATACTTGCTGCAATACTTACCTGATCGCTGCTGATTGCTTCCTGGATCCTGTTCAATAATTGTGCCTTCCTGTGAAATTGTGCTGCTGCAGTGTACTAGCTAGATAGATAGAGAGATAGAGAGATAGATAGAGAGAGATAGAGAGAGATAGAGAGAGAGAGATAGAGAGAGATAGAGAGAGATAGAGAGAGAGATAGTGTCAGAGAGTGCTATATTTTGTGCTGCTGCAGTGTGATATAGTTATAGATAGAGAGAGAGAGATAGAGAGAGAGGCCTACTGACAGAGTGCTATATTTTGTGCTGCTGCAGTGTGATAGTTATAGAGAGATAGAGAGAGAGAGATAGAGAGAGATAAAGAGAGATAGTGACAGATTGTGCTATATATTTTTTATATAACTGACTGCTGCCCCCTCCTTTTGTGCTGATCAGTATAAATTAACTGATCAGCAACTTTTTGGGGGCGCAGGTTTTTTTTAATATATAGATATACCTGTCAGTGCTGCTGCTGCAGTGTCATAGAGTGATAGATAGTGATAGTGAGAGATAGAGAGATAGAGAGAGATAGTGATAGAGAGTGCTAAATTTTGTGTCTGCTGTCCCCGCCTTTTGTGCTGATCACTATATCTGAGGTGATCAGCAACTTTTTTGGGGGTACAGAGGTTTTTTTTTTTTTATATATACCTGTCAGTTGCACCAAAGGTTGTGCACCTGCTGCACCTCACTGGTAATCAGTGTCGCATCACTGATCACCTTTTTTTTTTGTGTGTGTGCTGTGGGGTATTTTTTTAATTTTTTTTTTTACACACACTGTGATTTTGTGGGTGTCCTGTGGCCGCTGTGCGCTGATCAGTGACGTACATCACTGATCATCTTTTTCGGCACAGGGTTGATCTATTTTTTTTTTTTTTTTGATCAAATTCCTGTTGCCTTTGAGCGCTGTTCAGTGACAGACGTTACTGACCAACATCTGTGCTCAATTTTTGGCGCAGGACCTTTTTTTTTTTTAACCCCTTCCTTTTTTTTTTTTTTTACCCCTTCATTTTTTTTTTTTTTAACACCTTCATTTTTTTTTTTTTTTATTGGTATAAAGTATTTTTTTTTTTTTCTGCACTACATACACACTACACACTACATACCCCCCGGATTGAAATAAAGTTTGTGCCCCCCCCTACACTATACACGTGTTGAAACATTTCACTACCGGTAACACAAAAATAAAAATGGCATCCCAAATGTCCTCCCAAATGTCCTCCCAAATGTCCTCCCAATCATCCAGGAGAATGTATTCAGTGGAGGAGGCATATGCCATGCTTGCTTCTGACTCTGACACAGCCAGTGATGCAAGCGGGGAATTTGAAGGATTTGCCTTAAGCTCCTCTTCCTCCTCTGCTGATGAGGGACCCCCTCAAAGACGCCCCCGTAGATCAGCTGAGATTCCCCCCCCAATAATTGATCTAGTATGGACCCCACCACCAGACAATTTTGAGCCCCAGGTTCCTGAGTTTTTGGCCATGCCAGGAATCCAATTTGATTCCACAGGTCTCAGAGAAATTGACTTTTTCAAATTATTTTTCTCTGATGATTTTATAAATTTAATGGTGGACCAAACTAATTTATATGCCCAGCAGTTTATTGCTCAAAACCCCACGTCATCATTTGCTAGGTGGACCCCTGTAGATGCAGTAGAGATGATGACGTTTTGGGGTCTGGTGTTTCATATGGGCATAGTAAAAAAGCCAGAAATTAGGCAATATTGGAGTACAGATGTTCTGTACAGTACTCCATTTTACCGTATGGCCATGCCCCGGACTCGATTTGAGACAATTCTTAAATTCATACATTACACCGATAATGCACAGTGCCCACCCAGAGATGATCCCACCTTTGACCGGCTATTCAAAGTCAGGCCGGTCATTGATCATTTCAGTGCCAAATTTGAAGAGGTGTACATCCCTGAAAAATTTATTTGTATCGACGAGTCCCTTATACATTTTAAAGGAAGGGTTAAATTCCGCCAGTACCTTCCCAGTAAGAGGGCAAGGTATGGCATAAAAATGTATAAACTGTGTGAAAGCACCTCAGGGTACACCCACAGGTTTAGGGTTTATGAAGGGAAGGATTCAAGAATTGAACCGCCAGAATGCCCCCCCTCCCTCGTAGGTGTTAGTGGGAAAATTGTCTGGGATTTAGTGCACCCCTTCCTGGATAAAGGTTATCACCTCTATGTGGATAACTTTTACACTAGCATCCCCCTGTTTAAGGCCCTTGGTTCAAGAGGTACAGCAGCTTGCGGTACTGTGCGCAAGAACCAAAGAGGCCTCCCAAAAACGCACATTGCCCAAGTAATGAGAAGGGGTGAAAGCAGGGGAATATGCAACGAAAATATGTTGTTGGTCAAATATAAGGACAAGAGGGATGTCCTTATACTGACAACAATTCACGGAGACAGTACCACCTCCGTCCCTGTACGAGGTACCAGTACCCACACCTCAAAACCTAATTGTATCCTGGATTACAATAGGTACATGGGCGGAGTGGATCTTTCAGATCAGGTACTGAAGCCGTACAGTGCCCTGCGGAAAACAAAAATCTGGTACAAGAAGGTGGCCGTGTATATCATCCAGATGGCACTGTATAACGCTTACGTGCTATTCCGTTCTACCGGCCAGAGGGGGACATTTATGCACTTTCAAGAGGAAGTCATAAAGGGCCTAATATTTGGGAACCAGCAGGCAGAGGGCCCCAGTACTTCTAGTACTGGCCCCCGTATTGTACCAGGGCAGCATTTTCCTGATGAAATCCCCTCCACTGGAAAAAAGGGCAGGACACAAAAAAGGTGCAAAGTTTGCTATAAAAAGGGAATAAGAAAGCAAACTATTTTCCAGTGTGACACTTGCCCCGACAAACCCGGCCTATGTATAAAGGAGTGTTTTAAATTATACCACACATCTATGGAATATTAGGTTCATAATTTCACCGTGCTTCGGGGGTCTTGCTAATGCCACATAGCACCCACCATTCATTCCACCAGAATCTGAGCCGCAAAATCCAAAAATCACTCCTTCCCTTCTGAGTCCTGCCATGCACCCAACTGGTATTTTTTGGTCACATGTGAGGCATTGCCGTACTTGGGAGAAATTGGGGCACAGATTTTGGGGTGCTTTTTCTCCTTCATTCCTTGTGAAATTGAAAAATTTTGAGCCAGAACTGCATTTTTGTGTAAAAAAATGTAATTTTTCATGTTCACTGCCCACTTGTATCAAAATTGGTGAAACCCCTGGGGGTTTGAAATGTACACTCTACCCCTAGATGAATTCCCTGAGGGGTGTACTTCGCAAAATGGGGTGACTTGTGGGGGGGTTCCACTGTATTGGTGCAACATAGCACCCACCATTCATTCCACCAGAATCTGAGCTGCAAAATCCACAAAATCACTCCTTCCGTTCTGAGTCCTGCCATGCACCCAACTGGTATTTTATGGTCACATGTCAGGCATTGCCGTACTCGGGAGAAATTGGGGCACAGATTTTGGGGTGCTTTTTCTCCTTCATACCTTCTGAAAATGAAAAATTTTGAGCCAGAACTGCATTTTTGTGTAAAAAAATGTAATTTTTCATGTTCACTGCCCACTTGTATCAAAATTGGTGAAACCCCTGGGGGTTTGAAATGTACACTCTACCCCTAGATGAATTCCCTGAGGGGTGTAGTTTGCAAAATGGGGTGACTTGTGGGGGGGTTCCACTGTATTGGTGCTTGGGGGGTCTTGCTAATGCCACATAGCACCCACCAAAATTCCACCAGAATCTGAGCTGCAAAATCCAAAAATCACTCCTTCCCTTCTGAGTCCTGCCATGCACCCAACTGGTATTTTTTGGTCACATGTCAGGCATTGCCGTACTCGGGAGAAATTGGGGCACAGATTTTGGGGTGCTTTTTCTCCTTCATACCTTCTGAAAATGAAAAATTTTGAGCCAGAACTGCATTTTTGTGTAAAAAAATGTAATTTTTCATGTTCACTGCCCACTTGTATCAAAATTGGTGAAACCCCTGGGGGTTTGAAATGTACACTCTACCCCTAGATGAATTCCCTGAGGGGTGTAGTTTGCAAAATGGGGTGACTTGTGGGGGGGTTCCACTGTATTGGTGCTTGGGGGGTCTTGCTAATGCCACATAGCACCCACCAAAATTCCACCAGAATCTGAGCTGCAAAATCCAAAAATCACTCCTTCCCTTCTGAGTCCTGCCATGCACCCAACTGGTATTTTATGGTCACATGTCAGGCATTGCCGTACTCGGGAGAAATTGGGGCACAGATTTTGGGGTGCTTTTTCTCCTTCATACCTTCTGAAAATTAAAAATTTTGAGGCAGAACTGCATTTTTGTGTAAAAAAATGTAATTTTTCATGTTCACTGCCCACTTGTATCAAAATTGGTGAAACCCCTGGGGGTTTGAAATGTACACTCTACCCCTAGATGAATTCCCTGAGGGGTGTAGTTTGCAAAATGGGGTGACTTGTGGGGGGGTTCCACTGTATTGGTGCTTGGGGGGTCTTGCTAATGCCACATAGCACCCACCAAAATTCCACCAGAATCTGAGCTGCAAAATCCAAAAATCACTCCTTCCCTTCTGAGTCCTGCCATGCACCCAACTGGTATTTTTTGGTCACATGTCAGGCATTGCCGTACTCGGGAGAAATTGGGGCACAGATTTTGGGGTGCTTTTTCTCCTTCATACCTTCTGAAAATGAAAAATTTTGAGCCAGAACTGCATTTTTGTGTAAAAAAATGTAATTTTTCATGTTCACTGCCCACTTGTATCAAAATTGGTGAAACCCCTGGGGGTTTGAAATGTACACTATACCCCTAGATGAATTCCCTGAGGGGTGTAGTTTGCAAAATGGGGTGACTTGTGGGGGGGTTCCACTGTATTGGTGCTTGGGGGGTCTTGCTAATGCGACATAGCACCCACCAAAATTCCACCAGAATCTGAGCTGCAAAATCCACAAAATCACTCCTTCCGTTCTGAGTCCTGCCATGCACCCAACTGGTATTTTATGGTCACATGTCAGGCATTGCCGTACTCGGGAGAAATTGGGGCACAGATTTTGGGGTGCTTTTTCTCCTTCATACCTTCTGAAAATTAAAAATTTTGAGGCAGAACTGCATTTTTGTGTAAAAAAAATGTAATTTTTCATGTTCACTGCCCACTTGTATCAAAATTGGTGAAACCCCTGGGGGTTTGAAATGTACACTATACCCCTAGATGAATTCCCTGAGGGGTGTACTTTGCAAAATGGGGTGACTTGTGGGGGGGTTCCACTGTATTGGTGCAACATAGCACCCACCATTCATTCCACCAAAATCTGTGCTGCAAAATCCAAAAATCACTCCTTCCCTTCTGAGTCCTGCCATGCACCCAACTGGTATTTTTTGGTCACATGTGAGGCATTGCCGTACTCGGGAGAAATTGGTGCTTGGGGGGTCTTGCTAATGCGACATAGCACCCACCAAAATTCCACCAGAATCTGAGCTGCAAAATCCACAAAATCACTCCTTCCGTTCTGAGTCCTGCCATGCACCCAACTGGTATTTTATGGTCACATGTCAGGCATTGCCGTACTCGGGAGAAATTGGGGCACAGATTTTGGGGTGCTTTTTCTCCTTCATACCTTCTGAAAATTAAAAATTTTGAGCCAGAACTGCATTTTTGTGTAAAAAATTTAATTTTTCATTTTCAATGCCCAGTTGTACCACAATTGGTGAAACCCCTGGGGGTTTGAAATGTACACTATACCCCTAGATGAATTCCCTGAGGGGTGTAGTTTGCAAAATGGGGTGACTTGTGGGGGGGTTCCACTGTATTGGTGCTTGGGGGGTCTTGCTAATGCGACATAGCACCCACCAAAATTCCACCAGAATCTGAGCTGCAAAATCCAAAAATCACTCCTTCCCTTCGGAGTCCTGCCATGCACCCAACTGGTATTTTTTGGTCACATGTGAGGCATTGCCGTACTCGGGAGAAATTGGGGCACAGATTTTGGGGTGCTTTTTCTCCTTCATTCCTTGTGAAAATTAAAAATTTTGAGCCAGAACTGCATTTTTGTGTAAAAAATTTAATTTTTCATTTTCAATGCCCAGTTGTACCACAATTGGTGAAACCCCTGGGGGTTTGAAATGTACACTATACCCCTAGATGAATTCCCTGAGGGGTGTAGTTTGCAAAATGGGGTCACTTGTGGGGGGGTTCCTAAATTTTAGCATCTTATGGTGCCTAGAAACCTACATGGTGCCTAAAAAATAATCTCAGAAAAAGGAGTCTCCAAAATCAAGTAGGTGCTCCTTCTATTATGAAGCCTGTGGTTTGGTCAACGTGCACACTAGGGCCACATATAGGATATTTATGAAAACAAAAGAATTGGGGGAATCAATTTTTAGTCACATTTCTCTAGTAAAATGTACTGTGTTCCTTAGAAAAATGTATTAAAATTGCAAATCTGCAAAAAAAAAGAAATTTTGAAATTTCACCTACACTTTGTTTTAATTCCTGTGAAACACCTAAAGGGTTAACAAACTTCCAAAATGCTGTTTTGAATACTGTGAGGGGTGCAGTTTTTGAAATGGCATCATTTATGGGGGTGTCTCACATACAAGTCCCTCAAAGTCACATCAGAACTGAACTGGTCCCTAAAAAAATCAGTGTTTGAAATTTTCTTGAAAATTTGAGAATTTGCTATTCATATTGTAAGCCTCCTAGTGTCCAAAAAAATTAAAAGGAAGTTGAAATAATGATGGAAATATAAAGTAGACATATGGTCTATGTTAGTTATTAACTATTTTGAGTGGTATGATTATTTGTCTCACAAGCAGAAAATTTAACATTTTGCAAATCGCTAAATTTTCCATTTTTTCACGACATTTTGGTATTTTTCACAAAAAAACACAGACTGTATCGACCCAAATTTACCACTAATTTGAAGTACAATGTGTCACGAAAAAACAATCTCAAAATCACTGGGATAAGTAAAAGCAAAAAAAAGTTATACCCACTTAAGTGAGACATGTCAGATTTGAAAAAAATGGCTCTGTCAGGAACGCCAAAACTAGCTCTGTCAGGAAGGGGTTAAAGATAATTCCTCTATTTAACATCACCTACCATTATTGATCCTTGGGTCTTAAACCCCCCCGAGTTATAACTCGTTTATGGAAAGGAAAAAAAGAAAGAGAGACTCAGGTGGGGTGCACGCTTCTCCTGCCCTTCAGCATAGTGTGTATATCCATACAAGCTTTGTCCTTACCGGATGGATTACCTCAGGTGTGGCAGTCCTTGGAGATTGTAACTGGCTATAAAAAGGTGCTTAGCTAATAATTTTAGCTAGAAACAGATTTCTAGAAAACTTATGTCTTGACACAATGGTTGCAAAATAATAAAACAAACACCAGGCCCACTCACCTTTCTTTTTATTTTCTGGAGGAAAGAAAAAAAAATACAAAACCCCCAAGTCAGATCTTTCCCCTTCCCAATTCCACTTCTCAAACAAAAACAAAATGGCACTGATCCCCGAACACCCAACTGTCATGGTCTGAAAATGTGTGAAGCTGCTTAGGTGGATAACAGCCTTTCCTGACAGAAAGCAAGTCAGCGTACAGTGTCTGGAATGGAATTCACAGTGGTATTAATGAATAGAGGCAACAACAGAGGTGGAGGGACTGTAACGTTACATTCAGTGCAGACGACCTATTTGGGGCACAGAAATAAAAATGTACTGCCATTTCAACTTGTACAAAAGAACTGACGCTGTCATCTTAAGATGTTTCTTTGTATCTCGGATTCATTTACTTCTCTGTCCTAATGGAATAAAAAAAATATATATATATCTCTTTAGAAAAAGTTAATAAGCATTAACTAACACTTAACACTTCACTACATTGATCTATTTCGGAAAACAGTTTCCATGAAAATACTATAAATCCACCAATAACAAAGAAAAACATCAGGATAGTCCAAAGGGCACAAAAAGTACATTGGTCTTTTCAATGTAAGGCACACCTAATGAACTTGCATGTCCACTGACATATCAATCTGATATCCTGAAATGCCTTCTATGTATACCCTGTACAGAAACTGATACATTTAAGTTAAAATGTGTGTAGTGAACTTTTAACTCAAAGCAATATGTTTCTCGTTCAACTAGTTCTGCAAAGAGAAGACATTTCAGATAGATTAAAGTCTGCTAATTACTATTAAATAAATACTTTTTTACATGACCTAATATATTATGGAATAAAATGGTATTCCAATGTTCACCACATACAATATTTGCAGTCATTTGACAAGGTACATTTGCAACATGCAGAACTAAAACCTGCAATGATTAATCTTTCTAATACACGCACAATGTCTTCAGTTTGATATGGATTCACAAACAGTTAATAGCACACAGCATGTACTGGAAATACAGGTGGATAATTGGTTAGTAAACGGTGTTATTGATACTGCAAGAAGTGACAAAATATTCTTCCTAGAAGAAGATATTACAGACATATACAAGACCTTCTTCTGAACACAGGAGCTAAGCTCTTCAATGCTATAAATATCCTTAATGGAACATGTTATGTGCCAGTACAGTAGCCACTGCAAGTGAGGTGGACACAGATGTAAGACAGGAAACACGGATATTGCAGAATGGAGGGGAGTGCAGCATGCATGTGGGAAACGTGGAAGAATGATTTGGTAAGGCAGCCTTACTTCATGGGAAACTCCCAGATTACCGAAGTGTTCTATACTTTGCCAACCTACTGCTTTGTTCGGCCGCAGTCCTGAGAGAGAGAGAGGGAGGAGAAAGAAGCGGGGAAGTGAGAGCTCAAAGAAAAGATGAAGGCTGGGATATATAGAGATAGGTTAGAGTAGGGATAGAAAACCTGGGGCACTGCTGTTGCAGTGGAACTACACATATCCCAGCATGCACTGCCACAGTTTTGCTGTGAATGATTGATCAAACTGTTACAACTCATGCTGGACTGTGAAGTGTCACAGCAGGTGGTGTGCCGGAGTTTGCCCAACCCTTTAGAGTACAGATGCTCCATGGCCAAGAGCTGTACCAGAAGTCAGATTGTTGCAAAAGGTGTTTTGGATTTATAATCCATGGCTCCAAACCCTCATAATCAGCATATGGTTTCCAAGCCCGAACAGCTGACATGTAATGTGAATATATTAGGGCAAAAACTACACTATGCTTTACAACTGTAATTTCCAATGATATCTTTCAGCATTAGGAGCACAAAATCCTTCAGCCTGTATACGGGTGGATCCTTTCAAACGACAGGGGAAGTCTCTAGTTAGATTTACCTCTTGACTGCTTTTTGGGCAAGCATACGGTTTCCAGCCAGGAAGGTGACAACACCCAATATAGCCAAGTACTTCAGAGTCTGAAACATGTCCAGCTGTGTCCAGTAAACATACATCAGGCCCAGCATAGCTAGAAGACAAAGTGTTATAGAGTAGTAAAACATCAGCCAAACACTTCATACACTGTAATTACCCTTGGGTAGCCCAGTACCGATACCTACCTGCATGCCCTAGATGGAAAACCAGTGTGCCTGGAGAGAAGCTGAAGTTGGAGACATTCACACCAATCTTTATCCACTGGTAAGAGAAGACATAAATTAATGACACGCACAAAACCTTTTGTCAGCATTACATACATGTGTGTGTGTTACAAGCTCTGTAAAGGCATTTGAGATAAACGGCTGTAATGTTATAGACTGCAGGAAGGGTAAAACTAGAACTTACAAGGATGAAGAGCAGAAGAAGTGGAGCAAGGACCAGTGCAGTGAAGGCGTTTGATACAACTGTTGGGGGTCTCTTCTCAGGCTCACGGAATAAATGCTGGGAATAAAAAGACAAGGTTTCAAACGAGCGATGAGGTAGAGCCAACGCTACGGAACAGTTCTCCTGTTCAATTTGCCACATTATGTACAAAATAAAGAGACTGTAAATACCTGGACTGTGATTAAAAAAAAAGTTGATTATATTGCCACTGGTTAAATGACTAGCATCTGTGTCTTCTGTACCCCTAGCGACAAGCAGGTGGCAGTGCTACTAGCAGAAAGGATTAAACCAGCCATCACATTCTCCTACCTCTAAGACCTACAGTCATTGCTAATATAAGCAATTAACATAGGGTGTAACCTTTATTTATATTTCATGGTAGGGGGTACCACGCTTCATCACACAGAAGTGTAGTGCGCTACAGGCCCAGTTACCTGAATGTCCGGTTTGGGAGTAAACAAGCTCTTGCTCTGGATGGGGGTTGGAGAGTCCTCCTCTGGGAATTTAATGACCACATCAGCCTGGTGAAAGTATTTAAGATAAAATTAGTCTTTATCAAATACACAGGTTGAGTTCTAGCGAACTATTCTCACACCACCCGCTATAACACTGACAAACACAATATCAATTGAAAACATGATTAAATGCCTTTATTAACCTTTATTATAAGCCTGCCCCATTAATATCTGCTTCATATAATCTACACATAAATAAAAACATACCATACACAATAAGGAATTACTAAGCCACAAAATGCTACTGGCAATCACTATCCCAAATTCATTGATACCAACACTGCTCTTTTCCTCTCAAAAAAATAGAGAGGATTTGATTCTAACGTAACACCATATGAATAAAAACATACCATATTCCATAGGATGGGGTTCTCCAGAGTAGCATCTCCAATGATCAGGTATAATGTGTAAGTCCCGGATGCAGAGTCAAACTCAGACTTTCTTTCAGTTGGGTCTAGCTCAAATCTGTAAGTGCCCTTAGTGTCTGGCTCAGCCACAAACACAACCTCTTGGCCTGTCTTTTGGTTGTGCAATCGAACAAATGTCTGGAGGAAAAAAAAACAAATAGAATAAAAAAAACGGTAGTTAACATGGTTGTCTGAGAAACAGGTCAGACCACGCCCCCTTTGCTGACACTTAGCTTTGATTCAAATTTACTTTATATAGAGCATGGGTCTTCAAACTGCGGCCCTCCAGATGTTGTGAAACTACAAATCCCAGCATGCCTTGCCACAGTTTTAACACTGCCTTATAGCAAAACTGTGGCAAGGTATGCTGGGATTTGTAGTTTCACAACATCTGGAGGGCCGCAGTTTGAAGACCCATGATATAGAGTGTCCCTTCAATGGGCCTTAACATTGTCAGTTTCTCTGCAATACTGCAACAGTCCCTGCAAAGCCAAAGAAGCCGTTCCCGGCACCAGCTCACGACAGCCGGAACAATGAACACAGATAGCGGTGAGTGCTATTGCCCCGACAGGTACTGCAGTTCTAAATGGGACACACGGCAGAGGATAGAGATACATCACAGAGACTCAGTGTTGGCTCTTAACCCCTCCTTGCATTATTATTATTTTTTTCTTTTTAGATATTTTCATGCTTCTTTTGTATTGTACTGGCAAGGAAAAATAATGAAAAAAAAAAAAAATCACAGGCAAAAACACTAATTGTGTAGTATTGCTTTGTAGCAAATAGTCCACAACTTGAAACGGTTGACTGCCTCAGTTTCAAGGGATTTACAGTGAGATCTTTGGGTATGTTCCAATGAAGGGTTAAGATTGGCTAGAATTGAGTTGCCCAAGCAGGGATAGAAGAACACTGTATGAGCCAGGCTACTTATACGGGTAAATATACTACAGACATATAAAATCAAGTCTAATAAAGTTTCTCCATCAGAGATACTGTTGGTTTAATAAACTGCCAATGAATTTGATGTTTTAACAATTGCAATACCAACCCGTAACTTGTGACTAATTCTACAGATTGGTGCATGCAAGTTATTAAATGTGGCTGGCTTATCAAACTGCTGAAAAATTTGATATCATAACAGTGAAATATTAATTTGAGGAGTGACTGATTAACCCTATAAACCATGGTATGCAAATTATTAATATAACGGAGACACTTGTTGGATGACAAACCGCTTTCTCATTGTTATCAGGACGTATTCTGATAATAGTTAGGTCAGGGTTTGACACATTTTCTTGAATCACAGCGCCCTAGAGTATCAGAATTTTTTCAAAGCGCCCCTAGGTTAAAATCATTTGAACACAATATTAAATGAATGGTATTTTCACTGTCATCATTAGGTTTAGTAATGTGGTGGTGCACATTTGTGCTTCCGATTGGCTTATGTTTTATGATTGGCAGCCACTAGCACTGGTTTTGCCTATCACTTTATGCCTAAATAATTTGAATGGCTCCTCGACCACCAACCCGAGGAACCCCTGGAAGAGCCTCACAGCACCCCAGGGTGCCACAGCACACAGTTTGGGAACTACTGGTTTACCTGCTTCATCAAATAGCCAACAGCTGATTGCTACGTACAGTATTATCTACTGTGTCTTCTTAAAAATGTGGATTTAATATTGCTACAATTGCTGTACATGTTCTGCTACATACGCTGGTTTTTAAAATAAATACTGTTGGTAATGTTGTCAGACAGCGCTCCTTATTCTGTTTTTTTTCCTAAATAGAAGGCAATATACGATGCCTGCATGTGTTTGAAGGGTGAGACCATGATTCAAATGCACCTAATTCCATTAGAAGAATATGAGATTTGCAGCACATCTTAAGCATTGCACATAGAAATATTTTCTAGTAGTAAACTGTAAGTTGTATGGCAGTAGTGTCAGAAAGTATAATGGAAGAACAGGATATACCTGATGTGGTGTCAGGCTGGCCCCCGTATTCACATCTGTCAGCTGGAAGGACAGGGCAAAGTTCTGATGACTGTCTGTAGCAAAAGGCCCCTTGGCTTTGGAAGGAAAGGCCACCCTGAATGGAAGGGTAATCTTATTAGTCAATTCCAGCTTTTCGTCTGGGTTATGAACACTTATTTGTTGCTATATGTACCTGGCGGTTTTTGGAGAGATACTCTGGTCTTTGTCTACTATGGAGAGGTCAACACTGTTGATTCCCACTTCAGTGGACACCTTCACCTTAATCTGTGAATTACACAATGAGGTAAAACGAATACACATAAATGACACATTTTCCATAAATACATTTTCAAATAAAAAAACACTACCTGGCCTAGTACTTTACATATAGGTTTTAGAAGGTAACGTTCACCATATAGAGGTATTGAAAGAAAATCAGTTAATTCGGGCGCACTCCACATCCACACAGTCTAATGCGATTTAAAACACAATAATGTGATACCTTAAAGGTGTATATTTTATTTATAATTATATTTAACTTCTATAGCTAGCAGGCCATCACGTATAATGTATGTTATACAATTTTATTAATTATGTTGGACCTGATAGTATAATTCCCTGTAACAGGGATTGATAAGGCGAAAATTTATTAAAACAAGTTGATAGATATAGGAAAAAGAAAATTAGAAAAGATTAAAATTGGGCATCTGCAATCTGTTAATTCCAATATTCAAAGGGAGGCTTCAATGATGCCTTGTCCCATTCAATGTGCCAAATGTATGTTCACTTATACACGCTATACTGCTGTATATATAAAAATTGTGTATGTCAAATCTGGTCCCAGATTATTATGGACCTTTCAGTGTGTCTGTTTTTTCTTTTAGTGTGTGCAAGACTCTATTTGTAACATTAATGTTGCCTTCTATTGCATAATCAGTGTATCTAGACACTGTTGCATAAATGTTGCAAACATATATATCCTGATTAGTCTGTCTTTGTGGCAAGGATACAATTTATATTACTGTCCTTGTTCTAGTAACCAAGAGTCATCCCAGATTTGTATAGGTGGTGTGTGTGATATAGTATCCACACTCAGATGGGAGATGTGTCTGCCGCAAGAGCCCCTCACTTCCCCTTTAATATCTGATGTGTCCTTTTTACATCCACACTATGCAATCTTTCTGATTGCGTACACACTGTGCAATCACACGGTTATACCATACACATTCGTGCTGATGCCCTGTGTTAAACCATGTTACACTAGTATCTGTGCTGGATGGTTTTATAGTATTAATAATTCCAATATCATAGTACTAGTTATATTTTGCTGTATTGCACTGATCATGTATACTTATTCAATAATCACACTGTGATAAGCTGCACACGCGTCACAGTTCTCTGAGGTGGGATTTGACTCATATGTAGTTAATTCAATCTTTATATCAGATTGTACTACTCCAGGTTTGTATACACACAGAACGATTTTAGTTTTAATAGTAGACAGATTTTTACAGGAAAAACACACTCTAAGTTCTTAGGTCTTGACAGTCGATATGGTACTCCTCTTGTGTCATATCCTACACATTTTATGAATTAATATTCAAACAGCGGAATTTTTATCTTTATTTATTAATTGGAGACAGCGTGTATGCCGGTATCATTATTACTCTTACTGGGATGTCTATTGGGGCTGCTGCCCTTGTTAGTATCTCTTAAACAATGAATGTTTTAATCACTATACATCCTCCGGCTAGATTACATGCACACGCACCGCCTGGCGCTTGCTATCCAGGTTATGTCAGATACAGCCCTACCACGTAAGTATATTAAGCTGCTAGGCTGGCTGGTAAGGTACTGGTGCGCCCACTGTCAGTGTCTATACTACACGCTGCCCGGCTTGTCACCCGCACGGTTAGCCTGAGTCAGCGTCTGTACACCGCTGTTATCGGCTGTGTTGCACCGCTTGTCATACATTAGCAGTGTCTTTGGCATCGTGTGCCCGCATCACTATGCGTGTGCTTCGCTGTTAGCGCTCTCCCCCGCTGATCACACAATTGATTTAAATGACTATACACCAAACATTTATATACATTGGCTACATCTACTAACAGATTTACAGATGCCTATTGCCAATGCGCATTTCGCCCTTGCAGGCTTTTTCAAGGCTCTACCTACCTAGGTAGAGCCTTGAAAAAGCCTGCAAGGGCGAAATGCGCATTGGCAATAGGCATCTGTAAATCTGTTAGTAGATGTAGCCAATGTATATAAATGTTTGGTGTATAGTCATTTAAATCAATTGTGTGATCAGCGGGGGAGAGCGCTAACAGCGAAGCACACGCATAGTGATGCGGGCACACGATGCCAAAGACACTGCTAATGTATGACAAGCGGTGCAACACAGCCGATAACAGCGGTGTACAGACGCTGACTCAGGCTAACCGTGCGGGTGACAAGCCGGGCAGCGTGTAGTATAGACACTGACAGTGGGCGCACCAGTACCTTACCAGCCAGCCTAGCAGCTTAATATACTTACGTGGTAGGGCTGTATCTGACATAACCTGGATAGCAAGCGCCAGGCGGTGCGTGTGCATGTAATCTAGCCGGAGGATGTATAGTGATTAAAACATTCATTGTTTAAGAGATACTAACAAGGGCAGCAGCCCCAATAGACATCCCAGTAAGAGTAATAATGATACCGGCATACACGCTGTCTCCAATTAATAAATAAAGATAAAAATTCCGCTGTTTGAATATTAATTCATAAAATGTGTAGGATATGACACAAGAGGAGTACCATATCGACTGTCAAGACCTAAGAACTTAGAGTGTGTTTTTCCTGTAAAAATCTGTCTACTATTAAAACTAAAATCGTTCTGTGTGTATACAAACCTGGAGTAGTACAATCTGATATAAAGATTGAATTAACTACATATGAGTCAAATCCCACCTCAGAGAACTGTGACGCGTGTGCAGCTTATCACAGTGTGATTATTGAATAAGTATACATGATCAGTGCAATACAGCAAAATATAACTAGTACTATGATATTGGAATTATTAATACTATAAAACCATCCAGCACAGATACTAGTGTAACATGGTTTAACACAGGGCATCAGCACGAATGTGTATGGTATAACCGTGTGATTGCACAGTGTGTACGCAATCAGAAAGATTGCATAGTGTGGATGTAAAAAGGACACATCAGATATTAAAGGGGAAGTGAGGGGCTCTTGCGGCAGACACATCTCCCATCTGAGTGTGGATACTATATCACACACACCACCTATACAAATCTGGGATGACTCTTGGTTACTAGAACAAGGACAGTAATATAAATTGTATCCTTGCCACAAAGACAGACTAATCAGGATATATATGTTTGCAACATTTATTCAACAGTGTCTAGATACACTGATTATGCAATAGAAGGCAACATTAATGTTACAAATAGAGTCTTGCACACACTAAAAAAAAAAACAGACACACTGAAAGGTCCATAATAATCTGGGACCAGATTTGACATACACAATTTTTATATATACAGCAGTATAGCGTGTATAAGTGAACATACATTTGGCACATTGAATGGGACAAGGCATCATTGAAGCCTCCCTTTGAATATTGGAATTAACAGATTGCAGATGCCCAATTTTAATCTTTTCTAATTTTCTTTTTCGTATATCTATCAACTTGTTTTAATAAATTTTCGCCTTATCAATCCCTGTTACAGGGAATTATACTATCAGGTCCAACATAATTAATAAAATTGTATAACATACATTATACGTGATGGCCTGCTAGCTATAGAAGTTAAATATAATTATAAATAAAATATACACCTTTAAGGTATCACATTATTGTGTTTTAAGTCGCATTAGACTGTGTGGATGTGGAGTGCGCCCGAATTAACTGATTTTCTTTCAATACCTCTTTATTGTACACCTTAACTCTAATCAGTAGGCAGCACCCTAAGTCAGTGAGGGAATCTATATATGCTCTAAAATTTCCCCCTGACCGACGATTTTGCCATCCACAAATTATTGAAGAATTACACTCAGTAAATTTTGGTGCGGGTCCCCCCTCTCCTTTCTTTTTGTGTCCAACGTTCACCATATAGATGGATAAAATTTCATAAAATAACCTGATACACACATGCAAATATCTTCTTTGTCGTCCAGGACAGAAGATTAGAATCTAAAAGTTCAAACTGCTCATTCCACTGCCTGGGTAACACAAAGAACCAAGTACAACCAGTGGAGTGCAGCAAAGCAAGGCACACGCTATCAATCTACATACTGGAAGAATGAGAACACAATGTCCTGCAGCTTTACACAATTTCATTCAAGAGTCTCTTGCTCATCTCAAGGGGGTTCAGAAACAAGGAAAGCGGGGATGCGGTGCCATTACTCCCCACTCGCGCCTTTCATATGCAGACATACTAAGTGGGTAATTAAGATAATTAGACCTGCACATTTCAAATGAAAGGGCCTTGGATTGCTCTACATCACATTATGCGGTTCACTCACTAGATAACTTGACACTATTACAGATTGTTGCATTAGGATTTTAAGGTCACACTCACCTCCAACTGGCTGGCCAGAAAACGGCTGTCCCCCTCCACACTGACTAAGAAGTCATAGTAGCCACTCGCTGGTTTGGTATCCATGAAATTCAGTTGAAAGGAATCCCTGAAGGAGGAAGTGGCATTATAGCATTCGACACAAGCATACGAGTAGTGGGAACAGGAACAACTTTGTGGGACAGCATAACAGGTACTCCCTGCACTGTTCTAAACCACTACATCATTTAACATAATAGATGCTAAAAACACTTTGGTTTTCTCAACAATACATACATATTACCAAGTTTAGTCTGGATCATGATTTGGTACTTGTGTATTATCACGGCGCCCAAGATTTCAATCATATGGCATCATGTGGGTCACATTGCATGCAATTTAATTGTACAGGCACCCTGATGGGGCATTACTATGTTAAATGCACCCCCATAGTTAACGCCACTCCCGAAGCGTACCTTTTCATACCCCCACTATCCATGCTGGCGTGGAGTTGATCTTTGAGCCCGAAGCATGGCGAGCCCCGCGAGGGGACGCGGATTACTTCACATGTAATTCGCGGGGCTTGCCGCGCTTCGGGTTTGGTTGCTCGCCACACTATCCAACATCAACTTCAGGCCGACGTGGATAGTGGGGGTATGAAAAGGTCGGAGGACCCGTACTGCCGCCGCTCGCCGCGCTTTGGTTGACGTTAATAGTGGGGGTGGTGTCAACAATGGGGGTGCATTTAACATAGTAATCACCCATCAGGGTGCTTGTACACTTTAAAATCGCATCGCATGCCATTTTAATGGCATGCGATGCAATATTTTATTGTACAGTGCGGGTCTTTGGACCCGAAAATCGGGTCCCATCGCATCCCTTAATTAGTGGTATGCGATAGGCACCGTGATAATACACAAGTACCCATGATTTTTATGGTGCCACAATGTCATGCAAAGAACAGGTAGACAGTCTTTCCTGTGAGAACTTAAAAAAGTCAAGACGAAGAAAAAAGATCCTCCTATGACATCATTTGTGGATATTGAAACTGCCTGTGCTATGCACTATACACTGTAACAAACAAACTACATGCTGTAACATTTTCACCTCTTATGTACATTATTAGTACTCAGCATAAGAAGCTGAAAAGCAATCATTGTTGGTCTCTTACCCAGATGCTGTGAATGCAGCCTGCTGTAAAACTACGGCTTTGGTGCTGCTGGACTTGGCTTGAATGACTTTCACTTTGGCGTCTGTGAGTGGCTGGGAGAGGACATTGGTAACGAGGAGCTGCACAAAGAAACAAAAGGTTTAGGATAGTGTCTCAGCAAGTAAAAGTGCACGGATTCATAGTAGAATATAGTCCTGTTAACTACACACCAACACAACATAGAAGAAACACATGACTGCTAGTTCATACATATAAATGTTTTATAGCAAGGGAAATGGGGGAGATGTTGAGAGGATTAACCTCACTGGTCAGTGGTAACGAGCCACTGTAATTTTATATGGAGAGTAGTAGTAACAGAGGGGCAGATGTATTAAGCCTTAACAAGAGATAAATGCAAGGGGGATAAAGAGAGATAAACATCCAGCCAATCAGCTCCTTTCTGCCATGTTACAGGCTGTGTTTGAAAAAAAGTCAGTAAGGAGCTGATTGGCTGGACATTTATCTCTCCTTATCACCCTGGCATTTATCTCTTGTTGAGGCTTAATACATCTGCCCCAGTGTGTGATAACTGGCACGTCGGGACCAGCCAATCATGTGATGTACACATGTGACCGGCGCACAGATGACTGACAGGGATAGACCAGGAAGCATTTACTACGGCGGCTATAGCACACACCACGTTCGGTAACAAGGTAACCACTGGAGGCGTCCAGTGGATCTCCTTTCCATCCTGCTAATAGCTTTGTACCAGCCCCGATCCGGCTTACTAATGTTTTCAGATTGTCTGTACTGCAGGGACACATAGACCTGCAACCTGTATTATCAACTGGCAATACCGGTCTTGAAAATAACCCTTGGTTTTATATGAAGTGACCTGTGATTAAAATCCGAAATACCGCTACCTAGACCTTGGTATAAGATTAGGATATATGAGGATCACACTGCTCACATATTCAACCATATTTCCGCAGCCAGAACCGGCATTGAATGCCTGACAGTATTTACCAATATATTTTTGCAAGCGCTATTCAAAAATACAAGGAATATGTACACTATATATTTTTTAATAACACCCATAATAAAAATGTAAGTTTTTAATACATGCAATACAAGCTAATTCATTGTCTGTGATGTAAGGGTGCCCCCACCCAGAGTATTTCTTTCTTTTCTCCTCCTTTCTTGGAACAAGTGTCTACAGTTCATACATATAAGAAGATAATCTACAGGTAGGATCATACTCACCCCGAGGAGGGGCTGTTTATGGGACACAGCAGCGGGCCCATCAGGAACCACAATGAGGGGAAGGTGATAGCGATTGTGGGACAGAGCAGAGGCAGCCAGTGCCACACTAAAGGCTTCTGAAAGGGATTCAAAGTTTTTTCTGCTAAAGATGGCATTCACCAGCTGTACAATCTGGTCCTGTAAAAAGAGGAAAGGATTGTCCAAACCAATAATATAGGAGGTCATGATCTATCTATCTTTTTTTTATGTACAAGGGATTTCCTTCTAGGTTCTAAAAACTGCAACGGACATATTAAACATTATATTGAGGCATTTGTATAAACTGGCTGAAGGACTTAAAAAAAAAAAAAAAATAGTCCACTTCTTAGGACAAGACAATTTTTCATCTTCTTACCTCTTTCAGTGCAGGCTCCACACCAACATGGTCAGACAATCTGTAAGTAGCAGCCACAAACAGAGCAGTGGCTTCCAGACCTTCCTCAAATTGGAGATACTGACCACCCAGGTCATCCAGACGAGCTACCAGATCCTGGCAATAAAAGGAAAAAAATAAGAGCAATAAATTAACTCTGAGAAGTTTATTCTGACCTGAGTGAAGGAATGGGGAGGCTGCACAAGCAAAAAGATTGATTTGTGTGTTAACCAGTATATGCTATATAGCGCACAATCTTCTAATTCACTCTGAAAACTACTCTGAACGTGTCACAGATGATTCTAGGGGAGACACCATTTCATATGCAGTAAGGATGTACAAACGGAACATAATGGCCAGCTGTTAAGACAGTTCAGTTCCTGTATGGGGCACAATGCCCAAAATGTAAGAAAGCAAAATAAACCTGCAGAAAATTTTAAGTGAATACGTTAACAAGAGCCACTTCACAGCTTCAAATTAAGATCTGAATTTGAAAAACAAAACAAAAAAATCAACTTAACTGTAGTAGGTGTTAAACCACTGACTTACCATTAAAAACACTTCCTGTTGGGTCGGGGATGGTCGCACACTTGTGGAGCTTCCGCTCCATCCATGGAGCTGCCACCCCCCCCCCCCCCTGCTGGATCACGCTGGTTGGACGGGCGGCTTCCATGAGGTTGGTAGGAGCTGTGAGTGGAGGGAGGAGAGAGGGGCGAGTATCCCCTTAGGCAGCGGTGGTGTTGCCTAGCGGAAGCCCCACGCCAACATCCCTCAAGCAGCCTCCTGCTAACGGCGCGGCGGCAGAGGAGGACCCCCCGTCCAACCCTCGACCCGGCAACCAGACGACCAAGCTCCCGGCAACCATCGGAGGGAGAGGTGCGGTGGAGCTTCCTGAGGGTACCAGCGATGGCCCCCCTGCCCAGCGCAGGCCGGGTCATGGCCCCCGGCTCGCTTGCTCACCCCCTTGCAGGCTCATCCCCAGGAGACAGATGGCAGGAGAGGATGCCTCTGCCCCAGGAGATACCAGCAGTGGCTCCCTTCCCTGCAGGTCCAGCCTGACCCTGCTCAGGAGACAGATGGCAGGAAAGGAGGCCTCTGCACCAGGAGATACCAGCCACGGCACCCAACCAAGGCCCCCTGGACACATTGGCCTCTCCCCAGCTTCCAAGTGATTAGACTCAGCCATAAAAACACCATGAGAAAAGAAAATGGCCTGTTCAGGCCCTGCTGCTGAACTGGAAGTAACTTTAACCAAGGTGGCTCCACTGAAGACTGCCTAGGAGCTGTGCAGCTCAGCCAAATATGTCTCCCCCTTTGTGTGATAACTGTACTGTCTCTGCTTGTATTGTCACCTACCAGGCTGTTGCGGTGACCAGTGGCGCCAATGATGACTTCCTAGGCTCTGTGCTGCTCAGTGAATATATGTCACAAAATGGCCGCCCCCTTATAGCAGATCGTTTTTGAGGTTTCTAGAGGCGGCGAAGGTCCCAGCAGCGATAGCCCAACAGACCCCAGGCGCCCACACTTAGCACCTGACATGATTGTCAGACAATTGAGGCATCACTAAATAAAATCTTCGAATGGGATTTACTCACATTATAGCACAACATCTCTAGGTCAGATGAGTCAAAGCAACTATGGGCCTGATTCAGACCCGTTAGCAAGGCTGCAATTTTTGCAGATGGACAAAACCATGCTGCACTGTAGGGGTTGCAGATGTAACATGTGCAAAGTGATTTAGTTTTTTTTTTTGTGGGGGGGGGGGGGGTTATTTTTTTTCTGTGCATAGTATATACTGGCTGCTTTACTTTTACACTGCAATATTGATTTCAGTTTGAACACACACCACCCAAATCTAAAGGCCCATACACACTGGGCGATTTTGAGCTGAAAGTAGCTCAGTTTTGTAGTTTGAACATTTTTTTCAGCTCAAAAGCCGCCCAGTGTGTACAGGGCAGCGATGAAAGGTGAGCGCTGATGCACGCTCCCACATCATCGCGGACCACCACCGCTCATCTTATGGTATTACCAGCAGATCAGCGATGGGGGATCTATGGGTCTCCGGCAGCCTCCTGCTATGGAAAGTTGTCCACCCCCTGTGAAAAAAAAAGTGTGTATGCACTGAGCGATTGTCAGGTCAGAGATTGCCACATTATCGTTGTGCATACTTGCTGGGCAAAATCTCCCAGTGTGTATGCACCTTAACTCTCTCCTTGCCCCACCTGCAGAGCAGCATGGTTTTATCCATCTGCAAAAACAAACTGAATATCATTCTATGATTCTTACATTAAATCCAAAATACATCAAAACAGCAGATCCACTGAAGGCCAAAGGATTCTGCCACAAGTCATGGATGTGCACTACATGGTTATCAGGGGGTCACCATTTTACTTGACAAATGTAGTCTTATGTTGGAATGCATCAGAAATTAATAGAATACAGGTTTTGACAAACAGAAAAAGATTTCTCTACCTCTATCTCTTCCACAATGCCACGCAGGTCAGCTTGCTGGGACAGCATTGAAGCAGTTAACAGGGCTTCAATAGTTCTGCAATAAGAGATACAAAGTTGTGAGATTGCTGCATACAAGCATCTGGCGAGATGTTACAAGGTACATTGGTATGGCAGACAGAAACCATCATTAGCAAGCACTCATTCCCTCAGCTTCAATAGTCACATTCTCATGCATACGAGATACTCAAAGTAACAGAACAATTGCTGAGTAGAAGGACAACATGTATCTCCTATGTAGGAAGGATCCAACGAAAGTGGAAGATCTACCCGTTGCACACATGACAGCCTCATTTCCATGATAAATGCACAGGGTTTCTTGTGGGAAGTGGAGGGGCCATAGAAGTTCAAAACCATTACTTTGCACACACTGGATGAAAGTAAAGCACTTCTGCATATGACAGTTCTCTTCTGTCACCATGGACTTGATCACAGTACAATGTGTATTTAAAAAAAGGTACCTAGTAAATGCATTCTTACGCAGGATTAAACACATTGTTAGTTTTTCATTTATATGGAGATTATATACATTATATCCTAAAAGGCAAACTAAAATGTTAAGTGACTCAATTCTATTATACTCTCATGAAGCATCCTTCTAGATGACAATAACATAGTATAATGTGACACGAGCAGTAGGAATTAATGGGATAGTAAACTATTAGCGTTGTCACGACAACATACGATGTGCGAAGAAGTTGAACCATGTCATTACCAAAGACACTGGGCGACAGATCCAGGGAAATCCACCTGCCACTCCTAGGACGTATCCTATTACTCACGATCGCTGATGGTGGTAAAACTGGCTCACTGGAGGCTAGTCAATTAGCCCAGATAAGCCAGTACTTGCAAAACCTCAAAAGCAACCCAGTTGTCCAGTGGCACTGCAGCTGCCAAAATCACAAATACCTGTGTGTACGTGTTTATGGGAGAACATGTGCTTTTCGAAAATCAGGCAATCCTTATGGGACAGCCCAATAAAAAGTATTGGTGAAACAACAGGGAAAATAGTGAAAAATAGAGGTATTTCACTACTGATAATTGAGCTAATTGGATACCGCCTTAGTTGGTAAGGGAATTTATGAGGCACCACATTAAGAGAATGCTGGAATATAAACACTAAAACTATGGCATTCGTAATTAGACATTAATGGTGTTTTAAGCCCATCTTCATAAACAATTCTATTTAACAGTGGCTATATTCAGACATTCATTAGTTGCATATTTAAGTCATACAAGCTGATGACATGAGGATATTATCACATCACATATGAATGAGGATTCCACGGAACATGGCATTTGTCAAAAGCAAACCAGGCCATTTAAGAAAGCATATATGTGCACAAATAATTATGTGAAGTTTTGCATGTAGAGTTCAAGGCAGTTACACGAAGCAGCTGCTACAATACTACTGCAAAGAGCATTCTGACATTATCACTAGATGCTCCCACCACGGAATATACTTAGGACTTAAATTGGTTTGAAACTATATTATAAAACATTGTGTTAGACTTCGCCCAATCGCCTGTCTAAAGGTACGAGAAATTGCAGGGAATTGTTCTCTTTATCACACACACTAGTTTCAGGTTTAGCTACTTTGTACTAAACAAATGGGTGGAGCGCAAAAATGTAGTTTGAATAGGGCAGCTTTCGCTCACTTCAGTTAGCAACCCCCAGGGTAGCGAGCGGAAATTATGTTAGCGCATCACTCGACAAAAAATCTGAAGAGATACCAATGGGCACCCACAGGTGCATGGAGAAAGGGACACACACACACACTTGGATACAATCTAGAACATGGATGTGAATAGTTATTAGCAATTAATGTTCTATTTATCATATGCATAGGAAAAGACCAGTAGAAACATTGTTGAATAAAGTTCTAGAGAATCGCTTACGCCAGGACATTCTCCTCCTTGCTGAGTCTGGTGGTGAGGGCGCCTACTACTTCTTGTGAGGCCAGGGGGAGTCCAAAGCCACTGAGTGCTCCCACTGCATGGTATATTTGGGTGACTGTGGAATCTTCACTAATTGCGCCAAGCAAAAGATCTTTAGTTTCATTGGAGATTGTAACCTGGAAATGACAGACACATTAGAACATTACATTTCACTAGCATTCCTTTGTGTGTGTGTGTTAATCAGTGCATCAAATCAAATCAAATCTCTTTACCCTACCTCACACTTCAGGGCTTGGATGGACTGTGCAGCATAGAACAGAGAATCCACACTACTTTTATCTACATTGGAGCGGATGAAATCACAGGCTGCCTATGAATAGTAAGAGGAACATATGTTAATAAAACACTTAAAATGAACCAAACACAAATGTGATGTGCAGTATTAATGGTCACAAAAGTACACAACTAAGTAAAATCATACATACTTTGTACTAAAAATACACGTAAAACAAAGTAGCTTATAAAAAGAAAAGAAGCAAAAGTAAGCATGTGGTGGATCCTTAAGGCAAACATATAAAAAATGTAACTAAATTATTTGAAAGGTTACAAAAATTTGTTTGGCTCAGTATTACTTGCCATATTTAGGGGTATTCAATGCTCTGACGGCAAGCTATACGGCGAGCAGTGCTGATAGCTCGCCGTCAAGAGTATCCAACTCCCTACCCTTCACTCGCCGTTTCCACCTAGCTGGTTCCCTTCGTCGAGGTGAAAGCGACGAGAGTGGCCAATAAAAGGCGGGGCTCACCACAAAATGCAGCTGACTCGCTGCATTTGCGTCAAATCTCGCCATATAAGGGGAACCTCGCTGTCCTCTCACGGCGTGGATTTCTCTCTAACATTGAATACGTTGAGGGGGTTTGGTACTGCCCATAGTGTTGGATCACCACTTATTAGCTCTGCAAAAGCAAAGAAGGTACATTCTCATAGCTCCCACTATATATTACCCAGTCATATGGTGTAGATTTGCAAATTGGAGAATAAAGGGTATTTTTTTAGTAATGCGTACACAGCATAAAGCAGGTTTTACATTACGGGCAGGAAAACTTAGCTGACCTGCTGCTGCAGTAAGACCACAGGTACAGTAGTTTACAATCAACCCACATTTATTTACAGACCATTAAGGTATTACTTTTGTTAACTTTAGTTAGGGTCCTAACAAGTTGAAAAATGTATATAAAATGTATATAATTTTAATTTTGTCCCTTTTTATTCCTTCTAAATTTTTATTACCACCAAAAGATCTTCAAACTACAGTACATGACTCAAACACAAAACAAACTACATTTTTAAATAAATACAACAGAAGATATTACATTTATGACTCATGTGAGATAACCAAGCACAACCCCCAGCGTTTGAATTAGGTTTAGAAAATGCATTTTCTAACTGATGCTAACTGCACAATTATGGATTTACAGAAGCCTAACCAGTGTTATGAGTGCAATGGTTTTCCAGTTAAAACTAGCAACTTATCGGCTAAATGCAGTTATTATAGGGAATTCTGCTGTAGAGAAAGACTTGGGGGTCATCATAGATGAAAAATTGGGTAACAGTGCACACTGCTCAAGTGCAGCAGCAAAAGCAAACTGGACACTTGCATGCATTAAAAGGGGAATGGATTCAAGGGATACCAATGTGATAGTGCCTCTTCACAAGGCATTGGTGAGACCACACTTGGAATATTGTGTTCAGTTCTGGGCACCGCACCTTAAAAATGATATAAATGAATTGGAACAGGTACAGAGAAGAGCGACTAAGCTACTAAATGGTCTTGAATCACTAGAATACAAAGATAGGTTAACCAGGCTGAATATGTTTTCACTGGAGAAACGGAGGTTGAGAGGTGATATGATTAGTATGTTCAAATACAGGATTGGGAATTATATGGAACTGGGACAGGATTCGTTTTCACTAACAAGCCTATACTTAGGACACGTGGGCATGTACTGAGGCTTGAGGAAAATAAATTCTGTACTGAATTAATAAATAATAAATAATTGTTTTTGTCCATTTTGAAGGGTTTGGAGGGAAATGGCTGATTGGCATATGCCATTGGTTCTAAAACTTGGTACTCAAGACCCCACACAGTTCAAATTTTCCAGGTTTCATTACTAACATTTTAGGAGCTTATTCTTTCACTTGATTCTGCGATGAGACCTGCAATACATGAACTGTGTGGGGTCCTGAGGACCGACTTTGAGAACCTGTGACATATGCTTTCATCTATTACCAGATTTTTGTTACCACCAGACAGATAAATCTATAGGTGTGTATCCAGATTTACTGTCCAATATTAGGGAACATACAGTTAGATGGGTGGTGACATGTAAAGCCCCATTCACACTGGGTGATTTTCAGCTGAAAGCCGCTCAGTTTACTAATTTAAGCGTCTTTCAGCTTGAAAGCCGCCCAGTGTCTACAGGTTGCGCGGTAAGCACTGATGCGTGCTCCTGCATCATCGCTGGCCCGTCCACTCACCTGCTGGTATTACAAGCAGATGAGTGAGGGTGTGGACGGCTTTCCATAGGGTACCGCTATAGAAAACTGTCCACCCCGGGTAAAATGTGCAAAAATACGTGAAAAACGCTGTGGGTATGTACTGAGCGTATTTCAGGCCAGCAATTTTCCCCATAATAGTGATCCATACACACTGGGCAAAAATGGCAAGTCTTTTATGGACCTTAAAAAGTATTCAGAGATTTGTAATATAGTATACCAGGTAACGCTCGTCATTCACTCTACCAGCTTCACGTTCAATGCTATATATTAGCACATTTTTGCTATATTTAGACAGTGGTCTTACATCAAATATATGGGTAATTCCACAGGAGATCACCCCCCAAAAAATAAAATGTCCCACCACCCATCTCAGATTGTTATGGTTTTTTTTTTTTAGTTGAGAGGATGTCAAAACAACTATTTCTGTCAAATATTTCAACTGTCTGACAACATTTTTATTAAATATTGATTTTTTTATTAAAATTTTTACTAATTGCAGCTTAGTTTTCAAAGTTATTTGAAGTATCACGGGTGTTTATTAAGGAATCCCCATGACATTTTAACCCAAGTTAACTCAAAATATATATATATATATATATATATATATATATATATATATATATATATATATTGAAGTTTTTAAAAGTGTTTTGGTTTCTTGTTAATTATGTGTGCAGAACAGTAATCGAACAACAACTGGTTCAGCCTTATGCTTAATGTACAGTATTGTCATAAAAAAAAGTATAGTACAATATAGTCCTAAAATAAAAAAACACCACTATGGCATATAGTAAAGATAAAACTGTCTGCCTTTTTGGCAATGTACAATAATGGTTTACTTTATAAATTACCAATCTGTAATGGTATGTAATTTTATAGGTATATTATGCTCATTTTAATTGAAACTAATTTATTGACATAAACAGGGCAATTCAATTGTTTTTGGATTCCATGGACGTGTCCACATACATCCTCGTTGCGCGTTAAACAGTTCTTCTAGTCAACCCATGCCATTGCGTGACTCGGCAGCGATGACCGTGTTTGTATGGGACTTTCTTTTACAATGCGCGTTATTGGCAAAGCAGTGGGAACAGATTGTGCCATACCTTCCAACAGTCATGATTTTCGCATGACCAGCTGTTTTGTTGAGGACAGTACTGTGTTCCACCTGGTTCTAGCTATGTCCTGCATGTGGGGGGGGGGGGGGGGGGGGGGTGTTAGAGCCCCCTTCTACCTAGGAGGATAGAGGTGAATAGACATTGTGCGCACAGCATCTATTCACGGGAGGCAGAAGGACAGGGGGCGATGACACACAGGAGTCCCTTCTAGGTACCGGAGAAACTTTGAAGGTATAGTGCACAAGCAGCTTATGTTGAATAAAATGCATTAAGTAATGAATTAAAGTGTTTCCCTGTTAAACACTAATGTAGCATTTCATAGACAGATACAGTCAGACACACACAGAATGTAGGCATGCCCCATGTAATTTTAATGCATTCACCACGTACTGTGTAATGCAAATTGTAGTGCACGGATAATAGACGTATGTGGACATATTAGTATTAGCCTCTCATCTAAATGGCAAAGGTCCTGCTTTGGGCACACATTTTTTTCTTGCATCTCAGGAAGCAAGACAAGTAGAAATGCACCCATTTGGCTATTGAGCACCTGTATGGAGCAACAATTGAATTGTTCAGTTTTGTACCCCTTGTGGTGGTGGTAGTATTACAAAATAATTAATCTGGAACATAAGTGGTTATCTTTATGGTATACATGCAACATATTTTTACACAGTGCTGTATACTTCCTGGAAATTGAATATAAACATATATTTGGTAAGGTCCACTGATTCTTCCTGCTTCAAAGGCCTTCAAAATTAATGAAACAATTAACTAAATATTGCAAGTAATAAATAGGGTCATAAATTTTAGAAAACACTTAACATGTAGGAAGTTACTGGCTCTTAAAGCTTACCTGTACATCTGATACACTAGCATCAAGATGCTGAAATCCTACAATATAATAATATGCATTCTCCAATTCTGTCATAGGATGTTCCAAACTTTCTTTAAGTCGCTCTACATCTGCCCGACTAAGATAGTGACTTGGGGTCAAGGCATGGACACTGGCCAGGAGCATTAGCACCAAGAGGAACGCTGAGTGTGGAACTGTAGAGAAAGAGCGGGAGAGAATTTATCTTATATTGCACCAACTATAATACACAGAGCTGTACAAAGAATATGGGGGATAGTCAACTAGCCATGGGCTGTACTGCAGGACTTCAGCTCCCAAATAAAGTGGCTGAAACTATTCAATTAACTGAACATGGTAAGCCCAAGGCTGCACTTACACAGATTGTACTTTAAGTCCTGCTTAGAGGATACTTGCAGTGCTCTGGCCACTATACCTGGCAGCAGAAGTCACAGTAAAGCCTGTGGCTAGTTGAATTCCCCCAATGTTATCATTACGGGCAGCACCGCCCCATTGGTGCTTACATACTAAAATGGGTGTGGTTTAGGGTTCCGGCAGTCGGGATCCCGACAGTCATTAGCCCGACTGGCTGGACTCAGATAGCATGGCGAGCGCAACAAAGCCCCTTGCAGCCTCGCTGCAGGCACGGTGGCTCGCTACCTATTCTACTCGCCCTCTATGGGGGGCTATTCTCCCTCGTGGGGGTCCACGGCCCCCTAGAGTTAGAATAGACCCTGTGGCGAGCACAGCAACCCCAGAAAGGACTTCTTTGCACTCGCTCTGTTGTCAAAGTACCAACAGACAGAATCATGACTGTTCAACCCCCCCCATACCACACCAAAGGAAACCATTCACACTCAAAGCAAAACCTCTAGAACTGTGAAGCAGAAATGCTAACCACTTTGCGGACCAGTTAAGTACCAAGTGCTGAATAAGGAAAACTGTTACCTCTTTTTGGGCATAATGTAAAAGCTACAGATATTACACCAAAAATCATCAGGCATATAGAGATGGGCCCAGTGATTTCATATCCTGCCATATGTGATTTAAGGGGAGATCGAACATCCTCCATGTGCAGATAAATATGGACCAATGGGAATAAAACAAGTGTAGGCTATATGGAGAAATCAGCTGGTAAAAAAATTGAGGATCCCTGCCAGCACCCCATACACACACGCAGGGGACACACTGCCAGCCTGCGATGCGCCCCGCTGGCACTACAGGCTGCACAGTGGCGCTACCAGTCTCTGTATCCAAGACGAGCAGGGATACTCACCCGCTGCCATGTTGCTCGCTCCCGCCCCTGACAGCACCACCGGCCGTATAGAGCGGATACTATTTCCGGCGTCGACTTCCGGGAAAGTGGAAGCAGCGGGATGGGGCGGGGGTGAGTCAGAGGTGGGGAATGGCGTGACGTGACGGCACAGCCAGGATCTTCACCCAGAGCAGCCGCGACCTGTCAGCAGCTCTCAATCGCGTATGTGGATGGCTGCGCCGAGGTGCCGGCAGGGCACGGCTGGTAGTTTTGTCAGATGAGGTAGAGATACCCCTATGCAGCTGAGGGAATAGTTCGGTCCATCGCAGGGCGGAGAGAGACGCGCATGTGTCTGTGATCCATTGGCGGAGGCTGCTGCCAGTCTCGGCGTAAGGCGGTGCTTACCTGGAGTGTGACGACGTCATCACCTGTCTGTGTCATCCCGACAGCCCCTGTCGCCACTTGCCAGCAGCAGTGTGTGTGGTCAATCACGGTGTAGCATCTCGTCGGAAACGGTTGAGACGTCTGACTCCCAGCTCCGGGCACCGACCTGTGCTGCTTACAGGAGATACCTGCTAGGTATTATCAATAAAGATTAATTACAGAAACGCATGGCTGACATTTTAAAGTTGTATTGGTACTTCCTCACCCTCCTGTGTCCACAGTAAAATTGTGGCAAGCACAGCGAGAAACCGAGCCAGAAGTGTGGTGAGTGCACACTGGTGCTATTCTGAAAGCGGCTAACGTAACTGGCGTAAGCTGTGGACACGAAGATGAGGAAGTATTGTTTTATTTTAAACATTGATTTTAAAGGTCCATACACACTGGGCGACTATGCCCTGCGTGTATGCGGGGAAAGCCACTCAGTGCATACACACTGAACGGCTTTCCCCCTGCCCGGCGCCGACGGAGGGGGAGGACAGCGTTGCATAGCAGAGCGCTATACAAAGCCGTCCTTAAAGTTCCCGGCAATGTCGCGGGAGCGCGCAGCAGTGCTCATCGCCGGGCCATACACACTGGGCGGCTTTGAGCTGAAAGCTGCTCAAACCTGCTGTTTTGAGCGACTTTTAGCTCAAAGTTGCCTAGTGTGTATGGGCCTTAAATGTTGTGATAGCATTTTGCCACAACATATTAATATTATTAGCAGTTTCTTATATAGCACACAGATATTCTGCCTCGCTTTATAGAGAATACTTGAACATTCACATCAGTTCCTACCCCAGTGGAGCTTAGGCCTGGTACACACCAGAACGATCCTGATTGTTAGTAGATAGTTAGCAGATTGTGTGATGGTCGCACGATCTGTTGGAGCACAAGATCTGCCAACGATCTGCATCCAATCTGATCCCAATCCGATCTGAGTCTGTATCCAGTTGAATGGATCTTTTACAGACTGCAGCAGGTAGGATCTGTAAAACGACTAAACGACAGCGGGGACACGCATTGGATTGAAATCGGATCGGAATTGTAAACATGCCCAATCTACATACAATCTGCATCCAATTGGTCGGAATTGGATCCAGATTGATGGAATTGAGCCCTAATCGTTCTGGTGTGTACCCCCCCTAACAATCTATATTCCCCCCCCCCCCCCAAGCATTGTCAAGGTAGAGAGAGGGTGTGAGGTAGAAGGGGGGAGAGACCGGGAGTGAGAGAGTATGTCATTGAGAAATGAGGAGACAGGGATGAGAGAGAGAGGGCCTGATGTAATGCCACCTGAGTTCAGTGGCAGTAGCATACTTTTTACACCTGGACTAGAAATTGCTGGTTGCTATTGCACAGGGATTTCTAGTCAAAATGAGGTCACCAGCACCTCCTCCAGATAATACCTCTCTCAGGCACAATGAGTGATGGGCAACATCGAGGGCCAGCATGAGCATTACCATGCTGCCCAACACCAATAAGGCATCTCACCCATGTATAATAAGGGGGCATTGGTGTCGTCCAGCATGATTATGTTCATGGTGGCCATTGATAGTGCACTGTCAATGGCCAGCATGAGCATTACCATGCTGCCCAACACCTTAAAGGCATTTATCCCATGTATAAAAAGGGGGCAGTGGTGTTGGCTATCACGTGCGTGCTCATGCTGGCCGTGTTGAAAAACTGTGTATCTGTTATTTTCATGGGGGTTTTTTGCACAGCGTTTGTTTTGTAAAATGGAAATATACTAACCAATTTTTTCCTACATGTTTTTTAACAGACATGTCTGAACAGGAATTCTGGGCTGGGTTCATTGACTTATACAGGCAGAACGAGTGCCTCTGGAAGACCACCAGCAAGGACTTTAACAGCAAAAATGTAAGAAATCTGGCATATCAGCAAATGGTAAATTATGCAAAGGCCCGAAACAGCACTGTCGACATCACTTGGGTCAAGAAGAAGATGCATAATTACCGGACAGTGTTTTTAAAAGAACACAAGAAGTACAAGGAATTGCAACGTTCGGGAGCTGGTGCAGAGGATGTCAGAAAGCCAAAGATCTGGTACTACGATCTGCTCCTCTTTACTCTGGACCAAGATCACGAGGAGCAGTCGCCGACTAACATGGAGCTGGATGAAGTGTTCCCAGAGAGTCCCTTACTGGTAAGTTCTTTCATTTTTTTCAACGATAGTATCATTTTCATGCCATGCAAATATATATATATTTTATTTTTATCTAGGTTAGTTCAGCTGAACTAGAAGTGGACCCCTCACCCAGCTATTCCACCGATCTGGGGGAGAGTTCAGTTGAACATTTATCCCTCCAGCCTCCTCCAAGCACCCGGAGAAGGATGGCTCAAAGGAGGCCCGCTCTAGGACCAAGGGAGGTCAAACAACTTGTAAATGTGGTGTCGGAGTTGCTTAAGAAACAGAGGCAGCCGGATGAATTTGATAGCTTTGGAAGCCTTGTGGCCCTCGAAATGCGCAAAATGTCCGAGAACCAACTCAGACATTTTAAACGCATTTTGTATAGCGTTATGGCGTATTCCTGCAGTAATATGCTGACTGATTACGACAACTTTGTTCCATTCAGAATGCGCAATCCCCATACAACGGCCACGAGCACCGTATCCACCCCAACACTGCCACCCCCTTATGTTCAGCCATCGGTACTTTCTCCGCTTCCCTGTGATTTTCCGGTGGGTGCCAGCCAACCTCTCACCCAAACCAACATTGAAGTCATCTCGGCTTATGGGCATCTTTTGCCCCAGTGACGGTTGTCTACAAGCCATGTGCTCCTTCTTGTTTTCTACGTTCTTTGGAACTTTATCCATCTTCTAATTTGCCCCAATCCGGGCCTACGTTTAATCCACTATTTCAGTTATATGCTATAAAGTTTGAGGTTGCTGAAGTCCTTGCTGTTTCCAGAGGCACTCTTTTCTTTGTATATTTCAGTTATCCCAGCCCAAAATTTTAGATATTTTTGTTTTATAGTTCTATCATAAAGAAAAAAATGTGTTGTGTCTTTTATTTCTTCTGTATGGTTGGGTTAAGGTACTGGGTGGGCAACTGGGTGAAGGTACTATTTAGTTCTACTTTCAATTGTATGTGTGTATTGTGTTTGTTTAACTGTTTGTTTTCTTGTGGAGCTACAGGGCCCAGCAGGCCCTTTGATGCCCCGTAATTGTAGTTTTCCAAGTTCCAGCAGGTGGAGCAGGCTTGCTTGCACTTGTAATTCCATAGGCAAAGACATTGGCAGATTACATTTATGATTAAATATTCCCAAGGCCCCCCACAGACACAATGGTAGTCCTGGAATAGCACCTGGATTCAGCCAATAGTGGTCCAATAGTCCAATGCTGGTTGCTAAAAAAAATAATTTGAATCCCATGTCAAATGTTTCTGCTCAAATTTTTGCAACCAGGACCGTCTCCAATAGCTCGTTGTTGGACATGCTCGGGAGGGGGGACGCCACGTTATTTAATTTTAAAATGTAACTGTCACATTCATGGTGGACACAAAAGCACAACTGGAATTATGGATTGCAAATCACATGTTTCCTGGGACAAAAATCACATCAAAATGCACTTTAAATCCTGTTTAGAAAATTAAATTGCACCCTATTACATTAACCCATTGTGCAGGTTCTTGTATGGCAGATAAACGCAAGGTTCCACCAGATGAAGCCACACATCAATGGGGAGAGTCAGAATCGGCACACGGAGCACATATGAACCCAAAGTGTATCAACACTGCAGGGTTTGCAAACCCACACACCAAGAATCAAAAGTTACAATTAGGCTTCAGTATATGGTCGGGAGAGTGAGTCCTGTATAATCTTTTGCGAGTATGTTTGCAAACCCTGTAATGTGGATACACCATACTAATATGTCTTTAACCCCTTCAGTGGCAGTCCCGGAAATTTTCCAGGCCACGCTGCGGTGCCGCAGCGGGCAGTCCCGGAAAATTTCCGGCCATGCCACAAATCTACAGGTGTGCGCCAGTGGTGCCTGCAGGTGTGCACCACTGGCGCATCACCTCACCGGCGACCCCCACCAGACAGCTCCCTCCTCACCTCCACTGTTGTAAACCCCCCCCCCCCCTCATCGCTCCTGCGATCGTACACCGGAACTCCCCTGCCGCCGCAATTTCTTCGGGAGAGACGACAGCAGGCTCAGGGATGTTCTGCACGGCTCTGGGGACTCGGGATCGCTCAGGTGTTCGCCCGAGCCCCCCCGAACATCCCCGAGCCTGCTGCTGGTCAGTGTGCTTCTATGATTGGCAGCGGCAGGGGAGCTCCGCTAAAGACCGCTGGGGGGGTTCACAGGATGGGAGCGCTGGGAACCATCTACTCCCCATCAGTGGACGTTTTCTGGGACAGGAAAAACCTGTCCTATTTAGGTACTCTTGCCCCAGAAAAACCCACCACTGAATGGGTTAAACATGTCACCCCAATTCTAAAGAATGGACACTATTAAATGGCAAATTAATATTTGCAATTCACACAAAGGGCGGTATGATTCGCCAGGTTTCTATGGCGATTTTGTGCTGTAAGGCGAATTTTTGACTAAAACGGTGAATCACCCTATTCAATGACCAGATGGCGAATACATTTCAAGGTTTTTTTCACCATGATTCACGGAGTAGCAATTGCTATCTTTTTATGGTGAAGTGGAATGTGAACTTTTAAAATAAAGTGTTTTGTTTTTTACAATTGGTGTAAAAAAATCAGGAATTTTATTCTGAGGAGGGGCATGCTATTTTTATTCATGTGCTGTAAGCACATGAATATATATTTAATTAAAAAAAATATATATATATTTTTTTTACACAGACCAGCCAGCAGGGGGCCGGAGCCGAGCCGCTCATTAGATATTCATATATTCACTTCACCCGATCATTACATATGCATGATCGGGTGTAGTGAATATACCCGGTCCCCTGCTGGCACCCCCGGGGGGCAGCCTGTGCTGCCTGGCACCCGGGGAGCCCACCTCCCCCCCACATACGTTCTGGGGCAGGCAAGGAGACTTCCATCTCCCTGCCTGCCGCCGTCCTCGGGCTCCCTGCGGCATCGCCGCAGGAGTTAAAATTTGCCAGTCAGGGGCAGCGAGCCCCTGACTCGTTGAATACTGGAGCCGGCAAGGCTCCGGAACGCGGCGGGCAGTGGCGAATCTGCAGCGAATCCTAAACAGGATTCGCTGCACGTCGCCAGTATTCTCATTGAATACTGCCCAAAGAATTGAAACAAAAAACTTTGCACGTTAATGATGAAGACATCAAGGAAATTTGGAAATGTCAACACTCCATTATCGCTGTCCAGTACACATGGTCTACTGCCATTTAATGGCCCCCACACCATTGATGTAGTGCTGATACTCCTCCCTAACTTCTTTGGCCTGAGCAGACGACACGTGTGGAGCCACTGTTGTCTGTAGGCCACTCCACAGTGTCCTGTATGTAGGGATTGTCATCTGGAATGTGGGCAGTGCTTGGCCCCTGTGGAAGGCAAAGCAGGCCTGCACCACCCAATCTATTTTGTCTCGATGAAGGGGGATAGCTGGAAGCGATAAGGCATTTTCAACCGTCCTGGCCCCATGCGCACACAGTGGGGGTTTCCGAGTACATGGAAACTCTACTGCACGCCCATCTATTGGCGCAGTTTACCGGGATTTTTTGGCATGTGTGTGTAGGCTGTGTCTGTATCCCATGTGTGTGTGACAACTATCTGTGTGTATACTATTTGTCACGATCCGAGCTGTCAGACAGACTTTCCTACCGGCTAAGTGCCTCCGCAGGTTCAGCTTGCGGTCCAGACGTCATCTCTGCCGGCGTCCTGTCTGCCGTGCGCCATCACCGCTGCCATCCTCCAGTCCTCTCAGCGCTGCTGAGTCCGCGGCTGCGTGGCGCACCGCTCTCCTGTCTCCCAGTGACAGTCCCCAGTGCACGGCAATCCACTTGTCCGCCGCCATTGCTCCCAGTATCCAGCATGGCGTGCACAAACACACTTTCCCGCCATAGCAGACATGGGGGCTGCCATGTTCTTCCCAGTCACATGTCTGTACTGTCCAATCCCGTTGGTTCTGATCTCCCTGTCATACCTGCCCGGCCAATCCTGACCACCCAGTGGGTATAAGTATGCAGGGAGCTCTCAGAACCATTGCTAGTGCTTCAGTTGTCTCCAGTGTATGGTCAGCTGTCCTTGTCTCCGTGCAAGTGTATTTCTCTGCTGGTGTTGTCTTCCATGCTGCAGTGTATTCCAGGTTATTCCATCTCCTGTGAAGTCCAGGTTATTCCATCACCTGTGAGCCTGCCTCTTCAGCCCAGCGACCAAGCCTAGCTCCGGGACTCTGGTCCTCCGATGCTCCAGCATCATCCACCATCGATGTTCCCACATCATCATCGTTAGTCCGATATTCCGGATCTCCAGTCCAGCTTCCGTCCGTCATTCCGGACCCACAGTCAAGCTCCAGCTTTCCGTCCGTCATTCCGGACCCACAGCTTCCATATCCGATATCCGGATCCGATGTTCCACCATCGATACCATCCATCACATCTGTAAAGTATTGCAATCTGCATGAACTGTCATTACTCCTGCATACTTTACTGCCTGTACCGTTACAACCTTCTGCATAATAAATCTGGTTGTACTTTTACCTCTGACTGCTTATTGGCTCTGGGTGCACTGTCGCGCAGTTCATGCGCAAGGGTCCTCTCCAACCTCCCCGGTTCAGGTACCGGTCCAGGTCCCCACCAGAGGTCTCAGTCTTGTCAACTAAGCCCCCTGGTGTGACAGTAAGCACTAGACAAATGGATCCAGCCGCAAACCAAGCATCTCCACCCAGCCCTGTACAGCAACTTGCTGTTCGCTTGGATCAGCAAGAGGCTGCGCAGAGCCAAGTGATTCATTGTCTGCAAGATCTGTCTTCCCGGCTGGATAAGCTACAGACCACTCTCAGTGGCCCTGAGCCTGTCAGAGAACTTCCAAGTCCAGTTCATCCTCCTGTAATGGCTGCTGCACCTCGCCTTCATCTGTCTGTCCCCACCAAGTATGATGGGAACCCCAAGACCTGTCGAGGTTTTCTCAATCAGTGTGAGATTCACTTCGAGCTGCAACCCAGCAACTTCCCTACTGAAAGGGTCAAGATCGCCTACATCATCTCCCTCCTGTGTGGAGCAGCGTTAGAATGGGCGTCTCCCTTATGGGAAAGATCTGATGCCATCCTGTCCAATTACAAGGACTTCGTGTCAACATTCCGGCGTATCTTCGATGAGCCTGGGCGATCAGCATCTGCCTCCACTGAACTCCTCCGTCTCAGACAGGGATCCCGCTCCGTCGGGCAATATCTGGTCCAGTTCCAGATTCTGGCGTCTGAACTCTCCTGTTGTGATGGGTCCTTATACGCAGCTTTCTGGCATGGCCTATCCGATCGTATTAAGGATGAACTCGCTACCAGAGACTTACCCTCAGGTCTAAGTGACCTTATTTCATTGTGTATCACAGTAGACCTACGCTTCAGAGAAAGGGCTGTAGAACATCACAAAAGCACTCCAGTTAAAGTGCCAACTCCTCCGCCTTCTTTACCCACTGCTCCTGCGGTCCATTCCAAAGAAGAACCAATGGAGATAAACCGTTTCCGTTTGTCTCCAGGAGAACGTCGACGTCGACGGTTGGCACAGCTCTGCCTGTATTGTGCCGATCCTGCACATCAAATTTCTGCATGCCCAAAGCGTCAGGAAAACTCCTCCTCCTAGCCCGTCAAGGAGAGGGTAGGCTAGGAGTAATTAAGTCCTCTCCATCAGCAACTGATTGTGTCCTTCCAGTTTCCCTACAAGTTGGTCAGCATTTCAAGACTGTCTCCGCAATTCTTGATTCCGGTGCCGCTGGCAACTTCGTTACTGCAGAACTGGTCCGCAAGTGGGGGTTACCCACTGAAAGTCTTTCCAAGACTGTCTTCCTTACTGCTGTGGATGGCAGTAGGATTCCTGATGCGACAGTCTCCCGCAGAACTTTGCCACTTACAGTAAAAGTGGGAGTCCTGCACACTGAACTTTTGTCCTTCCTGGTTTTACCCCGAGCCACTCGTGCTCTGGTTCTGGGTTTACCCTGGCTCCGTCTTCACAATCCTCGTCTTGATTGGAAGACATCAGAAATCCTTTCCTGGGATCCTTCCTGCTCCGGTACCTGTCTCCAAAAGGTACTCCCAGCTCGTCATTCTTCAGCCGATGCAGCAGACCTTCCGCCTCTTCCCTACCAAGAGTACTCAGATGTATTCAGCAAGTCTGGCGCTGATGTCCTACCTCCTCACAGACCGTGGGATTGCCCTATCGAACTTATCCCAGGCAAAGAATCACCCAGAGGTAGAACCTATCCTCTCTCCCTTCCAGAGACTCAAGCCATGACCAATTACATCAAGGAAAATCTGGCAAAGGGATCTATCCGTCCTTCGACTTCTCCTGCTGGCGCAGGATTCTTCTTCGTCAAGAAGAAGGATGGAGGCCTACGTCCCTGCATTGATTATCGCGGCCTCAATGACATTACAGTAAAGAACCGATATCCGTTGCCCCTCATCACCGAGCTATTTGACCGTGTCAGCGGTGCAACCATCTTTACGAAACTCAATCTGAGGGGTGCATACAATCTCATCCGCATACGAGAGGGCGACGAGTGGAAGACGGCGTTTAATACCAGAGACGGCCACTATGAGTACCTCGTCATGCCCTTCGGGCTCAGCAATGCCCCAGCCGTGTTCCAGCACTATGTCAATGAGATTTTTTGGGACATTCTGTATCGTCATGTAGTTGTATATCTCGATGACATTTTAATCTACGCCAATAACATCACAGAACATCGTTATTGGGTCAAAGAGGTTCTGTCCCGGCTGCGAGCTAATCATCTCTACTGTAAACTGGAGAAGTGTGTCTTCGAGGTGACGTCTATACCCTTCCTAGGGTACATTGTCTCCGGTTCCGGTCTTCAAATGGATCCAGGAAAACTGCAGGCCATCCAAGATTGGCCAATTCCCTCTTCGCTGAAAGGTATTCAACGTTTGCTGGGTTTTGCCAATTATTACAGAAAATTCATTCGTCATTTCTCGTCTATTGTGGCTCCCATCACTGCCTTAACGAAAAAGGGGTCTAATCCAGCGAAGTGGCCGGCAGAAGCCATCGAAGCCTTCCATCTGTTGAAACAGAGGTTCACTTCCCCTCCTGTTTTAAGACAACCTGATACCACCTTGCCCTTTATTCTCAAGGTTGATGCCTCCTCCGTGGGTGTTGGGGCAGTCCTCTCGCAGAAAGCGCCCGATGGTCGTCTTCATCCCTGTGGGTTCTACTCCCGTAAGTTCCTGCCTGCAGAGCGTAACTATGCCATCGGGGACCAAGAGCTTCTCGCCATCAAGTTGGCATTAGAAGAATGGAGATATCTTCTAGAGGGCGCTGTTCATGAGATCACAATTATCACAGACCATAAGAATCTTCTGTATCTCAAGTCTGCTCAATGTTTAAATCCTCGTCAAGCCAGATGGACACTTTTCTTTTCCAGGTTCCGTTTCAAGCTGTCGTTCTGTCCAGGGACACAAAACCGAAAAGCTGATGCCCTTTCCCGCTCATGGGAGCAAGAAAGTGAGTCTAAGTCCACACATCAACATTTCATTATTGATCCAGTGGCCTTCTCCGCAACGAGAGTTTCAAATCTCACGCCCCCTACAGGGAAAAGATATGTAAAGCCAGCTCTAAGAAAGAAGTTGCTCTGTTAGGCGCATTCTTCAAAATTCGCTGGCCATGCAGGCATTCAGAAAACTTACGAGTTTATCACCAGGTCCTACTGGTGGCCGTCCCTCAAACAGGATGTACAGGACTTTGTTTCCTCTTGTGCTAAATGTGCTCAGCACAAGACCAGTCGTCAGTCTCCTCCTGGGCAATTGATGCCACTGTCAGTGCCACATCGTCCTTGGACGCATATCTCTATGGACTTTGTAACTGATCTTCCAGAGTCTGACAAATTCACCACCATCTGGGTGATTGTTGACCGGTTCACCAAGATGGCTCACTTCCTTCCCCTCACCGGTCTTCCGTCAGCTTCCAAGCTGTCCCAGCTCTTCATCAAAGAGATATTCAAGCTTCATGGACTGCCTCTTGAAATCATCTCCGATAGAGGAGTCCAATTCGTAGCCAAATTCTGGCGAAGCCTGTGCTCCCTGCTTCAAATCAAGTTAAAGTTTTCCACAGCCTACCACCCTCAAACCAATGGCCAAACGGAGAGGGTGAATCAGGACCTTGAAGCATTTCTCCGCACATATGTCTCTTCTTCCCAAGATGACTGGGCTCAACTCCTTCCATGGGCAGAGTTCTGCCATAATAACCAATATCATTCTTCATCAAATGTCACTCCATTCCTTGCCAACTATGGGTTTCATCCTCGAGTTCCTGACTTCACTCTGCAACCTGTGTCCTCTGTTCCAGCGGTCGACACGACCATCCGGCAATTCGTCAAATCCTGGAAGCTCATTCGTTCTTCACTCCTGAAAGCTTCAAGCAGGTACAAAAAATTTGCCGACAGGAAACGCAGAGCTGTGCCAGCCCTCCGTCCAGGAGATTGTGTCTGGTTGTCAACCAAGAATCTTCGATTGAGAGTGCCATCGATGAAGTTCGCTCCCCGATATATTGGTCCTTTCCCAGTTGAGCGAGTCATCAATCCAGTAGCTTACAAGCTCAAATTGCCGCCCTATTTGAAAGTGCCAGCTACATTCCACATTTCGCTGCTCAAGCCGCTGGTTCTGAATCGCTTTCATTCCAAGCTCCCCAAGGCTCCTAAGGTTTGCACCCAGCGTGGAACAGAATATGAGGTCAGTAAAATCTTGGACTCTCGCATCCGATATGGTCGTCTGCAATATCTGATCGATTGGAAGGGCTACGGCCCCGAAGAACGATCATGGACCAATGCCATCGATGTCCATGCTTCCAGACTCATCCGGGCGTTCCACTCCAAGTTTCCCCGCAAGCCTAAAAGGTGTCCTGGGGCCACCCTTAAAGGGGGGGGGGGTGCTGTCACGATCCGAGCTGTCAGACAGACTTTCCTACCGGCTAAGTGCCTCCGCAGGTTCAGCTTGCGGTCCAGACGTCATCTCTGCCGGCGTCCTGTCTGCCGTGCGCCATCACCGCTGCCATCCTCCAGTCCTCTCAGCGCTGCTGAGTCCGCGGCTGCGCGGCGCACCGCTCTCCTGTCTCCCAGTGACAGTCCCCAGTGCACGGCAATCCACTTGTCCGCCGCCATTGCTCCCAGTATCCAGCATGGCGTGCACAAACACACTTTCCCGCCATAGCAGACATGGGGGCTGCCATGTTCTTCCCAGTCACATGTCTGTACTGTCCAATCCTGTTGGTTCTGATCTCCCTGTCATACCTGCCCGGCCAATCCTGGCCACCCAGTGGGTATAAGTATGCAGGGAGCTCTCAGAACCATTGCTAGTGCTTCAGTTGTCTCCATTGTATGGTCAGCTGTCCTTGTCTCCGTGCAAGTGTATTTCTCTGCTGGTGTTGTCTTCCATGCTGCAGTGTATTCCAGGTTATTCCATCTCCTGTGAAGTCCAGGTTATTCCATCACCTGTGAGCCTGCCTCTTCAGCCCAGCGACCAAGCCTAGCTCCGGGACTCTGGTCCTCCGATGCTCCAGCATCATCCACCATCGATGTTCCCACATCATCATCGTTAGTCCGATATTCCGGATCTCCGGTCCAGCTTCCGTCCGTCATTCCAGACCCACAGTCAAGCTCCAGCTTTCCGTCCGTCATTCCGGACCCACAGCTTCCATATCCGATATCCGGATCCGATGTTCCACCATCGATACCATCCATCACATCTGTAAAGTATTGCAATCTGCATGAACTGTCATTACTCCTGCATACTTTACTGCCTGTACCGTTACAACCTTCTGCATAATAAATCTGGTTGTACTTTTACCTCTGACTGCTTATTGGCTCTGGGTGCACTGTCGCGCAGTTCATGCGCAAGGGTCCTCTCCAACCTCCCCGGTTCAGGTACCGGTCCAGGTCCCCACCAGAGGTCTCAGTCTTGTCGACTAAGCCCCCTGGTGTGACAGTGTTTTTGTAGGCTTTGTATGTATACTATGTGTGTTCTCGGCTGTTTGTATGAATACTAGTGTGTGTGTCAGCTGTCTGCATGTATTCTATATGTCTGTTGGCTGTGTTTATGTCTACTACTATGTGTCGCCTGTATGTATACTATGTGTTTGTGTGTGTCGGGTATGTATACTATGTGTGTTTGTATGTGTCGGCTATTTGTATATATGTACTATATGCATTTGTATGTGTCGGCTATGTGTATGTATACTATATGCATTTGTGTGTCGGCAATGTGTATGTATACTATGTGTGTGGATGTAAATTAGCAGCCCTCACATACTCTTAAATCACTGATATACAAGGACCAGTGCAGCATATAACATTTCAATCATATCCAAAGATGGTTAATAAGCCAAAACTTAATATACTGCACTGGTCCTTGTATATAAGTGATTTAAGATGCCCGAGATTTTTTACCCCCGACGCCCGCGATGCCAATAGCGGGCGCCGTTCTAGGTAAAGAGTACCATTACGTTACTACTACATTCATTACACATATTAACCCTTACATCATGTGAACATAACATACATCTATATACAGTATGTACATTTTGCTAATTAAAAATATTCTAAACAATTTACACATATACTGTTTAATGTAAAAAAAAAACACAGACAACTTCTAACTATTTACAACTATTTATTAATAATTTTATAAACTTTTTTAAACGAAAATTATAAACAAAAATTCACATTAGCAGGTCCGTGAGGTCTTGGATACCCTTACATGAGCACGTCATCCCTTTCTTCCAGGATACAGATTAACTACACTGGTTCAGTGGAACTTAAAATCCATCTGAAAGCCATCCCCACAACCTGTGTCATTAATATGTGTCCAGGATGAAAGGGATGGTTTGGCCACCCTATCTAACCCCTAAGTGTGTCTGTTGCTACCCATTTTGTTTTATGACTTTATAGTATTTTAAAACACAATTGAATCACCAGTGCTACATAGCAAATAGTAGATGACAAAAGGAATAATGATTCTTTATGTATACATACCAATTTCGGGTGCCTGCACCACCTCACAGGCCTCCTCATCCTCCTCTTCATCTGGGGCCTCCTCAGCTGGCACCTCCTCCACTGGCACCACTTCCGCCTCCACTGCCCACACCTCCTCCTCCACTTCCTCCCTTTCCTCTGCCACCTCCTCCTCCACTTCCTCCCTTTCCTCTGCCACCTCCTCCGCCTCACTTCCTCCGCCATCCCTTCTTCAAACACCACCTCCTCGTCCATTGTTTCTGCGGCCTCCTCCTGGGCCTGGGACGCCTCTGCCTCCTCTCGGGCCTGTCTTGCTCGTTCCCGTGCTGTGTTTGAGAAAAAACAAAAAAGTGCCAATTAGGGGTCATTTGGACAGATGTATTAAGCCTTAACAAGCTATAAATCCAAAGGTTATAAGTAGAGATAAATGTACAGCCAATCAGCTCCTTACTGGCTTTTAGAAAACACAGGCTGTAACATGGCAGTTATGATGTGACATTTGGGCCATTGTAAGCATGACAAACAATAATCCTACACAATTACATATTTTATCACCATTACAGGGTGTCAAACAGGAAGTACCACACATATAGTGTATGCCATGTTTAACTCATGGATCAGGCAGGTTACCTTATTTGTTTAAAAAAGGTCATGTAAGCAATATTGTACAATTGGGCATTTAATGGGTAAACACTTACATCGAGCAATGCTGGCCCGTATTTGCTGGAGCTTTTCTGGCTGGCGCCGCCTCAGATCCGACCATCGCCGCTCCAGCTGTGCGATGGTCCTGCGCACCTGGGTGCGTGCGAATATGCGCCTGCGGACTGCGGCATACGCCTGGCGCTTTTGCCTATTAGTGATGAAGGGCCCCGCACGCCCCAGCCTGGTCTCCATAATGGAGACCAGTGTCCTAAGCTCAGAACAGCAGCCAGATGGGCCATCTACATCAGGCCAATCGGCAGCTGGCCCATCTTCAGCCTCAGCAGAATCATTGGGAACACAACAGGTGGCTTCCCAACAGAGTAGCCTGGCCAGCACGAGTACAGCGACAGGTGGCCGTGGCAGTGGCGGTGCCAGTGGCCGTGGCCGAAATAGGGCAACAGAGGAACCAAGCAGCAGAAACATGGCATTCGAAGCGCAGGAGCTTGCCATCCTGGTACCCCGCGCACGGGATTGGATTGAGTGTCCACAGGACAGGTTGACACACACAAGGAGATGGAAGATCTGGGAGGACATAACGGCGGAGATTAATGCGGTTGCTCCACAAGTTCGTGAGGCGAAGCACGTTAAGAAGAGGCAAGTTCATGTGTGTTACATTTGAGCACTACAAGACCAGTAATGTTTACATTAGATGTTAGATGGAGTTGGTCAATGGCCGGTCACGTTGCTTGGAGGCACAGACATGTTTGCCATGTCATTTAATTGATAGTTATTGTAGGGTGAGTGTGAGTGTATCTTCTAAGGGTTGGTTTTCGAATTTAATACAATGTAAGTTTGGTGTCATGAAGCACATGTTGTAATCTATTGCAGATTGCAATGGGTGCTACAGCAAACATGAGGAGTGACATGTATTAATATGTCAACTTTGATTGCAGGTGGCACGACTTCAAAACCAACCTCAAGAAGAAATTGACCCAGCGGTGGGAACACAGCCACACCTCTGGGACTGGCCCCATGCCATCAAAGCTGAAGCTCACCCCCCTGGAGGAGATGGCAGAGTGCTGCATTGCAGTCGAGGAGGTCCAGGGGGTGAGCACCATGGACAGCGAGTCCCCAGCGGAAGTCATGGCTTCTTTTCTTGAAGGTAATTATTTGCCATGCCATAAGTAGCTGGTCCTAATTTTGCATGGAATGTGTTGTAATTGTAATGTTCTCTTTCACCAGCATCCCCACCGCTTGGGCCAGAATCTCTTGAGGTTGAGGAGTCTGTGCCACCTGCCACCAGTACCAGGCCCGTGCAGCAGCAGCCACCGGCCGAGGCTAAATTGGACAGGTGGGTGCAGGTGCTTTCCCATATTCAGCAGCAGGGAGAGTCGGCATCAGAGCGGGTGTGTAGGACCGAGGAGGTCTTGCAGGGTTTGGTCAGCAGCCACCAGACTATCGCTGGGAGCCTGCAGGCTATGGCTGCCACCCAGCAATCAATTGCTGCTAGCCTGCAGGTGCTGGCTGATCAAGCCCTGCGGCAAAATGACCTCCTCCTCCACCATAATGAGCTTATGGTGGAGCTAGTTGCCAGCAATAGGGTCCTATTGTCATCCGTTTCATTTTATTTTATAAGTTCATGTAATAAATGTTTTTTTTTTTCCCCCAAATGTGTGGTTTAATTGATACATGTAGAAGTGACATGTGTATTTGTATTATTAATATTAAGTTGTGTCCATTATTTGCAGTGTAAAAGTGTGTGAAAAGTGCAGCATATATGTGTTTAGTAATGGTCCATTTAAGCTGCAATGGTTCCAATTGAAGCACTGACAAGCGTGTAATTAACAAGTAATGAGTAAAGGAGTGGATTGTATTGTGTTCAGCTGACATTGGTTGTAGTGATTAGGCGTTCCGATTGCCTAGCGCATGAACGAGTGGTGTCCGCAAAGCAATACTTGCTTATGGACACCGCATATTTCTTGGCTTTTTGTTCGCGTGCATTCGGTGTGCTGTCCGAATGCACGCCTACCAAAATAAGTGCACTCCCCCGTGTCCGCCCATGTTTCCGCCCAGTTTAGCCCACTTTGAAACTACGCCCCTGTGTAGTTCCGAATGACGCCCATAATACGCCCATATTTCCCGAGTGATTGCGGTGCACATTTCTGTACGGGATTATTGAGTACAAGTACGCAGACCATGTGTGGCACATGCGCATAGCGTTCCCCACGCATGCGCAGACGGCTAAAAAACGCCATCCGAAAGTATTCGGAAATGTACGCACCGACCAGAATAATGCCCCTAGAGTGCTATTTTAACCCTTTGAGTGCCAACGTTGCTGTGAGAGATCCTCAAAATATTAATTAAAAGTACCAGCGTCACTCGCAGCGACTGTTCATTTTTTGGGTGCAATATGTAACTAAACTTGAATTCATTATCAATTAATTTAGTATTAGTATTCATTTAGTATTTGTATTTATAGTAAAAGAATAGCAGATATTTTGAGGATCGGGATAAGGCTTTTTCCTAATGCCCAGTACACACTGTACAATATGCGGCCAATATCATTGTCGATAGCGGTGGTTCTGTGAAATGAATGATCCGCTGGTTAAACACTGAACTATATTGTTAATGATATTGTTTAGTGACATCACCAGGACTGCATGTTCAGCTGAGAGTTCAGACAGAAATAGATAATATGTGCACCCACTGGCAAAGGTTTAAATATTAGAAAAACACTTACACAGCAATCAAATTGAACGACAATTCGTAATCATAGACATTATGTGAAAGACTCAGAGAACAAAGAAATACTATAGTACAATATTGTCTAGGAACTTAAAAATTGTTTAATTTACACAGTCCACTCACATATAAGTGAGTTAAAAGCGCATATCAACCAAATCTTTTTCTGTTTCTCTGTCTTCCCTTTTCAACCATGTACTTAGATATCTATAGGGACTTGATAGATAGAAAGATGGATGGTGCAATACTGTTTGATTAAATCAGATCACAATTTATTGGTACATGCACAATTGAGCAAAAAAAACAAAACAAGCATGTAACCCAATGGGTGATGGATCCATTAATGCTGGACTGAGAGGGTTCATCTCATAAGTGAATTCATCGCCGGAGACCACAGATGGTAGGAAATCCACAGTTCCATTCGGTGGTGATTAGTTGCTTAAGCTCGCTTTCGGTCTAAGTAAAGGCCCCCATACATTAGGCCGACTTATCCTAAGGACAAGTTGGACCCAATTCTCCAAGCCGCCCGGCAGCTCCCCGGGAGGCTCACATACAATTGAGGACTTGATGTGTTATTTTTTAGATATGATAAATCACATGCGATTTATCACATCTAAAAAAAAAACGGGGAGCTGCAGTGGGGTCGGGCGGCGGCAGCTTTCAAATGAGTGGTCGGCGGGGGTGCCGATGAACAAGCAGTGCCGGTGGTAAAACAGTGGGGCGGGCTGTCACTCTGCAGCTGGCGGGCAGCGGTGATCAGTGTCCACAGCACCGCAGCAGGTGGGCAGCAGCAGCAATTACAACTTTAAAAACAAAAGTGTCAAATGACTCTCCGGCTCTTGGTTGGCTGAGATAGAGCACTCAGCCAATCAGTGGCAGCGGTAGGAGGCCGCTGATTGGCTGAGAGTGCTCTCTCAGCCAATCAATAGCCAGGCAGTCATTTGACACTTTATTTTAAAGTTGTAATTGCCGCTGTTTCCCGCCCACTGCGGTGCTGTGGACACTGATCACCGCTGCCTGCCCGCTGCACAGTGACAGCCTGCTGAAGATCCCCGCCGCGGCTGCACTGCTTCCTCATGGGTACTTGGGGTACCCCCTTCACTCATTCAAGAGCCGCCATTGCCCGCCCGCTGCAGGAGGTCGGACGTGATCGTACATGCTGCACGTCCGACCTCCTGATCCGGTCCGATGCGCATGGCACCGTGCATCGGATCGGATCAAATGTCAAACACTTGCGGTCTTGGTCCGATTTCACGCGATTTATCGGCCCAAGTGCCGAAATCACATAATGTATGGGGGCCTTAAGCCCTTCCTCAGAATCATAGCTGCGAAATGAATGGTCCGCTGGTTAAACACTGAACAATATTGTTAATGCTATCGTCCAGTAACATCACCACGACTGCATGTTCAGCTGAGAGAAGTTATCGTTAAAGATCCGCAGAAGCGCATTGTTAATGATATAGTGGGTACACACTGAATGATATGCAATAATATATAGTTATAAGGCATATAGTTAATGCAAAAAAAAAGGGGGGGGGGGGGGATTTGCAGGGTCCATACATCCTCCTGCAATCTGATTGCTCAATCACCTGTGTTATCTTCCATTCAGTATGCTACTGAGACAGTGTGCAGCATGTTGGTGCCTGGGTAGCAGACAGAGAATGATGCCCAGCCATTCTAATTTGATTGACCACTTAACATTACAGTGTTCTGACCCTACTACACATGTAAATATCTCTGGGAAATGGCTTGGCAGACATTTTTCCACCAATTTCCGTTCCGTTGCTGCTGCCAGCAGCAGCTCAATACTGTATAGCCTGAGCACCAGAGCGCTCAGACTCTACTCTGCATGTACAGATCTCCAGAAAAATGGCGTGACAGCCATTTCTCCAGTGGTTTCTGCAGCGCTGCTGCTGTCGTGGTACCCTGGAGGGTAAGTGGGTGCAGCATGTGCACCTGCACCTATAATAAATATGCTAAGAATGTGTGTTCTTATTAACAAATGTTTGGGGGGGTTTTCTGCATGACATACAGTATTTGGGAAAAAAAATACAACACAAACTATTTTTTTCTATGAATGAAATAGACCTTTAACAACTATTTCAAACGGTATCATACATTTGTTTTTTGCAAAAAAAAAAAGTTATAGAAATGTGAACATTGGGCCTGGTTTAGCGTAAGCTCCTTGGAGCAGGGCCCTGTTCCCTTCTGTTCGCCTTGCCCTCTTCTCTTTTACATCAATTACACCTCTCTTACCTTATTACAGCTCTCTTACCTTATTACAGCTCTCTTACCCATCTACCATCTTTACCCGCATCTCTTATCACTTGTGTTCATTCATTTCTACCGCTGATTTCTTATCCCTTCTAGAATGCAGACTGATCCTCTGCTGCCCTACATCTCAGCTGTGTTGTGTACTAAGAACTGTGCTGCTAATTGTTACCTGTGCTCAGGGGCGTAACTAGAACTTGGTGGGCCCCATAGCAACATCTTGAAAGGGCCCCCCCAACCTTGAGAGAGAGACAGAGAGAGAGAGAGAGTCAGAAAGACAGAGAGAGAGACAGAGAGAGGGATTCAGTACTGAATCCCGGTGGTCGGGATCCCGGCGTTCAGAATCCCGACACCGGAATCCCGACAGCCGAAATGCCGACAAGAGGGGGACGTGGATCGCCCCCCCTTACGGGCTCGCTGCGCTCGCCACGCAGCGGGTCCGGTGCCTCGCTACGCTCGGCACACTAATGTGGGGGGAGAATGTGTCGGGATTTCGGCGGTCGGGATTACGGCGTCGGGATTCTGAACGCCGGATCCCGACCGCCGGGATTTTAACTGCATCCCAGAGAGAGAGAGAGACAGAGAGAGACATAGTTGGGAAATGGGATTGTCAGATATTCAGGAAGAGAGCGGGAGAAAAAAAAGAGAGAGGCTGTCGGAGCGAGAGAGAGAGAGACACACACACACTGTCAGATAGATAGAGGTGTGTTAGGGACAGAGACTGGAGAGAGACAAAAGAAAAGGGCTGACAATTTCAGGCAGATGGGGAGTCATCTTGCACATGCAGCAGAGAGCAAGGGGGTGGTGGGCATACGCAGGGCAACAAGTAGGGGGGGGGGGGTCAGGCTCTGCAGACACATGCTTGGGGGCAGGCTTTGACTTGTGGGGGGGGGGCATTAGCAAGACAACATGGGGTGGTCAGGCTTTGCAGGAACACCCTGGAGAGTGGGGGGGGGGGGGTGGGTGGGGCAGATGGCAGGTTGTGAAGTGCTGGGGGGGACATCAGCGGTGCAGAAAGGGGAAGTCAGGCTCTGCAGACACAAGAGGAGAGTAGGGCATCAGGCTGAGATATGCGGGGGTGAGGCATCAGCAAAATAAATAAGGGGGGGTCAGGCTGCAGAAAGTTATGCAGAAAGAGCTGGGGTAGGGCTCTGCACATACCTGCATACACAAGCTGGAGAGCGAGAGAAGGGGGCCATCAGCAGCTGAGGGAAGCAGCCTGTGTGATCCACATGCCGCTGCTTTGAATCCGGCATGAGGCTACCCCGGCACTCCCCACCGCCCGCCTCCCTCTACCTGTTCAGGTAGCCGTAGAACTCGCTGGAACGTTTATTTTTTTCAGTCTTCCGGTGGGCAGTGGCACACCGCTGGCTCTGCGGCGCTGCGCTTGGGTCCCGTCTGTCATGTCGGGACTCGGTACTGTACAGGGCTGACTGCACAAGCCCCAACAAATAGAAAACAGAAAAGGCAGCTGCGGCACTGCTGAGTGCCGACCTGTCTATATTCTGCCTAATTCACTACCCGCCCCGAACTCGGTACCGCGGCTACATTATCAATTTAAAAAAACAAAGTATTTTAATTAAAAAAGGGTGCAGGGGATTGCCTGCTGGGCCCTCGGGCCCCCCCAAGCCCCGGGCCCCATAGCAGTTGCACCCCCTGCACCCTCCATAGTTTTGCCACTGCCTGTGCTGTTTTTGTTCTTCAGTTACTGATATGTTTAGTTCTGTGTACCCTTTATTCAGTGCTATTTTTGTAGGAAAATTGGTTCAAGAACTGTGGGCAGAGCAGAAGTGGGCAGTGATGTGGGTGGAGCTTCCAAAGGGGCAAGGCATACACTTTTTTTTACATATAATGCTTTCAGCTGTGCCATATATACACAATGCCCCTAGCAGTGCCATATATACACAAATTGCCACCATCAGTGTCAGTTACACAATGCCTCCAATACCCGTAGTAATGCCAGAAATACAATGCCCCCAGCAGTGCCAGATAAACAATGCCCCCCCCAGCCAGTGGTTCATGTGTAAAAAAATACTCAGCTGTACTGTACGCGCGCCAAAGGCATATAACAAAAAAAAATGGGTGTAGCCATATGCCACATGGGGTACGGCCAATGGAAATGGGGGTGTGATACACATATGCCCCCAATAGCGCCAGATATACATATGCTCCCAATAGGTCCAGAGACGCATATGCCCCCAATAGTGCCAAATACATATATGCCCCAACAGTGCCCGTTATGCCCCGAGAGTGCCAGAAACCCATATGCCCCCAATGTGCCTGTATTTCCCAGAAGCAGCACAACTAACCGTTGTTGCTCCTGCTGCCACCGTTTACTGCTGCCGTCAGCTGTATATGGCCAGGCCGTGCCGCCTCTGGGTGTCCCACTTTCCTCTCCCCCTGGCGAGAGGGACTCCATCAAACTGGGACTTGCTTGCTTCTCTCGCGCACCCACGTCTCAGGCTCTGGGCGGCGGGAACCTGCACATCTCTGCTTCAGGGAGACGGGCAGGGTTAGGAGGGAGGGGGGGGGGGCTCAATGATGGCGGGGGAGGTGGCAGATGGCTCTGTCGCCACGGGGTGAACATGCGTCTCGTGCGCACGCTCCCTCTGCTGACAGCTGGCGGGGGCTGGCGATGAAAGCCCCTGCAAGAAAGAGCGGCGCTCCATCTGTAAGTAGCGACAAGGGTGGAGGTGGACCATTGCAGGGGCGGTGATGTTGCATTTTGTGAGCATTCCAAACAGCGCAAGCATGTCCGAACCGTTTGGGGGGAGTGATGTGTTAGCTGCAAAACATACACTGTTGCTGCAACCCAAAACATGGCTGACCTGCACTTAGCTTTGCAGCTATACTGCACAGCCAGGGAACAGCAAGCGATGTGCGGGTGCTACGCTGTATGCTCGCACAATATTTATTTATTATTATTTATTAACAGTTTCTTATATAGCGCACACATATTCTTTACAGAGGATATTTGAACATTCACATCAGTCCCTGCCCCAGTGGAGCTTACAATCTATAATCTATATTCCCTACCACATGTACACATATATTAATTCATCTTGGGAGGAAACCGGAGTACCCAGAGGATACCCACGCAAGCACAGGGAGAATATACAAACTCTGCACAGTTAGGGCCATGGTGGGAATCAAACCCATGACCTCAGTGCAGTGCCAGATTAAGCCTTCGGGGGGCCCGGGGTACTTTAGACCGGGGGGCCCCCTTGCACTTGTCATTACTGGCCGCACACTGCATGGGAGAATATTATACTGTCAAAACACAGAGTAAAGGCAGATTAAACTTGGTCAATGGTTAACTGCAGGGGATATATATACACACACACACACACACACACATCACATGAAAAGCCTGTGTTTGTCCATCTGCCCCTTACTCTGGAGGAGACCTCACAGTCCTAGTGCTGCCTCTGATTATAAGGGTGTGGTATGACTCACGGACAGTCGGGATCCTGACAGTCATTATCCCGACGTCGGGATCCCGACTGCCTGGCCTCAGACAGCGTGGCCAGCACAACAAAGCCCCTTGCGGGCTACGCTCGCCACCTATTCTATTCTCCCTCTATGGGGGTCGTGGACCCCCACGAGGGAAAATAGCCGTCGGGAACCCGGCCGTCGGTGTTTTAACAGTCGGGATCCCGACGTCGGGTTATTGACTGTCGGGATCCCGACTGTCGGGACCCCGTCCGGCACTCGATTATAAACCCTCCCATGACTAAGCTGCTGCTGCTGCTGTTCTCCATGGACCTGAGAAGCATGTAATGAGCTCCACCAATCAGAGCTCAGCACAAACCTCTCAGCCTCTGCCCTCTGGTGCAAAGTGTCATGGGACTTAGTCAACTCCCAGTAATGCACTGCACACTTGTGCAATCAGTGTGCCTTGGCTCCCGATGCTCAGCACCATTAATCATTGTCACATTGGCAGATAGGTGAAGCTGCAGCACTACCCCACCCATGCACAAAACCTTTAGCTAAAAAAAAAATATATATATTTTTTTAAAAATACATTCCAACCACAGGGGGCCCCTAGCTAGAGGGGGGCCCAGGGGCACTGACCCCTTGTGCCTCCATTATAATCCGGCCCTGCCTCAGTGCTGTGAGGCAGTAATGGTAACCAGTACACCGTCCAATTTGCCGTGCTGTACAATTTTTTTAAATTCATGGAAAGGGGTAAATTTACTAAAGCTTCTAAAAATATTAAGGGCCAGATTCTCTAAGCTTCAAAAGTGATAAAATGGAGAGTGATAAACAGCCAGCCAATCAGCTCCTGTCTGACATTTGACATCTGACACAGTCTGTGACATGGCAGGCAGGAGCTGATTGGCTGGCTGTTTATCACTCTCCATTTTATCACTTTTGAAGCTTAAGCTGTGTACACACAGGGGCGATAGGGGCTGAAATCGCTGGGAATATGGTCGCTGGCGACCATATTGCCAGTGATGGAAGTGTGCCCCAGCTATAAATCGCCGGGTGCGCGCTCCCGTTTTCAGCCCAAGCTCCTGCGACCAGCTGATAACCTCTGCGGCTCCCCCGGCAGAGGTTCCCTTTCATCAGCGACCATCTCTGGTCGCTGATGAAAAGGAGACACTGGGCAATATATTGCTCAGCAATGTATTGCTAGCAATATATTGCTGAGCAATATATCTCCCCCGTGTGTACGGGGCTTTAGAGAATATGGCCCTAAATGAGGTGATGATGCCCAAAGCAACCAATCAGATCTTGTCTATCATTTCTCTATTGCATCCAGAAAATTATAGCTATAATCTGATCGGTTGCTATGGGCAACATCACCTCTTTTAATTTTTAGAAGCTTTAGTTAATTTACCCCTTAAATGTTTTACATTAAGTAACAAACTGTTTTAACAATCACTTGGTGTAGTACAACATCCATGGTCACTAGGTGGTGCTACAGCCATGAGCCATCACTCAACGTCCTTGTTAAATGTATTTATGTAAAAAAAAGACATAGGGTGACATTTAATGGAATGCGATTTTTAGTAACAGTTGAAATCGCACCTTATTGCACTTTTTTAAATCACTTTTTTTCCCTCCAAAACCGATTATTTAATGGGATGCGAAAATGCTCCCAAAAAGTGCGGTGAAGTGCGAAGAGATGCGATGTGGTGCGATTTTATGACATATAAATGTGCGATTTCCGCTGCCAGTCATGGGCGATTTTCTGACCAACCGGAATGCGAATATCAACACTGCCTCCGCATGCCAAATAACCCCCTAACCTATTGGCCCACCTAAGTCCCCTACAATATGCATCACACCCCCTATATAAAGGGACACAGGTGCTATTTTGACCTTTCAAAGGGAGGAAAAAGCATGGAGAGGAGGAATGTCTGGGAGAGGAGTGGCAGTGAGCGGAGGTGGCAGAGGGAGCAGTGGCACAGTCACAGCCAGCAATGCCACAGGAGCCAGGGGGAGAGACAGCAGAGGCACAAGAAGAGCCAGCAATGTGAGAGGGAGAGGCAGCAGTGTGCCAGGCAGCATGGCCAGCTCAACGCCTGGGCCAGCCCGGACCCCGGAGGAGCAGGCACAACAGGAGGAGGTGAGGAGGAGGAGGGTGAGCCTGCCCTGGAGGAGGAGTGGGACATGGCTGCAGAGGAGGTGGAGGAGGAGGCAGAAAGTGGCAGCACCCAAAGTGGCCGTAAGGTGCGATTTACCAATGAGGAATATGTGGCCCTTGTCCGTTCCATAGTCCCTGTATTTGACAGGCTGCTGGGGAAGCATCACAATAGGACCACTGTGCAGTGGAAGAGGGCCATGTGGGAATCTATCACTGGCGCAGTCAATGCTGTTAGCACCCACAGAAGAAGTGTTACAAATGTCAAGATGCGCTTTCATGACATTAAAACCCAACTGAAAGCCAAGATGGCCACCGAAAACAAAGAGGCCAGCCGCACTGGAGGAGGCACCACCCAACCCGTGACATATACCTGCTATGAGAATGATCTCAAACAAGTTGTCACACCAGAGGTCCTTCCTGGGCTCCATGAGGCGGACACGGATAGGCCACCAACGCCACCCCAAGCTGGTAAGTGTCATCATTGCAATGTTTTATAACTGTAATGCTCTCTTGTAATGTTTGCATAATAATAGTGCTGCTGTGAAACTACATATCCCAGCAAGGGTAAGTAACTTATGTAAATGTCATGGTCATAGATTGAAATTGTTGGTGATGGTGGGTCATGTAGTTCCACACCTGCTGGTATTGGTTAAATCAGGGGTTCCCAATCTTTTTAGAATCACGGCACCCTATAGTAGCAGAATTTTTCCACGCCACCCCTAGGCCCCCCAAAAAATATATAAAATGAAGTAGATTGTGTTTATATGTGTTTCTTAGGTTCAGTTATGTGGTAAAGGGCAGGATTTGGTTCTGATTGTACATATTTTATGATTGGCAGTCACCATCACTGGTTTTGTCCACAAATAATTGATCATAAATAATTTGAATTGGTCCTGGACCACCAACCCGTGGCACCCATGTAAGTGTCCCGAGGCACCCCGGGGAGCCACGGCACACAGTTTGGGAACCACTGGGTTAAATGCCTAACAAATTATGTTACAGATTTAAATTGCTCAGGACCCGAACATACTTGTAATGTTGTAATACTTTAAACGCCTCCATACAGCATTATTACAGGAATTTTTGTACAAATATAATTGTTTTTAATGGTTTAAATATCTTAAGATATTGGCCACAACCCCACAAATAGTCAATCCCCACCTGGAGAAAAAGATGGAGAAAAAGATGCACAAACAATCATGCACAAGGCATGTGAGCAGCACTTAATGAATTTAAACCAATGAAATGAATATAAATAATTTTTGCTGGGATAAAAACAGATATATAAACGATGGGTAATAAGTGTTGCCCCCCGGGAGAGCTGGCAGGGTCGCTTTGTAGGGAGCCGCTGCACTGGTCCCGCTCGTGCATATGTAATGAGCTTGACCAGTGTGAAGTGAATATCTAATGAGCGGCTCCCCGCCCCCTGCTGGCAAATGTGTAAAAAAATAAATAAAAATTAAATATATTTTCATGAATAAAAATAGCATTCCCCTTCACAGAATAAAATAACTGATTTTTTTACACCAAAAAAACCCTCCAAAAACATTATTTTAAAAGATCACATTCCAGTTCACCTTAAAAAGAAAATGGTGAAGCAAAAATCATGCTGAAAGCAGTTCTCCATCCTAGCATTGAATACACTCTTGGCGAATCACAGTGAAAACCCCATTGAAATACACCAGCGAATTGCAGCAAGCATTAAACTGAGAACTGTCCAGCATTCACTGATCGCTTTCGGCGAACAGTGAACATTGAATAGGGGGAATCAGATTTTCAGTGAAAAAGATTCACCGCAAGGAGTGAAAACAGCCCGATTCACCGAAAAAACCCCGGTCATTTGGGAGCATTGAATACTGCCCTATATAGTAGAAATTGAATCGAATGCCAGATCAAATTGAACGGCATATTGAATCAATATCAAATCGAATTCCACATCGAACCGTGTGTACCAACTATTTGGCCTTCATTTCTATCATCTGCAAGGCGCTCCCTTCCCCCTCCAGTTCTGGCACACTAGGCTGCAGCCTAATCAGCCCATTGGTTAATCAGGCACTGGTCCTGAGGCATCCATGGGTGTCAAGGCACATAGTTTGGGAACCACTGTGTTAAGGCATACTAAGGCACTTTGGGGGTTATTCTGATTCACTCGGAAAGGCACAATTACTCTCTAATGGACAAAACTATATGCACTGAAAGTGGGGCCAGAGGCGTAGCTAGGGTGGAGCCGGTGGAGCACACGCTCCAGGCGCAGAGATGTTACCTGGCGCCGGAGTCGTGCACTCTTCCACCGGCTCCCCCGCCCTGCTCGCCGGCTCCCCCGCCCAGACACTAGGCGGAGCAACTATCGCTTTAGATGAGTAAGGTGGGCGGCGTCTCTTCTCCGGCTGCTACAAGCTGGGGACACCTCTTTCCTGCGCAGCGCTGACTTCCCTTAGAGTGGGCAGTTTAAGCGGCTGGGCGGCGCTATGTCAGTCTTTTACAGGCAGCGCTTCTTTCATGCAGGCAGGCGCTCTTCCATAGATGCACGTTGCAATGATGACTCTGCAAGTGGGGCGGCACTTCTCAGCAGGGAGGCGGCGGTACTTCTAATCTGTGTGTGGGTGAGTCCAATAACCTGGAGCCGGCTGTATACTTCCCAGCAGTTAAGTCACACACCGTCTGTTTGATAACCAGACCCCCACCGTATGTATGAGCCCGGGAATATGTCAGTCTTTTCTAGACAGTATTTTCACTACTATCTTCCTAATTCTATTTTGGATGCTAAGATTAATGCCCCTCATGTGTTTGCAGTCTTCTCATGATCATGGTGGCCTGTCTTGTGATTAATGGGGGGATGGGGGGGGGGGGGGATAAGATGCAGGGTTGCCGACTTTCTTATTCTCCTCTCCGGGAGAAGCCCGGAGAGGAGAGTTTCAGTAGCTGCTCGGGGCAGCTCCCATCACTAAGCCCCGCCCCCATGCTGGTAAACCAGCGAATTCAGGGATCTCCGTTAAGGGGGCGGGGCTAAAATGACGCGATTGTGTTATTTTAGCTCCGCCCCCTCCTCTGAGACCTGAGGATTGCGACATTTTAATGCCGCAATCCAGGGGTCAGCGGGGTCCCCCCTGAATCCGGGAGGTTTGCCCACCCTTCCGGGGGGCCGGGAGGGGGACCCGATTTTCGGGAGACTCCCGGAAATTCCGGGAGGGTCGCCAACCCTGATATACTGCAGCGGAGGGGGGGCCCGGCATTGCAGCAGCCCCCTTCTCCACAGAGGTAAGAGCCCCCACTGCTTGTTTATAAGGTACGTACATGCAAGTGATATCTTTTACTTTATCATCTTCTGTGTATGGGATTTTAGTGCATAATTAGTTATTACTGGGCATGTCCCAGGGGTTTATCTTACAATAGGGATTTACCCCAAGCTTTTCACCTCTTCATAAGGTAGTGACATTAAATGCATGGTAAACATCTGGAAAATGATCGCAGATTTTTTGTGGGCAATTGAATAGCGTCTTATCAAGTCCCGAAAACAGTCCCATTTATATTGCGAAGATGGGTTATCATCACAGCTAATTGAATTCTCCCCACAGCCTGTAAAATGTAAGGCAGAAGCTGATTGGCTATTACTTTATCTCTCACAACTTTATGTCTTTATGATCTTTATTAAATATCTCCATAATAATCAACTTGCTGTGTTTGCATTGGTTATGGTATGTAACATAGACTTACTCATCATAGACAGTCATATGGTAGACCACTAATGGTTGACAGTCACAAGGTCAACAGGGTCAAAAGGTTGATAGGGTCTAAAGATCGACAGTTGAAAGGTTGACATGGTTATATGGTCGACATGCAAAAGGTCAACATGGTCACACGGTCGACATCCAAAAGGTCGACATGGGAAAAGGGTGACATGAGTTTTTATGTTTTATGGGGTCTATGTATACATAGGTCGACATGGACACTGTCTAAGTGTACCGCGTCCCCTCGCATGGCTCGCTGAGCTCGCCTTGCTTCGGGCTCACTATTTTATTCTATGCCCTAGTGGATGGTAGGGCATGAAATACCGCCTATCGGCACACGTCAGCTGAAAATTTAGTAAAAAAAATACATGTCGACCTTTTCCATATCGACTGTTTCCATGTCAACCTTTCCCATGTCGACATTTAGACCCTGTCAACAGTTTCCATGTCAACATTTTGCCTTCTGACCATGTCGACCTATTGAGTGTCGACCTTTAAACCCCGTCGACCCTTTGACCCTGTCGACCTTTTGACTGTCGACCATTAGTGGTTGACCATATGACTGTCTATGATGAGTCAGTCTTTGATCAGTCCGGATACCGTTTACATTGCATGTATTGATTTTTTATTAGCAGTTGAGACTTATGACTATTTTGCATGTTATCTAGTTTTTTAGCCGGAATTGCACACCATTATTTTATTTGGCAGCAGCAATCCATTACAAGGCAGCATTCTGAGCACCACAGCTAACAAGCCTCTCCCTTTTGCTCACAGTATATTTTCAAACCTGCACATGTAAACAAAAATGTAATGTTACCAAGTGTTTTTGAAAAGCGATCGGACGGCAGGTATTTACCTTGAAATGTTTGGGCAATATTTGATGGTTATTCTGAATATGTAATAGTAACCCTGGTCTAGATATTAGATCAGGGTTTCCGACTTTAAAAAAATCCTCTCCGGGAGAAGCCCGGAGAGGAATATTGCATTACGAGTTTTTGGGGCGGGGCTTAACTGTGACGTCATTAAGCCCCGCCCCCATTACGGCAAATAGCCGAAAGAACTGCTATCCATGGAGGGGGCGGTCTAAAATGACACGTTTGTGCCGTTTTAGCTCCGCCCTCTCCCTTGAGACCCGCGGATTGCGGCATATAAATGCCGCGATCGGGGGGCTCAGTGGGGGTCTCCCTGATTCCGGGAGGGTTGCCCACCCTTCCGGGGGTTGGGAGGAAGCCCCCGATTTTCGGGAGACTCCCGCAAATTCCGGGAGGGTCGGCAACCCTGTATTAGATTAATGTAATGTCAACTTGGAAAATCCCATTTTTTATAATGACAGAAGTCTCCCAGTAAAAGTGTAATGCAATAACATTGAGCACTCTCCAGAATGCTAGCCAAAGACAGGCAGGTTTCACTGCTTGTACTAATGCAGAACTGGATAAATATTGGCACACAGATATTGCACCAGGGAGTTACACAGTGGTCTGTTAGTGCAGCCGACATAAGACGGCACCCATAAGCATAAAGTGGTTACATACCACACATATTTATGGGCAATTGCTTTCAGTCTATTGGGGTTTATTTACTAAGATGGGAGTTCTATTGAAAATAGGATGTTGCCCTGGTCAACTAAACAAAATCTACTTATTTATTTAGCACCTTCTAGAAGATAATAGATACAATCTGTTTGGTTGCCCATAGCAACATCCCATCTTCAATAGAACTCCCATCTAAATAAACCCCATTGGGCGGTATATAATGATTGACACTTAAAAAAACCAAACATCCGAGTTCAGCCGGTATCCCGTATGGTTGCTGAACTCTGAAATTTTTGTTAAAAGGCAATTATTTATTTGGCATAGTTTTGCCACAAAAGAGGAAATGTCTAGGTGCTTTAGGAATATAGACATAGGCGTGCGCACGGGGTGTGCCGGGGGTGCACCGGCACCTTCTAATGACTCAAGCACTTTTTTCTTTTAAATAGCACCCGGAAACACTTGCTCCCCAGTGCCCACACACCAGTCTGACCGCGGACAGGAAGTGCTAGCAAAATCCGAGACAAGGGAACTCGGCTCCTGCAGCTTGCTTGAGCTTCCTGTGCCCAGACAGGTCAGCAGTCGTCTCCCGCCTCTCCTGAGAGCTGAGAGGAAGCTGCAACCCCCTCACAGTCCGCGCTGGGCCACCTGCGTTGGAGATGGGATGCGAGTAGGGTGGCCAATCCCGGGATCGGGATCGGCGGGATCCCGGGATTTGGCCCCAAAATGTCTGGGATTTCAATCCCGGGATTGGAGTATCCAATCCCGGAATTTCGGGATTAGACTGCGCACGCTGCGCAGGCCACAGCAGCCTATCACAGGTGACTGCTTCCGGCCGCACTGACCTCCCCTCCTTCAAGCTTCACCGTCCGCAGCGCTATGTGCCCCACTCCAGCCCGCCTATGTAAGGTAATCTGCGGGGCCCCATCACCACACCTGCTCTCACCCACCTCATACACCACACCCACTTTCACCCCCCCCCCCCCATCACCTCACCAGGGCCACCATTAGAAATGTTGGGGCCCGGGACTGACCTACAGTCCGGGCCCCCAGCAGCACAGCGCCATATCTCCACCACACCTCCTCCTCCTACCCTGTCTCCATTACGATTACTTACCATCTCCTGCGGCAACGTCCTCCGGATCCTTCAGCCTCCACGGTCCGGAGCGCACACTGCACAGTGCAGCCTGCAGAGCGCCAAACCCCTTTGTGTTCTAGGCTCGGCGCTCTGCAGGCTGCACTGTGTATTGTGCGTGCCAGGACAGCTGTACCCAGGGCACCCCCCTGTCGGCAGCCCTGGTCACCACACTACCCCCATCACCACACCTGCTCTCACACCCCCCCCGCATACACCACACCCACTCTCACCCCCCTTTATGTAGTCCTTAGGGGCCCCCTCTCTTAAGTACCACTGTCACTTAATTTGACTCTGCTGTCACTGTGAGAAGACTAGACGCGCAGAGCACTGTTTCCATGCATGTGCAGAAGCTACTAAAGGATGCTGGGGCGGCACCCAGCGCCATTTAAATTTACAAGGCTGGCCAGCATCTGGCTGCACCATCTGCTGCCTGTTCATGTTCACCCAGTCCCAGTGTGCCCAGTCCGCTACCCCCAATAAGTCAATGGAAAGTGCAGTGCTACTTTGCCCCCAGGCCCCAGCCCTGTGTGTGCTGTCCCAGAGTCCTCCTGAACCCTCTGAGCATGTAATCCCCATGGCATCGAGCATGAAGGCCCTAGCATCGAGCATGAAAGCCCTGGCATCAAGCATGAAACCACTAGCAATTAACATGCAGGTACAGTAAGCAACAATTATGTGGCATCATATGTAATGGCAATTACGATGTGTGGCATAATATGTAATAGGCATTAGGGCATGTGTAATGGGCATCATGTGTGTCAAATTGTAATGGGCATCACAGTGTGTGGATTAATGTGTAATGGGCATCACAGTGTGAGGCGTACTGTGAAATGGGCATCACGGTCTGAGGCGTAACGTGTAATAGGCAACAAGGTGTGAGGCGCAATGTGTAATGGGCATCACGGTGTGAGGCGCAACGTGTAATGGGCATCACGGTGTGACGCGCAATGTGTAATGGGCATCATGGTCTGAGGCGCGAATGTGTAAGGGGAATCACGGTCTGAGGCGTAACGTTTAAGGGGCATCATGGTGTGAGGCACAACGTGTAAGGGACATCATGGTGTGAGGCACAACGTGTAATGGGCATCACAGTTTGAGGGGCAAGGTGTAATAGGCATCACAGTCTGAGGAGCAATGTGTATTGGGCATTTCAGTGTTTGGTATAATGTGTAATGGGCATTACGGTGTGCGACATAACGTGTAATGGGCATTATGGCATGTGGTATACTATGTAATGGGTGTGTGATGTGTAATAGTAATTATGGTTTACATTTTTGGCACTCACTGTCCCTAATGTACAAAAATTTGCCTGCCATAATGTGTAATAGGCATTATGTTGTGTGGCATCATGTAGAATGGCCATTACTGTGTGTGGTATTATGTGTTATGGGCATTATGTGTGATGGGCATTATGGGGGTTATTCTAGTCCATTCTTTCTGACAAAATCCTTCTTAGATGGACAAAACCATGTGCACTGCGGGTGGGGCAGATGTAACTTGTGCAGAGAGAATTAGATTTGGGTGGGGTTTTTCTTCAAAGTGAGATCTATATTGAAGTGTAAAATCATGCAGTCAGTATTTTCCCTGCACAGAAACAAAATAACTCACCCAAATCTAATTCTCTCTGCACAAGTTACACCTGCCTCACCTGCAGTGCACATGGTTTTGTCCATCTAAGAAGGATTTTGTCAGAAAGAATGAACTAGAATAAACACCATAGTTGGGTGGCATTGTGTGCAATGGGCATTACTGTGTGCGGCCTTATGTGTGATGGGCATTATGTTGGGTGGAATTATGTGTGATGGGCATTACAGTGTGGCATTATGTGTAATGGGCATTAAAGTGTAAATGTTTGCAGCGCACCCTCCGCACTCTCACTGTCCCTGTTTCTAGTATGTATGTGGGGGGGGTTTGCATTGATGCCCAATAGGTGTTGATAGACATGCCCAGTAGGCTTTGATGGACACGCCCAGTAGGCTGTGATGGACATGCCCAGTAGACAGTGATGGACACACCCCTCCAATGGTGCACCCCCTAAGAAAATAGGCTGCGCACGCCTATGAATATAGAGGTATATTGTGCTACCCTGCTACCACCACGCTGGAGGAATGCCAGCCTCCAAATAGAAAACAACAAGGAAAAAAGAAGCGTGGGGCACTCAAAGGTGCACACAAAAATAAAATTTATTAACACCAACAAACGACATACATACATACATATATTAAAATAACCAATATCAGTACATGTCCAGATAAATGCCAGATCTTAATGAGCTACTAATTAAGGTTTTTTGAAGGATCCTTATCAATAATTATACTGTGCTCTATTAAATAAGCATGCTTAGAATATTGGTTAATATATTAAAAGAGGAAATATCTCTTGATTTTTTCCTTGGCATAGTTTTGCCTTGTAAATGATTGACCCCTTTAAAAAAAATGACAGTTTGTCCTTCATCCCTCACAGCCGTTGAACTCGGATGCTATTACATCTTGCCTAATAAATTAACAAAGCTGTTTTTATATGTTCTCCTTAAGTTCAGTTTGAGGACAGGATTTGTATCTGTTTGTCCACATATTTATGATTGGCAGCCACATGTACTGGTTTTGCTTATATTTACCCTAAATAAATTGAATTCGCCCTAGACTGCCAAACCCAGGGCATCCCTACAAGTGCCCCAAGGCACCACATTGTGCCACAGCACCCAGTTTGGGAACCACCGGTTTAGTGTATACCCAGCTTACACCCAGTGGTTATCACTAACATATCCTGAGTTACAGGAAATCATAGACTCATACTTAAACATGTGCCACAATTATGGCTCTGACACTATAATTATGCACAATTAAAGTGTTCATTTTGTCCATATGTATAGAACTCCACTATAGGGAGTCTCTGTCTTGTGAATATAAACGAAGCCCAAATATGTTTTCTGATACTCATGACTTGCTTTAAGTTGAGCAATCAGTCTTGACAGTGGGCCCTAAATTCCTGAAGCCTTTCTGGGTAATTAATTCAACTTGACTGCCCTTATTGTGATAAACCTCATTTCGCTGCTAAAGGTGAAACCTTCAGCAAGAACCCAAGGGATACACTTTTGTCACTCGTACCACCCATAGACTGTAAATGTTAATTGAAAAGTTTTTTCTTTCAATATATTTTAACTGTTTATTGTGAAGGTAATTTAGAGAATGCATACTTTACTTGGCTAATATTTCCTCTGTGATGTGCTTCTCACTTTTTGATCTGAACCGAGCCAACACATTTCTTAGGCAACCTTTTTCTTTTTTTTTTTTACAAATATTCTCTTTTGGAAACTCGTTCCATTCATTCTATTTTCAGCCCTTTCCACTTCCTGCATTTTGATAGATTCTGTTTAATATATTACTGGAAAAAAGTGTATGATGTTACGCTACAGCTGAGAGCGGTATATGGCGCACATATGTACAGATAATAATTTGATGTTTGACATCACCAAAACTGAAATATCATTTTTCATAGCTACTCTATGTTACAGTGTGTACACACGGTATGTAAAATGCATTTGATTTGGACTATTTAGTGCATATATGTGTTGCCTGCACAGTCTATTTATCTGTTTGATTTACACTAAACGGGAGCGCGCATCGTGATCGAATCAGCATCGAATGAGGCTGAAAACCGTTTGATGTCCTGTATAGTCACAATCGAACACAAAATCTCACCGTGTGTACACAGCATTAGTCTATGTTATCGGAAAATGGATAATGCTACCTACTGCATGTGTTTGTTTTGTGTGTACTATTACCACTAGGCATCGTATACATCTAAACTGGTCATATCCCTGAGTTTCCTTCCATAGATATCAGTCATTAGGTTTTGAAAAATAGACTACCATTACCACCTGTAAGCATGTCTCTGGTATAGTGTGTGTTTTTGCTTTTTACTATATTGGAGTGTATTCATTGCAGCTGGCGAGGGAGTTTTTATGGCGAGGATGGCTTGTTTTCGGCGAGGATCGCTGAAAACAGGCCATCCTTGCCGTTTAACCCCCTTGCCAGCTGCTTGCCCTACTCTATGTTCCTGGAAATCCTCTGATGGTGAGGATTCCCCTTAACGGCAAGGTTCGCGAGCCCGCTGTATATAGCCACGAGCCTCGCCGTTTTGATGGCCGCATACGCAGTTTCCACCTCGCTTTTTAGAAATAGCGATGTGGAAACAGCGAGTGCAGGGGGTCAGTTGAATACTGAGGGCGGGCTATGACGGCGAGCAATAGGCACTGCTCACCGTCATAGCTCGCCTGATCAGCATTGAATATATCCCAATGTTGTAGTTTTATTGCTGTAAATTGTATTTTAATGTTTAGTTAATGGTCATTTTGGGCCTTATTTGGAATTGGATGCAAATGAAAGTGTGGAGGGATCTCGCAGATTTCACCATACTACACATGCGCCAAAGTAAGAAATGAGCAATTGTACATATGCCAGATCTGGAATGTATACACAGACAGAGCTTGTTTGTGCATATTTAATGATCCATCAATGGACCGCACCATCTATAAAATGAGCATTTTTGGGTGGCAACCATGTTATTGCACAGAATAGGTTCTTCTTGTGGAATTGTTGTTGAGGTGTAATTCTACTTTCGTGCTTCATAACTATGCAGAAGGAAATTGGATGCCTGGTTCAGATGAATCTTTTATACCCAACATGGATATCTAATGTGGACTGTTATGGATTTTTCTGGATTTTGAACATCTGGATGCTGCTGTCAGCATTCTGGATATCTGGATCCCGTGTGCCAACCCTTCTAGACTTGCATCACCCTTGCTCGGAGAACATTCATAGTGATTCATTTTTTTTTTGGTTAAGATCTGAGTTTCTTGTATTTATGTGGAACTATGAGAATGATAGACGAAAAAGTTTATAATTACCTTGTAATGTAATTAAAAAGTTTCCTTTTGGGGCATGGCATGATGACTAATTGGACCCAATTATTTTAAGCACAACAGTGCTCCAATTGATTGCACATCAACATGGATTTCTTTCCATTTTTAGGAACAACTGCTGTCATATTTCTAATGATAAAAAAAAATTGCAGGCTGGGACTGACCTCTAAAGAAATTGACAGACTAAATCACACTTTCCTGATGGAATGGGGTTTGCAATGCTGATGTGGAGGATGACAATAGACTGTGAGGGAACCTACTAAACAACAATTGAGATACTAACCCTGTATAATTTAAAAAAGGCTAATGTTACTCCTCACCAGTGTTCCCTCTAAGCTGTGCGCACGTGCGCGCGCACACAACTCGACGAGCGTGCGCACAGACATTACAACAGAGCGCACAAGCAGCAGTGGTCCCTTTTTGCAGTTGTGGACTCAATTAATGTGTGTTTCACCCATTAACTACATTCTGTGCTGTGATTTGAATGTTTAAATGTTTAATATCATTTTGAAGTAAAGTTAACGCAAAACTGGAATTTCCTTCCAAAGCTGCACAGCCAAAATCTTTTGCCGCACACAGCCTTTGTAAAATTAGAGGGAACATTGCTCCTCACCTATTTTAATTTGCGGTTATAGACTTAGTTACACACATAGGTTGAAAAAAAGTCACCAGTCTATTAAGTTCTACCGATATTGGCTCTCCTGCAGTCCATATTTTATATTTGTAAATGACCCAGAGAAAGCAACCAGTAATCTGTTTCAATCCAGAAATCCCTCATGACATAAGATGGTAGTCCTACTCCGCTCTGGGTCAAGTACTATACATTCTCCTCTATCCTTAGGGGGTGACCCCCATGTCCTGGGGTAAAAAGTCCTTGGGGTAAAAAGTTCCCATGAAAGTTCTCTTTACTGACCTTTAATGTCTTTGTATATAGTAAACTTCATTAAATCATAATAAAAACTGACAGACGAGTGGAGTTTTTTTTTGTGTAAAATATATAAGCCAGTTAAGTGTATACCAGGTTAAATGTATGTTCAGTACTGCACATTAAAAGTCCTCAGGGCCAGGCCGGGCCATGCATAATTTTTTTGGTAAGCAAGCATAGATGTTAGCACCCCTGTCTGTGGATATTGTGGGTGGAGCTACAATGTGGGTGGAGTATCAATTGATACATAAAAAGCAGCGTGGTCACATAATAGTACCAATTCACATGACACCACAAAGTAGTGCCCCTTAGACCGAGCCAGCTAGAGCTCTCTAGACATACCACACCAGCTAGAGCCCTCTAGATACCCTGTGCCAGAACCCTCTAGATACCCATGGGTGGGCAATAAGCGGTCCTCCAGCTGTTGATGAACTACACATCCCAGCATGCCTTGCCTTAGTTTTGCTATTTGGCCATGCTCAAACTAATGTGGATGTGTAGTTCATCAACAGCAGGAGGTCCCCTTATTGCCCACCCCTGCCTTAGATCAATGGTTCCCAAACTGTATGCCTAGGCACACTGGGGTGCCTAGGGACCCTTGCTGGGGTGCCTCGGGACCCTTGCAGGGGTGCCTCAAACATAAGTGATTCCTGTCCCTCCCCAACCTAAGAATGACATATAAACACAAATTATTTAATTTAATATTTTTCTCAAAATTTCTCAAACTGTTTTATTCTAGGGGCACCGTGAATGTTTTTGATACTCTGGGGTGCCCTGATTCAAAAAGTTTGGTAAACACTTTCTTAGACACATTGCACCATTACACATTGTGCAACACACCGTAATGCCCATTACACATTGTGCCACACACCATGATGCCCATAACACATTGTGCCATACACTATGATGCCCGTTACATATTATACCACATTTCGTGATGCCCTTTACATATTATGCCACATAACTGCTGCACTCCTACATGCTAATTTTTCAGGGTTTCTTGCTCAATGCCAGGGGCTACATGCTCAATGCCAGGGATTTCATGTTCAATTCCAAGGGTTTCATGCTCATTGCCAAGGGAGTTTCATGATAATGAGAACAGCTGCCAGATGGGCAGAGGTGGCTCCTGATTGGCTGACAGACCGCAAGCTCTGATTGGCTTGTGAGCCAACACAAGATTTCAAATAGCCGCGGACATGCTCTGAATACAGTTGGACAACCCACCGCTCTGCCTGACTGTTACCACTTTCATTTGTGCTCGGCTGGCGACTGTCCTCATTACTGCAAGCGGCAGCTGAGTAAGGTGCCATAGTAATCAGGGCACTGACAGCAATAAAGATGACACTGTCAGCACCCTGATTACTATGGTGCATTACTAAACTGTGTATTTCGCGTAAATCCTGCAACGTTGATAGTAGATCGGCTACAGATGTCTGGGATCAGGGAGGGGGTGGTGAAAGCCTCCATTTGCCAAAACGGAACTGTGCCACCTCTGTTTTGGGGGAGTGCCAAGGCCAGGATCTCTGACAGAAAACAGAGTTGTTTTTTCTTAGCCTCTTTGTAGGAACTGCAGCCTTTGCCTTGTGCAACCCCATGGACCACACAGCCTGATGATGGTGTCTCCAATGCTGTGTCCTAGGATTTAGTATGGATCAGTAATGCAAGCAGAATGTGTCTTCTTATCAGAAGCCTCCTGCTGCATTATACTAGTGCATCACTGCTGAGCTTCTTCCAGCCACATTTGAGTCAGGCCCCTGATGACATACAAAAACAATTACTTTGCAGTCAAATGCATTGCAAAATGTGAAATTTATCATAGTGTTTTTCAAAGGGGACAGATTTCAAACAGCTCGTCGGACCCATGTTGCTCTGATGAAAACGAGGAAGCATAGCATGTCAATCACAGGTGTCCAATGCTGGTGGCGTGAAGCAATGTGTTGAAGCCCTAAAACTATTGCTAAGGCCCATCAAGTGACATACATACATACATCATGCCATACAGTAGTACTCCTTATACATTATGTCACACATAGTATTACCACTTATACATTATTTGCCCTTTGACAGGAGGAAAGAGGGCCCTGCTCGGAGGAGCGTACAATCTATTAGGAAGGGGAGACATATATATTACATGAGGTGCAAGCAAGTGGAATCTGGCTTGATAGCAGGATGTAAGCAGGCAGAGATGGTCAAGGTATGAGGCAGGGGGTCGAAGGACCAGCCTCAAGAATGTTTTATGCTGCGGAAGGGTATGCATTGATGAATAGGGGAGTTTTCAGTGCTATTGAAGCTTTGCAAGGTTGGGGAGAGTCTAATGGAGCGAGGGAGTGCATTCCACTGAAGGGGTGCAGCAAGGTTAGCAGTGATCAGGGGGGAGGAGAGGCGATATTCATCGGCCAACCGTAGAGGCTGGGAGGGAGTATGAATAGAGACGATGTTGGAGATATATGGAGCAATATATATGGCGCAATGGAATTAGAGATGGCCCTGTAAGTGAGGGCAAGGATTTTGAAAACAATTCTGTAGGGGAATGGGAGCCAGTGCTGTTGAAGGGGAGTGACAGAAGTAGAGCCATGGGAGAGAAACATAAGCCTGGTTGCATAGTTTAGGACAGATTGGAGAGGAGCCAGTTGGGAGCAAGTGATACCAGTGAGGAGAATGTTGCAGTAGTCGAGCTGTGAGATGACCAGTGAGTGGATTATACATTAATTGCACTCTGGATGACTGAGGAGGAAGCAGTGGATGATTTATGTGAACAACAGTCATCGGAGTTAACTTCAGTAAATACGGAGTAAACTGCATTGGGTTCATGTACATTTCTATCTACATCTATCTATCTATTTATCTATCTATCAACCGATCTCCCACAAAAGAATCCTGCCAGAAATTTGGCACTGGCATTGACCATGGAAAACCGTTGCTGGGTTGACAGAAGACTAGTCATTTTTTACTGACCTAGCTGGTAATGGTGACAATGGATGATGTATTTTGATGGGTGATGGCGGGCACTGTAATATGTTTATGGCATTGTTTCCTGGCTGGTGATGGCTGGGAGTTTGTACCACTGCTGTACAATCAATTGCTGTACCATTGCTGTACAATCAGCAGGCAGTGTCCTGCCTGTTGATTGGTGACAGTGGGTGCTGTGTATTGGGTGCTGGTATTATAGCACTTATTGTCGTACAGAGTAGGTTGATATATATATATATATATATATATATATACGAATGATGCTCCGGCTCGCTGGTTGCCCCACGGGGATACTGTGCTCCGGTGCCCTCCCTGGAGGTGAGTCCATGTACATGCAGCAAATAAACAGGCGTCACTCGGAGACTTTTAGTTCAGCAAAAAAAGTGTATTGGTACACAAATTACATCTACGTTTCGGGGATGTGCTCCCCTTCGTCAGGATAACAGAATAGTGTTACAATAGTGCATTAAATAGGGTCTTACCGTCAGGGTCAGATCACACACCTCGTCCAGGGCAACGCCGCCCGCAGCTCCGTCGCGTCACTTCTGTTTCCGGTCTCTGTGCAGCGTCAGCAAGCCCGGCGGCGCTGTCATGGAAACTAGGGAAACACAACAACAAGCCCTGATCAGATACTCCGTGGCAATAACAGTGTACAAGAAGGATCTTCCCAAACATGGGAGATCCAAAGTGCAATGTGCAAAGCATAATAATAATAACAAACAACTGATCGGTGGTTCTGTATGTTGTACAAGTGTATACATATGTGCAGATATAATGTGCAGATTAAAAAATATGCAAATTCAGTTTTTTTTAAAAAAGGCATTACTGCATATCATGCAAGTATGAATAAAAAGAGAGAGAAGCGCACTGTTAACCACTGGGATGGTCCACAACTATAGTATAATAAATGCTGTACTATATAGTAGGGAAACTGTCACCAATTGGGCAGTGTGTGTTGAAGCACCCACTGTCATCGTTATTTAGACAGTGTGTGGGGCAGGTAGCTTTCTATAACTGGGACTAGATGAAATTTATCAGTCCCAGAGAGTCATTTAACCCCTTGGGGCGCAAAGTGTCCAGACGGAAAATCCATCTGGACTCTAATTGAAGCAACCTTTTCGAGCGGTCGCCTCCCCTTGGGGACTGGGGCACATGATCTATTATTTTGTGTTTTAATGTTGCCATCCCATGCCTGGCCTCGGCAAAGTGGCGTGCCACCGGCTGATCACCTGTGCCATTTTGTAAAGCTGTTCTGATGGCCAGTCTGTGTTGTGCCATGCGGGTCTTAAAGGCACACTCAGTTTTGCCTATGTAATATAAGCCACAAGGGCACATGATTGCATAGACAACGTATTTGGTACTGCATGTGAGGGCCCAGTTTATGGGGAATTTTTTGCCTGTGTAGGGATGATTGATAGAATCCCCTGTGGCCATGTAATTGCACGTGGTGCACCCCAGGCATTTAAAGCATCCCTTTTTCCGGGACAAAAAATTAGTTGTGATGGTGGGCTTGGGTTGAGTGATGTTGGTTTTTACTAGATAATCCCTGATGCTCTTCCCTCTGGTGTAACTGGGTAAGAGACGGGAAGATCGGGGTCACTGGAAATTATAGGCCATAGCGTCTTGGCTACTTTGGTGGTGTGTTTACTGTTAGGGTTATGGGCATTGACCCAGGGAAAGATCTTATCCTTTCGCTGTTTCTTAGGGAGATCTTGTAATAAAGTGGGAGTCTGTTCTGCCCTTTTTCTAGCTGGACTGAGGACCTGTTCTGGATATCCCCTGCTGAGAAATTTCTTAGTCATGGTGTCCAGTTGTTTATCCCTTTCTGAGGTCTCACTGTTCGACCTGCAGACTCTCAGATACTGGGAGTAGGGTAACCCTCTGGTGGTGGGCATGGGGTGGAAACTGTTATACCGCAACATGGTATTTCTGTCTGTTGGCTTTGAGTATAGGCAGGTTGAGATTCTGCCTGCTGTAAGCATGATTCGTAAATCAAGAAAACAGACTTCAGCAGCATTGCATGTCAATGTCAGCTTAACAGGGTGATTAGACATGTTCTGTGTGTTGACTATATTACAAAACATGTCACCACTCTTCGACCAGATTAAAAACACATCATCTATGTAGCGGACATATTGCACAATGCCCTCAGCCACACTAGGTTCCTGGAAAAAGATTTCCCTCTCTACCTGCCACATATATGAGTTCCAAAGGGAGATAGGGAGGACTAGCACAGACTTTCAGCAGGATATTTCACATCACAATATTCAAAACCAACATTTTATATCTCAGGACCTGACGTCCCTTAAAAGTTTCCTCGTTGGTGGTGCTCCCAAAGTCACAATTAATATCAAGAAAGAAAAAGAGGGAAAGGGTGACTTTTTTGTCGGGGCACGACTTAGTATTTCTATATATTAATATAAAACTTATTTACTGGCTTATCCCTTTACCCAGTCTATAGGAAGAAAATCATGCTGGGAGAGATATTTTTTATGTATTTTTTATTAATGCAGTGTTAGTGTGATTAAATGTGTACTAGACTTATTAGTATTGTTTATCACAGATTCACAAATTGATGTGAATGTATCAGCCGTGATCACTTCATGATCTCAATAGCGGGATATTCTCCCATGAGGCATCAATTGGCCTGGCTGATTTTTAATGGAGTGACAATACTTAAGTATAAGTGATATTTAAAAAAATGTGCAATCAAATTATTGATTGTTGTGATTTAAAATTTAAAACGGCGAAATATCTGTTTATCAGGTGCTTTGTCACAGAGGGGTTACCACAGCATATGGTTCTGTGGTTTGTAGGGCTAAATACCCAGGATCTATTGGTGTTGGATTAAAGAGGTTTTATCTAAATAGTTTAGACAGTTTTTAGCTGATTTCCCTTAGTCTCCAATCTCTCCTACTTTCTGGCCGTGTGTCTCAAAGACAGTGAACGGACCAGATGAGGGGATGATTATATGGAGACCTATGGTCGGATCAGTGAAAAAAGGATGGCAGAAAGAGAGAAAGTAAGGAAAATAGGGATCTGCTGTTGAAAACCGGATACAGTTTCACCCCTGATAGTTTACCCAGTGCAAGGGATCACCCTGGTACCGGAACCAATGAGAGTCCCTTAAATTAGAGAGGTGACAGTCCTTGGTAAGACAAGATTGTCGTAATCTGCCGGATAGTCAATTATATAGCTTTGAATTGCCTCCTCCCTTCAGACAAAGATTGAATTAAATTGATATAATGTCTCCTCACCGCAGTTTGATTGGAGTTGTACCTTCACTATTAAGCTGGATTTAATTCCAGCATTTTTTAACAGTTTTTAAATTCCTGAGGGGTCATTCAGAGATAGATATCTATAATTAGAGAATTAACTGATTTCCCTTAGTCTCCAATCTCTCCTACTTTCTGGCCGTGTGTCATAAAGGCAGTGAACGGACCAGATGAGGGGATGATTATAGTGGAGACCTGTGGTTGGATCAGTGAAAAGGAAAGGAGGGTAAAGCAAATAGGGATCTGCTGTTGGAAAACTCGGGTCCAGTTTCACCCCTGATAGTTGTACCAGTGCAGAGGATCACCCTGGCACCGGAACCAATGAGAGTCCCTTAGGTTAGAGACAGAACAAGTATATATATGTATTACACTCTTACTGCTTATCAGTAATATGCGACAGTATAATAAGTTCCTCACTTTGGCATTGGTTCAAAAAAAGGGGTTTTGCTGTTAGTTAGTCTTATTGCATCCTCACCACAAATAAGGTGTAATTAGTCGTTATATGTATATATGATCTGGGTTAATTCCAGCAGCTTGACTAAAGTAACAATATGACAATTAAATAAAAAGCAGCCAGTAGATATTCCACACAACTTTCACTGAATCCTCTTTGATACACCAATCTGAGTAATTGACTCGATACAAATTGCTCTCAATCTGTATATTGCATCCACACCACAAATCTTGTATACTTGAATGCTACAATATGAGTGTTTTTAACATGGGGAGAATAGCTCATACATAGTATCCTCCTAATTTGCGCTGTATCAATACCAGCACTCAATTCATAACAACATTGTGTGAGGTACGCAACAAGATCAAACAATAAAAAACCAAACACAGAAATAAGCAAATTGATACTTATACAGCCTTCACTGAATCCTCCTTGTACACCAAGTTCCCCTCTGTGACATGCAGCCCCGATACTGGACGCGCGTTTCGCCTGGAGGCTTGTTCACCAGTACCTAACAGTGACTGCATTACGTGTATTTGTACTCCCCCTGTTTCGCGGGTAATCCCTGATTCCCATTTGATTGGGTCTTCCTTTCGTCAGAACAGCTAATGCTATTGGTAGCGATAGCTGTCATTCCAAGTGTGGACTCATTCTCAGAGGCCTGCGCTCTCATCTTCTGCTGAGACGCGCAGCCACACCTCCTCCGTCAGGACGTCGTCACCGTCTGCACCATGGCAACGGGTCGGCGTCCCTACATAACATATTGCCGGAGCAGGCAGGAACATGATTTGAGCAGTCTGTGCTCTCACCTTTTGTTGAGACGCACAGCCTTTTACTCCTATATAAGGATAACGTCGCCGTTTACTTCTTGTAACGGATCTGCGTATTCACTCTATCTGTTATCGGAGCAAGCACGTCAGTACTCTGACGTCTCTTGTTCCTCCCCTTGGGGCGGGCTTCATTCATCTGCCCGCAATTAGATCGGGGCTCTGGCATCTTCACTCCTCCTTTTTCGGGCGGATATTATTGTTCAGTATCCTAGCAACAGGTAGCGTATCTATATGATCAGCTATTTATCGGGTACGTGTTCCCTTTATTTGAACACAGATAAAAGCAGTATAACACTGCTCGGTGCTACGTTTTCGGCCATCAGATCTTAAGTGAGATTGCCTGTGAAGGGATCTTTGTACTGTATATTATTATTTGGTCCGGATAATGGGAGATTTGTGGGTTCTCATACTCTATATTGATCTTATGGGCTATATTTTGATCATAGTCAAGTATCTGTCTGGGGTGTAATCCCTTGTTATCTGGTATATTAAGTTTAAGTAGTTTATTGTTTGATCATTATTTATTATAATACCGGTTTTTTTGTATGAAAAAAAGGTGAAAAACTGAAAAACAACCAATTGTGCGCCAACATGAAAAAAAGTGTGAAAATAGTGTTAGGTAAAAGAGAATAAATTATTATATAAAGGAAATGGAATATGCACGATATTTACTTCATACCTAAAGCAAATCCTATATATATTATAGTGAAAAGAAAATATAATAGTATATATATATGTAATAAATTGGGAAGTGGTGACCACTAATATGTGGTGTTTTGATGCCCCTCTAGTCTGGGCCTCTAGTGATGAGTGCATATCCCTTTAAGGAAATAGTGTTGATTAATAAACCAATTTGCTCAAAAAATTGGTGTGTGAACGTGAATATTAGGGTATATGGAATACCTAAATCGTGAATTAGTGTAAAGTTAATGTCCTAACCCTAAGAATTTATAGAGACTTGTGTTCAGTATCTATCCATGATTATATGATAAAGGGTGGGTACCATTTCTTAATAGAGGTATTTACAGAAATACTTGATAATTTATATATTCATTTAAGCCTGATGGTGAGAGGGCATCTAATTTGAATGTCCACTCACTTTCTCGCTGTAAGAGGTTCTTCTGGAGGTCTCCACCTCGAATTCCTAATTTTATTCGCTCCAGACCAATGACTTGTGTTCCCTTGAATGAATTCTTGTGGTGGCGATGGTAATGGCGTGCCACTGAGGTCAATTTCTTGAATTTGGCAATATCGGAGATGGAATTCCGTACTGTTCCCACATGTTCTAATATCCTTTGTTTTAAGGCTCTGGTGGTCATGCCTACATATTTCTTTTTACAGGGGCATATAATGCAGTATATAACCCCTGTTGAATTGCAGTTTATGAATTGTTGGATTTGAATCCTATTACCATATTTATCGTCCACTCCCCCACATTTATGCATGTACTCACATGCTTTGCAGTTCCCACAGGCGAAGGATCCCTGTGCAATGTCCGTTTTCAGAGTTTTTTTGTTATAGTGACTGTGGACTAATTCGTCCCGCAGATTTTTGGAGCGTCGCCAGCTCATGGCTACTTTGGGGTCAAGGACTTTAGAGAGGTCTTCATCAAGTAACAAGACTGGCCAGTGTTGTTGGATGATTTGTTGTATGTTCCTCCATTCTCTGCAGTAATTGCCTACAAATCTGATTTTGTTTGTGTCTTCCTTGGCCTTCTTTTTAGAGAAGATCAAGGTTTCCCGATTGATTTGGGTTACTGCTTTCTTGGCCTTCTTTATTGACCTTCTACTATACCCCCTTTCCATTAGTCTAATAGTTAGATCTTGACTCTGTTCTTTAAAGACCATATTGTCGGAACAGTTCCTTCGTAATCGTAAGAATTCCCCCTTGGGGAGATTCTCCACTGTGGGGGGAAAGTGGGAGCTGGTTTGGTGTAGTATGGAGTTCGTGGATGTTTCTTTTCGATATAGTTGGGTCTGGATAATTCCATTAGACCCTCTATATATCTCTAAGTCCAAGAACGGAACTGATTCTGTGCTCAAGTGGTGGGTCAGTTTAATGTTGAGACTGTTATGGTTCAAATGCTCGATGAATTTGAGCAATGTGGGTTGATCTCCTTCCCATATTAGCAGTATATCGTCGATATACCTCCACCATGCTATCACATGGCTGGTATATCGATCGTTTTCCTCGTTGAACACATATTCGCGTTCCCACCATCAGCCAGGCCAATTGATGCCTCATGGGAGAATATCCCGCTATTGAGATCATGAAGTGATCACGGCTGATACATTCACATCAATTTGTGAATCTGTGATAAACAATACTAATAAGTCTAGTACACATTTAATCACACTAACACTGCATTAATAAAAAATACATAAAAAATATCTCTCCCAGCATGATTTTCTTCCTATAGACTGGGTAAAGGGATAAGCCAGTAAATAAGTTTTATATTAATATATAGAAATACTAAGTCGTGCCCCGACAAAAAAGTCACCCTTTCCCTCTTTTTCTTTCTACATATATGAGTTCGCCAGGGACGGAGCCACTGGAGAACCCATGGCACAGCCAATGAGTTGTAAATAAAATCGGCCGTTGAACAAAAAGTAATTGTTTTTTAAAGTAAACTCCAACAATGACAGGAAAAATGAAATATCAGGCCCTGCATAAGCTGTGTTACCAAACAACAGTTGCCTGACTGCCTCTAACCCTGCTGAATGGGGAATACAGGTGTACAAATTTGAGAGTAATCCCTTCATTGGTGACAATATGGTCTTAGCCACCTTAGATGTTTCGAATTTGTACACCTGTATTCCCCATTCAGCAGGGTTAGAGGCAGTCAGGCAACTGTTGTTTGGTAACACAGCTTATGCAGGGCCTGATATTTCATTTTTCCTGTCATTGTTGGAGTTTACTTTAAAAAACAATTACTTTTTGTTCAACGGCCGATTTTATTTACAACTCATTGGCTGTGCCATGGGTTCTCCAGTGGCTCCGTCCCTGGCGAACTCATATATGTGGCAGGTAGAGAGGGAAATCTTTTTCCAGGAACCTAGTGTGGCTGAGGGCATTGTGCAATATGTCCGCTACATAGATGATGTGTTTTTAATCTGGTCGAAGAGTGGTGACATGCTATGTAATATAGTCAACACACAGAACATGTCTAATCACCCTGTTAAGCTGACATTGACATGCAATGCTGCTGAAGTCTGTTTTCTTAATTTACGAATCATGCTTACAGCAGGCAGAATCTCAACCTGCCTATACTCAAAGCCAACAGACAGAAATACCATGTTGCGGTATACCAGTTTCCACCCCATACCCACCACCAGAGGGTTACCCTACTCCCAGTATCTGAGAGTCTGCAGGTCGAACAGTGAGACCTCAGAAAGGGATAAACAACTGGACACCATGACTAAGAAATTTCTCAGCAGGAGATATCCAGAACAGGTCCTCAGTCCAGCTAGAAAAAGGGCAGAACAGACTCCCAGGGACACTTTATTACAAGATCTCCCTAAGAAACAGCGAAAGGATAAGATCTTTCCCTGGGTCAATGCCCATAACCCTAACAGTAAACACACCACCAAAGTAGCCAAGACGCTATGGCCTATAATTTCCAGTGACCCCGATCTTCCTTCACTGAAGGACTCCCGTCTCTTACCCAGTTACGCCAGAGGGAAGAGCATCAGGGATTATCTAGTAAAAACCAACATCACTGAACCCAAGCCCACCATCACAACTAATTTTTTGTCCCGGAAAAAGGGATGCTTTAAATGCCTGGGGTGCACCACGTGCAATTACATGGCCACAGGGGATTCTATCAATCATCCCTTCACAGGCAAAAAATTCCCCATAAACTGGGCCCTCACATGCAGTACCAAATACGTTGTCTATGCAATCATGTGCCCTTGTGGCTTATATTACATAGGCAAAACTGAGTGTGCCTTTAAGACCCGCATGGCACAACACAGACTGGCCATTAGAACAGCTTTACAAAATGGCACAGGTGATCAGCCGGTGGCACGCCACTTTGCCGAGGCCAGGCATGGGATGGCAACATTTAAACACAAAATAATAGATCATGTGCCCCAGTCTCCAAGGGGAGGCGACCGCTCGAAAAGGTTGCTTCAATTAGAGTCCAGATGGATTTTCCGTCTGGACACCTTGCGCCCCAAGGGGTTAAATGACTCTCTGGGACTGATAAATTTCATCTAGTCCCAGTTATAGAAAGCTACCTGCCCCACACACTGTCTAAATAACGATGACAGTGGGTGCTTCAACACACACTGCCCAATTGGTGACAGTTTCCCTACTATATAGTACAGCATTTATTATACTATAGTTGTGGACCATCCCAGTGGTTAACAGTGCGCTTCTCTCTCTTTTTATTCATACTTGCATGATATGCAGTAATGCCTTTTTTTTTTTTTAAACTGAATTTGCATATTTTTTAATCTGCACATTTTATCTGCACATATGTATACACTTGTACAACATACAGAACCACCGATCAGTTGTTTGTTATTATTATTATGCTTTGCACATTGCACTTTGGATCTCCCATGTTTGGGAAGATCCTTCTTGTACACTGTTATTGCCACGGAGTATCTGATCAGGTCTTGTTGTTGTGTTTCCCTAGTTTCCATGACAGCGCCGCCGGGCTTGCTGACGCTGCACAGAGACCGGAAACGGAAGTGACGCGACGGAGCTGCGGGCGGCGTTGCCCTGGACGAGGTGTGTGATCTGACCCTGACGGTAAGACCCTATTTAATGCACTATTGTAACACTATTCTGTTATCCTGACGAAGGGGAGCACATCCCCGAAACGTAGATGTAATTTGTGTACCAATACACTTTTTTTGCTGAACTAAAAGTCTCTGAGTGACGCCCGTTTATTTGCTGCATATATATATATATATATATATATATATATATTACAGTATAGTGTAACTGTCCATCACTGCTCTATAAGGGGATTCACCGCCATTGTAGTGTCCTTAATATTCAGATTGGCATTTCTGTTGATGCTGTGTCCACAGCACTGATTACCTTATGCCTAGAAAATGTTGAGTAAGTGCTGTTGGTGGCTCTTACTGGGTGTTACACTTCAGAGTGTCACCATATTGTACTTAACAGATAGTGGCTGGTATATGTGGCAGTGCAGGGTTATTGGTGGTATATGATATTCCTGCCTCGACTGCAGATCACAGTGCAACTCTCTGTCTAGGCATACTCAGGCTCTTTTAGTCAGTGGTCTATACTGGGTGCAGGGTGGACTTCCCAGGCTGAGTTGTTTAATCTCCATATTACCTAATCTGGTTGACAGATGCGTTCTCTCCCCACAGGGCAGGGTTACAGTAGTGTGCAGTGCTGCTCAGTTTTGAAGCTGTTGTTACTTAGTTTGACTCACTGATCACTCACTGACTTCCTCAAGCTAAAGTACATCGGATCATGGTGCTGGCGTCTATGCAGAATTTAATCATCTTGCTCTGACCTCTAGAAAAAGGATCTAAACTTAAAAAAAAAAGTGGATGAGTGAGTTGGCAGATAAGCGAGTGTATCTGAAAAATGCCACCTGCTGCCATGCGTACCATGTTAGGAAGGCCACCAGTGGTCATACATGGTCATACATGCCTTTTACTAGTATTTTTTTTTTAATTGTAAAATGCAAACACGCATGACATTATTAGAATCTATTCTTTATCATGTTAGTGTGCCTACTGGTGTTTTACTAGTGAAGTATTGCATTCTGTTTTCTGAATCTTGTTCTATCATGTGCATTTCCTCTTTGTATACTTGTTGTGAATGTGAATGTAAATGTTGTACAGTAGGTTTTTATATATATACAACTGTATATATATATATATATATATATATATATATATATATATATATATATATATATAGACTTGTATGTTTGGCCGGGCATGACCTCCAAATAAACTGCTGGTTGGTTGCCTTCGTCCTTTTAATGTAGACTTCTGTGGGGTAATGACGCGGCACGCCAAACTTGTAAATTTCCAATTTCTTTATTGAGACAAACAGCAATGTTTCAATGCAGCCTGATGAAAATGCACCTGCATTGAAACGTTGCTGTTTGTCTCAATAAAGAAATTGGAAATTTACAAGTTTGGAGTGCCGCGTCATTACCCCACAGAAGTCTATATATATATATATATATATATATATATATATATATATATATACACATACACACACAAGTTTGTTTTCTTATCTTGTTTTTTTGCCTTCATTGAAAAGGTGCCCTCTTTTTCTTGTTCATTGTCACTGTCATCTCCCCCAGTGACATTATTCCTCATTCCTGTTCTCTACAGTATCTCTCACTTTTCATGCTCTCTTGCTCCATATCATTTCCCTCTCTTTCACCATCTCTCATTTTCTCTCCCCTTTCTCCTGTCTCTCTCCCCCTTCTTTCAGTCCTCAAGAACACACACAGGAATTTATTCTCCCCCTGCTCAGATGCGATCTCTTGATAGCTTCACATTTTCATTCCCCAGAGCCTCAAATGAACAAAAAAAATATAAAAAATAAAATAAACCAGAGCCCCACAAGCTCCCCCTTTTGCTCCCCATATCTCTACCCCTGCAAACAGTGCATCTCCTTAAGCCCCCACCGCGTTTTCCCCACAACCAGTGCATTCTTGTAACTGACTGTCACAGACAGCTGAAAAATGTTAAAATATAAAATGCAGAGCGGGAATATGAGACCCCCACCCTTCACTAAGCCGCATATTCTTCCCCTTTAGCAACCCCCTCCCCCCTTCACAGCTAAACTTTTAGAGTATGGAGAAGCACAGAAAGTATGTGCATGCATATACACGTATGTAAATGAATTCATTCATACAGATTTATAGTCAGGATGTGTAGAGCTGGCAACGTTCCGACTCATTACATAGATCTCAGAATGGCGGAACCGCACCGCAGTACAGCCTGCTCTCCCATCAAATACTACTACACAGTGCAGGTACAGCCTCAGCAACACCCTCCTCCAGCTCGGACTGTAGGGAGCACTGCACACCTGCACACATAGAGCAATTCCATGTCCCGTGACACATACTCTGATGTGCAGCCAACATTCTAATGGAAACCAGCGAAGCCAGGAGAAATTTACAGCTCCCAAGGCACAACTCACCTCCATACTTACTCTCACTTCCTATGCTCCACAACCCCCCCTGTCCTTTGCTCCTTCCCTCCCCCAAAACTCAATCATTTCCACTATAACCTAGCTTTCATTAGTTTACAACATTCATTCTCTTTTTATTTCACTTTTTATTTAACTATTATTTTCCTTTCTTACCTGATTTTTTTAGGCTTGCTCAGTTATTCTCATCCTCCAGTCTTTCTCCTCAGTCTCTGGCCATCTCTCACCATCAAGTTCCCTTTGTCTTGTGTACATGTTAGTGGCCTCTTGTCTTCATGTCTTTCTGCACCTGTATCTTGGATTGTATATAATACAGACACACACTAGTCTTCAGAAAATCAGAAAAGACACAGAGCGATTAGCAATCTGACTAGATTGCTTAGAAAGTAAGCGCTGATCTCTCCGTGTGGATGTTCCAAGAGATTAATTATCTCTTTCTAACTAAGTCAGTGCATACAGTCAAAATCTAGTCAAATTGCTTAGCAAGTGACTGCAAATCTCTCTGTGTGTACAGAATGAGAGATACTGATCGCAATCTTTCATTCTGATCCACTATCGGCCTTTTTTTGCTTAAGCAAAATTGCTTAGCAAAATCGCTTAGCACAAATCTCTGCATGTGTATGTGCTCCCTATGGGAGATCTGGACACCAGGAAATCGCCTACCCTAAATAGCTTAGCAAAATGACTTAGCACACATCTCTGCGTGTGTATGCCCCTTTATCAGAGTAAATTCCAGTTTGTGACATCATGTATCATTTATATTGAGAAACAGATAAGTGTGCAGGCTAGGATGACAGCTTCTGCTGGGGGTACAGTAGCATCTTTCTCCAAAGTGGTGGACATTTATTCGTGGGATGATTTCAGAGACAATGTTAAAATTAGATTGCGAACGGACCAGAATAACCCCCCTTGGTCCCGACCCATCATTCTTGTGATTATCACAGGGTTGCCGACTTTCAAAAAATCCTCTCCGGGCTTCTCTTGCATTACGAGTTTTGGGGGCGGGGCTTAACAGTGACGTCATTAAGCCCCGTCCCCATTACGGCAAATAGCCGAAATAACTGATATCCATGGAGGGGCGGGGCTAAAATGACACGATTGTGCCGTTTTAGCTCCGCCCCCTCCCCTGAGACCCGCGGATTGCGGCATATAAATGCCGCGATCGGGGGGGGGGGGCTCAGTGGGGGTCCCCCTGATTCCGGGAGGGTTGCCCACCCTTCCGGGGGCCGGGAGGAAGGACCCGATTTTCGGGAGACTCCCGCAAATTCCGGGAGGGTCGGCAACCCTGGATTATCTGCAGACTAATATTGCCTGCTGTCATTTTACATTCAGCTCTTTCTTTCTGAGCATTCTGCCTTTTGTTGCTTATCTTTGCCCCTTCAATCCCCTTCTTCTGCCTCACTGTCGCCAATCTCTGCCTCTCTTCCCATCATGTCAGCTAATCTTGCACTCACCAGTAAACCTGTCAGACTGTAAAACTCTGACCCCAACCATTTAGGTCAAGCATGAACACAGTGGGGCTAATGCTTATGAGACATGGCTGCTCAAGGGACACAAGTAACCCCGGTAAAAGCCAGGTCTTAAGTTTGGTAACATTTTAAGTTTATAATAACTACCAGGAGAACAACAAATCTCATAGTAAAGGCAACTGGACATTACAGCAGGAACTTCAGTTGTCTTGGGAGGATAGCTCCATTTCATTAGCTTTCTCAGTTGTCATTGCTTGAATTTAGGGCTCCCTAAGTCCTAGCCTTAGGAAATCTTCCATAATTACATAGCAATATATAATCCGTTTGCTTGATGGATGTATACACCAGACGGACTCATAAATCGGTGTATAATACAGATACTTTTACTGCTATATGTGTGTGTAGGGTTTGGTTTGTTAGGTCGAAAATGTCTAGGTTGACACAAAAAAGTCCACATGCACAAGGTCGACACTGGAAAATAGTTGACACAAGCAAAAGGTTGACACAGCAAAAGTCAACACATGACAAGTTCAACAAAAAGTTTTTTGGGTGTTGACACAGGAGCATGTTAACCCGCCATGCTCTAAACCATTGTACTGTTCCCAATTGGAGTTAACTGGGATGGTAAAGCATGATAAGTTTCAAAAATGAAATATATCCCAAAAACTCATGTTGACTGTTTCATGTGTCGGCCATAGCCGCATGAAACAGACGGGCGTAAGTCAAGTAGCTTCGAGCCTGCGATTGCAGCCAGTGTCGGGGTGGCGGGCGGCGAACTGTCTGTAAGTCACAAGTTAGTGTTCAGAACACCCAGTGAAGCTGCCGCAGTGGCATAGGTCCTAGACATAGGCTGCCACCCTTGGCAATTGCCTAGTATGCCTATACCTAGGGTCGGCTCTGCCAGGCGGCATACTAAGCATCTGTATCGGAATCTCCTGAAGAATATACCCAAGTAGTTACCAAAAGAAAGAAGTACAGTATATTAAATAACGGCAGGAACATGTTCTAGAAACATTGTGAGAAGTTTGTTTGGGAGCTGTGGCTGAATCTGTAACACATAAGGGATATTTTTATACGGTCAAACTATTTGCTACACCTCTAATATATTCTGTGTTGTGTTTTTATACTTTATACCATTATATTCTCTTTGATGATTTGATGTGCCTCTGCCCTCTATGTTCTGCTTTGTGATGTTTACATTAAACCATGGGGCCTGATGAGCCTCCAGTTGAGAGGTTTCCCAGCTATAATAACCAATGACTCCAATGCAGTCACTTCTCACTGTATAATACAGTTTATTCATTCTGCAAACACCTGGGTAGTGGGTAGTGGTGCTTTTTATGTGTTTTTTTTTATTTGGTGACATAAACTTTCTGGTTGGACAGGAAATGACTTTCACTTTCTGTTCATGTCTGGAAGCTGAGGAGGGATTTAAAAGATCTGAGAGGAATGTATGAAATGATGCAAGAGGGAGAACTGGAGAGCGAGATGAGCAGGTGGGAAGGCTGAGAGGAAAGGGGGAGAGAAAAATAAGGATGAATGGAGAGAAAAGAGAATTCAGGGGGGATAGATGATTGCAAGGATAAGGAATGAATAGTAGTAGTGAGCTACAGAAAGATCATAGAAGAACATAAACATACATCATGGTTGCCTACCTGACCCTCACCTTCAGGGAGAAAATGCTCTGGGTGACATTTAATAGAATGCGATTTTTAGACACTTTCAAATTCGCCCATTATCGCACTTTTTAAAATCACATTTCTTGCTGCGAATTTGCATATTTAATGAGGTGCGTATTCCGGGTAAAAAGGTGCGATTAAGTGCAATAATGTGAGAATTTTAGGCATGAAAATGTGCGATTTTTAGGCTTGAACATGTGCGAATTTGAGGTAATGTGCGAATTTGTGTTAAAAAAAAAAGTCCCCCCTCCTGAGCATAACCAGCCCTGGACTCTTGGACCGGTCCTGGTTCCAAAAATACGGGGGGGGGGGGGGCAAAAAATATGGGGGTCCCCCGTATTTTGAAACCAGCACCGGGCTCCAACAGCCCGCGGTGTCATGCCACAGCCGGGGGACACTTTTTCTATAAGGTCCCCTGGCCGAAACATGAGCACTGTGGCTGGTCAGCATTGGACAGGGTACCTGGAGGAGTGGGGACCCCCCCAATAAAAGGGTCCCTCCCAGGCTTCACCCGTCCAGGGCTGAAGCCCAGGGCTCTCACCGGCGTCCGTGGCCAGTGGACGCCGGCCTGATAGGGTTAATTTACACATTCCTAACATTGCTTTATGCAGGAAAACTACAAGCGCCGAACATGCGCTGGTGATCCCAAAATCACCATGCACTAGTAAGCACTAGCACGGTGCACTTCCCCTCTAGGATAGGCTGAACGTCCTTAACTCGTCCTTTTGGATGGGGTAGGACAAATTTTCCCACCCCCCGGCCTTCTGGCTGGGGTCTCTTTATTATTTATTTATTTTCTTCTCACGTTCGTGCACTTTTCACGTTTTCTGTAGTGTGTCACTTGTTTTTTTGGGTTGTGTGTTTGACCTCTATGGGCCATTCACTCCCCAATGTACCAAAGCTCTCATCCTTTTGGGGAGAGCTTTGGTCCCTCAAGGGCGATCCCGAGCCGCAAGGCGGAGGGAAACCTAATGCGGCCTACGCACCCAAACCTTCGGGTGCGGATGACCCACTGTCCTAACCCTTCCGAGGGTTGAGGAAAGTGGGTCTCTCTAAGCTTCGGTGAAGAGAACCCACCGATCCCTTTTTACCCCTCTTCGGCCTTATGGCTGAGAGGGGTTAGGGGAGTAAGGGGGCCCTTCTCCTTTGGGAGAGGGATCATTCGAACGCACGACCCCCTATGCACGTGTTTAGGCACAGCACTGGTGGTGGGAGCACACCTCGGGCTCCCTGAGTTTCTGCAAACTCATACATACATAAATAATGTCCCTGTTCCAATAACCACTTTCTTTGACAGACATTGTTGTTATATAGGACAATTTGTCAGTAATTGATAGCAATCAGTTAGACTTTTGCTTTTGTTGTTTAACTTAAACTTGATTTAACAGGGCAAAATATGCACCTTCCATTTTCACTCGAAGTTGCAAAATGTATCTTATTGAAATCATGGAGAGACATAGTTTTCCGACACCTTCCATCAGCTGGGGAATGCGAGTACTTTTGCAAGGAGGAAAAGACCCAGAGTACCTACCTTTGATATATATTTTTATAGATGTATTAGTATATGTTGCACTGTGCTTTCACTTCCTGCTGTAGGAAAGTACAGGAAATACCAGTAAAGCAGGACAGATGTTGGAGCATTGTTACAGTGGGGTTAATAATATTCTGAGACATAGACCTGTGTTCTAGGTGGTATTACCGGCTTCCTGCAGGAGATACAGGATAAAATCCTAAGCATCTGGTCTTTAGATCTTGAACTTTCCGATTCAGTCCCTGAGATCTCCGAGTCATATGTAGGATTATTGGTATAGCGGTGCAGAATTTGCATAACTGGCATTGTGATACAGCTTAGCTATAGGTCCCGAGTGAGTTATTAGTTGCGGGCTTACACTGGGTTTACTGTTAGCGTCTTAAGATAAACACTTGAATAGGATTTAGTGTAAAACTGGTAGCTGATCCTTGGTTCAGTGTCTTAGTCTATTACATTGTAAATGTGTGCCCATAAGTGTTGATAAGAAATCAGCATTATCTAGTCTCAAGTATATCTTTTTTAATGTATTTTGCATTCCCATTAATCGGTGTGTGATCGTCAATGTTTGTGTTACTTGTTAGGGTTCCTGACATTTGTGGAATAGAATGGCTGTTGCCATAGATTGGGTAATGTCCAACTCTCACTGGCTTTCTGGTAAAACACAGGCAAAGTGGCAGCTTTTGTGCCAGAAGTTTTTCCTTGTACAGTGCCAAGGAAATGATTACTCCACATGGAAACTTTATAATGGATGGTGGGAAATAGATTGTATATGGCAGGCTAGGTAATATGATTTAAAAAAAAAAAAGCCCCAAACTTTTTTTTTTTTAACCCATGTATTCCTTAGAACATGTCAAATTATTCTACTTAAAGCGAAAAAAAAAAGTTTCTATTTATGATATGCACACTCACTGACATGGATTCCTCTTCTGGTGTCACAGTGTGTAAGATGATGTCACTGTGCAAGCACATTATAGAATGCAGAGAGAATAATATCACAAATAACTCTCTTATTCTTATATATAAGATGTTTTATACAATATTAATAAGCACCTGATTCTGATTTGTAAGGAATTGGAGAGCCACACGTGTATCTAGGAGATAGATGCCTCCTGCTGCATGCACCTGGGAGATCAGAGTGCTGCATCTGCATTGATCACTGTTGTGACCATCAGTTGTGACAGGCAGTGGCATAAGTTCATCCCAGTTGCCCGGAGGCAAGATATATATTTTTGCCCCATATATATATATACGATGCTCTCTCTCATCTCACTACTGGATTCCTGGAGTTGGTCTGTTCCCGTACATCTCCCAGCAAGCCAGCATAGCGGCGTCTATGTGGAGTGTCCTTTCCAGCACAGAGTGTGAGCAGTTCAGCCTATGGCTATGTTTTAAACCTTGTGGTACCCAGTCCACAGTGCTTTTATGTTTGGTATGAGTCTTCATTAACCTGTACCCTGGATTTTATTGTGATCCAATAAATTGTCACATCTGATATTGCACTATGAAGCGTCTTTTCTCTGCCCCTTTCTAGATCCATCTCTCTGACAGATTCCAGAGATCTCCCTCACATAGAGAAAAGCAGCTGTAGGTCACAGCATTTGACTTTGGTGCACACTAACCCTATACCTCAGTGTAAGGGTGTTACTGACTGGTGAACTGTTTGATTGACACCCGACACGGAGGTTCATTTTTCTTTCCATATATATGCCGGGGCGGCGTGGGTCACGTTAAGGGGGTATCGATACCCCTTGCACCGAAAACCCGCCATGCGGGTTTTGCTGCTTATCAAAATGCAGTAAAACCCCCGATAACGGTAAGCGATATTAATATTTTTTTATTAACAGATTTAAACTTGCAGGGGAGGAGAGGTGCCCCCTAGGGAGCAGGAGCCTGACGGCAGATGACTCCATTGCCTCCCACAGTTCTGCCTCTGCTGACAGTCGTAGGTAGCAGACACTACTGAAGCCTATTCAGATGGATTGTAGGATCCAGACAGTCAGGTCCAGTAAATCTGCATCTAACAATACAGACCCTGGGCCCTACATACCTACAAAGTTAAGTGACATCACAAACACTGTTTAGAATGTTTGGCAGTTATATGATAAGCGCACTGGGGCAATAGATCAAAGCCTGCATTCATATTGTCCAACATACCAGCTAATGTCTACCCAGACAAAAACTTTGAGAAGACATTCACAGTGCACTCTGGTGGTAAATCACCACCTGCCTTCTGTTTGTTAAGATATATGTCATTGAGAATGGAAGAGTAGAAGAAAAGCGCGCAATGAGAAATATATAGTATACATTTTACTGAAAGTAATATGCTCACATACATAGAAGTAATAAAATCAAAGCTTGCCAGCATCAGATACAGGTGAAACAGCAGCACTGGAGTGGGTCCATGTGAGATATATCAAAGCGTATAATCCCAGCATGCAATGTATTCGGGTGGCACCGCTCACACACGCAGACCGCTATCGCCACCAAAACCGAATGGCACAGGGCATCACCGCATCTTTTCTAAATAGGCCATGCCCAGTGCATTTCATCACAATGAGGAATTCATCAGGGGGTGTGGGTACCTCAATACATCCATCATTTATATACCTATTCATGAGACCTCATCAAAGGTGTCAGCTGTTAATGAATCATTTATCATCAAAGAGCAAAAAAACAAAAACGAATCACAAATACAAAACATCTCCATTCACAATAAAAGAGACTTTTAACAATATATATATATAAAAGGGGTGAGCTGGTATGGTACTTGTTTCCTATCTGGGCGCCCGCTACGTTATTTGCGCACCATGCTATTCTCCGTATAAAAATCGGATCGCATCGCATCGGATACCACAAATGCACATACACGATATTGAACGATGCGATGCGATCCGATTTCGTTATGGTTGGCCCATAGGATATATAGGAAACCCCCCCCTGATGGTTTAAAATGCGCCTCCATTGTTAACGCCACCCCAGTATTGACGTCAACCCGAAGCGTGGCGAACGCAGCGAGCCCCGCGAGGGGCGGCGGTACGCGTCCTCCGACTTTTTCATACCCCCACTATCCACGTCGGCGTGGAGTTGAGAATAGAATAGTGTGGCGAGCGCAGCAAACCACCGAGCCCGAAGCGTGGCGAGCGCAGCGAGCCCCGCGAGGGGACGCGGATACTTCACAGGTATCCGTGTCCCCTCGCGGGCTTCACAGGTATCCGCGTCCCCTCGCGGGGCTCGCTGCGCTCGCCACGCTTCGGGCTCGGTAGCTCGCTGTGCTCGCCACACTATTCTATTCTCAACTCCACGCCGACGTGGATAGTGGGGGTATGAAAAAGTCGGAGGACGCGTACCGCCGCCCCTCGCGGGGCTCGCTGCGCTCGCCACGCTTCGGGTTGACGTCAATACTGGGGTGGCGTTAACAATAGAGGCGCATTTTAAACCATCAGGGGGGGGGGTTCCTATACAAATCGTGGGTTTGCGGGGTTATTACATTGAAATCAATGTAAAATCGGGTCTCAGGGACCATTTAACATTGATTCCAATGTAAAAATCGGGGTTGATCGCGTCACCGCATGCGATGCGATCCGATTTTAAATGAAATCGGATCGGATCGGATAGCATCGTATGCCATCGTACATCATCGCGTACCGAATCCGATGCGATGCGATACGATTTCATTACGGTGCCGTACGTTGAAAACCTGGGCGCCCAGATAGGAAACAAGTACCGCTGGTATATGTATAGTAATAATAAATCATATAAAAATATTTTGGTACTTATGTATTATCTGGGCTCCCATGTTAAATGCACCCCATTTTTTCATACCCCTACTATCCAACTACGCATGGAGTTGATTTTATATAGTGTGGCGAGCGCAGCGAGCCACCGTGCCCGAAGCGTGGCGAGCGTAGCGAGCCCCGCGAGGGGACGCAGTCTCATAAGAAAAACGGGAGCCCAGATATTACATAAGTACCAATATTTTTTATTAAGATATTTTTTATAAAAATATTGCTAAATTTGCAGCTAGCAAAGCAGACAAACAGCATATATAATTAATTATATACTGAAATAGCATCTAATTGTAATTCAAAAATATACATATAGGAACAAAAAACAAATACACTAAAAATAGAAAGGAGAGAGAGATAAAGTTATTGTCACCATACAGAACCATAATACTACAATAAACAAAGCATGTAGGGCCCTCTCTCCTCATGTACTTTTCTTAGAATATATCTCTGCCACTGTTATAATTGCATCAGTGTCCACTGTTGCAACTGTCTTTTTTATTTACCATGTACTGTTCTTGTCCTAATTTGCATTTGTACTGTAAATCGCAAATTTTCTTGTTTTGTTCTTAGCTCATCTATGTATTGTCAGGCGCTGCGGAACCCTTGTGGCACCATTTAAATAAATAATAATAATAATAATAATAATAAATGTAAAATATATAGAAGGATCAGACATCTCTTCTGCATCATGGTAACCACATCACCCTCCCCCTTATAGACAAGGCCAACAGAGCAGAAGCTCGACATCGTTGACTCATCAGTGGGCAAACGTCATGGATCACCACCTAGTGCAGAAAGGGTGTAAAGTCACATGCTTCATTCGTTCCAGCCGGAGACATAGTCCCTAATGTGTAATTTTCCTTCTGCCGTGTTTATTAAGCAGATCGCCACCTCTTTCGTCTATAGCTTTAAATGAAAAGTTATAAGGTGAGACGAACAGCAAGAAAATAAATGTCTTGGTGCTCTATGATGCGGCATATTATTCCGTATATTACTAGTATGTTCAAATATACATATCTTTACCAACGTAGCGTTCACCACATAAGTAAATCACATTACTAGAAATACATTCAATTTTTAATCTCCCAATATTTTTCACATATATTAAGCATCAACCTTAAAACAGTCACATAATCAATGGTATATATGGTTATAAAATTGGAAAAAGTAGGTCATATACATCCTCAAGTAATTCCTAACACCTGGACAGTGCAGTCACTAGACAGGTCGATGTAAAAGTGTACGGTATATGGAAGGTTATAATGTTATAGTGCCGGACCATTTACCAAGATGTTAATACAGCAGCAAAGGCACTCAGATGGAAAACAGGCAGCTGGGACCGCTATTAAAGTGTCAATGTGGGGCAAGGTGCCCAGAAAGAAAAGGGCTCACTCACTGCTATCTTTCACAGCTGAATTGGTGGCACCCAGTTGGAATTATCTATACACCAGAACCAGTATATCAACTGAGATATATGTCAGAGGGATAATACTGCGTATGTGTGCTCCTCTATGTCATATATAACTGCTGGAGCTAGGTGCTAGTGGAGCAGCCCCGAGCTGTGCAAGCGTACTGTATGTAGAGTGTAAACGCTGACTGGCTGATGGCATCCCAAGGAACACAGATTTCTATGCTCCTCTTAGAGGACGGTGGATTATCCATCACCAGTTACTATGTGCCGCCTTTCCTGCATATCCGTCACTGTATGATTTGGACACCATCAGTCAGTGTTTCCACTTTTTTATACACCAAGATTATTTTAATGGAATTAATATAATTTATTTATTGGTGTTTATATGTATCATTTATCCCTACCTGCATTTTTCCCTCTAGTTTTGTTAGTTCTGAGAAGCTGACATACCTCTTTCCCCACTGGCAGCTGATGTACATATTAGCATGAACACTTCAGTACAGCGCCATAAAACCAATTCTATAGGATTATGTAAAGAGTTGTATACTCTGAGCCATTCCACATGCTAATCATCAGCAATCATTTCCAAGGAGAATGGTCTATGGACCATCCACCACAACATGACCAATCGCTAGCAGTGCATGGCCCACAAAGTATCATTACAACAGTTGGAGAAATTATTTTTTAAACCATCTATCAATTTGGTGCCGTTATGTTCTCTGGTGAATAAAGAATGAACCTGGTGACATTTAAGAAGCTACAAGTTACTGATCAGTTTTCTGATTGCATTGTATATATACCTTCCCCCCATATCATCAAATACTGCACTTAGGTTACATTCCCCGGTAGTCAAGGCCTTTGATAAATTGCTTCTGCTAGCTAATTAAAGAATAATTACTACAGAGATTAATGATTACATGAATATCAGAAGTAAAGGTGACACCATTACACACAGTAAATGGCATAATCTGTACCTAAACAAAGTTATTATACCTGCATATATTTTCTATATATATATAGGAGTTATTGCACTATACTTTAACAAACATTCCTAAAATATACATTTCACAATTCTTTATCCAGCAGGATGACCTTTTACAACTTAAATTAAATGGTAAAGTAAGCTGTTTAGTTGTAAGATATAGCCTTAGATTTCAGCAGGTGTGTTACCATGCTTCTTATTAATACAGGGTGGGACATGGGAACCAAATGTTTTTAGAATAATCAGAAAAACAATTGTTTTTCCTGTAAAAAAAAAATGGTACTCTTTACCTAGCACGGCGCCCACGATTTTGATCATGGGCATCGCAGGTAAAAAAATCGCGGGCATCGCGTCAGTCGCGTCGCACCCGATTTTTAGTGCATTCAATGCCCGCGATGGGCGCCGTGATAAGTAAAGAGTACCAAAAAAATGTATTGATAGAACAACATTTGTAAGAACATAGAATTTCATAATAATTAGGAATGGAAAAGGAAATCTGGCAAGTGATGTCCATTTTCGTTGATGCATTGTTGAAGGCATTCATGAAAATCGCCCTTCACTCTTTCCAGCAGGCCTCTGATGATTTGGGTGATTTGTTGATTGATCGCTCCTTCAATTCATCTGATGTATGGGGCTTGTCCTCGTAGACACTTGACTTGAGGTAACCCCATTGAAATAATATCACATGTGGACAAGTCAGGGGACCGAGAGGGCCATAAGACATCACAAAATCTCGAAATGAGACGGGTGGTTAAAAAGGGGGCTTAGAACAGCCATTGAGGCTCTGGCAGTGTGCCGTGGCCCCATCTTGCTGAAATTGCAAATGTTGATAAGCAATACGCCTTCTTTGTAACTCATGGATGAACATCTCAATGCAATTGTAATGGTAACCCCATTTTGTATAATGAAATAGGGATAGATGATGCCAAACTTTCCCACCGTGTACCAAACTGTAACCTTAGGGCTATGCAGCGTTTTTTCGTAGATTTTTTTTTTAAGATTAAAAATTGTGTTTGTTGATGGCCCCATTAAGGCAGAAATTAGCTTTATCACTCATTAGCACCATTATTTTTTCATTCTGCTCGTAAAGTGCAAGCATATTCTGTGCAAAATTTAATTGTTGGAGGTAATCCTTTACATTCAATTCCTGCACAATTGCTAACTTGTATGGGTGAAAATGTAAATGCAAAATGTGTATTACAGTACGAATGCTGATTCTAAGTGCAGCTGAATGTGGGCATGCACTTAGACTGAAGGAGAGAAGGTTTAGAACACTTAGAAGGAAGGGCTTTTTATGGTCGGGGCAGTAAAACTATGGAACTTTATCCATGTGAGGTGGTGTCGGCAGATACAGAAACGTCATTTAAATTAAGGATAGACAATCATTTATTAGTACACCGGCTCCTCCCTTTCCTATTGGCCAAGTACCAGCCATTTAAAAAATGCTTGGTTTCCATGCCCTACCCTGTACCATAGAATACACTCGTATACATAAGCATATATATCTTTACTTACAATACAGGTCAGAAATGGTGACAAGGTAACTGTGATGTTAAATCCAGACAGTACAAGTGTAAATCAATGAACTGTTACGGAATGTAGCAAAATAGTAGCATCTGTTAGCCAGATGTCCTGGGAATGAGAATTGCTGTGGCATGATATATGGGACTTAAATATGACAGGAAAACTGGTTTCAGGATTATGGTTATAAAACATAGAGAAATAGTATTGAATAAAACTATAATTAAGGCATCAATGACGTAATTTCTAATTGCATCTGTATGCTAAGAAATATCCAACAGTGTAATACTGTAATATACAGTAGAGCATAATACTATCTCATAACATAAATATAACATAATATATCTCACAGTCATAGGATATAGCAGTGTGTTTTGTAGTTTCTATGAATTTTGACAAAACTTTATATTGCTATATATTGTTATATATTTAGATACTTTTGGGGGAAATTTCCTGCCATCCTAAATTATGACTGATCTTGTGTACGAATGGGTATGACTGGAATGGGCTGTGAAATATGATCTGAGAATACCTCTAATTTACTAATGCCCCTTTCACACCAGAAAATGCAGGGACTTTTCCAGGAATATGGTCCCTGGATAATGCAGGGACATTTTCGGGAGCCCCTTTCACACCAGCCTAGGTCCTGCATTTTCTGGTGTAAGGGGGCAGGCGGTGGGTGGTGGAGTGAGTGGGATAATGCTGGTGGGGATGGCCGGAGATTGGGTCAGGGTGGAACTATACCCATTAGTCACCCAGCAGCTTCCCCAGAGACGGGAGGGGTGGGAGACCGCAGTAGATGAGTGACGTTACTGCTGGCAGCGGCTTAGCGCTCTTCTCCAGGCTTGGCACAGCGCTCTCCACCAGCAGCTACAGGCCAGACCCCTCTGACCGGAACCCTCCTCACACAGGCCTGATCTCCCAAACCGGCACACACACACCACGCCCACACGGACGGCATCCTCCAGCACTAGTCCAACCCGGGAATTTAGGCTGGTATGAAAGGGCCTAGCTGCTGTATTCTCTGGATTCATATTTTTCGATGGTGAAGTGATTCATATTTGCTTGCCGAGTTTCTCCAGCAGCCAAATATGGGCAAGCATGAAGCCTGCACAGATCAGTGAGATCCGCACAGGCTTCTCTATGTAAGAAAATAAAAATAAACAAATTATTGTTAAAGTTTAAAAATAGGCATCTATGGTGGTAACCGGCCATAAATGCACATGTTAATTCATAATATGCGCATCAATGGAGCCATGGCACAGCCTATAAGAGGGAAGCCCCATTTGACTGACATACTGTAATTTTCGGGGAGGAGGCACAAGTGTCAGAACATTTGCTGCTCCTTAGTTCGCTTGATATCGTGTTTTGCCAGTTTGCTAATTGTTTAACCACTGGATGCCTACTACAGACGGACCTATCTATGCCGGAGGGATGGTACCGGTAAGTATAATTTTTTTTCACAGGTACCCAGAAGAGAATGCTACAATGTTACTCTTTCCACTATTTTTTCAGTTAGTTGATTTCTCTTCATATGTAAAGCCCCATACACACTATGCGATCCTTACCGAAGCTGATATTGGCACCGTCTTGGACTGTAGCGATATCGGGAGGGGGGGGGGGGGGGAGCGACGGCCATGCTGAAGCTGCAACATGGTCATCGTTAACGATTACCTCCCTCATCTGAACATGGAGGATGAGGAAGAAGGGTCATTATTGAAGCAGGGGTGCACTCATCCTTAATGATGTTCAATGTACACACTAGGCAATATAGTAAAAAATATTACTCAGAAGGGCCCTTCTGAGTGATGTCTTTTACTATATCACCTAGTGTGTATGGGGCTTTAGAGACAATATTAGAATTGTATGTATGGTTTATTACCTCACACTAACATAAATAGTGTTGCACAACTTTACCCTGCACACATCTCACATAATGAAATACTATACATAAATTTAAAAACATTACATCGTTACACTGTGAAAGGACTACCAGCTTGCAAGGGAACATCCAATTAGCAACTCTGAACTATTAACTCAGGTCCTATACCTCCAGCGCATTAAACCCCAAAGACCTTTCTTTGTAGCCACAGAAGTTCTGAGGAAAAGTCTTGTACCCTTGGGATTTAAGGCACAGAGAAACCCATAGATTCCTGCACTCTATGGGGACTCAGTGGGGAAATGCTAAATAATTCAATAATTCTATGCGTCAAACCAAGAAATGTTCCCCACATGGTAAACCATGTGATTAATTATAAATGTTCTTTAATCTGAGAACGAGTAGGAATCCAGGGTACAGACTAGAGTGCCACATGCTATTTAATGCCCAGATTACCATCTGAATTATATCATCAGCCTCCCTGGACCACGAATGGATGGCTGAGGGGGGCTGCAGAAAGCTGAAGGGGGCCATGGAGTGAGTTCAGCTCTGGGAGATTTGCCTACCTGTCCAGGACTGACACCCAATTTTTTTGGTAAACCAATCTGGGAGAGCATATAAGTATGATGTATATGTGATCTGTATTCACAATTGAATGATTGTGTTTCACTAACTGCAGGTATTTTCTGTACACCAAGGCCATAAACTCTAAAGATTCCTGTCAGTCTGTAAGGCTGCAAAATATTACTAAGTTCATAGATGATTTTGTGCCAGAACCATAGTGGTCAGGGCTGCTGCTAGGAATTTTGGGGCCTGGGACTGATTTTTATTCCAGGCCCCCACCTCACTTACTGGCCAGTTCATCCGTCACTTACTGCCCCTGGCTCTGGGACCCAACCCCCTTCCGCTGTTCTGCCTCCTGCTCAGTGCACTGTGGCTGAACAAAGCCCTGCTCCTGGAGTGCAGACTTCTATGCCTCTAGAAGCCGGCAGCCAATTAAAATGTGGCATGGCTGGTGAGCCAATCAGAGCACACATACTGTTAGCTAACCAGAGTGGCTGCCGGTTGTACGCAAGCTCTGATTGGCTGCCAGCGTCTAGAGGTGAAGAACCCTCTGTGACTCTGCAGGTCTTCGTTTAGCGCACTGAGAGTGCAGGCAGCACAGCAATTCAGTGACAGGGGGTGCGGTGGGCAAAATGAGATGCCCGGGCCCTTCCCTCTCTCTCAGACAGGCTGGGACCGTGGCAGCTTTACCCACAGCACCACCCTATTGGAGGGCCTGATAGTGGTGGTCATCATGTTCTTAGGACCTTCCATGGAGAGATATAGCTTATCAGCAGCTAATGTTTGTCTAGTATACAAAAAGTGATGGCATTATTTATAGGGGCTCATACAAGGGGGCGAATTGCCATTGCAGAAACGCAAACTCACTCCCCTTGTATCTCATCCAGGACTCTGTGATTTTTGTATGCAGCCCTATGGGGCTAGAAAAAAAACCTTTAGAGTCTATTCCTGATATAACTACATTCCTTCCTTATTTCTCTATTTCTTCCACTTTTATTCTTGTATTCTTTACACTCCTCAGTATATTCCTTTTCCGCTCCCCTTTCTCATTTTCATTTAATTTATTTTCCTCTTGGAGTACAGTGCTGGATATCCGTAAATTAAGTGAGATGATATAAAGATCTTTTGTTCTTCTGGTGGCTGCCGGGTGTCCTGTGGGAATCAGGCGGAGGAGGGCCCCCCATCTGGGCTGGATCACAAGTCTCTGTATATTTTGCTATGTGTAATATGTTAGTATTCAGAGTGGTTACTGGGCAGACACTGCTGCTGGTTACACTGTACTTTTACATGAAGCGTAAGATAACACATTCACTGCCTGTGCCATAGCAAGTAACAAATGCAACGAATGTGCCGAGTGTACTGTTAGACTGGCTCTATTCATTCTTTCTATAATGTGCACTGTTCCATAATAATGTATTAAATAATCCCCAGGTACAGCTTTTTCCATCTGTCCAGAGCTCAGTTTGCTAAAGAATGGTTTGACTTTCTAAACTAATACCACAGTTGATATAAGTCAATAAAAAAATGACCTGACAGCTGTAAAACCCTACAAAACACCTCTGAAGTACGGGCCATCTAAGGAGCAGTCTTATCTGACTTTGAAATAAAAGGGGGTTGGGGCTTCTCTTTTTCATCCTCAATATTTATTTACTTTCCTTTAGGGATCTGTGCGGCTTTTTAGGTCTACTAACAATTTTGCCTGTTGGAAAAAACTCATTTTTTTGTTTATTTTTCTGCATTTTTCCAATCTACTGCCTAATAAATCTGGTAGTTTGTATGATTTCCATGTACATAGAGCATGAGGGTTATGTGTTTACTGGCATTGTGTTTAGTGCTAAAAGGATCCAGACTTTTTAGCAGTCTAGTAGGGAAATTTACTAAGATCGCATGGGTCCGAATGCACCCATTTGATCGCAATCAAATCCGGAAAACAGTGATCGACAAATTTACAATCAGCTTAATTCATACAAATTTCCATTTTACGAACGGCAACTTCATACGTATTTCTTTCTTTTAATAAATATGCCATCGATAGAACTTGAACGTAATTCTCCATACACTTCTATGGTACTGGCAAATTTATTATTGATATCCTATTTATTTTGGACTAATTCAGATGGTAAACAGTGAGATTCGTTTGGAATTACGAATTTAAACCAGACCATGTTTTTTTGTCAAGCTTGACATGCGCAACTATTAACAATCAACAACCAAGTGTGTGCCTTAAAAAAAGCCCATTAAACACACACTTTTCTGCATTTTAGCTACCATGAAGGCGTTCAGGCTGCACAATATATGGTACTTGGGGCTGTGGGATACCTGATGCACTGCCACCAGCACAGAGGCCTGGTCAGTAAACTGAACATGATCAGCAGGTTGTGAAGATACAGCGGAGGCTTTGTAGACCTTGTTTATTTAAATAGCATTATAGCTTCAACGCAATTCCGAATGATTATGTCATACAGATGTTCCGGCTCAATTGTGATAGCATAATCCATCTGTCTGACCTCATCAGACTGGAGCTACAACCTGAGACAGGATGCTGATGCGCTGTCTCAGGCCAGCACAAACTCACGGCTGTGTTGTACGTTCAGAATACAGGTAGCTTTCAACATGTCACTGGTAGAGACATTGGCATCTCACAGGCCACTTTCTCCAGGTACCGTAACCATGTCCTGGCCGCATTAGAGCATTCTATCACATAGCTGGCATTATCTAATGCCCTGGATGTGATAGATTGCACACACATACAGCTGAGTTCACCTAGAGGTAGCCAGAGAGCCTACCTCAACCATCACCAAGTACCAATGGGCAGGTTGTCTGTGATGCAAACCTAAAAATCATGAGTGTGTTTGCAGGTTACCCTGGCAAATGCTATGGTTCCTATATCCTCAGCCCTCTACGACAAATTTGAGGGGTGGCTACTGGGTAAGTTACTGCATCACTCCCTCAATACTGTCTAAACAGAATCCAATATGGTGCATAATTTACAAAACCTTACTAAATGCACTATACATTTTTTTCAGGTGATGCCTGGTATCCTTGTTTACCTTAGCTCCTTACTCCACTGTCGCTGCCCAATTCGGATGCTGAACACAATTACCAACATGCACATACGGCTACTTGATTTTGAATCCACTGTGTGGGTAAATTGGGAGGCCTTTTGTTATATAGCCCTGCCAAGATAGCATAACATATGTGTGCAACAATATCTGCCACATGATGAAGATGGAGAAGACAGTCAGCAAGCAGAGGAATTAGTATTATCTGGTGCCATTTAAAGTACTGAACAAAGGAGGCAGGTAAGGCATAGACCAGCACTTTAGTGGTGAGAAATGGTTCCAAATGAGTCTTCAACCTCATTACCCAAATTTACCAACTAATATAGTGTTAGCTGATCTATACAAATATTTTGGGGGGCTTTGTTGTTTTGTTTTATAAAATATATGAAATTAAGGTTTTTTTACCGTTTACCCAGCTGTACTAGATCCATTTTGACAGTTGTAGCTCAGATTTCAAATGAAAGTTCAATTGTTTAGACCAAGGTATGCTCGCATAGGGACAGAAGTTCTAAACGTGATAAGTGATAAAATGGAGAGTGATAAACAACCAGCCAATCAGCTCCGAACTATCATATCTTACTTGGTTTACTTAAATGTCATTTTTGAGCTGATTGTCTGGATTTTTATCATTCATCATTTAACACTTTTGCAGCTTAGAACATCTTAGTCATAGTGTTGTAGCAAATTATCAATGCTGACATAAAACATAAACCTTAGAGGTATGGCTTTGTACAATGTGAGTTAATGTACTGTTGAGCTCCCTAGTAGCACTTTCATGACTCTCCATCAATCTTATGATTGTTGTTTGGTGGCTCACCAAGGACTCCATTAGTGTAAGGAACCTATTTTGAAATTGTATGGCATTGTTCCTGCTTTCCAGGTGGTGGTGATCTACTGTATGTTGCACACATGTGTAATTAGTCACTTTGTTGCCCAGTAAATGTGATGGGAATGCTGTGCCAAAGTTTGGGTGTTAGCACTCTGCTCACTCATCACCACCTGTGTTGCTACCTGTTGTGTCAACAGATTGGTGAGTAATTCAGCCCCAACACCCAGATCTGAGGGCCCAGGACTGAACTGGGGTGCAAGGGTAGGCTGAGGTTTTGATGGAGGTGAAGGCAGTTAGGTTTAAGTTGAACGTCTCCTCCTCTTGTCCCAGCTTAAGCGTCTCAACTTCTGACATTGCAGTAGTTTCTGTATATAAAGTTTAATTTGTGTCCAATACATACTTAAGTTTTAAATAGAGTTTTATGGTTTTAAATTTAAAAGAGAGGAGGGTTTTCTATTTAGTATTGTTGCCATGGCCAACCAATTATATAGTAAAAAAAATATTTCATATATGTTGCTGAATCAAATGTCCATCAATTAAACCTTTTTGACCAATGTTACTAAAATATACCAGATAAATAACATCTAACTAATTTTTCCCATTGTATATTCAAAGACGAGATGCCCATATTGTGATGTCATGCTGAGTATTTTTTGTGTTTCTAACACCACATTATATGCACTTATTTCTAAAGGGTATTGTGTGTTTATTATTTCTAAACTCATCTTTTTCCAATGGTCATGGACAATTAACAGTTAAACAAAACGTGTTACTTTCTATCATTTTCGTTTTAATGACCCTTCACTAATAGATTTTTCACAATTGTATTTAAAGGATTAATCCATGTGTGTGTGTGTTAAAACATGTTTGTGTATGTGTTGTGTAATATGTTGTGTAGTGTATTTGTTTCTAGGGATAATAACTCATCTTCCTGTCGTGGAGACGGTGCTTTGGGCAGGTAAGATTCCTGGACTGAATAAGACCAAATAAGACCAAATAAGCCACAAATATATGAAAATGATGTGTTTATGCACAATTGTTTAAAACAGTTACCTGCCCCTTCATCATCACCGGGTTCAGTCTCTGCAGAGGGGCACTGTCTCACAGTTGTTAGCCTTGGTGCTGTTGAGAGGCATAAAATAATTTTTATTACTAGTCACCAGACAAAACTGGAACATTATGCAATGATTTTTGAATTCAGATGCATATGTCTGCAGTTAAAGAAAAAAAAATTGTTTACTGTGACTACTTTGTTTACAATGTTTTTTTTCCTGCATACATGTATAATGATTAGCACATGTGATTATTGTTTATACATTATTAATAAACAAATATCCGACATTACAAAAGTCACACAACAGCGACATATAACATGTACACATTAAATACCTTGGTAAACAATTGTATTTTATTTTTATAAAACACCCATATTAAAAATAAACACCACCTTTTTAATATTAAAACATAATAATATAAATAAAAAAAGTATTGTACCACCAACCGAGCAACATAGTATCCAAACAATGATTTAATGAGCTAATACATAAATGAGAACCATACGTGGTATGTTTCCCTTAGCAGCATCACTATTAATGTGGACCCCAACTTTTGTTCTAGATCAGGCATGTCCAACGTTGGCCCTCCAGATGTTGTGAAACTACACATCCCAGCATGCTATGCCACAGTTTTGCTATTAGAGAATGCTAAAACTATTGCAAAGCATGATGGGATGTGTAGTTTCACAACATATGGAAGGCCAACGTTGGACATGCCTGTTCTAGATGAAGATGATAACTACAAAATTTTTTTACTATCTTTGTCAAACACGTCAAGATAATGTTCCCCAAAATTCTAAGTAAAAAAACATGTTTAATGTCACATTTTACACACATAACTGAAAATCATTAAAATAATTGAACAGCAGAAAAACATTACAATCAACATTTGTGTTTAAACAGTATTCACTAGCCCAGGGGGCATCAGAGTCCATTACACCTGCAGGCTGCACAACCTCAGGGGGATGAGGATTTGATAGGCTTCTCATATTTGTTGAAGGTGGCTATATATGGAGGCCCACCTCCAGTCCCCCCACGCAGATTTGGCTTCCCGCACCATCTTGGCCTTGACCAAACATTTAATGTTGAAAAATCTTTTCCGATACATCTTGTAGGGCCTCTCAGACATCGTAGGAGTTTGAAGCTATCACATACATATTTACCATATGGTATCCAATGTTAAATACATACGTAGCTACAGTACAAATCTGAAGAGAAATTTGAATGCCATAATACAAATGTGAACGGCATCAGAAAACACGAATGGTGTTGACTTGGTAGCTTATTAAATTTAGCATTTTCATTCGGAAAAGGCCACGACCAAAAAGGACGATCCCATTCGCTGCCATTCGAACACAAACCCGGGTGACTTCGAATGAAAATTGGCACAATAGTACATTTTGGCCTAGATCTTCTTTGACCTAGATCATCTTTCCACCGCCTATTTAGAAGGGGAATCACTCCTCGTTCTAAATAGAAACACTTTCAGGTCTGAATTAGGCCCAATAAGTAAGGTAAAAAGACCCCTCACCTGGTAATGTTCTCTATTTAATTCTAATTTCCCACCAGGCCAGAGCAGCAGGGCCGAATTTGTGCCTAGGCCCGTGAGGCACCGGCCTCAGGGCGGCACCAATTAAGGACGGCAGGCAGGCTGACATTCAGTTAAATAGCAGCATGGCACAGCGGGAGGGCAGCGGCGAGTGATGAGCACCGCTGCCGCAGACATGAATTATCATATGTCGGCGGCAGCGCCGCTCGTCACTCGCCACTGCCTACCCACTCTGCCATGCACATTACATCACCGCTTAGTGGCTGGGTCCGGCGGTCCCCCTGTGCTTCCAGAAATGGTCTTAGGCTCACTGCTGCCGGCTCCTACTCATTGGCTACTCTACACACACACACACACACAGTCTATTGGCTGCTGTGTATCCAACAGCTGAGCTGAGTGGCACGCAGATCCCCCCTGCGTTCAGTTGTTAGTCACAGTGTGTGAGCCGGAGAGAGACTGACGGAGACACTGTGCTAATCACTGTACTAATAAGTGCCTCCCTCCCTCCAGGTCCTCCGTACTGTGAGCAGTCCAGAGTGCTTAAAAAAATATTAAGGTGGGCTACAGTTACATTTTAATGAAATATATAAATAACAATATATATACATATGGTTACATTAAAATGGGGGGGGCACAAAAGTGTTGTGACTAGGGGCGACCTGACCCCTAAAGGCAGACCCCACAGCCATTAGGTGCATAGTGTGATTAGATGTCTGCATTGGTTTCATTTACTACCTTTGATATGGGCAGGACAGATGTTCAAGATGAGCAGCATGTCCACCACATATGACAATCTGCTGCATTGAAGGTCTGATTCAGAAGGACAGAAGCATATGAGTTAGATATTGCTGACAAACATCTCGGTGGGTCCTGTGTACATCTTTCAAGAGCACTTGCTGTTGGAACATATGCTTAGACAAGTATGGGGACTATGTGGAAAAATAATCTGTACCAAGCCATATAACAGATTTAAAATCCCGACAAGGTCAAAACACAGACATACAGAATGTAGAGGTGAAACAGTCAACATGACTTTCCGTCGACAGGTTGCGAGGTCGACATGGGTTTTTTCACTGTTTTTCGACCCAACATGTGCTGTCAGGCGGTATTTCATGCCCTACCATCCACTAGGGCACGGGTGTCAAACACAAGGCCCGTGGGCCAAATCCGGCCCGCCAGACCTCGTCATGTGGCCCGCGCGAGGAGATAGCACACATGGGCAGTGTGTCTCAGCTCCTGCCTAGGCCACCTCCTCTCACCCACCCCCCACCCTGCGCGCACTCGCTCGCTCGCCGGAGCTGCGGGGTTGGTTGCTGGGACTGGGATGTCACGCAGCTGGCGATCTGTGCTGGACTGCTGGTAGTAGTGGTAACCGTGTGTGCGAGGCGGCTGACTGAAATAGGTTAGTAGTGTATAGCTCGGGCTGGTCGCTGTACGTGGGGATCTCTGTCACTGAGGGTGACATTTACACACCAGGCCATGCTCTCCTCTAGTCACTGCGTGTCTATTTTGCTAGCCCACATTAAAATGTCTTTCCCAAAATGGTGTCACCTCCTCTAGCATCCCTAAGAATGGTCTTCATAAGGTGGTGACCATTTTAAGAGAGACACTTTTAATGGACGGGTGCAACGGGACTGCAGACCAGTATCTGCAGGACCAGGCAGTGGAATGGCTGTTGGCAATGTCCTAGTTCAGGATGCTGAAGCCATGCCTCAGCTGAGGGTGCACATACTGTACACAAGCCCCCTGAATAGTTGAGCAGTGTTCAGCTAATTGTCAGTGTTAATGTGTGACTGGCCAGCTCATTTCAATCCTCTCCCCTGCAGCTCTGTACCTTCTGTCCCTGTCTACCACTCAACCCTGCACCTCAATATAATTAGTACTGGATGTGGAATTAAATTTCTGCAGCATAGCTCTGTGTTTGATGGCCCACCATTTTTGTTATCGCATTATTGTTAAATGCATGTCCTGTTTCATACTGCTTTAAAGTACACCTTGTACAAGTTTTCTGTCATTTGTACTTTTTGGGGGACCGGCCCTTTGAGGGTGACCAAACTGCTGATGCGGCCCCCGATGAATTTGAGTTTGACACCCCTGCACTAGGGCATGTTGGGAGAATAAAATAGTGTGCCGAGTGCAGTGAGGCACCGTGGCCGAAGCATTGCGAGCGTAGCAAGCGATGCGAGGGGCTGCGGTTCACTTCCAACTGTGTCCATGTCAACTGTGTCGACATTCGGGTAAAAAAACAGTGAAAAAACTCATGTCGACCTCACGACCTGTCGACGGAAAGTCATATTGACTGTTTCACCTGTACATTCTATATGTCGGTATTTTGACCTTGTCGGGACTTTAAATGTCGGGTTTTTGTCCTTGTCGGTATTTTAAATGTCGGGATTTTGACCTTGTCGGGATTTCGTCCTTGTCGGTGTTATGACCCATTCGGGCCCCCACACTGGGTGCTGCCCCATAGTTTTCAGAGCTGGGCAAGCCCCTGACGTGATGAAAATGGGACATGACGCACAACCATATCTCTAAGTGTCACATATTAGGGAATATGGCTTTGCAAATGATTACATGCATCCTTTTGCAAGAGCAAGACATTTTGCAATGGGGTGACAAGGTGAGTAGGTGCATTAGGTGACACCAACCTTAGTGACCTCACATGGAATGTCTCATACTGCTGCTAATTCTCTTTGTAAGATTGCATGGATGAATGCTTGATATTACGGAATTTTTAGTAATGGGTGTATCTAAAAAAGCCAAGAAACCTATTTCAAGGCATTCACATATTTTAGTGAGGAATATATTTCTCTGTTTATACGAACAAGTGTGGGATCTTTTATTTTCAGTTTATTGTGTAAAAGATGTATGAACTAGGACGTTCTGAGCAAAGAGCATCAGTCTGTTCTGAATACATATAAAAGAATACTATTTATAAGTGTTAGGGGCCATTCACATGCCTATGTTTTCCAGCTGCCCATTGCACTCCCTGGCTATGTGTATTTTTCCCATTCCCTCGAAACAAAAAACAAAACAAAAACTAGAGTGTGGAAAATAGAAAATCAGGATTCTGGTTCATCTCATAAGGCCTTTGTAATGGAATCCAGATGTGCGTAATTAAAGAGAATAGGACTAAATCCACCCTGGCAGTGCCTGGGTACCACAAGCTGGGGCATCTGCAAAAGGATTAACTCCTTGCAGCATGCTGAACCAGGCTGGATTACACTTAGAATGAGAATGATGGTGGACAAAGAACAAAACACAAAGATTGCAAATGTACTGGCGGGGAAGCAAAAGGAAAATTATTGTAGAAGGGGGAAGGGTGTAGGTAATGGAGAGAAAATGTGGAAAGGGAGAGTGAAGGAGAAGGGAGTGACTAGAATGTACAAAAGGAAAAAAAAACTGAACAGCAGTAAAGAAGACAGAAAGGAGAAACTATCTGTAATTCTCTGTGAATGTGAAGACGGCATAAGAACTGAAAGAAAGAGAAATAAATTATGTAACTTAATACACAGAAATGGTGCATTTAAGGTGTCTGCTTGTACTTTTCACTGGGGTAGGTCGCACAAAACCCCCACCTGCAGGATGGGTGTTATGATGAGCTTCTGATTACTGAAAGCTGCCTTTGTACACCGTCCCCTCACCCTCCTTCTTCCTTGCCCTGAACACGCTCTAAGGATAACAGGATCCATTGTTAAATTACTGGAAGAGGGGCCCTTCCCATAACAGAACATTGGGGGGACCCAGAACAGGCACGAGCAGGAACAAGGTATACCCAGTGTTTTCCTCCACTCATTGCACTGCATTGCTAGAACTAGAAGATATTTTTAACATTTGTATTTTCTTGATTACCAGGATTTATTTTATACAATTCACCTTTCACATTTTAATTAATAGTATGGGACTGTGGGCCTTATTCTGGTTCACTCTTAGAGGCAAATTCCTTCTCAAATGGACAAAACCATGCTGCACTGCTGGTGGGGCAGATGTAACATGTGCAGAGAATTAGATTTGGGTGAGTTATTTTGTTTCTGTACAGGGAAAATACTGACTGCTTTATTTCTACACTGCAAAATAGATACCACTTTGAAGAAACCCCCCCCCCCCCGCAGTGCACATGGGTTTGTCCATTTGAGAAGAAATTTGCCTCTAAGAGTGAACCAAAATAAGGCCCTGTGTCACAAAACATTTTCCTGTTTCGAAGAACTGATCCTTCTGGAGGAGTGACTTAACCAATGGCTTTAATCACTTTAACACATTAAAATGGCTATACAGTTGGTAATGGTCAATGTTTCCGCCCTAACTATCTCTGTCATTGTAAATGTTGTCTCAAAAAGGATTGGCAACCACATTTACACATTATTTGGGGAATTCAATAAGCTGCAGGACTTACTGCAGGCTTTTAGCTCCCAGGTTGAGAGGTCAGTAGTACATACCTCCCAACTTTTAGCCAGAAGAAATAGGGACGCCCTGCCCCCGAAAAGGGGGCAGGGCGTATGCAAATGAGGGCACGGCTTATGCTAATTAGCCGCGACCTCATTTTCATACGAGAATAGACGCTGTGCGCATACGCACAGCGTCTATTCTACTAGATTGGGGGGTCTCCCAACTGCCACCCCCCACAGCGGGACAATGCCTGCCGCGGGTGGGACAGAGGGACAGGACCCGAAAATCGGGACTGTCCCTCTAAAATCGTGACAGTTGGGAGGTATGGTAGTATTATATTACTGTCTACATTAAACCCTGAGGGTGCAGACAAAAATACACGATATGTGCACTCATGGGCTTACCGCAGGCCTACTGCACATGGTAATTGCATAGCTACAGTATTTTAACCCAGAACTTGGAGCAATTGTCCTGATCTCTCCCAGGTGGCATGCAGCGCCATAATTAATGTATTTTGTGTGTGTGTGTGTGTGTGTGTGTAGGAGGCGTGGCCATCAAGCCCTGAATAGGCCACACCCACTACATTACCTGGGCCCATCACCACCCTCTGCAACCCTCCCGACGAGAAAGACGAGATATTTAATCTATCCAGTGACTCAGAAATCAACAATACACTTAAAGTTATGTGTTGAAAAATTATACATGTAACACTATAATTTTCTTATAGGGACAATAGTAATAGTATATTAGAAAACATAGATTAACTATATTATAATTGGTAATTTGAATCAATCGAAATCGCGACAAGATGTCTATTTAACTAACTAACCCCCCCCCCCGAAATGGGACTCACCAAGTTCTGCATCTTGAGGGAAGCAGGGTCCATTGCATAAGTACAATTTGTACTTGTGATAATATTTGACATAGCAATTGAAATGGAAATGTAGAAGTGACATTAAAAAAGACATTTATTTTGCACCATTACAAATACATATTTAGATCGGAAAGGGTTAAATATCTCAGCTTTTTCTGTTCTACAGCCAATCAGGAGCTGGGAAGTGCTTAAAAGCAAGTGCTGGAACACAGATAACATTTATATAACCAGGGAGAGAGGATGTTCAAGCTACCAAGTTCCTCCAAAAATCACAAAAAATATGTACCCCCTTAACTGTTCCATGGGACTCAGTTACTGCCTCTGTCAGCCAGCCACACTTAACCCATTAAACGTCATTATTGAAAGCTAATATTTTCCTACCTAGGACTTGTTACTGGAAGTACCTTCCCAGAAATTCTGACCCTTTAAATGTGTGTTATAGAGTATTCCGGATGCTGGATCCCAATATTCTTACTATTTGAGGCACGAGTGCTGTGCCAAAAATATGTAGCTAGTTAGAAGTGTTCCTGCTGCTGCTGTGTAAAAGTCTCACCTCGTTCCTTCCTAACTGCTGCAGCTTTGGGGTAAAGAGGATGGGGGGGGGGGGGGGGTAGTGTCTGGAATTCTTTTTTTTTTTTTACCAATAATGTGGAGAAAATATAAAATGTGAGCAATAAAGACCTTTTGGAAAAGGAACAAAGGGGGGCAAGTTCACTCCAGGGGAGTGCTTAGCTTAACCCTTAAATAAAGCTCACTGCAAATATACAAAGATCATCTTCAGATTGATAAATATATATATATTCACTTAATACATAGTCACACAATCTCTTTCCAAACTTGACAGATACTAAAATAGATGTGATATAGCATGAATGGCATACATGTGCTTTTCAGGATGAGAATATATACTGTGACAAGGAATCACGTAGACTGGATTGAAACGAAGTCTGGTTCTTTATTTGTAGCAGGTAGACGGAATACCAGAATAAGACAGTGATTCACAATACATCTTTGGAAACTCCTGGATATCACTAGGCCTGCTGCTGCTCTAAATTCTGGACTGGATCTTCCACATTCACCTCATGTGAAGTATGCTGTCCCTGCCAGAGCCGAATTTCCCATTAGGCACGTGAGGCACCGGCCTAGGGGCGGCACATGTTTGGGGGCGGCACTTGGATGCCTGTGATAGTACTGTCAGCCCAAAATGTACCAATAACTGCAAAATATCCACTGTACTTTACTATATTCCATCTTAAATAGAGTGTAAATGGATAGGACATGCAGATACTGCCCCTATAAACTGTCCTACTTAGTAAACATTATTGTTGTGCCTAGGGGCGCCCTCATCCCTAAATCCGCCCCTGGTCCCTGCCACACTCCTCCCACCATACCTATGACCACCCTGGTGAAGCTAAAACATCTTCAACCACGCTATCTGCGTCGCCAACATTTAATCATGTCCGGATACACAGCCCTCCACCACTTTTCAGAGGTAACCCACCTTGCCCTCTTCCACTTCCCCTAGTTTCACCATAGGGTTGCTTAGAGGATTGGGGCCTGCAAACCTTCTGGAAAGGGTATCTGCATTGAGGTGCTGCTTCCTTGGACTATACTGCACCTCAAACTTAAATGGTTGTAAGGCCAAACCAATGGGTCACACAAGCATTCTGTCACACGTAGCCGCGACGGAGCGCGGCGGGTACAGTACTCACCCGTCCGCGCCCGCCGCCGGCTAGCGTGTGCAGGCTCCAGTCTGCGGTGTGCGGGTAGCAGCAGCTCTGGGTAGGGATGGCAGCAGTAGTGGTGCCGGGAGGCCGGCGTCGCCATCTTGGTTGAGGGCAGGAGACAGATTGGCCCAGAGTGGAGGTTCCCTCCTCATCCTGTGCTGACAGCCAATGGCAGCCATCCCCTGGGGATATAGGGGATCTGCCTAGGCTGTTCAGTGTCAGTGCAATGAGTCTTTGGAGTCATTCACAACTCCTAGCTGATTTCCGGATCCTGGCTCTTTCTCTCCTGACTCTGGTGCCTTGCTCACTGCATCTTGCTACAAGGAAGTTTTCTCCTGACACCAATGCTGCAAGTCCTACCTAGTGCTTGTTCCTGCTTGTGTCCCAGAATTACCCTGCACAGCTTTCCGCTGTCCTCCTGCATACAACTCATTCATTCCATCATCTTTCAGTCATCCGGATCCATTTCTTCTGTCATCAAATCAACCTCCTTCCGGATCCTCATCTATGTACTCTGGCTCACCAAGTATACGTTTCCAGATTTCCCTGCCCGTTATTAGTATTGTGCTGGACTCTATTTAATTTATTCCAACTGTCACTTAAAGAAGTATTTGAGTGAAGTTTATCATTTATGAAATCAGTTATTAAACCTGCACGTTTCAATCCTACTCCTCCTGGTCCGTCTCCGGTTCCTGTGCACCACACGACTCCATCCAGCCCTTTAGCCGTGACAGTTTGCACTGACCCGATGGAATCGGGTGAAGCACAGGCCTCCATGACGGATGTTCTTCAAGGCATCATGGCTCGATTGGAACAAGTAGAGACTACCCAGCGTCAAGTGGCTCAATTTCTCCAGACCTTATCATCACCTCAGGCGGCTCCCTCAGTTTCAGCAGCACCAACCTCCGGAGCTTCGGCCTCTGCTGCTCCCCCTGGGCCAGCTGCTCCTCACCATCTACACCTGTCAACCCCCAGTAAATATGACGGGTCCCCGAGGGGGTGTCGAGGATTCCTGAATCAATGTGACGTCCATTTTACCCTCCAGCCTTCCAATTTCCCCTCTCCCAAGACTCGGGTGGCTTACATCGTGTCCCTACTGGCGGGTCCAGCCCTGGAGTGGGTGTCCCCCCTTTGGGAGCGTGCGGATCCCATCCTCAATAACTATGAAGAATTTGTGGCCTCCTTCCGTCGCATCTTCGACGAGCCTGGCAGAGTGTCCTCCGCAGCCACGGAGATCCTAAGGATTCGTCAGGGCAGTCGCCCAGTGGGACAATATGTCGTACAATTTCAAACCCTGGCTTCCGAACTCAGATGGAACGAAGAGGCTCTCGTTTCTGCCTTCTGGAACGGCCTAGCCGGGCGCATCAAGGACGAGTTAGCAACTCGCGATTCTCCTTCCACCCTGGCTGAACTCATTTCATTATGTAACAAAGTCGATCTGCGACTCCAAGAACGCCAACTTGAGAGGAATCGCTCTGATCGCCTTCGCCCTCGATTTCCTTCCAATGTCGCACCAGCCTCCAAACCAACCCCGCCTCCTGCGGTGTCAACAGATGAGCCCATGCAAATCAACCGCTCCCGTCTCTCTCTCGAAGAGAAGTCCCGAAGACGGCGAGAGAATCTATGCATGTACTGTGGCTCCTCAGCTCACTTATTGGCTTCCTGCCCGCTGCGGCCGGGAAACGACCGCTCCTAATCTCCCCGAGGGAGGTCCGATTAGGAGTCTTGCTTCCATCTCCCTCTTCTTCTGATTCCACCATTCCGGTTACCCTTGTGTGTCCCCAAGGGAGAAAAAGAGTTCAGGCCCTATTGGACTCTGGAGCAGCGGGAAACTTCCTTTCTTCTTCTTTTGTCACCCAACATGCCCTGCCTGTGCAACCTCTGGATCACTCGCTGGTCCTCACTGCAGTGGATGGGAGTCGAATTCGTAGTGGACAAATCACCCATCAGACCACCCCGGTGACACTGCTCATAGGAGCTCTACATCAAGAGACCCTTGAATTCTTCATTCTTCCACAGTCCTCACACCAAATGGTCCTGGGCCTTCCCTGGCTCTCCAAACATAACCCACACATCGATTGGACCAATATGGAGGTCAAGGCCTGGGGAACAGATTGCCAGTCTACTTGCATTCCTCAGATCCTTCCGGTCTACCAGACCCATCCACAACGTGAGGGTAACTGTCCTTCATCCTCTTCAGCTCCACCCTTGTCGATACCCGCACCATATCGTTCATTTACAGATGTATTCAGTAAAGGTGGTGCCGACACCCTGCCTCCTCACCGTCCTTGGGACTGCCCGATAGAGCTGGTGGCCGGGAAATTCCCTCCTCGTGGCCGCATCTATCCCCTGTCGCTACCTGAGACTGAGGCCATGTCCTCGTACATTCAAGAGAACTTAAACAAAGGTTTCATTCGACCATCTACTTCTCCGGCCGGGGCCGGGTTTTTCTTTGTGAAAAAGAAGGATGGCGGTCTTCGGCCATGTATCGACTATAGGGGCCTGAACGACATCACCATTAAAAACCGCTATCCCTTACCCCTTATCGCAGAACTATTCGACAAGATCAGAGGGGCAGCAATCTTTACTAAATTGGACCTGCGAGGGGCCTACAATTTGATCCGGATCCGTCCAGGTGACGAGTGGAAGACGGCTTTTAACACGCGCGACGGCCACTATGAATACTTGGTGATGCCCTTCGGCCTTTGTAACGCCCCCGCCGTCTTCCAACAGTTTGTAAATGATATCTTTCGGGACTTGCTGTACCACTCCATCGTAGTCTATTTAGACGATATACTCATCTTCTCTCCAAATCTTCAACTTCACAGACAGACAGTGTCCGAAGTCCTACGACGTCTTCGCCAAAATCAACTGTTCTGCAAGTTGGAAAAGTGCGCTTTTGAGGTCACGTCCATTCCATTCTTGGGTCACATTCTCTCCGCCACTGGGATAGAAATGGACCCAGAGAAGGTGAGAGCCATCCAAGACTGGGCAGCCCCCACAACACTCAAAGGAATTCAGAGATTCCTAGGGTTCTCAAACTATTACCGGCGATTTATCCGGAACTTCTCTACTATCGCTGCCCCCCTCACTGCTCTCACTTGCAAGGGAGCTGATCCAAGCCGATGGTCGCCAGAAGCATCCTCTGCCTTCCAGCAGTTAAAGAGAGCATTCATGACGGCACCAATCCTCCTCCAACCAGACCTCGACAGGCCCTTCATTCTCGAGGTGGACGCATCCTCGGAAGGGATCGGAGCCATCTTGTCACAAAAAGGTGAGGATCAAGAATTACACCCTTGTGCCTTCCTCTCCAAAAAATTCCTCCCAGCAGAGAAGAATTACCCCATCGGGGAACAGGAGTTGCTTGCAGTCAAAACTGCGTTAGAGGAGTGGCGATACCTTCTGGAGGGGGCACGGCATAAGATCACCGTGTATTCAGACCACAAAAATCTGTCCTTTCTTAAACAGGCTCAGTGCCTTACTGCCCGCCAAGCCCGTTGGGCCATGTTTTTTGAACGCTTTGACTTCCAAATTAAATTCCGACCTGGAACCACGAATACTAAGGCAGACGCTCTATCCCGCTCCTTTGAGACGACCTCTGACCTAGAGACACCTCCTCGTCCAATCCTCGATCCGCTGGTCTTCGCCCAAGTAACCGTACAGCCATCTCCTCCTCCAGGTAAAACGTTCGTTCCCCCCGAACTCCGCAAAAAAATATTGTCATGGGCACATTCTTCCCGCTTCGCAGGGCACGCAGGAGCACAAAAGACCTTGATGTTCCTGTCACGTTCTTATTGGTGGCCAACCATCCGCCACGACGTAACCAACTTCGTCGCCTCTTGTGTAAGATGTGCTCAGCATAAGGTGCCCAGAACAACTCCCGCTGGTCCTCTCCGCCCTCTAACCATTCCCACAGAACCATGGACCCATCTGTCAATGGACTTCATTTGCGAACTACCTCCCTCAAAAGGTCATACCGCAATCTGGGTAGTGGTCGACCGATTCTCGAAAATGGTCCATTTTTTCCCACTAAAAGGTCTCCCCTCTGCTCCAGTACTGGCTCAGCTATTTATCTCAACCATTTTTAAACTTCACGGACTGCCCAAAGAGATTGTATCCGACCGCGGAGTACAGTTCGTTGCAAAGTTCTGGAGAGCTCTCTGTGCCGCGGTACAGGTCAAACTCAAGTTTTCCACTGCCTTTCATCCCCAGACCAATGGCCAGACAGAACGGGTGAATCAAGACTTGGAGGCCTTTATCCGACTGTTTGTCTCGTCGTCCCAAGATGACTGGGTGGATCTTCTCCCGTGGGCAGAATATATGCATAACAACTCCTATCACTCTTCCTCCGGAACCACCCCCTTCTTTACAGTATTCGGCAAACATCCACGATCTCCGGATTTCTCAGAATTATCCTCTTCCGAAGTTCCTGCAGCAACCACTTCATTACAACGCTTTGCTAAAATCTGGTCGGATGTCCACACCGCTCTTCTTAAATCTTCCGCCCGATACAAGAGGATGGCAGACAGGAAAAGAAGGGCAGCGCCCAGATTGAAAGTCGGAGACCGGGTATGGCTGTCTACCCGCCATATACGCCTCCGTCTGCCCTCTATGAAGCTGGCTCCCCGGTTCATTGGGCCATACCCTATCATCCAAGTCATTAATCCTGTCGCTTATAGACTTCAACTTCCTCCTTCCCTAAGGATTTCGAATTCCTTCCATGTGTCCCTCCTCAAGCCTTTAAGGTTGAACTCTTATCAAAAGAAGATTCCCAAACCGCCCAAGATTAACTCCGAAAGTGGGGCTGAATTCGAGGTAAGACGCATTATAGACTCTCGTTGCCGCAATTCTCGTACCCAGTATCTGGTGGAATGGGTTGGGTTTGGTCCCGAAGAGAACTCTTGGGTGGATTCCATTGATTTGCACGCTCCAAAACTGGTAAAGCAATTTCTCCAGAGAAATCCGCACAAGGCCCATAGGCGCCCTGGGGTCACCCTGAAAAGGGGGGGTACTGTCACACGTAGCCGCGACGGAGCGCGGCGGGTACAGTACTCACCCGTCCGCGCCCGCCGCCGGCTAGCGTGTGCAGGCTCCAGTCTGCGGTGTGCGGGTAGCAGCAGCTCTGGGTAGGGATGGCAGCAGTAGTGGTGCCGGGAGGCCGGCGTCGCCATCTTGGTTGAGGGCAGGAGACAGATTGGCCCAGAGTGGAGGTTCCCTCCTCATCCTGTGCTGACAGCCAATGGCAGCCATCCCCTGGGGATATAGGGGATCTGCCTAGGCTGTTCAGTGTCAGTGCAATGAGTCTTTGGAGTCATTCACAACTCCTAGCTGATTTCCGGATCCTGGCTCTTTCTCTCCTGACTCTGGTGCCTTGCTCACTGCATCTTGCTACAAGGAAGTTTTCTCCTGACACCAATGCTGCAAGTCCTACCTAGTGCTTGTTCCTGCTTGTGTCCCAGAATTACCCTGCACAGCTTTCCGCTGTCCTCCTGCATACAACTCATTCATTCCATCATCTTTCAGTCATCCGGATCCATTTCTTCTGTCATCAAATCAACCTCCTTCCGGATCCTCATCTATGTACTCTGGCTCACCAAGTATACGTTTCCAGATTTCCCTGCCCGTTATTAGTATTGTGCTGGACTCTATTTAATTTATTCCAACTGTCACTTAAAGAAGTATTTGAGTGAAGTTTATCATTTATGAAATCAGTTATTAAACCTGCACGTTTCAATCCTACTCCTCCTGGTCCGTCTCCGGTTCCTGTGCACCACACGACTCCATCCAGCCCTTTAGCCGTGACACATTCATCTCTTTGTTTGTGTCCATTCATTTCAAGTCTGCATCTGTGAACAACAAAAACTCTCATCCCAACAAATAATATTTCAAGGACTCTACTGCCAACTTAATTGCCAAGGAATCCAGCTCTACAGTTGAGTTATTGCGCTCTGTGGGCAGTAATTTACAACTAAGGTAGAGGACAGGCTTTTAGAAAAAAAAAGGGAATCCTTGCTGCCTCACCACAGACGAGGACCACAGACAATCCTCAAACAAATGGACACAAGATAGAAGATAGTGGAGAGTGGTGCTGGGTTTAGTTTCATTCTTTGTTTTAAGAGTCTCACAGATATCACCCAAAAGCCTAAAATAATAATAAAATATGTATGAGGAAATTAATTGGTGGCATGAACAATTGGGGTCCGAGCCGAATACCCCTATCCTTTCTGTTGCATCCACTATAAATTTCTGGGCTTCTGATTGGCCGCTAGGCGGCCAATAGAATCATTCGGATGAGAGGCGCGGAAGATGAAACATCTCTGCGCCTCTCAAAGTCCGATGGGTACTGGCGGCTGATTACGGCAGAGACGGAGAAGATGGAGAAGATGAGGGGATCTTTGCCAGAGGACCTGGTTGAGTAGGGATTCGTTCCACAGGTCCCCCATGTATTTCTTCTGATCCAGGACCCGGGACTCTTCAGCCCTGGAGCCCCGGACTAGCCCCGGAACCAAGGCACCGGAACCGGACCCTGGGACCTACCGACGGGCTCAAGATAGGTAAGCATCAGAATGTATGGGCTTTGGATGTATTAAAGTTTTATTTTTAATGGGTGTCAGTGTGTGTTTATTTAACTATTTCTTTTACTGTGGAACTACAAGTGCCAGCGGGCCCTTTAATGCCCCGCATGCTGGGACTTATGGTTCTCCAAGTCCCAGCATGCGGGGGAGGCTTGCTGGGACTCATAGTTCCACAGTATAAGACAATAGTTTATCATCTATTTTTTACACCAAATATCAGCTTGATGCCCACCGCCCAGGGGCATCGAGGACAGCCCCGGGCTTCAGCATGGGCAGGTAAGTTCTGGAGGGGGGGACCCCTTCTGTGGGGGGTCCCCACTCCCCCAGGACCCCTGCCCAAGCTGACTGGTCAGGGGGATGAATGCTTGGCCGGGGGGACTTTTATAAAAGTCTCCCCCTGGCTGTGGCATTACCCTGCTGGCTGGTTGGGCCCAGTGCTGGTTCTTGAAATACAGGGATCACAATGATCTGTGCATGTCTCTGACCAATTCGCACATCAGACCCTGGTCTGAAAAAAGTGCGATTTATATCAACCAAAAAAGTGCGATTTCCGTTTGCGCATCCTATTAAATAAGCGATTTATATAGTTTTCTGTGCGAAAACATCTGGATGCGAATTAAGTGCGATTTTTTACGCACTTTTAAAAAGTGTGATTTATCGCCAAAAAAATTTGAAAAACGGGCCGTTGAGCACCCTATTAAATGTGCGATTTGGCCCAAAAATGCAAAAAATTACAAATCGCTGTTTTTATGCAAAAATATCGCAAAAAAACACAAATCGACTCCTATTAAATGTCACCCGATGTGTTTAGAAATCAATTGTTGCTAATTGAAAGCAATAATAAAGATACACATAGAAATAAACACACTTATAAACCACATATAAAAATAAATTAAACAATGTTTAAAAAACAAGTGGCCACCTGTGGAGAATAATACTGAAAGCATTATAAGCACTTGATACCGTCAGGAAAAGAGATTTACATTAAATGGAAGTTGCTTTGATAAAAGGATCTTTATCAATTGTTTCAAACGTGTATGCTTGTATATCCTTTATATTGTGTCTGATCAGGGGCGGATCCAGGAGAAAATGACAAGGGGGTCACCATAATAGGAGAGGGTTTGGGAGGGGGAGGGGTGTCAGTGATACCAGTGTACATGCTAAGAGAGCGACGAGAGAGAGGAGGAGAGCACAGAGAGGGCGGGAATGGGATTAAAAATAGGTCCTGGCATTTATAGTACACAGGCCCACCTTGGCAACAAAAGTGAAGGATGTAGTTGTGTGCGTGCCGAAGGCGCGCTCTGGGAAAAGGGGGTGTGGCCACTCAAAAGGGAGCATGTCCTTGAGTGTAGTGTACCACACCATATACAACTTCTACACATTATGCAACAAAATACTAGACCCCATTATACTTGCCCCTTACAAGTGATGCCAAATGGAATGAGCCAAAATTCACATAATGCCACACGGATTGAGCTAAAGTTCACATAATGCTACAAGGATAGAGCCAAAATTCACAATATGCTTCATAAACAGGGACATTGCGCGCTAAAGGTGCGCATTAAAAATTTACACCATAATGCCCATTACATGTTAAGCCAAACACAATAATGTCCATTAAGTATTATGCCAAACACCATAATGCCTATTAAAAATTATGCTACATAAGTGCTGCTTACCTACATGCTCATTGCCAAGGGTTCCATGCTCATTGCCAGTGGTTCCATGCTTGTTACCATTTGGGATTACATGCTCGTCATTGCCAAGGTGGAATACATGCAGGGACTTTCCCGGGAATATGGTTCCAGGATCATGCAGGGACATTGGGTTGGCCCCTTTTACACCAACCTAGTGTGCATTTCCTGGTGTGAGGGCAAGAGAAAACCACCCCCTCCCCCCCTTTAACCGGCTATATCGTTTAACTGGCTATATCTTCAGAACCAACTGACCCATTTACCGGTATCATATTAAAGAAATTTTGTCTTTCTGTAATATCGATATTTCTGATTGATTTCCCATATGTCTGCTCTCTTTTTGACATATATATAAATATTATTGCATTATATATATCACTTGTTTGGTGTTTACCTTTTTGTGATCCTTTTTCAGATACCTCTGCTAGTCGACGCCTGTCTGGAATTCCGGATGTGAGAGTGGGTTATGCCTCCATCACGTGACTGGTCGGACAGGAAGTGCACGGGAATGCGAGGCGGACGGCACGGGGAAACTGAAGAGGAGGGTCTGATGTTAGTATATTTAGGTAAGACTTGTACAGTATATATTGAGAACTGAGTAAATTCCGAAATGTTGGAGTAATCTGCGTTTTTCTTATTTTATCATCACCAAGTCCCTGGGAGTGCCACTATCCCTGCTTCTATGTTACCCCATTGAGTGCAGCACCCAGGCAGTTATTATTAGAATCTTGGAGTGCCAGTAAACGCTGATTTATATATATATATATATATATATATATATATATACATTTTGTGCGGCCCGGCACTCTCCTGTATCCAGGGCCGTGCAAGGTTTACTTGCACCCTAGGCAAACTGTAAGCCACCACCGCCCGCCCGCCCCCCCCCAAACATCCTGGGGAAACAGTCAGCCGCCCACTTCCCCCCCCCCTGGTTGCTCTCTCCACTAGATGCAGCGTCGTGGGGGTTCATACATGCTGGCGGGTGTGCGGGCAGGCAGGGAGTGGCAACGGCCGGTGTCCATGCCTGGGAAGGGTGACACTGGCTGGAAGTGTCACCCGGTGTCAGTGTCCGGGACATTTGGCACAGGCGGGCGAGTGTACAGACGGGCGGGTGTGTGGGCGGGCAGCCGACGGTGATTTTAAGGAAGCATTGTGTCCAGCGCACGGGGGGAGTGGATTGAGGCTGACTGGCAGGCGGGGGTTGGTACGGCAGCCGCCCGCCGCAGACATTATCCGCTGGCTGCTGCAGCTGATGATCGGGTGGCAACCAGGAATGGGGACTGAGTCTGACTGTCTGTCAGCGACAGCGGCAGGCAGCAAGGTACACGGGCGGGCTCTGGAGGGGTGGGGGACCCAAATAACTCTCCCAATACCTGCTTGTTGTTGTTGCTGCAGACAGTCAATCACTGCAACTTCTAGTTTAAAGTTCCTCTGCTCCGGGCTTTCCTCTGTGGTAATGTAGCTTCCTGCTGCGGCTCACTACCGCCCTCTAGTGTCCGGCGCCCTAGGCAAATGCCTAGACTTGCCTAGTGGTGGCGCCGGCCCTGCCTGTATCCCTTTATATGCATGGACACTGGTGTAGAAAAAAAGATGGCACTCCGGAGGGACTTTATGAAATGTGCACATAATTTCTGATGCACATTTCATAAAGTTGTTTTTTACACAAGTCCCTCCGGAGTGCCATCTTTTATCTACACCAGTATATTTATATATATATATATATATATATATATATATATATATATATATATATATATATACCAGTGGTCCCCAAACTGTGTGCCTAGGCACCCTGGGGTGCCTCTGGAAACTTGCAGGGGTGTCTTGGGTTGGTGGACCAGGATCAATTCATATTATTTATGGTCAATGTACCAGACAAAACCAGTGCTTGTGGCTGCCAATCATAATATATGTGGACAAACAGAAGCAAATCCTGTCCCTCAGCAGATAACTGTGACATATAAACACAATGCACTTCATTTTATATATATTTTCAGAATTTCTCGATAAGAAGCATTTGGCCTAGGGGTGTCTTGAATATATTTTGATGCTCTAGGGTGCCGTGATACAAGAAGTTTGGGAACCACTGATATATACACATGTTGACGGACTGACAGATACAGGATTATAGATTAATAACCAGCTGTCCTGGCTCACGTTTATAACATGATACAGATATATACAGTACAGTATGGTGAGAGATGGTACAGTATCTGAGATTAGACACAGATAACTAGGATGGTGGATAAATCATGGATAGAAAAGTACACTATGGGTGACATTCTATGCTATGCGGTAAAATCTGCATGTTTTTATCGCACCAAGTCGCACTTTTGAAAATCGCAAGATTGGCCCGTTTTTCGCATATTTAATGAGATGCGAAAAACGGGCCAAATAGTGCGAATAGGTGCGATTTCTTTAGTCCTGAAAATGTGCGATTTTCAGGTCTGAAAATCGCATGTTTGCAGGAAATCGCAATTTAAAAAAAACAACCCAGCGCGGGGTCCCCCGCCAGAGCATAACCAGCCCAGGGCTTATTGAGCCGGTGCTGGTGACATAAAATCAGGGTCCCCGACAAATAGGGGTCCCCTTGATTTAATGAAACCAGCACCAGGCTCAAGGTCCAGCGCTGGTTCCCGAAATACGGGGGACAAAATGACTAGGGGTCCCCCGTATTTTAAGAACCAGACCCAACCAGCCAGCAGGGTAATGCCACAGCCGGGGACACTTATTATATAAGGTCCCGTGGCCAAAGCATTATCCCCCTGGCTGGTCAGCATGGGCAGGGGTCCTATAGAAGTGGGGACCCCCCCAATGAAGGGGTCCCCCCCCCTCCAGGACTTACCAGCCCATGCTGAAAGTCCGGGGCTGTCCCCGATGCCCCTGGGCGGTGGGCATCGGGCTGATGCAAAGTGTAAAAAGAAGATTAAAAACTATTGTTTTCTACTGTAGAACTATGAGTCCCAGCAAGCCTACCCCGCATGCTGGGACTTGGAGAACCACAAGTCCCAGCATGCGGGTCATTAAAGGGCCCGCTGGCACTTGTAGTTCTACAGTACAAAAAATAGTTAAATAAAACACACTGACACCCTGAAAAATAAAAGTTTAATACATACATAACACACACACTGATACTTACCTACCTTGAGCCCGTAGGTCGGTCCCTGGATCCTGGGTCCGGGGTCCGGGGCTCCTGGACAGAAGAGTCCGGTTCCGGGGCCTTGGTCCTGGTTCCGGGGCTGGTCCGGGGTCCTGGGCCGACTTTCTCGGCTCCTGATTGGCCGCTAGGCGGCCAATAGAATCATTCGGAGGAAAGGCGCGGAAGATGAAACATCTCTGCGCCTCTCCAGTCCGTGAGCGGGTACCAGCCGGGAGCAGCGCGTCTGCCGAAGAGGATGCCGAGGTCGTCGCCGGGGACCAGGTGAGTAGGATTTCCTTCCTTAGGAACCCCTTTTGGACTACTTCGGATCCTGGACCCCGGAGACATCAGCCCTGGAGCCCAGGACCCCGGACCAGCCCCGGAACCAGGACCAAGGCCCCAGAACTGGACTCTTCTGTCCAGGAGCCCCGGACCCCGGATCCAGGGACCGACCTACGGGCTCAAGGTAGGTAAGTATCAGTGTGTGTGTTATGTATGTATTAAACTTTTATTTTTCAGGGTGTCAGTGTGTTTTATTTAACTATTTTTTGTACTGTAGAACTACAAGTGCCAGCGGGCCCTTTAATGCCTCGCATGCTGGGACTTGTGGTTCTCCAAGTCCCAGCATGCGGGGTAGGCTTGCTGGGACTCATAGTTCTTCAGTAGAAAACAATAGTTTTTAATCTTTTTTTTACACTTTGCATCAGCCCGATGCCCACCGCCCAGGGGCATCGGGGACAGCCCCGGACTTTCAGCATGGGCTGGTAAGTCCTGGAGGGGGGGGGACCCCTTCATTGGGGGGGTCCCCACTTCCCCAGGACCCCTGCCCATGCTTACCAGCCAGGGGGATAATGCTTTGGCTGCGGGACCTTATATAATAAGTGTCCCCCGGCTGTGGCATTACCCTGCTGGCTGGTTGGGTCTGGTGCTGGTTCTTAAAATACGGGGGACCCCTAGTCATTTTGTCCCCCGTATTTCGGGAACCAGCGCCGGACCTTGAGCCTGGTGCTGGTTTCATTAAATCAAGGGGACCCCTATTTGTCGGGGACCCTGATTTTATGTCACCAGCACCGGCTCAATGAGCCTGGGGCTGGTTATGCTCTGGCGGGGGAACCCGCGCTGGTTTTTTTTTTATTTTAACTGTTTAAACTTTTTTTTACACCAGAACCCTGCACAGATCGCAATGATCTGTGCAGGGTTCTGGCTAATTCGGCCATCAGAACCTGGTCTGATTTTTGGGCAAATTATAGACACAGTTTATACAAATCGCATACCATTAAATATGCGATTTGTATACTTTTTAATGTGAAAACATCTGGATGCGATGTGCTGCGAAATGCAGCCATCGCATTTCCAGTGTGTCCAACTTGTTGGCCAAAATCGCACTTTTTTCACATTTTCGCAGCTCATTAAATATGCGAAAATGGAAAAACATGCGATTTCGGACGTTTTTTGCGAAAAAAATCGCAAAAAAAAAAAAACGCAAATCATAGAATGTCACCCGATATTTTAATAACGTAATAAAACTTCTATTAGCAATCTATGTGAACATTTATGATATTTATGCCTGTTATCCCAAGTGTAAGCCTGTGATATCTACCTCAAATTCACTAACCCATTTGTGAAAGTACCTGGGCTGAATCCAGCCTTTTCTCTTATTTCTCACTGTTGAGACGAGCTAGAAATATAGTGAGCCCATTTATACAGCACTGACCCAGATTCATACTGCTGCTACAATGCATTCTGGAGCAAAGGACAGCTATGAAACAGACTTTCCACTCACTACCAGGGTAGAACCTCGCGCATCACAGCTGCCAATACACACAGACATTAGGAAAATAACCAAAACATTTGTGTCCTCTAATGTCCCCTACATGACCACAATCCACTATGTAAGAGAGCAGAAGCTTTATTAATTCATAGATGCCTGGTCTAAGTGTAAGAGTCCAAGACACACATTATTATTTACATGTGACAGTGTCACCCATAGGTGACATTCTGGAAAGTGTTGTTAACAAACACTGAATACTTTCAAAAATGTTGCCCTCCCTTTTTGTCTTCTGTCAACTCAAGTGACAGCAGGAGGGGTTGGGGGATGCATATTCCACCACTGTCCGCATCCGTCATAAATATTCTATGAGTGCATTGAGACGTTACTGCAGGGAATTGATTGAATAAACTTAGCCACAGAGCTAACAGGGTCACTGAGTCAAAGTTAAGGATGCCTTACAAATGCATGATGCATCATATGTAGTTCATATAGATGAACTACTCATTACTTTACTCTGACTGTTGTGTCTGAGGTATAGTAAATGAGAAATCTCTGTGTGTGTGTGTGTGTGTGTGTGTGTGTGTGTATATATATATACAGGTTGAGTATCCCTTATCCAAAAATCTGTTATCCAAATTATTCCGAAAACCACAGTCTCCAAAATGTACTTTATTTTTATTTTTTGCTAAAAACCTACCCTTGGATAACGGATATTCAACCTGAGAGAGAGAGAAAGAATGTGTGTGTGTGTATACCTCCCAACTGTTCCGATCTTTGCGTGGTCTACGGACATTAAGTCAACACCATTAACCCCTTGAGTGGTATGCCCGGAAATTGTCCGGGCATACCACTAACATAGAATAGGTGCGCGCCAGTGGTGTCCAGGTGTGCACCACTGGTGCACCGCCTCTAGAGCCCCCCCGACACAAGCATTCGGTCGACATTGGGAAGGTCAGCAGTCAAAAGGTCAACATGGGCCATGGGCCTTCATATATCATGGGTCTTTATACAGTATATCAACAGCTCTTCTAAATCCTAGATCCCCAGGGCGGAAAAGAAAAGGTCTTTAGCAAATAGTAAAATTATATGTTTGCTCAATGCATCAAAATCTTACATGCCATACTCGGTGGCAGGGCAGCCATCAGGGGGGGACTGCGGGGACTCTGGTCCTGGGCCCAGACAGAAAAGGGGCCCAGGACTGGAGTATATAAAGTATAATTTGTAATAAACACAGTTTACATTTCCCTTGAAGCAATGTAGTAGTGTGGCCAGTGTTGCGGATACAGGTCTCTCCAGGAATTCCAGGTGTCCGAGAAAGGAAAGGGGGCCCTGCCTATTTGTTAGTCCCGGGTCCCACAATTTATGATTAGCCCTGCTCATTGGTCGAAGTTTAAAGGCCTGTGTTTCTTTTAATAATTCATGAGTCACCCTGTCATTACAGTAGTTAAGTGTGCTTAACATCTATTTTTTAACAATACCAAAATTTCCCTGCACGCATGTATGTAACCATGATGTTTACATGCATGACTAATGCTTTTGGATTTGTGCATGTGCAGAGCACTGCGATCTCACAGTGCCTCAAAACCCACAAAATGCTGCAGCCATTTTGAAGCATTGTAGTAACTGGGGTGTGCTGGAGCCAGTGGCTGCATCCTTTAATGAAGCTTCGCTGGCTTCAGCAGCATGAATTTTCTGGACATCCTGCTGCCATACATCTATACAGATCGATTGTCAGATTGGGCTGTTTGGAACAAAAACCTGGTAATGGATGAATGACAGTTTTTGGCAGTTTTCCAGCATTTCAAAGCAAATGGTCAACTGTGATTTACTCTCATCCATTACCAGGTTTTTGTTCCAACCAGCCCACTCTGACAATCGATCTGTAGATGTATGGCACACTTAACCTTAGATATCTGTTGATGATGCAGAGCGAATCATTGGTGCGCCCTCTTAATCACAAATAACCACAGGAGGTGTCTCTGTACACAGGATGCCTTTTTGCAGCATTAGTATATTATCGCGCAGCACCGCTTACAAAGACCCTCTTTCACGGATTCGGTACGAATGGGTCATAATACCGACAAGGACAAAATCCCGACATTTAAAAACCCGACATGGTCAAAATACCGACATATAGAATATACAGGTGAAACAGTCAACAGTCAACATGACTTTGTCAACCTGTCACGTTGACAGTTTCACCTGTACATTCTATATGTCGGTATTTTGACCTTGTCGGGATTTAAAATGTCGGGATTTTGTCCTTGTCGGTATTTTAAATGTCGGGATTTTGTCCTTGTCGGGATTTTGTCCTTGTCGGTATTATGACCCATTCGGAATTTTGTCCTTGTCGGTATTATGACCCATTCAGAATTTTGACCCTGTCGGGATTTTGACCGTCGGGATTTTGAGTGCATCCCTCTTTCACTTGCAACTGTCAGCCCCACTCCTACCAACAAGAGTTGATATACATGATTAGTAGTATGATCAGAGTGTCACAATAATACCAGCAGAGCCGGCCGTAACCAATTTGATGCCCTAGGCAACATTTTGGCTGGTGCCCCCTAACACTACCGCTAGTTCCGACTTACCCTCTCGCAGCACAGCACCCATTACCCACCAGCATAGATCACAGTAGCAGCCAGCAACACCAATCACCCCTCACTCATAGTAATCCTCATCCACATACTGACTAGACATTTTGGTGCCCTGTGCCAGCAAGAGCATTGGTGCCCCCAACCCCATATTTCAAATAGGAACAGCAAGTGCCATTCAGGTCAGATGTTCTGCAAACCACCGTCAGCCATAGGACCAACTCTTTGCTGCCCGATGTGATCTGAACCCAGATCACAGATGCGGTAGCAAGAGTCTCTGGCCCCAAGCCAGCCTGCATCCTGCACATACCCGTACCACAAATCTGCACATGTCCTAGACTTGGAATACCCATGGGCACTCCAAATGCCCTATGCATTTGCCTAGTTTGCCTATGCCTAGGGCTGGCTCTGCATACCAGAGAAAATATGTCATTGTGACAGAGATCATGACATTGTCTATCACATTATATCTATCCCACTGTCTCTTGCTGGCAATCCTCAGCTTACACACAAAAGCCTCTGTAACAAAAATAACATCCGTTAGATGGATAAGGGCGGATGGTACTAAAAACAACAGAAAGACAGTCCCACAGACAGGGGTCTATCTGTGTGTCTGGGGTGCTTCATTGTGGTGTAGTACGGATCTATGAATGTTAACTGAAGACTTCTGTAATATAACGACACTGTCAACAGAGTTATGTGTAATAATTCCGTTATAAACATTTTCAAAAGGATTGGTTATTATACATGCTAATTTCCAAAATACACTGCTGTGACTGAAAGTAGTGTACACAGATGCAGATGCACAGTTCAAGTAATCATCTATATATGCAGTTGCTATCTGAAAATATGCAACTGCCTCAGGAGGCGATTTGTGTAAATAGACGCCTTTTGCTGGATTCTGTGATCCGCTGCTGCAACTGAAGATTCAGCATCAGTTCATCAGTAACACTATAATAAAGCATTTTTTCAATGGCTGATATTTCATAATATTATATTATACGTATATTATATGTTAATTATTAGTAAATGATATACTGTATTACTAAATGGCCAAGCCTGGGTTTTTCATCCTTCTGCATGTGTATAAACCAGCTAGCCAGGTCGCATATCAGGTCAAGTCTATGTCCCCAAAAATGAATGAGGAAGTGCAACTTTATCAGGCGCATATTGGGCCAGATCTTCTAAGCTTGAAAAGTGATAAAATGCCTATATCCTTGCAAGTCACTAAAACTCTGTCTCCTGTGCTTATCCCAAGCTTAACTAAAATAACCTCTATTTTTCTACTGGTATCTTTCCTTCTCTGTTCAAGTATGCACTTTTTACTCCCATTGTAGAAAAAACACAATTCTGATCCAAACTGTCTCTCTAACTACTGTCCTATCTCTCAGCTCCCATGCCTCTCCAAGCTACTTGAGAGACTTGCCTACACTCGCCTCACACATTTTCTTAACTCCTACAACTTACTGGATCCACTTCAGTCAGGCTTTTGCTCTCAACACTCCACAGAGACAGCACTGACTAAAGTAGTCAATGATTTGGCCAATGCTAAATCTAAAGGCCATTTCTCACTACTTATTCTTCTAGAACTCTCAGCTGCTTTTGACACTGTCGACCACTCTCTTCTCGTACAAACACTACAATCCCTAGGTCTTCAGAACACAGCCCTTTCTTGGTTCTCTTCCTACCTATCTAATCACTCTTTCAGTGTTCGCTTCTCTGATTCTACCTCCTCTTCACTATCTCTGTCCATTGGAGTACCACAAGGCTCAGTCTTAGGTCCTCTTCTTTTCTCAATCTATACCTCCTCTCTTTGCAAACTAATCAGCTCTTTTGGATTCCAGTATCATCTGTACGCTGATGATACTTAAATCTATCTATCCTCCCTGGAATTGTCACCTTCAGCATTGCTTGGTGTCTCTGAATGTCTTTCTGCCATTTCATCTTGGATGTCATCTTGCCAGCTCAAACTCAACATTTCCAAAACAAAATTAATTATATTCCCAACAGCCAAGAGTAGTTACCAACCTGATATCTCTATCGGTATCCAGACTGATCATAGACTGACTCATGATAGACAGTCATATTGTGGACTACTAATGGTCGACGGGCAAAAGGTCGACAGGGTTTAAAGGTTGACACACAATAGGTCAACAGGGTCTAAAGGTCGACATGGAAAAGGTCGACATTTATTAACAGTTTCTTATATAGCGCACACATATTCCGCAACGCTTTACAGAGAATATTTGATCATTCACATCAGTCCCTGCCCCAGTGGAGCTTACAATCTATATTCTCTACCACATGTACATGCACACACAGACATTCTAGGGTTAATTTTGTTAGGAGCCAAATAACCTACCAGTATTTTTGGGGATTGTGGGAGGAAACCGGAGTACCTGTAGGAAACCCACGCAAGTACGGGGGGAATATACAAACTCCGCACAGTTAGAGCCATGGTGGGAGCCGAACCCATGACCTCAATGCTGTGAGGCAGTAATGCTGACCATGACACCATCCAGACAGTGTCCATATCACACATTGATTATTGCAATAGCCTCCTTACTGGTCTTCCTAAGAAAATAATATCACAGCTACAATCCATTTTGAATGCAGCTGCGAGGCTGATCTTCATCGTCTGCTGATCCGCTCTCTCAGTCCCTCCGTTGCCTGTATATTAACACATTCGATATAAAATACTTTTATTTACGTACAAAGCCATCACTCTGACTACACCAACTTATATATATGTATATATAAATTGTCTGTAAAATACCAGAACCTACCAAATCAGCAATGGATATCTATACCAGGTTGAACTAGATGGACGCAAGTCTTTTTTCAGCCTTACCTACTATGTAACTATGTTACTTATCTCAAAATATATCCCAACCCGACCTCTCCACTCTGCACAAGATCTGCGTCTCTCATCCACACTCATTACTCGCTCCCACTTACACTTGCAGGATTTTTGTCGGGCAGCAGCCACCTTATGGAATGTCCTTCCACGCACACTAATACCCCTTTTACACCAAAACGCCGGGTCGCACCCGGCTTTTTTAGACCCAGGTGCGACCCGGCGTTTAGTGCCATTTACACCGGGCGGACAGCCCAACCCGCGTCCGCCCCCCCCCCCGGAGCTTGGAGATGACAGCGCTATGTCATCTCCAAGCGCCAATCACCGCCGCGTGCCGCCGCCGGACCGGAACGCTGCTGGGGGCAGCCCAGCACTAAGGTAAGCTGCTAGGTTGCCCCCAGTCACTGCGCGCACCCCCCCCCGCCGTCGCACAGGAGGTGAATGGATGCCGCACACAGGCAGCAGCGCCGGCTGTCAGTGACTGTCAGGCTGACAACCCGTCCAACCTGCGGACGCTGTGGTCCACAGGTTGGACGTTCCCCATTCATGTAAATGGGAGCCGGGTCATCCGACCCGGCGTTCCCATTTACACCGCCCTCTACCCAGGTCCTAGCCGTGTTCTACCCAGGTCAGGACCTGGGTAGAAGTCCCGTGTAAAGGGACACGGCGTTAGGGATTTACACCGCCTAAGATCCGGGTCTGACCCGCCGCTGACCCGGATTTTTCGGCGGTGTAAAAGGGGTATAAGACTCTCCTCTAGCCTCCAAACTTTCAAACATTCCCTGAAAACTCACCTCTTCAGGCTAGCATATTATGTTCCGGACCCCACACAACTTCCAGTACCATTGTTATCTAATTGCATCCCATCAGGACTGTCCTGTAACCTGGTGGGACTGGCATGCTATGGAATTATATCCTTATGTATACCTCCTATTATCCCTATAGATTGTAAGCATGCGAGCAGGGTCCTCCTACCTCCATGTCAGTTTGTATCTACCCAGTTTGTTTAATCGCTGTTGTTTCCAATTGTAAAGTGCAACGGAACATACTGCGCTATATAAAAAAACTGTAAATACATAAATAAAATGGAGAGTGATAAACCACCAGCCATACAGCTCCTAACAGTCATGCTACAGGCTGTGTTTAAAAAAGGACTGCTGGATTATGATTGGTTGGTGGTTTATCAGTGGAAGTGTGTATGAGGGGTGGGGGAGGGGGGTTGGAGCCATAGAGGAGGCAGAGATGGAAAAGTCAGAGAGGTAGAAGAGGGCCATATCATTTAGGGAGTGAAAGATTTGCAGGAGGATAGGGTGATCCAGTGTCAAATGCAGTAGAAAGGGGAATTACCATATATTAGTGGCCCTTGGATTTAGCAGCAAGCAGGTGTCATAACTGACTTTCGTGTTCTAGTGTATTGGAGAGAATGGAAGCCAGAATGATATCTGTCAAGCAGGGGGTGAAAGGAAAGAAGGCAGTGATAGACAAATCACTCAAGGAGCTTGGAGGCAAAAGGTAGTATCAGAAAGAGTATAGTTGGAAAGAGTATTAGGATCAAGGGTAGTATTTTTGAGAATGGAGACATGGGCATGCTTGAAGGCATAGGGGACTTGAGGGAGGGAGAGGATGGAGAGGTGGGCAAGATGGGAACAGGCAGAAGGAAAGAAGTGGCAGGAGGGTAAAGGGGAGGTGGAAGCAGGGGCGTAGCTAGGGCGGAGCACCAGCTCCGGGTGCCAATCTATCATAGGGCCCCGGAGCCATGCACTCTGCCGCCGGTTCCCCGCCCTGATCGTCCACTCCACATGCTCGCCCGCTCCCCGCTGCGCCCAGCGTTGGAGTGCGCTGCTATTTTCAATTACAGTCTCTCAATGGACCGCTAGCTAATAGGCGCTTGCGGTCCAGCAGCCAATCAGAAGCAGCATTGGCTGCTGGACTGCGAGCGCCTATTGGCTAGCGGTCCAGCAGAGATTTGAGCTCTGGGCCACCGTAACTGCAGAACAGATGTGATCATAGATGCCTGGCAGAGCAGGGCTGCAGGCGGCGGGGTGGGAGGGGGAGGATGCGGCTGGTTCTGCTGTTGATGTTTCACTGCTCGTGGAGGAAAGAAGTAAAAAACTGATACAAAAGGGGAAATCGGTTTTAGCCGGTACAAGCCCCTTGGACTGGTTGAGTCAACTGTTTCCCTTCTCAAGGTTCGTGTGATACACTGTCACAAGTTATTATAGCACAGCAGCACAACACATAGCATCTCCTCCCCTTACCAGCATCTGGTTAACTGCTTCCCTGCTGGCAGGCAGTACAGTACATTGGCAGTATGCTGCATTCATACTCAAATAGCATAGCTGCATTCAGCTGGGCACAGCGGGGAGCGGGAGAGCTAGGAGGGAGAGCGGGCTGCATTCCCCCTTGCCAACAAGCAATTTCAGTCCCCCTTGGCAATGAGTATGAATCCCCTTGGCATCGAGCATGAAGTGCCTAGCAATGAGCATGTGTGTAAATGGCACTTATGTGTCAAATGTGTAATGGGCATTACAGTTTGTTATATATTATGTAATGGGCATTAAAGTTTGTTATATAGTATGTAATGGGCATCATGTGTGGCCTTATGTGTAATTGGCATTACGGCATGTGGCTTTATGTGTAATGAGTATTTTCAAGTTCGCTAAAATGTGCAATGGGCATTACGGTGTGTGGTATAATGTTAGGCAGTGCCCCCTTTTTGCTGCACAAGAGCCCCGCCTACTACTAATTGGAGGGGCGCGATCCATGGCCTTGCTCCGGGCACCGTGGCACCTAGCTACACCACTGGGTGGAAGATGAGGAGGGCTGGATGAGGGACATTAACTTTTTTCCTGGAACTGGGAATAAAATAAGTCAGTATTGGTAAGATAGATGAGGATGGATAGCCTGGTAAAGATTTGGGGTGCTGGCGGTCTGGTGGTATACGATGTACTGATGTATGGAGTAAATTTTAGATGTGAGTTTGGTGGCAAAGTCTAAGACAGAGAATGAGGAGATATGGCGAGGAGGGGGTTGGCAGAGGCGACACTTGAAAGAAACAATAGGGGTATGAGGACTGGGAGGATATGTGGCTCTAAAAATATGACTGCTTAGAGAGGGAAAAGGACAATTAGAGCATCAATTTGAAACGGATGAAGTTTGACTTAGAAGATGATTTCTATCACTGACGCATGGCGGTTCATGCGAACTTTTACAAGTATCTGGTGCTTTTGGACTGCTAAGGTTAAGGTGTGGATCTATGAAGGTGATTGCTAGACCAAAGTCAAGAGCAGAAGTAAAGAAGGTATTGCATATTGAATGGCTTTTTTCAGAGCAGGAGAGAGAGAATAGGGAAAACGATTGAGTGGATTCAGGGATACAGTGTTGATAGCCTCAATGTTACACTTAGTGATGGCAGCCTCGAGTCACAGGTGGAGAAGGAGAGAGGGATACTTTAAAAAATAGATGTAATGGTCAAAAACGGAAATGGCAAATTGGTGTAATCAGAGATAACCAGATCAAGTAAGTGTACACTCACATGGTCCATTTTGGAGACAAAGTGGTGATGTTAGGGTAAGGAGTTTATAGGCAAAGGATGGGGGTCATCCGGATTGGTTGCATAAAGCTCCCATCTTAGTAAATAAACCTCAAGGGATTTTGAGGAAGCGCCAGAGGAGCGATGAATTACAGGAACTTAAAGGTGAACAAAATAAAGGATTATGGAGATAGTGAGTGATGGGGCAGTTTAAGACATACTTGCCAACTTTTGAAAATTAGTTTCAAGGAGAGTATATTTGGTAGCAGAATTTTGCACAGCGTCCCATTGAGGGGGCGTGTCATGCTCCACTTAAAGGGCGCGTCTAGTTCCATATATGGAGAGATTGTGAAAAGAGATTGTGAACGTGGCACCTAGAAGCGTGGGTGTGTACTGCTACATCTAAGATAAATCTTTTATAATGACTTATATCCAAATGTAGATGATCCCCAAAGCAATTAGTAAGAGCTACTATGCTTTGTAAAGTGCTGGAAAATGGCACTGATGATTCAATGTAAATGTATCTATCTCTCATTACTTTTTCCCCAAAAATGTAACAGTGTAATGTGGGCTAGGTGAAATGAGGGAGATTGCTAGACTAATGAGGGATAGAGGGAGATTGCTGTTATTTCAGGGAGTCTCCTGCAGAATGCAGGAGGGTAGGCAACTATGGTTTAGGAAAACATAGAGATGGTGTTGATGAGGTAAATAGAGGGAGAAAATCTGTGAGAGAGATAGTGCATTCGGTTTGCAGAAATGCTAGTGAAAGTGCAGTGTTCTTACATATGTATTGTATGTGCAATAGTACTTCATTAGCAGAGATTTTATAGGTGCAGAAACTGAATATTAAAAAAGACCTAATTAGAAGTTAAAGGTTAAGAGGGTTGAGAGACTGAGTTAAAAAAAAAGACAGGACTTTCAGGGACATTGGTGAAGCAATGCATTCATATGTTTTTAAAAACAGAAAGTAAACACATATAGTTGCAATTGAAGTTTTGGTACTCTTTACCTAGAACGGCGCCCATCTTGGGCATCGCATGTACATCGCATGCCATTATAATGGCATGTGATGCGACCGATGCGATGCCTGCGATTTCACATAGAAAGGCATGTTAAAATGTAAATCGCGTCGGTCGCATCGCATGCGACCAAAAATCGCATGCGATGCGACCGACGCGATTACCGCGATTTTACATAGGGAACAATGTTAAATGACCCAATTGACCCGATTTTACATAGGGAACAATGTTAATTGGCCCACAGAGCCCAAATAGCCACCCTCAACTGTGAAATGGCCCCCCCAATTGTTAACGCCACCCCACGATCAACGTGAACCCGAAGCGTGGCGAGCGCAGCGAGCCCGCGAGGGGCGGCGGTACGCATCCTCCGACCTTTTCATCCCCCCACTATCCACGTCGGCGTGGAGTTGAGAATAGAAAGTGTGGCGAGCGCAGCGAGCCACTGAGCCCGAAGCGTGGCGAGCGTAGCAAGCCCCGCCACGCTTCGGGCTTGGTGGCTCGCTGCGCTCGCCACACTTTCTATTCTCAACTCCACGCCGACGTGGATAGTGGGGGTATGAAAAGGTCGGAGGACGCGTACCGCCGCCCCTCGCGGGCTCGCTGCGCTCGCCACGCTTCGGGTTGATGTTGATCGTGGGGTGGCGTTAACAATTGGGGGGGCCATTTCACACTTGAGGGTGGCTATTTGGGGGTATGTGGGCCATTTAACATTGTTCCCTATGTAAAATCGGATTAATTGGGCCATTTCACATTGTTCCCTATGTAAAATCGTGGTAATCGCGTCGGTCGCATCGCATGCGATTTTTTGGTCGCATGCGATGCGAGCGACGCAATTTTTTACCTTGCGATGCCCAAGATCCAAATCTTGGGCGCCGTTTTAGGTAAAGAGTACCGAAGTTTTAAGTTCACAAAGGAAGTTTAGTGTTCAGGTAATATAGACAGCAGGAGTTTGTTCTGGAGAGTAATGCTGGGTGCACACTAGAAGTTATATCTGCAGATCAACTGCATATCTCTCAACATCTGTGTCTCGCTAACCGGGACACTCGAGCGCACCTGAAAGGGGGCGGGGCCTATGGAAAGTGGAGTGGTCTCATGGAATGTTGTGTCCTTAGGCCACGCCCCTCTGCATCACTGAATAGACGATGTGCGCATGCTAATCCCTTCAGACTGGAGGGACTCCCAACGGCACCCCCCCTGCAGCGGGACACTGGAGTCCCCGAGCGGGAGGCAGGAACGTCCTAAAAAACCGGCCCATTCTCGCGGAAAGTGGGACAGTTGGGAGGTATGCAACTGATCTGCAGATATATCTACAGATGATCAGATGCGCCCTCCCATTGAGCTGTCGATCGCTGACAGCTCCTGCGGCTGTATGGGCGGTCAGCCAATCACCAGTATACACAGAATGATGCACCAATATATTTAGATATACTGTAGATATTGCACAGCCCACATGATATATCTGTGAACATCGCCATTCACAGATATATATCGCTGGTACACTGGCTGATGGTCCATCGATATATCAACTATTCAAACAAACGGCCGATATGTCGGCCAGTGTGTACGTAACTTTGCTTCAAAGCAATCCTTCTGTGGTAGTGATTGCTGACAGAATGTTTTTCAGTTTTCTGTCAGTTTACATCTGGTGTATGCCCAACATTATTATTAAAATCTAATTATTAAAATCTAATTACACATTAAAAAATTTACCTTTAGGATAAGTGTGCACACTACAGCCATGGCCAACCTAGGTACAGATTGTACTTCTTTCCAGTCTGATGCATTCATATGTATACAGGATACCAAAACTGTTGCCAGATTTTATGATGTAATTGTAGTATTAACCGGTATATTTGCCAGTTGTTGTAGTTTGTTATTATGCCATATATAACCCCTATCCTTGTATATCAACACTTATTTCCCTATAGATTGTAAATTTGCGACCAGGGCCCTCCTACCTCTGCGACTGTCTGTTATTATTACCCAGTTTTGTTTTATCACTGTTTTTTCCAGTTGCAATGAGCAACGGAATGTGCTGACCTATATAAGAAACAATAGATAAATATCGTATAGCTGCATATATCATATACTGTGGTTGCCTACTATCCTGCATTCTGCAGGAGACTGCATGCGCGTCCCCTTACACGGGGCTCCCCCGGGGTTCCCGCCGCCTCGCCGATGGTCGCCCCCGGGTACCCGCCGCCTTGCCGCACCCCCCCTAACCCTGTATGTCTCCCTGAAGCGCAGATGGACAGGGTTCCCGTCCCCCCGCCGACAGGAATCTGGGACGCACGTGCGTGTGGGACGCACGCGCGTCCCAGTCTCTATTGCCGGCGCTCGCCAGTGCAAGGGATCTGGCGAGTGCCGGGCAAAGATGGGACCCGCTCCATCTGTATGTCTGACTTAATTGCCTCTGCCAATTGGCATCCCTGCTGCAATGCATTGCCTGCTGAAACATGGTTTCATGTGTTTAGTCAAATAATAATGGAAATACATTATCATATAACCCTGGGTGATAATTGGAAAGACTCTAACATGCTGTAGGACGCACACAATCAGCAAGTTATGCTGAAATGTGACCAGGCCAGACTATCTGGCTTTATGATATACTAGTAACTGAGGTCTATGGTGTTGTAATTTACTTCTCATTGTTAGTGGGAAACCTCTCAGTGTACATTATGGCTATCTGCCCGTAATACAGTTCCCTGGTATCATTGTTCAGAATCAAGTGTTGACATGGACTTTCTTTAGCCGTGACCCCCAGTCTCCCACACTCAGACAATGAGCAGCCCTGACAGGTCCCCAGCTAATTAATCACAAGCCCTAACTCAATTAGAAGCAACCTCTGTAAGCATTTGATAACTGGGGAATAAGCAGGGTGATAATAATTAAATACTTATTATATAATTCCTGATGAGAGCTGATCAAGAAAGAATGTGAAATATCATAAGAACGCAAATGCCTACTGGGATGCAGCACCCCTTCATCACCAGGCAAAGGGCCAGAGAAAACAGTACACAGTGTGATAGTAGAACATAGAGTGTGAATCAGGTGGCCAAGCCTGTTTGCATATTAATAGCAGCTTGGACACAATACATTGCTGTAGAGTAGCATTTATATAACTTCCTTATATTCTTCAGTTTATAAAAATGGAAAATGACACAATAACTTGGCATGACAGCGGCATGCAGTGACTGGATGGGTGGTAGGCTGGCCAGTGCTGCCAGATGGTGCGTCAACAATGCAAAAGTGCTGTGGGCAAGATACAACTGGCACACAGGCAGAGGCAGATTTTCTAGAAGGCAACCTAGGCACCCACAGAGGGCCAGTGAAGTCACAAGGGACCCCATAAACATATCTTGGCCCTCCAAAATGTTCCCAGAGGAGCATTGTGCAATCACACTGTGATGTTATGACATCACGTGGACCTGCTACACTCTCAAAGTCTCTTTGATGTTCTTTTCTAGGATAAAAATGTGTTTGGGCGCAAAATGGTTTTATCCACTGTATGTGGGCGGTGAGTTTACTTTACATGTGACACAGGTATTAAGACTTCTTACAAAGATTCAGATGTGTACACAATGCTGATGTTCACACAGCTGTGCACTTATCGGTAGACTGTGCATGATGTGCTAAGTTACTCTATGGAGGCAACCTGCAATCAGCAGCAAATATAATCTGCTATGGATTGTTGGGGGGAGGAGGGCCTGAAACTAGTATCTTGCATAGGGCCCTATGAGGTCTAAATCTGCCTCTGAACATAGCTAGTTATGGCCCTGGCCCCAGCTAAACTATTACCAGCAGTATTAATATAGGATATCCATAACAGCATACTTCCCAACTTTAGCAGTTGGGGAAGTGGGACCAGCCAAGCCTCATGCGTTCCCTTGTCCGGAAAAGAATTAGGGGTACTCTTTACCTAGAACGGCGCCCACGATTGAAATCGCGGGATCGCGGGTAAAATCGCGGCAATCGCGGTAATCGCGGGTAAATCGCGGGTACATCAAAATCGGGTACCCGCGATTACCGCGATTTTCCCATAGGGAACAATGTTAAAAAGGCAGATTGACCGCGATTTTAGCGTTAAATGCCTCAATGCCCGCGATTTTTACATAGGAAACAATGTTAAATGGTCCACAGAGCCCTAATAGTCCCCCTGAATTGTTAAATGGCCCCCACAATTTTTAACGCCACCCCACGATCAACGTGAACCCGAAGCGTGGCGAGCGCAGCGAGCCCGCGAGGGGCGGCGGTACGCGTCCTACGACCTTTTCATGCCCTACTATCCACGTCGGCGTGGAGTTGAGAATAGAATAGTGTGGCGAGCGCAGCGAGCCACCGAGCCCGAAGCGTGGCGAGCGCAGCGAGCCCCGCGAGGGGACGCGGATACCTTCACAGGTAAACGCGTCCCTTCGCGGGCTTCACAGGTGTCCGCGTCGCCACGGACACCTGTGAAGCCCGCGAGGGGACGCGTTTACCTGTGAAGGTATCCGCGTCCCCTCGCGGGGCTCGCTGCGCTCGCCACGCTTCGGGCTCGGTGGCTCGCTGCGCTCGCCACACTATTCTATTCTCAACTCCACGCCGACGTGGATAGTAGGGCATGAAAAGGTCGTAGGACGCGTACCGCCGCCCCTCGCGGGGCTCGCTGCGCTCGCCACGCTTCGGGTTCACGTTGATCGTGGGGTGGCGTTAAAAATTTTGGGGGCCATTTAAGACTTCAGGGGGACTATTTGGGCTCTGTGGCCCATTTAACATTGTTTCCTATGTCAAAATCGCGGTCATTGAGGCATTTAACGGTAAAATCGCGGTCAATCTGCCTTTTAACATTGTTCCCTATGGGAAATCGCGGGCATCGCGTCGCGGGCATCGCGGGTACATTTATGGCCGGCCGCGACGCGACCGACGCGATTTTTCAGGTTTAACATGGTTTTCAATGGGAAAATCGCGGGCATCGCGTCGGTCGCGTCGCGGGTAGCCATAAATGTACCCGCGATGCCCGCGACGGGCGCCGTTCTAGGTAAAGAGTACCGAATTAGGACCTTGGGTAGGTGGGTGGGCATGGCCTTGTATATGGCCATTATTTGCATTTAGGGGGTAGCCCCCTGCTCACCTCACCACACTGTTATATGTGCATGGGCATGGTTTCTATTCAGTGATCACTAGGTATTGTACAAAGCACCAGTGATCACAGACTCTCCCAACCCCACCCTGCCCACGGGACACTGCAGCCTACGGGTGGGACAGCGGGACAGTATACACTTAGCCATAGTCTCTAGTGGCTGGTCAAATATTTATTTGGGCCCCTGCCACTGAATTCCCGTGGTGGTGCCTCTGTGCCACAATCTAAGACTGATCTCCATGAAGGGAAGTCTAACAAACCAGTGCATCCGAGAAAAAGCTATCTGTTGTGAGTACCACTGTGTACACACTGCATGATAGAGCAAAAAAGATATAGTAGGAAGATAGTCGCGCCCTGGAAGGCAGCTATATGTATATCCGTGGGACACCAGAGTCCCAAAAAAATAACAACTAGAAACAAAAATGGATACACCTCAGCGCTATCCAAAAATATACTAAAAATACATCAATAATGAATTATTCTGAGGTATCCTTCAAAAGATGCTGTAATCACAGTGATCCTCTGGTTATATAGATCCTCCTTTTGCTCTCACACAGGACCCCTCCAAGAGCACACTGACCTAAAAACAGGTCCCTATGTTCATGTAAAGGTTTCTTTTCCTGTCTGGAACAATTTTCTCAACTGGACACCATCAAGTACAATATGTCCCTCCACATGAAAAAACACTGACCTCATAAAAAGGCCCTATGTTCATAAAAAGGTTTCTTTAAAACTTGACACCACTTCTTCCCATCAACCAGGAAATTCATAGGCAAACGTATACCAAAGGTCCTCATGGACCGAGACTCACCTATGTAGGTGGCCCTATGTTCCTTGAAAGGTATCTTTTATCATCAACTCAAAGAGGTATCCAGTCATAGGTTGATCATCAGTGAAAAAGTTTTAATCCAGAAAAAACATGTAATAAAAACATACAGATAAAAAGAATTTAAAAAGTATCCGCACAGTGATGGATGGAGACCAAAAACCTCTTTTCCTGCTTCCGGATCAGAAAAAAAGAGGGTACTAGATAGAAAAAGTAGTTGGTCTCACGATCTCCTGTGTGCCCCTTCTCTCACCAACGCGTTTCAGGCTATCAAACTCAGCCCTTTTTCAAGGTGTGAGGGGCCTGGGCACAGCTAGGTATTTATACCCATGTGCTAAAAACCAATTAAACACGGCTATAACAGAAACCGGACTGGATCAATTTCAAACAGTAAAATAAAATCATAGTCCAGTCTAACTACCTAACACTGCATGATATATCATACGCCGGTGGCAAACCATCATATATCATCTAACTGCATGTTTTCTTATCCATGGGTCAGCCCATCTGACATGCAGAGCATAAAGATATTCCAAAGTGAAAGTCACAATCAAACCACAGTATAATCAAGTAAAAAAATAATAAAGAAACATAGTAAACACAGTATGAAACAAAAAAAAATACTTAGCATTATGGTTCTGTTCATATATCTCAAAAATGGAAAACAGACACAAAACAGCTACTAATAGTGAAATACTATATTCCCAGCAGTTTAGACATAAAACCAGGTCACTGATGGATTCATTCATCTTTCCCTCCTTATTAAGTTCCCTGTGGCCATGGTGCAATTACAAATCACTTGCTCTTAGAGGGTATAAATAACAGAGCACAGAACAGAAATCCTGGGGGCCATGGCATGGCTGGCAGATGTTAACCGACTTTTAAAGAGTGTACTCCTAAGATTGGGAGACCTTTTACAGCTGTGGACAAGTCATAAGTACTTTATTAAAATGTCCCTGATTGCAGTAATGTCTGCTTTTAATTGTCGTACCAATAAACAAACACTTATCACCATAACGTTACAATATATATTTTTGCCATCACGGGCCATATAGTTTATGTATCACGGGCCAGTATACCCAATTATTATTATTATTATTATTATTAATAATAACAGGTTCTTATATAGCACACTAACTTCCATTGCGTAAGATATATATATATATATAGAGAGAGAGAGAGAGAGAGAGAGAGAGAGAGAGCGCAGTGGCATACATAGGTATTCATAGGCCCAATAGAAAAGTTGGGCCCCCTTCATCTCTGGGCCTCATAGCAGCTGCGCCCCTTGCACCTATGGTAGTTACACCCTTAATGTAGAGAGAAAGAAAGAGAGAAAGAACACATATATTTCAGAACTCAGCCACAGAAGCAATATAGATGACTTTCTCTTAACGGATTAAAACTTGCAGGGGCGGAGAGGTGCCCCCTTGGGAGCAGGAGCTCGGCGGCAGATGACTCCATTGCTTCCCAGAGTTCTGTCTCTGGAAATAGGCATTGATACACAAGAGTAGGTGGTATCTATTGCATAATGGTCCCATAATTACACCCATACTGCAACTGAGAATCCATTAATGTGGGAAATAAAGTTTTAAAAGAAACAACATATAAAATTAAAAGAAAATTCAATACATGTATGCATTAACAATGCATTATTCAAAGGTTCAAGGAATTTTAATGGTTTTGTTCTGTTATTAACATCTTGAGAAGCATCCAAAAGCAAATTGCTTTCTCCAGCAGTAATCCCTTTTATGTTTGGAGCAAAATAAAAATAATCCCTATCACAGGCATTCCTTAGATCAGTCATTTTCAACCGGTGTGCCACAGGTCACGGCAGCTCACCAAATCAAAATCATGGGTGGCAGCGCTGTCACTGTGTGTAGTGACATGCAGGGGTCAGGCAGGGTGGGCGGCTCGTGCTCGGCACTGTCCTGTGGAGCCGATGCCGGGACGTGCCTGTGCTTAGCAGGCGCCAGGCACATCAGATCAGCCTGTGCGTAGCAGGCGCCAGGCATGTCCTGGCGCATGCGCAAAAGGCCCTCATGGACGCTGGGGCTTCTGTCGGCGCCATCTTACAAGGTGACGGAGGCAAGAGCTCTGGCCGAATCCTGTGTTACAGCCGGCGTCCTGCAAACACAGCACCGCTTACAGTGGACCGCCTCCGCTGTGGTAAGCGCAGGTGCCAGCCGGCAGCCGCCCACACAGCCGTGCCATGCAGCCACCCGCACACACTGTCAGGGCTTTCATCTATGAGTTTCTACAGTTATTTGTATTTGGGTTGGTGCAGCTGTCCCAGATCTGCCACCTACCATGTGTGGGTGGCTATAGTATTATATTAATGATCATATTCGATTAATCAATGTTAAGTCTGGCCAACCTGTGGTTTTTTGGCAATTGTGAAACTACATATGCCACACTTAACTTGTGATTTCGCAGCAGCTGGAGAGCCACAGGTTGGCAGGCCCCATGCTCTGTATCATGAACAGTGGAAGCCATGGCTTTCCCAAAACTTGTATCTGCTAAACTGTAGCCTAGTTCCATTGGTAGGTGCTGCAGCTGCCTGTTTTTGTCTGTTACCCCTATCTGTTTACCTGCTCTGTATGGCTGCATTTCAGGCTTCTCACTGGTTATTGCCTGGCTAGTGAAGTAACCTATTATTTTCCGGTACTCTTTACCTAGAACGGCGCCCATCGCGGTGATCGCGACATCGCGGGCAGCACATAAACGGCCGCGACGCGATGCCCGCGATCACCGCGATTTTCCCATAGGGAACAATGTTAAAAAGGCTAATTGACCGCGATTTTGCATTCAATGCCTCAATGCCCGCGATTTTCCCATAGGAATCAATGTTAAATGGGCTACAGAGCCCAAATAGCCCCAATTAACCCTTAAATGTCCCCCAAATTTTTGTACGCCACCCCACGATCCACGCCAACCCGAAGCGTGGCGAGCGCAGCGAGCCCGCGAGGGGCGGCGGTACGCGTCCTCCGACCTTTTCATGCCCTACTATCCACGTCGGCGTGGAGTTGAGAATAGAATAGTGTGGCGAGCGCAGCGAGCCACCGAGCCCGAAGCGTGGCGAGCGCAGCGAGCCCCGCGAGGGGACGCGGATACCTTCACAGTTATACGCGTCCCCTCGCGGACTTCACAGGTGTCCGTGGCGACGCGGACACCTGTGAAGCCCGCGAAGGGACGCGTTTACCTGTGAAGGTATCCGCGTCCCCTCGCGGGGCTCGCTGCGCTCGCCACGCTTCGGGCTCGGTGGCTCGCTGCGCTCGCCACACTATTCTATTCTCAACTCCACGCCGACGTGGATAGTAGGGCATGAAAAGGTCGGAGGACGCGTACCGCCGCCCCTCGCGGGCTCGCTGCGCTCGCCACGCTTCGGGTTGGCGTGGATCGTGGGGTGGCGTACAAAAATTGGGGGGACATTTAAGGGTTAATTGGGGCTATTTGGGCTCTGTAGCCCATTTAACATTGATTCCTATGGGAAAATCGCGGGCATTGAGGCATTTTACAGTAAAATCGCGGTCAATCAGGCTTTTTAACATTGTTCCCTATGGGAAAATCGCGGTAATCGCGGGTACCCGATTTTGATGTACCCGCGATTTACCCGCGATGCCCGCGATTACCGCGATTTTTTACCCCCGACGCCCGCGATTCTGATCGCGGGCGCCGTTCTAGGTAAAGAGTACCTATTTTCCTAAAGACTACTAGATGGTGCAACAAGTGTGTAGGAGGGGCAGGTGTGTGAGGAATTACTAATGAGGGGCATGTGTGTGGAAAACTAAGAGGATGGGCGCATGTGCGTGTGGAATTACAATGAGTGTGTGTGTGTACAGTAATTACCTTTGAGGGTATGCTTGCCATCCATCCGTCCGCAGACAAGAGACATGACCAAGCACAGGTTTCCCACTGATAATTTTATGTAAGTAAAACCTATTTATTTCTACTAATTTTAAGAGAAATAATACAAATATCAACATATATTGACTATATGCCAATATTTTCTATTATATGTATCATATTTGATTAAAAACTGTTGGTGTGCCTTGGCGATTTTAAAGTCTTGTCCGTTGTGCCGCGAGCTGAAAAAGGTTGAAAATCACTGCCTTCCCACATAAGTACTTATATGCCCATCATGGGTTGTATCGAAATACAGACTATGGATTGACTATGGATTGTAGTATGTATTTTTACCCTACCATTAACCAGCTCTTCCTTCTGCCTAACCCTAAATGTCCCCTCTCGCAGTCTAACCCAACCACCAGTGGCGTAACTAGGATATTTGCGCCCCCCCCTCGCCGTTATAGGCAGCGCTGCCCGCCGCCGCATTTAGAATCCTACCGCGCAGATCTCCTCCTGGCTCCGGACCGTCTCCTCCTGACCTGCAGTGAGTGCTAAAGAAAAATGACCATCAAAAAATGGCTGCACCCTAATAGCAGACAGATCTGTGCTGCGGGAATGCAGCAACGGCATGAGGAGGGGTAAGGGGGGTGTTTAACTTTAAGCGGGTGTGCGGATGGGAGGGATAGTGGGAAGGAGGTGGCGCTGCCCACATGTCCCAGCCACACACAGATGCATACCAACATAGCCCCGCAGACCGGCGCCCATAGTTACTCAGCACCTCCCCGCCATAGCGGGGGCTGCGGGGCAACAGTTATGCCACTGCATACCAATACCATCATGGGGCTGCCCCTTACAAGTTAATGATTGGTGATCTGGTGATCATTAAACAGTTACCTCCTATAATGCAGAAAAATAAAGAAGTCCAGAGAGGTGGAGAATCTTACCAAGTCTAGCTTTAATGAACACAGGGCCACACTCATTTAAACGCAGTGGCGAAGCTACATATGTGGCAGACCCTGCGGTGGCTTGGGGGAGTGGCGCCAGCTGCTGGCTGAACTGACAGACAACTGAGGCAGCAGTGAGCGCTGAGCTGGTCCCGCCCTGTACATATCTAATGAGCGGGTATGTTTACGAGCGGGTCCCACTCATTACATATGCAGAGGGCAGGGACCCGCTCATTAAATATAAACTGCCTAGGTCCCCGCTCATTAGATATGGACGGAGCGGAACCAGCTCAGCGCACACTGCTGCCTGGGTCACCTGTCAGCTCAGCCAGCGGTGCCCATAGTCAATTGCCTAACCCTTTCTTTGGGGGGGGGGGATTTTTTTGGGCAGGGGGAGAAAAAATTCTAGCTGCGCAACTGTTTAAAAAAGGGAATGCCTCTGTTTCATATGGCCAATAACACTGTGCACTGCCGTGAAAATTGCCTTTCAGGATGTTTGTGTGTGTGTGGGTGTGGTGGGCGGAAATGGCACTCTCATATTTAAAATTATATGCTTCCTTAATAGTATGACTTCTAACATTACAGAAAATATTAAGTTTGGCAGAGATGGGGGAGTTATTGTATCAAATAAATACTCAATAAATAGACTTTTCTAATATTTCTAACAGATTACTCCAATGGGTTTGCAATGGGTCTATCCAATTCGGCCCGATAATAGGCACTTGGAGCCGAAATAACACATGGGATCGGGATCTTATCTCAAATCTCATGTACTATCGCACAATATCAGTTTATTTTTGGTCAAAAAAATGGTTACAATAGCCCAATTTTTTCTAACCAAAAAATGATCGCATCTTTTAGGATACCAGCCATAGAAAGCTTTTAATGCAAGATGACAAAAACTAGCAGTAACACAAAAATGCTTTAGAATTTCCAAGTGCACATTTAGTATGAAAATGTGTAGAATCCCGCTTTCTCATGCCAAAGCATAAACCACAAAGTATTTCTTACTAGTGTTTATATTATAGAAAGAAAAAAAACACACCAAATTTCCTTTAGTTCACTTTCCTGCAATTCCAATTAAAATAACACTTTTTGCACATTTTCAGTAGATTTTGTTTTTGCCATGTTAGTAAGAATAAGTTATTATCCAAAAACTACATTTTCTGGGAGGTAAAAAAAACAAAGCATAATTTATCTGGCTGCTGCCTTAACAATTTACAGATATTGATGCTGGAATATGTCCAGCTCCGAAATACCGAAATAGGCGCATCACATAGGCAAGAAAACTCAGCCGAAACGGGTTCTGACTGATGGTAGAGCCAAATCTGATTATTTATGGTCAAAGTAATAAGCAAAGCAGTGCTAGTGGCTGACAGTGATAGTGGTGTGACAATCATAAGAACAACTATCCTGACACTGTGGATGACAGGTAGGCACAATTTACTTAATTTAATATATTTCTCTTTTTTCAATAAGAAATGTTTAGCCTAGGGGTGCTATGCAAAAACTGCTGACACTAGGGTGCCAGGATTGAAGAAAATGTAGAAACCACTGGCAAATGCATTTATAATGTGTTGTGAAACCCGTAAGTACAGTATAATAACCTGTGTTCCAGTATTATACAAGACTTTACCACTTCCATTATGGCTGATATTTTAAAATGTAGGAGTCTTCCAACCACCTTAAGTAGCTCTCAGTCCTACCACCTACATGGTGCCATGTTCCCAGTGGCATCTTTGGAAATTGGCACAGTCCAGTGAAAGAAAATCCACTGGTACTGTGCCAGCATCTTTAATATCTTGTATGCATGTGCTGTCTTTCCAGATATCACTAAGGAAGGTGACATCATGGACGAGGAAGGACCCAGTTGAAGGCACCAGGTAAAGTGCAGAGTGGCATGGAATCCTGCTGCACATAAGCCCCACAGTCCTTTATATGCCTGGGTTGGGTTCATTAGGTCAATCACAGAAAGGTCGACAATTATTAGGTTGAACACAAGTTTGAAAGGCCTTAGGTCGACACCCTCAAAGATCAACATGGTCTAGGTCGACAGGATCATTAGTTCATCAACAAAAGCATTACGTTGACATGGGAGGGTTGACAGATTTTGTTTCTAGTACTCTTTAGAAGAACAAAACAAATTTCTGAATGGTTGCTATGGGTTACAGCTGTTTTCACTTAGTTACCTGTGGACTAGTTTGGAGCAATATTCCCATTTGTATTCATGGCTCTGTTAATATACTCTTCAGATAATTAATAGCAGTACATGTGATTCTGTACATGTGACTTTTTAAACACTATAGTATTGTAAACCAGGGTTGCCTACCCTCCTGGAATGGCCAGGACTGTCCCGGAAAGGGGGGCAAGCCTCCCGGAATGTGGCCATTCTCCCACAAACCCCGCAACACCCCCCCCCCCTTGTAGGAAAGTCTGTAGGAGCAAATTACGCGAATCACGTCTTTGTAGCCCTGCACCCCACTGAAATACCGGCATTGCACATGGAGATGTGTGTCCATGAGGACGCAATTGTACTGACCACACCCCCACTCCAGATAATCTGCCGACCACCACGCCCCTTTCCCGCCCCATCCCCCCTGCCTCATTGAACTGGCTGCACTCTCCCGGAGGGGGCAGCCAGAAAGTAGGCAACCCTGTTGTAATCATAACTTTAAAAAAGAAACATATGCATACCTCCAAACATGACCCACTCCAGGAGGGACACAATGCTCTGTTTCTGGACGTTCCTCTTAATGTATGATTGCCATCACCTGAGGCTGTTTTAAACAGGTCAATTAAAAAGAAAGGTGTTTCACCACAGGTGACAGCAATCATAAATTGAGAGGAAAGTCCAGAAACAGAGCATTGTGTCCCTCCTGGAGAGGGTCATGTTGGGAGGTATGCATATGTATTGTCCTTTCTTGGCCAATGACTCTTTTCACAGTGTGATAACCTTTATCCTTTATTTTTTAATAAAAATTGTGGTACTTATGTAGTATCTGGGCTGCCGATTTTTTGATTGTATGCCTTAAGTTAAGGCATACAATCAGATGCGATGCGATGCGATATCGCATCGCATCGCATCGCATGCGACCATCGGATGCGATGACCCGATTTTTCCATAGGAATCAATGTTAAAATGGACTGAGTCCATTTTAACATGGAATTCAATGGGAAAAAGGGGTCCTTTTCATACCCCTACTATCCAAGTGGGCATGGAGTTGGATATAAACCTGTGGCGAGCGCAGCGAGCCACCGAGCCCGAAGCGTGGCGAGCGAAGCGAGCCCCGCGAGGGGACGGTATTCTGTGTCCCCTCGCGGGGCTCGCTACGCTCGCCACGCTTCGGGCTCGCCACAGGTTTATATCCAACTCCATGCCCACTTGGATAGTAGGGGTATGAAAAGGACCCCTTTTTCCCATTGAATTCCATGTTAAAATGGACTCAGTCCATTTTAACATTGATTCCTATGGAAAAATCGGGTCATCGCATCGCATCGCATCCGATGGTCGCATGCGATGCGATGCGATGTACCCGATTTAGAAATCGGCAGCCCAGATACTACATAAGTACCAAAATTGTTATTTTTATTGTAATATCCAATTGATCCTCATACTTTTAGCGCTATATACAGAGGCAGAACTCTGGGAGGCAATGGAGTCATCTGCTGCCAGGCTCCTGCTCCCCAGGGGGCACCTCTCCCCCCCTGAAAGTTTAAATCAGTTATTTAAAAGCCAACGATAATGCTTATGTTGCTGAGTTCTGAAATATATATGTGTTCTCTATCTATATGAACAGAAATATATATTTTGTATAAGGTTATATAGGGTTGTATGTGTGTGTGTGTGGGGGCGCACCAATATATATCTTGCCTCCAGGCAACTGGAACGAACTTACGCCACTGGCTATATATATATATATATATATATATATATATATATATATATATATATATACACATACACACACAAATACAGGGACTCAACACTCTCCATAATGTACTAACTCACCTTAGTATACAATTAATCAAATAAATAATGGGGTTTTAGTTCATGAATTGATCAATGCATTTAAGCTTGCAGCCCATCGCCAAGGGACCCCATTTCACTGCAAGTCCTACACTAACAATAGTCTCTCAAGAGCCTGCCAACTGCTGACACATCATAGCTAAAGTGGACATGTGTTTTTTCCGGTTTAAAGCTCACCTGCCATGTGCCTTATGGCTTTTAAAGATGAGGCAGTCACCTAACACAACACCTGACTTAGAATTAAAGGGGCAGCTGTCACAGGTTACAGATAAATTAGCTCATCTGGGGTGAAAGAGAAAGCTATGATCACAGTAACAAAGGTTAATTAAAAATTAACCCACATATATACACATACAGAGTACCACAACACTCGCCATCCCTGCAAACCTGTGACAGCTGCCCCTTTAATTCTAAGTCAGGTGTTGTGTTAGGTGACTGCTGTGCAAAGTGAACAGCACTACCTGCACCTTATTGTACCAGACTTGAAGAAAAGACCGACAGGTCTTGAAACGTCGACTGTGATGTACAATTATTACCTGATGGAATAAAGCCACTTTTTATTATAAGTCTGTGGAGTGCCGCTTCTCCTTGCTGGTTCTCTCAAGGTCTGAATGAAGGGATTAATTACAGTGCTTTCCTAGACGTTTGAGTCCTAGTGCCTCTAAGCAAACGCTTACTATGTTCTCTCATTTTTTCCATTCATTTTTTCCATCCCTTCCATTATCATTGTTCTTATTAATATTGGTATTATCATTATTATTTTTTCCTTCATATTTTTTCCTTCATATTTTTTCCTTCTCATTTAGCTCATTCACTATACCATTGTAATTAATTTTATTTTATTTTATTTCATCACTGTCATCATAATATTATCTACCATTACAATTACTTAGTACCACGTATTCATTAGCAACATAGCTATTCCGACCTAGCTAGGTTAAGTTTGGTTGAATCTTGGTAAAAATCGGTTATCCTGCGGTAACTGCTGACATCACTGTGTCACCGTTCATACCTGGTCTAATTTGCACTTTCATCATTAGTACGATTCTGCCTCTACTCATGTTGAACATAATATCCAACTTGGGTATGATGATAATAATCCAGTTTTCCAGACCCCACGGGGTCGACACATGATCTGTCTACTTTTTATTGTTATTCAGCGATATCCATTCTCCTGTTACCAACTATTCAAGTTGACACCCACTTCCCTTTACCTCTCCCTATTTTATCTCTACCACAAAAAACATGTTATGTTCAGTCCCCATTAGGGGATTTACCCCCTTCATTGTGATTGCAAACAGCGACACCATGCAGTTTTGCCTCCCCTGCATCTCCCATTCATATCTCTCCCAATAGCGCTCTGCAGGCGCACATCCAATAGCGCTATGCACGCGCTCACCTATTTCCTACATACAGACAACCTGTCATTAACCAATGAACCTCCCCAACAGTTTACCCGGTTCTCATTTGTCCACCTGACTGTCAATCACCCAGCCGATCTTTCCCATTGGCTGCCCTGCGTATAATACGTGATGGGGAATCCCTGATCAGCGCGTCACTGTGATCAAGCCTCCCCCGGCGAAACACGTGTCAGTGTTGCACCCTGGGACCACCCCCTGACGTCACCCACACCCGGAACTTCCCTACCAACAGTGGACTACGAGCGCGGCGCCAGGGAACCTCCGCACTGGTCACCACGCTACAGCAGCGACCAGACTGCCGGACTCCCCCCTGGGACTACCCTTCCTCACCCGGAAACCCGGGGCACGGAGCGCGCCCCCCTCGTCAGCGGGCTCTTACCCGCCAGGTACCCTCAGTAATTAGCGTGGACTGCACAGCTAGTGCAGCTCCGAGTAATTGACCTTCTCCCAACTAACTGGGTCCAATTGCGTGTTACTTTAACTAATCTATCCACATTGTTACCTTACCCTCCCTGTCTTACTATTTATGGGAGAATATGCTGCTGTATGTATTTTGAAATCTTTACTCACATGCTAGGAATACTGTGACCTACACCACAACTCTGTGGGCTAAACAGTGTACTATATTAAGGACACCTGTGACAGTTCCCCCACAGATGGGAAAAATCCCTACTGTTATAGAAGCTTTACTGTATAATTTTTTACTGTCTGTGGAATTTTTACTGGGAATCTACTGTGACCAAAATTCTCACCTCATGTACATACTATTAATGCTGTGACCCACATTACAATTGTGGGTTTAACAGTGTACCTTAATAATGATACTTGTGGCAGTTCCCCCACGTATGATATAATCCTCACGGTTAAAAATCTGTACTATGAAATGTTTAGTGTGAAATCTTTACGGTGAAATTTCTACTATGTCCTTACTGTGACCTATTTTCAAATTCACAGGCATGACAACAATGCTGTGACCCTTAACGTAAACTTGTGTATCTAACAACACACTACCTACGAGTTATCTGTGACTGTTGTTTTCTGTTACAATAATTTACTGGTAATTCCTTACCGTGAACTCAAATCTTCTTATACCAGCATCTGTGACATTTTTTCATCATATACCGTGTTTCCCCGATAATAAGACACTGTCTTATTTTTTTTGGACCAACAAAAAACACCATAGGTCTTATTTTCGGGGGAGGTCTTATTTTAATAGACATTGACATCATGCCCCCAGTCCTCCTTAATTAACATGCCCCCGTCCTTCTTACACCTGTCAGCTCCCCATCATTTCCCCGCTGCAGTAGCCTGAGGGCCTGTCACACCAGTGCCTCCAGCCAGCCCCGGAGTGTGGGGCATGAGTATAAGGTGGGACAGCGTATAACCCCCCCTCCCTCTTGGGCACACACAGAAATTAGGTCAGGGTAATTGGGGCGGCTCACCTGTGCGCATCCCAGTACTGCCCCTGCTCTCCAGCCACCCCAGCCCGTCCTGAGGGAGGCAGATACCGGGATCGGTCCCGTCAGAAGCCCCAGAGGTTCGGTCTCTGCGCCCGTCACGTCCCCCGTACGGTCCCCATGGCCGCCATTACTGTTTGTGTTTTGCTGTCTGCTGCTTGTTAAATGCGGCTGTGATTCGGCAGCGGCAGATTCGCCACAGCGCTGGACACCCCCATCAAGGTAACAGACGAAGTCCGGCACAGAAGTTTGCCGATCTGCAGCCTCGTGATGTGACGTCACACACGGCTCGCAGTGCATGACTGGGACCGCGAGTTCAGCAGAAGAGGCTTCAGTAGAAGCCAATGCTCTACCCGATCTACTCCATAGAGGTCAGGGCAGTTAAGGGTGCTGACTGGGGGATCAGGGGGGGTATAAGTTATCACCCAAACAGAAAATATTGAAATTTGAATAGGGCTTATTTTCGGGGGAGGTCTTAATTTAGACCAATGTCCAAAATCTGGGGTAGGTCTTATTTTCGGGGGAGGTCTTAAAATCGGGGAAAGACGGTATTTGTTACCATCAGTGCTTTTGCTTTGGGACTCAGTTATACCTTATTGTCCCTCAGTGACTGAATAATTACAGAATTGTACAACACAACCCCCAAATCTACTCTGGTGTTCATGTAACTCCTTCATGTCACCAGTTAGACCGTCCGGATAGGGGGGGCACATTCCTCCCTCCAGTACCTACCAACCTCTTGATCTTCTATTTCTTGAGCTGAGCACTACCAGGTCATCACTCTCAACCCCCATCTGATATTATCATATGATGGAGGATAGCAGAAGGACCTGTTAAATTGCAATACTCTCAATACCTGTCATCTCCATTACTCATCACTCTCTCATCCATGGTCAAGACTAGACCCATCCTGCAATACTTCACGTAACAGGCTGTGGTTTTTAGCTGCCCCTGGAAAGCAGAAGTGTCTGTCGGTCCAACATGCAATCCCTGTGTTGCTCCGCCAGATAGAGTATACGACCATACATCACTGAGCCGCCTGATCTCGTCTGATCTCAGCAGCTAAACAGTCATTGGCCAGATCAGTACCCATTGGGGGACTGATGGGGAATATTTGGTGTCGTATCAGCATCAGGTGATTATACAACATCAGGCACCCCAGTAAGGACCACTGTCCTATTCTTCTTTCTCCTTCCTTTATTTCCTCTCTGACTACCTACTACTAATTCACATCAATCAGTGAGATATACGAGCATTATACCATACTATTCTATTTTCTGACGTCCCACCAAATTGGGGGTGGTCCCCCAGGTGTTAAGAATCTTCGCCAACCAGCAGAGATCATTACTTACTATTATAGTAAATAATTTAATAATATTTTATTGTTATTTAACATTTATTGTTTTTGTCTTGTAGTCTTGACATATCGTCTGTTGTCTACAATTCTCATATTCTTGACGCCGCCGTTTTGACGTGCATACGTATTTTAAGTGAAATCTATTAAAAGTTATATATTAATTCTATTGCCATTTACCTTATTTTTCTAATTTTCATTTAAGCGTGCCCCAAAACCCTGTCTTGTTCTTCCTTTGTCCCCTCTTTTGGACATTTACACTATATATGCTTCTGACAAAGTAAATATAAGGGGGTAAGGGGAGAGGGATGTTCAGGGCAATTCTTTCTCCTTCTAGTTTCCTGGTTCTGACAAAGACCAGAAGGTATCGGATACATATCAATATTTAAGAAGGCACCCGGCAAGCTATCCTATCATCCTGAGTGCCGGACATCTGGATTTCTCTCTCTATATATATATATTGTTTGTAACTACAAAATCTTGTCTGAGTGACAGTTTTTACCCAGAGTGGAGACGTTCAGTTGCCATTAGGGGGTCGGGGACGTAGCCGTACATCATCAAGCCCCATTTCAAACTATCCCGCGATTTGTGGGTGTATGTGGAGGGTTATTACTCAATTTGCTTTATTTAAGCCCCTCCACCTGTGAATCGTGGGATTTTAGAGGCTCGGTAGGATGATGCGGGTGAAGCCGAGGGCATGTGGGGGCATGCGGAAGGTCAGGTAGGGGGATCCAATTAATGAATGAAAGTTGGTCTAGTGCAGTGATGGAGAACCTGAGCTGTCCATGCCCTTCAACAATTTTAGCTTGGCCAAATAGCAAAACTATGTCAGGGCATGCTGAAATGTGTAGTTCAATAATAGCTGGAGTGCCAAGGTTCTGCATCACTGGCTTAGTGTATGGCCAGCATAACTGAGCCCACCTTATTACATCTGGGAAAGTGTATAGAGTAGAAGCTGGTATTATCTCTCTGAGTAATGGCCATGACTGGCAGTTATGCAAATGGACATTTTTATTGCTCACGTTACAGATGAACATTTTGGGCAACTAGTGTCATATGTAATAAGGAGGACCTTTATATACTTCTGTTTCACATTGCAATTGTCAAGCTAAATGAAGACCATAGAGGTAAGGCTTGATTACAAGTATTCCCTTATGTTTCACATTAGGGTTAAAACTTGGCACTCTGTGATTTCCTTTTTTGTTCGTTATAACATTACTCACTGTAACATAACTGATTGCATTGTGTTCAAGTATTCCTGTACAGTGACTCATTTAGTAGGTGGGGGCACTAGAAGCTAATTGCTAAGCATTAAGAAAACTCATGCTAATAATTAGGCAAAAAGTCTGAAAACATGTGAATCTGGCAGCAATCATACAGGAGGTCATTTACTAAGCGTAAAACAGCTGCTCCATAGCACAAAAGAGCCTTTGGAAGCCCTGTGCTACACAGTTTGTGCAATTGATCGTAGAGTTAAACTGGGTACACACCTATAGATTAATCTGCCTAATCTGTCTGGTGGAACAAAAATCTGGTAATGTATGGAAGCATTTTACATTCAACCATTTGCTCCCAAACACTGGAAAACAGACCATGGTTGTTTGGACATATTGGTTAAATCCATTTGATTTAACAATTTTTTTCTGAACAATGGCCTCATTCAGACATGATTGGAAGGTTGCAAATTTTTTGGAGTCCTGCTAACATGTAAACATCGCCCGACAGAGTGAAATTCTGCCCATGCAAGGCTGCAAATTGCTTATCGCAGTTTACCAATATACCACAGGTGATAGCAATCATACATTATCAGGGAAGTCCAGGAACAGAGCATTCTCTCCCTCATGGAGAGGGTCAGGTAGGCAAGTATGAACTATACACCAGCAGCGAGCGTGCCACAGATCTCCATTTGAAGAGCAGCGATCACACTTGGATTCCACAGTGAACCACACAGGTGCTGCTGTATATGCAAGTGCCCCTTTAGGGCTTGGAGCCCAGAGGCATACTTGCCTACCTGACCCTCTCCATGAGGGAGAAAATGCTCTGCTCCTGGACTTCCCTGGTAATGTATGATTTCCAGCACCTTGGTGAAACACCTTTACCTAGCTCCCCACAGGTGATGGCAATCATACATTACCAGGGAAGTCCAAAAACAGGGCATTTTCTCCCACATGGAGAGGGACAGGTAGGCAAGTATGGCCCAGAGGGCAGTCGACTCCGTTGCCTCTGGTAGTTACGCATACCTCCCAACATGACCCTCTCCAGGAGGGACACAATGCTTTGCTCCTGGACTTCCCGCTTAAGTAATGATTATCATCACCTGTGGTGAAACACCTTTTTTTTATCAATGAATGCCAAAACAGGTGATGGTAATCATACATTAAGAGGGAAGTCCAGAAACAGAGCATAGTGTCTCTCTTGGAAAGGGTCATGTTGGGAGGTATTGTCACGCCCCTGTCTCATACTATACTATACACACAGAGAACTTTTAACAGGACTTTTTGACTAGATAGTCAAAATCTCCTAGAAGGTTAGCCAAAATCTCCCTATTTTTTTCCTGCTTAGTCAATATTGTCTAGCAGAGCTTGCTTAGTATAGATTGACTGTGCAGGCAAGGCAATTTTGACTAGATCATAGACTATCATTGCTTAGACAAAATCGCTTAGTCAAAATCTCCAGTGCATCTAGCCAAAATCTCTCTCAAAATTGCTTAGTCAAAATTCCTTAGTCAAAAATGTCCATTACCCAAAATCTCCCCCGTGTGTACACAGGGGGAGAATTTTGCCATGCCATTTTTTTTTATTATTATTATTTTTTTTTTTACTTTTATTACACAGAGAAGCCTGCATGGATCTGACTGATCCGTGTAGGCTTCAAACAAATACGCCTGGAAAATGAGTATTTTCCAGTTGTATATTTTTCTGAATTACCGGCTGAATTCAGCAGTACTATTTAGGCCACCCCCCTAGCATCCAGTAGTACTGCCCATTAGATAAACTGTATGGTACAGGTGTATGCAGTAAGATAAATTGCATGTGATTTGTCACAGGTTGATAAATTGCATGCAATATATCTGATGCAAAATAACACTCAAGTACAGAATCTGACATGCAAGACTCCCGGGAAGCTGCCGGGGAGTTCAAGGGAAATCTCATGCAATTTCAAGCGTCAGATAAATTGCCCTAGTGTAAGGCCCCCTTTAGAAGCTGATTGGCTGGTTGTTTATCACTCACTATTTTATCAATTTGTGAAGCTTGACACATCTGGCCCTGTGTACCAATTTAGTTTGGTTAGGCACTTTCCTGTAGATACATTTAGGTTTTGATGGTAAATAAAATTGGTCACTATGGGCCTTATTCTAGTTCACTCTTAGAGGCAAATTCCTTTTCAGATGGACAAAACCATGTGTACTGCAAGAGGGCAGATGTAACAGGTGCAGATAATTTTTATATAAATTTAATAAGATAATTTAATTTAAATTTGGGTGAGTTATTTCTGTGCAGGGAAAATACTGACTGCTTTATTTCTACACTGCAATATAGATCTCTCTTTGAAGAAAAACTCCACCCAAATCTAATTCTCTCTGCACATATTACATCTGCCCCCCTACAGTGCACATGGTTTTGTCCATTTAAGAAGAAATTTCCCTCTAAGAGTAAACTAGAATGAGGCCCTATATGACTCCGGCAGCAGCGGAGGGAGGAGGGAGCACGGACGAAAGGGAGGAGGTGTCCTCCCAGCTCCTGCCACCGCTGCTGCCGGAGGAGGGAGCACAGGAAAGGGAGAAGGTGTCCTCCCAGCTGCTGCCGCTACCGCCGCAGCCGCCGGAGGAGGGAGCACGGAGGAAAGAGAGGAGGTGTCCTCCCAGCTGCTGCTGCCAGAGGAGGAAGAAGAGGTGAGAATTGCTGCAATGACTCGCCGGCAGGGGCTTGCGCTCCTGATGACACATTTACCCAGCTACCCAGCAACAGATTTCACCGGCGGAAGGTATGACCAAGGAGGTGCGATACAATGCGCACGAGAACGCACATTGCATCGCATCTCCTGTCATGTAAATGCAATCTGGGCACTGTACATACGATTTATTGCTGAAATCGAATGTAAATTGCATGTATATTGCCCTAGTGTAAAGGGGCCTTAACTGTCATGTTACATGCTGGGTTTGAAAAATGACAGGTTGGAGCTAACTGGCTGGATGTTTATCACACTCTCCATCTCTTATCACTTTTTGAAGCGTGATACATCTGGCCCACAATGCACTATCCCCGAAACCGAACCAAAGGGTAAAATCACAAAGGATCTACCAATGTTGGCCATGTTTAGGCTGCAGAAAATTTGCAGATGAAGGGCAACACTACAAGTGTAAAATACGCAATAGAGTGCACTTGCTAATTATTCTATATTGGACAAACGTCCAAAACATTAAAAATGAAAAATAAGTGAACACATCAGAAATACCCGCAAAGGCCTCTCCAGACACGCATTATATGACCATTTAAAAAACCATCATAACTGCAATCCCTCGGGAATCAAAAGATTTTGTGGATTGAGATTGACAAAAGGCCATTGGCAATAGAGAGACCTTGCAATCCAACTTGCAGAAGCTAAAATTAAGGATATTTTTGAACTTGATACCTTACAGCAGGCATTTCCAAACTGTGGAACTCCAGCTGTTGTGATACTACACATCCCAGCATGCCTTGCTATAGTTTTGGCATTCCCTAATAGCAAAACTGTGGCAAGGCATGATGGGACTTTATTTTGTACCTAGTCATCTCTTCACTGCATTGTCACTTTAAATTCATAGCTCACATTAAATAGGCACTGTCAATTTAAAAACTTTGCGTCACAGCAATATATTGTCATCAGCACTTGTAAGCAGTATCTTACCCGGGGACACCTTTCCATATACTATATTTGAACAGCTCACACCTGTTCCATCACTGGTATATAGTATAGGCTGTTTCAAACATTTTAATAAGATAAGTGGTCAGGAAAAGGTTAAGGGCTGATGTACTAACCCCCTGTTTTACCGCATTCTCCTATGCATTAAAACCCGTCCGCACCGTTACCGCATAATAGGGTATCGCCACCTTTGGGTGGCGATACCCTATAGAAGCCTATGGGCTTCTTTTTGCCGCCCGCCTCCTCCGCCGCAAACCCGCCGACCCCCTCTCCCTCTGGCTTTCCTGGTCCAGGTCCTTCTGGACCCGGAAGGTTAAACCTTTCTCCCCCTAGTGACGCAGTCGGACGTCCTTCAGGCACCGATATGGGTGGGCAGCTGACATCCTGTAATGTCAGCTGCCTTCCCCACGCGTCACCGCCTCATGCCGTCATGGGTGCACACACCATACGTATGCACATGCACAGAAACCAGCATTGGTCCGGGGTGCGAATGCACGCAGGCCTGAATAAACTTGAATAACCCACTTATGTGCCGTGAGTGATCACTCACTCACTCACATCTTTTTCACCACTCAGATCCATAACTACCCCTGATGAAGTCCTAACGGACGAAACGCGTAGGGTTTTCTACCAAAAGAAATTTGCTCCTGGATGTCGGATCTATTGACATTCACCTGAACGAATTGTGTCTGAATGTGGGCTTACCCATTGAATCATGTACTAATTTGTTTTTATTGAATCTTGTCTTTGTAAAAAATCTGAATAAATACAGTTTTTATGCATAATTGTATGATCATTAATATACAAAAGTGGTGAAATATATAGAGCGCTCCTCTATCTTTTCTTCTTTCCATCTCTCCCGCTTGGTACCTTAATTAACGGCAAGGTACTATAGAAGTGCAGGTCACACACCAGCGCAGAAAAAGGACCATATCCCCCACTTTATAAATATATATATATATATATATATATATATATATATATATATATATATATATATATATATATATATATATAGAAGTAGCGGGTGGTGCGGCACTCAGTTCTGTCAACATGCAAAAAAGACGACAGGACACTGTCGGTGTGTCAACGTTTCAGTGCTTTAATCGGCACTATCATCAGCATACAAAGGACATACAGTCAATGTGGGCTTTATATACTATCACTCATGTGTGGGTTGTCCCTCCGGCGCCTCCCCCCGCCCTGCAGGGGGTGGGTGACGTCATAGAAGCACAGCCGTTTAAGATTACATTGCACCATTACATGTCTAAAAAAGTCATACTATATAAGTATAATTTATCATGGATCAATATACAATGTAAATAAGGTGATTCCATACAAAAATATATAATAAATTTATTTATTTATTTAATTTATTATATATTTTTGTATGGAATCACCTTATTTACATTGTATATTGATCCATGATAAATTATACTTATATAGTATGACTTTTTTAGACATGTAATGGTGCAATGTAATCTTAAACGGCTGTGCTTCTATGACGTCACCCACCCCCTGCAGGGCGGGGGGAGGCGCCGGAGGGACAACCCACACATGAGTGATAGTATATAAAGCCCACATTGACTGTATGTCCTTTGTATCCTGATGATAGTGCCGATTAAAGCACTGAAACGTTGACACACCGACAGTGTCCTGTCGTCTTTTTTGCATGTTGACAGAACTGAGTGCCGCACCACCCGCTACTTCTATGACATGCTCAACCACGAGCTGTGAAGGCACCAGCGTAAGCCTAATTAAGCAGAGGGAGTGCCGGTCCTCCATGGATTGTATATATATATATATATATATATATATATATATATATATATATATATATAAAACGCTTGTAGGGAAACGCACACTTTTCAAAGTAAGACTAAGTGCCAGGTCATTGAAATCAATACAGCCTTATACCACATGCACCATTTTCACAATGCCCATGATATATATATATATATATATATATATATATATATATATATAGTAGAAAGCAAAAGGCAGCACTTCCGTATTTGCAAAGTGAAAAAGGTGCAATTTTAATGCAGCTACAGGTCCATCATGTTTCGGGCTTGTTTGTCCGTCCTCAGGGATCAATGTACAAGTGAACAGTGCATGTTTAAATAGAAAAAGAGAATCCCACCCTTCCATAGATTAGTGGACATCATACTCACCTGTGTATGCCACACGCCAGGCTCCGTACCCATCACCGCACATCGCACCAGTCAGTTCCATGGGTAACACTGTGCACAGCACCCTCCCTAGGTTGGCGCACGGCTATGCGTGTCACACTGTGTACAAGTGGAGTGCACAGCCATCTTTAAACACGGACACTTAACCCTGTATACGCTGCGGCGGCAGCACAAAGGCACGGGCAGCAGCGGCATGGGCAGCAGCGGCACGGGCAGCAGCACTGCCGCTGCCACACTGGGGCGAGAGATAGTGTATGGAGGCTTTTTCAAACACCCGAATTCTGGGAGAGTCCCGGAATCCAGGAAACTGAAAAAGCCTTCTTGAGGGTTGCCACCAGATCCGGGAGAATTGGCAACCCTAGTGACACCAAATTTGATTGAGCGTCTACTTTTGTATTTAAAGTTGACATGCTTGCACAATGCATCTCAAAGATTTCCTGGCTCTCTACACATGGAGCCACACTTTTAGGAGGTGATTTTTGGTGTGCTGTAGATGTAGCATTAGGCTTACCATGCTATCCATTTAAACTGGAACACTACTGAATTACACAGTCTCTGTGGCTGACTTCAAGCTTACATTTCAGCTGGTTTTAATCAGCCACAGAATCTGTAATTCTCAAGTGTTCCGGTTTAAAAGGATGGTATGGCAAGTCACACTTGCCTACCTTTAATGGGTACTCTTTACTTAGTTGGGTGCCCGTCGCGGGCATCGCGGGTACATTTATGTCTGGCCGCGACGCGACCGACGCGATGCCCGCGATTTCCCATTGAAACCCATGTTAAACATGGAAATCGTGTCGGTCGCGTCGCGGCCGGCCATAAATGTACCCGCGATGCCCGCGACGCGATGCTCCCGATTTGCCATAGGAATCAATGTTAAAAGGCCCGATGGACACGATTTTACTGTTAAATGCCTCAATGGACCCGATTTGGCCATAGGAATCAATGTTAAATGGGCCACAGAGCCCAAATAAGCACAATTAACCCTTAAATGTCCCCCCAAATTTTTAACGCCACCCCACGATCCACGCCAACCCGAAGCGTGGCGAGCGCAGCGAGCCCGCGAGGGGCGGCGGTACGCGTCCTCCGACCTTTTCATGCCCTACTATCCACTAGGGCGTGGAGTGAGAATAGAATAGTGTGGCGAGCGCAGCGAGCCACCGAGCCCGAAGCGTGGCGAGCGCAGCGAGGGGACGCGGATACCTTCACAGTTATACGCGTCCCCTCGCGGGCTTCACAGGTGTCCGTGGCGACGCGGACACCTGTGAAGCCCGCGAGGGGACGCGTCTACCTGTGAAGGTATCCGCGTCCCCTCGCGGGGCTCGCTGCGCTCGCCACGCTTCGGGCTCGGTGGCTCGCTGCGCTCGCCACACTATTCTATTCTCACTCCACGCCCTAGTGGATAGTAGGGCATGAAAAGGTCGGAGGACGCGTACCGCCGCCCCTCGCGGGCTCGCTGCGCTCGCCACGCTTCGGGTTGGCGTGGATCGTGGGGTGGCGTTAAAAATTGGGGGGGACATTTAAGGGTTAATTGTGCCTATTTGGGCTCTGTGGCCCATTTAACATTGATTCCTATGGCCAAATCGGGTCCATTGAGGCATTTAACAGTAAAATCGCGGTCAATCAGCCTTTTTAACATTGTTCCCTATGGAAAAATCGCGGGCATCGCGGGCATCCCGATTTACCCGCGATGCCCGCGATGACCGCGATTTTTACCCCCGACGCCCGCGATTTCAATCGCTGGCGCCCATCTAGGTAAAGAGTACCCTTTAATGTCTCCTCTCTGGGAGCTCATTGCGCCTTCAGGGGCGGGACTGTCAGTCTTTAGGCACAATTATGTCATTAAGCCACCCCCCCTCAATACCACATGCATTTCCCCATAAAATCTCATCCTTCCCGCTTCACTAGGAGTGGGTGCAGGGGACTGCCTAAAAAATTTGAAATCTCTTATAAGCAAGTATGTGTAAGAATATGTGGCATTAACCCTTTGAGTGCCAAGTGAATTTGTCAAAATTAGGTGTGAAATTGGCCAAGCAAACATTTTTATTCATCATAATGACCTTTAATGTTTACCTTATATAGGAAATATAATCTTTATTTATACAACATTTTCTATTTGAATTTATATAACAAATGTGAACTACGCTGGAATTTTTAGCGGATATTTTGAACACCTCTCACAGATATGTTGGCATTTAAAAGGGTTAAAGATGTACTAAGCTTCAAAAGGGATATAATGGAGAGTGATAAACAGCCAGCCAATCAGCTCCTACCTGCCATATCACAGAGTGTTTGAAAAATGTTAGGCAGCAGCTGATTGGTTGATTGTTTATTTCTCTCTATGTTATCCCTTTTAAAGCTTAGTGCATCTGGCCCTAATGCCCAGTTTATATGTTACCAGTAGTACTGGCAACTAGTGTAATATGTTTGCAGTAGTTGTATGCCAAAAGTAGTTGAGCAATAATATTCCAACAGTTGATGCTTTATGCCAGTAACAGTTACCCAACAATACATCAGCACAATTACCCAGAAGATATTCTGGCAGTAGTAAGTATATGTCACAAGTAGTCAAACAAATAAAAAGTCAGCTGGAATGCCTAGTAATATGGCAGTAATGGAGGCTATACGCCATTAGTTAGTCAGTAATGTAATTGTTATGAGAGAGCGAGGGCTGCCTAGGCATGAGGGAATATAAGAGTCGGTGCAGTTTGGGATGGTATGACAAAGATAGAAATCAGAGTGTCACTTACCCATAGAAGTGCAGTGTAGATGGGGTAGCCAATCAGGTGTAGAAGGGGTGGTAGCTTAGGTGGAGGTATATAAGAGGTAGTCAGGTGATCCATCTTCCTCTTGAGTCTGGATTCCCACCCTCCCTCCCTTGTGCTAACCTACCACATGGCCTCTTGGCCGTCACCCAAATTTGGCTCTCATCAATTTTAATTTAATTGGCGGGAGGGCGCTCTCGATCAGCAGTCCAGTTTGAAGTACAGGTGGTCACTGTGAGGTATTGCCACCCTCTGCCATGAAGGCTGGTGAGTTCTGCCCCCGAGGGGGGACGCAGGACACTTTTAGAACTGTCCTCATTAGGCCCTAGGAGGGGCGGCAAGACAGTCACAGCGCAGGCTGGCTTTGAATTCAATGGGGGCGGTTTCGTCGCCCTAGTTACAAGTTGGGGCGTTGCAGTCGCCGCCATTGCTAACTTTATGACTGGCTGGTCGTCAAGCGCTCTCAAGGCCATCCCTTTCAATAGGGTCATACCACAATAAATACCCTTTACCTTTTTAAACTTATGCAGTGGTTGTCCGTGTCGTTATTTCAGGTCACGTGTCCGTGTGAGTTATTTCAGGTCATGTGTCCGTGTGATTTACTGCTAGGGGTAATCAAGGTTTAAGTTGAAAGAAAAGGTTCATCTCAATAATGCATTAGACGCCTTAGTTTACTTCCTTTTGCAGAGGAAGTACTTTAATCCATTAAAAAGTCATCAGGAAGTTATGCTGTAGCTAATAAGTCTAAATTCCCTTCAGTGCCTTACAGTACCCACTAGACTGAAGCTGGATGCATCACCTTCCTGAGTCTGGTCTTAGAGTCACTTCCTTGTAGGAGATCAACAAATATATAAGAAATGTATTAATACTCCACATATACACTTATGCAAGGTATCCCATGCCACCCTCACATGTGATACCCCGTCAACTGCCCACCTTCCTAGCATGGGCTGCAGGATTCAACAAATCCTTAGTGCAGCCATTGCAATCTCCGGCTCTGAACAGATACGCATGGGATCATGCAATGGATCAGAATCTGAGGTTAGGAATATACGATTTAACACTTTTCAACCAATTTCTCGGACAGATGCATCGGAATCGTTTCAAAAGTCGTATTCAAATCGTATAGGTGAATGAGCACTTTTAGAGACCATAAATATGTAGAGGAATACCTGGTAGCAGATATAATGCAGTCTGATGTCTGGTGTAGAGTAAATAAAGCTAAACTATAAGGCAGATTCTCACATACTGCCATAAACAAGTGGTTCTCAAACTGTGGGTCCCACCCATCTCAGCGTGATGTGGTGACTCCATGTTGCTGACTGTCAGGCTGAGGACTTTTGTGATCTCTCAGTCAGTGATCCAAGGAGTCTGACAAAAATCAATTCAATTGTCTGTTACTTCAGACTCCTCGCATCACTGCCTTATGCTGGTATTACACTGGACACTGTGAACTACCCTCTCCTTCTCCAAATCCTTCACTCCCCTGGTCTGTGTGATACTGCTCTATCCTATTCTATCTCTGAACATTCCTTCTCTGGGCCAGATGCACTAAGCTTCCAAAGTGATAAAATGGAGAGTGAGAAACAATCAACCAATCAGCTCCTACCTGGCATTTTTCGAACACAGGGTGTGACATGGCAGGTAGGAGCTGATTGGATGGTTGTTTATCACTCTCCATTTATCACTTTTGAAGCTTGATACATTTGGTCCATTATGTGCACGCATACCACATCTCTTCCATGTATTATTTGGCTGATGTGTGCTAAGGGCTAGATGTATTAAGCTTCAAAAAGTGATGAAATTGAGAGTTATAAACAACCAGCTAATCAGCTCCTAACTGTCATGCTACAGGCTGGGTTTGAAAAATGACATGTAAGAGCTGATTGGCTGGTTGTTTATCACTCTCCATTTTATCACGTTTTGAAGCTTAATACATGTGGCTCTAATTGTCTATATCACACTGCTATCTAATAGATAGTGTGTTAATTTGCAAGGCAAGTGTCAATGTCCTATCCCCCACAGCCTGGACAGCACTGTTTCAGGCCGTGGCAGGTGCTAGCTCCATGCTGTGCAGGAGATCTTGCAAGACTTTCAAGATCTTGTGCATGCCCAATAGAGTCAGCTGGGAAGGGAGACAAAACGCCTCAGCACTAAGCTGATGCACTGTTTGCTCAGCTTAGTGTAGCCGGATGGGGAATTTTTGCACCCTCCCTCCGATGTACAAGATGTTAATACATCTTGTATAAGTTCCTTTCTGCTTCACCTCGGTATTGAGGAGGAGCAGGAAGTGCTACAGTGGCACAATTTGTGCCACTATAATACATCTCCCCCGAAATGAGCAACCCACAACACCATAAGCCAGTGACTCCCAAACTTTTTTGTATAACGGTGCCCTAGAGCATCAAAATGTTTTCAAGGTACCCCTAGACCAAATGTTACTTATTGAGTAATTCAGAAAAATATAATAAATTAAGTAAATTGTGTTTATATGTCACAGTTATGTGGTGAGGGACAGGATTTGCTCCTGTTACATATATTATGATTGGCAGCCACTAGCACTGGTTTTGCCTTTTTCATTGACCATAAATAATATGAATTGATCCTAGTTCACCAACCAGAGGCACCCCTGCAAGTGTCCTAAGGCACCCCAGGGTGCCTAGGCACACAGTTTGGGAACCACTGCCATAAGCAATGCCGTTTGATGTCAAATGGTATCTAAACATCAATCAAATACAGTTTATCACAGCCCAACTTCCAAGCAGTTGGCAGTCACTACGCTTTATGTATGCTACGTGTGGCAAAAATACACCCCACAACGTTAGATCCAGAGGCCTAGAAACTCAGGCATTGATGTAGAGATCAGCATCTGTCCATGACATGTTCACTCCATTCTGTAATAAGAATTCCCCTCCATGGGTACCTCTTTTCTCACCAGTTCCTGCTATGCTTCACTAAGTCCTACAACCAAATGCAGATAGCGTTTAAACGTCTGGTAGTTCTTAAAGGGTGCAACACTTACACAGATTCCATAAAGGATAAAAATGATTCCCATCTGCTTTACTTTTGAACTATTACATCATCTTAACCCTACTTACACATATGTACAACATTCATAGAAGCCATCCTATTAAATAATACGATGTGATGAATTAAATGCTAGGATAAATAAAACATTTTTTTACCTGAGTTTTAGATTTAAGTCATAATAGAAAATGTTTTGCAAGTATACAGTATTACTAAAATTGTGCGAATAAGTCTAGTTTCTTTGTTGTATATTATTTTACTCCCTAGACATTGTATTGTGTGTGTGTGTAGTAATGTGCTCGCTGGCATTATGCTACTGAGTGATCACTAACCAGTAACTGAATAGTCTACATGGAAGAAGTGGAAAGGCAGGGCAGTCCAACCATGTCATTTTCTTATTAAAATTCTTTCTTAAGATGAGCTTGAATTCTTTTATAATATTAGTACCTGTTATCTTCTTTACAATCTAGATCTTGTCTTTTGTACTTTTCATGTTACTCTTTATCTTTATGCCCTTTGAACCCAGGTCATGTTATCCAGCATTCCAATATTGTAAGAAAAAAGATTCCTGCCATTTTTTTAAGATATTTTACTGTTTTATTGTGAGTCTTGCTTTTGCCTTATTGTTACACTTAAGACATGAACACTTAGCTGTTGAAGATGTTGGTTATCTGCACTGTATTTTGGGATGTCAATGTATGTGTGTTTATTGTTAAATGGGTGATGTTAGTTGTTTGATAACCAACTGTAGTTTATATGGAGTAGTGCAAACTAATGTACTTTGCAAACCCACCAGTTTAGTAACTGTAACAACAATACCAAAGTGTGATAATATCTGAACTCTGCAATTACATGGGCCCTTTTAATTGGTTAATCTAAGTCAGCCACTCAGAATAGCCCTTTTGGTCATCAAAGCTTATGGGTGAACTTTTATTTTCTGAATTTGCTATGTTAGATCTTTATTTAGCTAGTTGAACAACATTGACTATCTCATTTATAAGGTGCACTTGCTTATGTATGAAGATGAAGATATACAGACAGACCTGCAAAAGGAAATAAAAGTACATTTGGCGTAACAAGTCAATATGATTTATCTCTGACACAATAATATATAATTAATTTACTATTCCTGTAAAATATGGGCATGATAGCCTAGTTAGAGATTAGTTAAACTGGAAGGTACAAAAAATATAATGTACCGGTACTTAGAAAATGAATTATATCAGGGGAAACACGTGTGAGTGAAGCTGGGCAACTAGTTGTGAAAGGGAAATGGGGAGTCAGCATGGTTATCACCAGAAGGGAAGGAAATGTACTATTATTCATTTTATGGAGGGCAATGTGTCACATTGGTTGGCCTTGCTGCCTCAATGCACTGTGAGCCAGAGCATGTATATTCTCCCTATGTCTGTTTGGGTGACCGATTAAATGTTCTCTGCACATCACGTTGTAATGATCCATTTATTTTCAGGAACAGAATTACTGTATAAGAAATTGCCCCACTGAAAATGTGGACACTGTTTATGCTGCATATAAAATGTTACCATCTTTGTATTTTACTTTCGATGAGGTGTGGTTTTTAAATAACTAGACTGTATGTGTAAAAAATAAACCATAGTTCCAGTAGCATCAGGAGCTGGGTGTGGTCTGCACCCATGTATCACCCTTGGAGGGGTGATACTGAAATGCAGGAGCCAGGTAGTGCAGGTGAAATGTTTTACACCCCCCCCCCTCCAAAAAATAGTTGGCGTTCAAACTGAGAAGTTGTGTTCTTCATGTGACAGGTTGTATGTATGTACAAGTGTGTTTGAGTGGCACAAGAGATTTAGCAGTATTCAATGTTAATTATCGCTATGTGCAGCAAATCTTGTTTAGGATTCGCTGCACATTCGCAGGGTTCTGGAGGTCTCGAGCTGCCAGCCCTCCCTCTCACCCTATTCAACGCCTCAGGGGCTCACTTCCCCTGATGGTGATTTTGAACCCCTGCGGTGAATACTCTTACATCTCCCTGCCTGCCCCAGAATGTGTGGGTGAGAAGGAGGGCTCCAGAGGACACAGGCAGCACAGTGCTGCCCCCTGGAGAGCTGGCAGGGGACGCGGTGGAGGGAGACGATGCACTGGTCCCGCTCGTGCATACGTAATGAGCGGGACCAGTGTGCAGTATCTAATGAGCGGCTCCCCGCCCCCTGCTGGTGAATGTGTACAAAAAAAATGAAATATATATTCATGTGCTAAATGCACATAAATAAAAATAGCATGCCCCTTCACAAAATAAAATTACTGATTTTTTTACACAAAAAAATAAAACCTTTATTTTAAAAGATCACATTCCAGTTCACCTTAAAAAGCTGTCAAATGCAAAACGGAGAATCATGGCGAAAATCATGCTGAAAGCAGTTCGCCATCCTACAGTAGCATTGAATACACTCTCTGCGAATCACAGTGAAAACCCCATTGAAATCAGGGCCGGCGCCACCACTAGGCAAATCTAGGCATTTGTCTAGGGCGCCGGCCACTGGAGGGCGGCATTTTGTGCCGCCCGGGTACCTGTCCTACGGCGCTGTGTATTTAAATCTGGCGGCAGAGGCAGCGGGGGTCCCTGCAGTCCATTAGAAATCACTAATGCTATCCGCCGGGCTATGCGGAAGCGCTTCTAGTGTGAAAACTCTGGCAGCACGGCGCACGCTGATCTCAGCCAATCAGCGTGCTGCCAGTGTTTTCACACTAGAAGCGCTTCCGCATAGCCCAGCGGATAGCGCTCATGATTTCTAACGGACTGCAGGGACCCCCGCTGCCTCCGCCGCCAGATTTAAATACACAGCGCCGCAGGACAGGTACCCCCCCTGGCACCGGGGCGCCCCCACCCCGACTCGCCTGGGGCGCTCCGGTGCCTTGCACCGGCCCTGATTGAAATACAAACAGTGAACATTAAATACGGTGAATCAGATTTTCAGTGAAAAAGATTCACCGCAGGAAGTGAAAACAGCCCGATTTGTCGGAAAAAAAAGGGTGAATCGGGAGCATTGAATACTGCAGTGATGGTGATGAGGATGTTGAAGATGATGACTGTCCAGGAAGAACTTGCAGATAGATAAAAGGAGGGGGAGAGGAAGAGGAGAGGGAGAGAGGGAATGGGGGAGGGGGAGAGGAAGGGGGAGAGTTGGAAAGGAACAGGTAGATAGAAAGGGGGAAAGGGAGAAGGTAGATCAGGAGTTTGAAACAGCTGTGATATCAGGCATTACGGTGCCACTCCTAATCTCCCTCTTCCACCAGTACACGTGGGACTGGGTACCATGCTGCTTTGTCCCTTTCTGGCGCAGTGTCCTCTGCACTAGCTGTCCAGCGCTGGGTGCTTCACAGCGCACTGAGGGGTGGCCTCTCAGTGTCACTGCTGAGCAGAAAGAAACAAATTCAAGTGTATTTGTATATTTAAATAAAGTTATTGCTTGTGATGAAACATGTTTCTTCCAGTACAATCCTGAGACAAAACACCAGTCCTTGCACTAGTAATCAAATCACCATCAATACCTAGAATAAAGAAAGCATGTTAAAACAAATCAGAGCTGTATTATTTGTTTTGTTTGATATCAAGGGTGAATCAACATTACTACAAAAATGCTATATAAAATTTAGGAGAAATGATCAGAAGAAAGAGGCCAGAGTTGTGAAAAAAGAGTTTGAGCCTCCTTCAGGACTAAGCACCAGCCCATTCTCAGTATAACACCGTGTGATTACTTTCTTTTCCCTAAAGTAAAATCTGTACTAAAAGGTACCCGTATTGCATCAGTTACTGAGGTAAAGGAGAAAACGATGGAGCTGTTGGGACAGCTGACAATGAAATACTGTACAGCATTAATTTGACCAATGGAAAATAAGAATGCAGTAGTGTGTGGATGCAGAAAGATAGTACATAGAAGGGGAACAGAGCTAAACTGTACTTAATATACATAAATGTAAATGATAGCATCCATCTTGTTATTTAATATAGAAACATAGAATTTGTCAACATATAAAACAACTTGGCCCACCTTGTCTGCCCCTTTTTTAATCCTACAACATTTACCTCAATTGCTTGTTAGTATATAAGACTGCTATCCTGTGTGCATGAGCATGTATTGTATAAATATCCTAGAGAGCAGATGGGAACACAATACTCTAAGGGAGGTCTCATAAGTGACCTAAGAGGCTCTAGAACTTCCTTTCCTTTTATCTGGTGATGGTTCTATCTATATGACTTACTGTCCTCCTGGATTTTCCTCTGGCTTTCATTAAAGATGACATCTTGCACTTTTTTCCATACTGAAAATGTTGTCTCAATTTTAAGATCACAAAATGTGTCGGCAATGCTGTTTGTAAAATGTAAGAAGTAGAACTTTCTGATAACCTACCCCATCAGTTATTTACTTAACAACACCTGTTAATTGCCATTACAGCTGCATAATTAATGTATTGCATGGAAAACTTATGGTCAGATTAATTTCCTTGTTAACTGTACCAGTAGTGTTGCTTCGCTGCACTAATTATGTAAGATTCTGCAGCCCATTAAGTAAGGACTGCATATACAATGCGATCTGGTAGAATTTTACTGATCTCATTGCAATATGCGATCCTAACAGCGGGATACATCAATGTGTATAGGCCAAGAAAGGGGCTCTGAAATGCGGGCTCCCTGCAATGCGTTCAGCTGGGTCTGCGCTTGCACAATCATTGCTTACTGCGATTTTGGCACATTGAGCAACATCGCATCCACCAACCTGTCCCGTTTGACTGCGAGCGGGACTGGTTAACCCCTTCCTGACAGAGCCAGTTTTTGCGTTCCTGACAGAGCCCTTTTTTTCAAATCTGACATGTATCACTTAAGTGGGTATAACTTTTTTTTGCTTTTACTTATCCCAGTGATTTTGAGATTGTTTTCTCGTGACACATTGTACTTCAAGTTAGTGGTAAATTTTGGTCGATACAGTCTGTGTTTTTTTGTGAAAAATACCAAAATGTCGTAAAAAAATGGAAAATTTTGCGATTTGCAAAATGTTAAATTTTCTGCTTGTGAGACAAATAATCTTACCACTCAAAATAGTTAATAACTAACATAGACCATATGTATACTTTATGTTGCCATCATTATTTCAACCTCATTTTCATTTTTTTGGACACTAGGAGGCTTAAAATATGAATAGCAAATTCTCAAATTTTCAAGAAAATTTCAAACACTGATTTTTTTAGGGACCAGTTCAGTTCTGATGTGACTTTGAGGGACTTGTATGTGAGACACCCCCATAAATGATGCCATTTCAAAAACTGCACCCCTCACAGTATTCAAAACAGCATTTTGGAAGTTTGTTAACCCTTTAGGTGTTTCACAGGAATTAAAACAAAGTGTAGGTGAAATTTCAAAATTTCATTTTTTTTGCAGAGTTTCAATTTTAATACATTTTTCTAACGAATACAGTAGATTTTACTAGAGAAATGTGACTAAAAATTGATTCCCCCAATTCTTTGGTTTTCATAAATATCCTATATGTGGCCCTAGTGTGCACGGTGACCAAACCACAGGCTTCATAATAGAAGGAGCACCTACTTGATTTTGGAGCCTCCTTTTTATGAGATTATTTTTTAGGCACCATGTAGGTTTCTAGGCACCATAAGATGCTAAAAGTTAGGAACCCCCCCACAAGTGACCCCATTTTGCAAACTACACCCTTCAGGGAATTCATCTAGGGGTAGAGTGTACATTTCAAACCCCCAGGGGTTTCACCAATTGTGGTACAACTGGGCAGTGAAAATAAAAAAAATTAATTTTTCATTTTCACAGCTCAGTTGTATCAAAATTGGTGAAACCCCTGGGGGTTTGAAATGTACACTATACCCCTTGATGAATTCCCTGAAGGGTGTAGTTTGCAAAATGGGGTGACTTGTGGGGGGGTTCCACTGTATTGGTGCAACATAGCACCCACCATTCATTCCACCAAAATCTGTGCTGCAAAATCCAAAAATCACTCCTTCCCTTCTGAGTCCTGCCATGCACCCAACTGGTATTTTTTGGTCACATGTGAGGCATTGCCGTACTCGGGAGAAATTGGGGCACAGATTTTGGGGTGCTTTGTCTCCTTCATTCCTTGTGAAAATGAAAAATTTTGAGCCAGATCTGCATTTTTGTGTAAAAAAATGTAATTTTTTACAGAAAAATGCAGTTCTGGCTCAAAATTTTTCATTTTCACAAGGAATGAAGGATACAAAGCACCCCAAAATCTGTGCCCCAATTTCTCCCGAGTACGGCAATGCCTCACATGTGACCAAAAAATACCAGTTGGGTGCATGGCAGGACTCAGAAGGGAAGGAGTGATATTTGGTGGTGGAATGAATGGTGGGTGCTATGTCGCATTAGCAAGACCCCCGAAGCACCAATACAGTGGAACCCCCCCACAAGTGACCCCATTTTGGTCACCAGCTTTGGGAGGGGGGCTGGCGCTGCGGCTGGCGGGGGGGTGGGAGGGGTGCTGGCGCTGCGGCAGCCGGGTGGGTGGGAGTGAGGGGGGCTGCCGGGTGGGAGGGGGGGGGGGGCTGGCGATCGGTGGTGATCGGTGCTGTACTTAACAGCACCGATCACCACCGATCACTGTGTTACCGAGCGGCTTAGCCGCCGGTAACACAGAAAACGCTGCAATTGGCTGTTCACATTTGAACAGCCAATCGCAGCGATCGCCGCGAGGGGGGATGTCTGCTGTCAGGGACAGCAGACATCTCCAAACTGTCACCGCGTCTATAGACGCGGTGACAGTTTAAAACCATGACGTATATATACGTCTTCGGTCGGGAAGTACCTCCCGACCATGACGTATATATACGTCATATGTCGGGAATATCTTTCTATATATATATATATATATATATATATATATATATATATAAATATATATATATGTGTGTGTGTGTGTGTGTATGTATGTATATATATATATATATATATATATATATACACACACATATATATACACACATATATCTGTCTATATATATATATATATATATATATGTGTGTATATATATATATATATACATATATACACATACATATATGTGTGTATATATATATACACATACACACATATATATATATATATATATATATTTATATATATATATTTCAGTACCTTTTTTTTATTTTTTTAACTCATTGCTGGGGTGGGAGGGGGGAAGCGCTGCGTGCGCTGAGGCTCCGTGCTGCTGCTGCTGCCGGGGGACCTGGCGTGCTGCTGCTGCTGCCGGGGGACCTGAGGGAGCTGCCGGGTGAGTGCCGGGTGGGTGGGAGGGGGGTGCTGCTCATCGGTGGTGATCGGTGCTGCACCGATCACCACCGTTTTCTGTGTTACCGAGCGGCTTAGCCGCCGGTAACACAGGAAACGCTGTGAATGGCTGTTCAGATTTGAACAGCCAATCACAGCGATCGCCGACCGGGGGGGGCACCCCTGCCCCCCCTGGGCGGCGAGGGGGGATGTCTGCTGTCAGGGACAGCAGACATCTCCTAACTGTCACCGCGTCTATAGACGCAGTGACAGTTACAAGCCATGACGTACATGTACGTCAAATGTCGGGAAGTACTTCCCGACCATGACGTACATGTACGTCAAATGTCGGGAAGGGGTTAAGCATGTGTAACCCTGATAAAGGGTTAAATTGACATGAGCAGAACTGTAACCCAAAGAAGGGGTTAAAAAATAAATCCATGAGTAAATATATGAGTTAACAGTATGTATTTCATGTATATTTATATTTATGAACATGTATTATACAACATGTATATATGTGGCATACGGAGAGGCCGTAGTGTATAAATACCTATATACATTAGAGGCAGTTATTTTAGGGTTAAATCAATTACTATGTACATTGATGACAGTCAGAGAAAGTACTAGATACTTCATTTGCACAGCTGACTGTCAGGCTGTCAATCATCCAGTCAGCTGCAGTGAGAGGGAGGCAGAAGGCGGGAAAGAGTTGTGGGTGTGGCCAGCTGAGGAGAGGGGTATAAATAGAGCAGCTGACAGAGAGTCTGGTAGACTGCTGATCCCTGGCCACAGTTGTACACCTTATCTGTCCCCGCTGCTGCTTGCAAAGTAGCTGGCTGTAAACACAGCAGCAGCGGCGGGGGACAGTGGAAGTGAAGGAGCAGGTGAATGGAGAGATCCTCCTGATCTGCTGGCAGTGTCTTGGTGAGCCAGTTTTCAGAAGGGGAAGCAGGAGCAGTTGCCATAGTGATAGTAGAGGCCTGTTCATGATTAAGCAGTGTCAGGCCTGAGGTAGGAGGAGAAAAAGTGACAGAGGAGCAGAACAGAGATAAACCCAGGAGGGGAGGAATTGTCTGGAGTGGTGAGCCTGCTGGGTTGTGATAGAGTTCAGCACACATCACCCCTACATATATGTGTACTTCACAACTGAGCACTAATTGTCATTAATATAGACTTACTGAAAGCCCTTACTGCAGGAGTGGGTTGTGCTGCGGAGCCTAGTACAGTAAGGAATAGCCACAACAGCAGCCTGTCAGAGAGTCCGGGGGAGTGGCTGCCTGTCAGGAGCTGAGCTGAGGAGACAGAGCAGGCAGCCGAGTAAAGGGAGCCAGAGCCTTATATTACACAGCTTGCGGCCCCAAGCATTTCTGACCAGATAAATACTCACTATCAGTTGGTGGAAAATACTTTATTAAATAATCTACTTGATGCTGCACATAGGGGGATTAGGACCCTCAATTAAATTAGGTTGCAGTTGAATGTATTTACTTCTTGAGCAAAGTTGCAAGCTAAAAAGAGACGTTGTATCTTTATAAGTGGCAATAAATACAAGACCCCGATACTAGGTTAAGACTACTGAGGAAAAGTGGATAAATGATCCCTGTCATACCTGGTTGCAGTTAATAAGGGATCGCTGAGGAGAAGTTTCAAGCTGATTGTTGTATTCTAGCAGTACATACCTGTTCTATGACACCTAATTGGGGTGAGCTGTAGAGAGCAAGAGAGAAAGGACATCCCTGCTGAGAGATTTCATCTGTCATATATACTAAGTACTTTACAATATACTTTTACATATACTCTATAGAGACTGAGTATCACTTATTATAGAAAACCTGGGCTCTATGCTATATTGAGCCGCAGCTTTATCCTAAAAAAAGGACAGTGCAGATTCAAATGCAGACTGTCAAAGTACGCATCATAGAGATTTATTCAAGGTTACCTTGGTTACATCCAAAGAAATAAGAGAATATGGGAGCTTGGATGTAAATATTGCTATTATTATAATATAAATACCTGATATATCACATCGCTGGGAGAAGAAGGGCGGTATAATTTAAATACAAGCGCCATTCAAGGAAAGGAAGCTACCTATGGATGGTTATTAAAGTTACCGGATTTCTATAATCCTTCAGTATTTAATTGTCCGATTATTCCCTGTGAGGATTACAAAAATAATTTTGTTGAAGTTTCAACTTTTTATTAGCTAACACCTCACCTTACAGGACTCAGGTGGGAACTTTTATCATCTAAGGAACTTCACGACATACTCCCTTTGGAACTCTACAAAATAAACCAAAGCTTAGGTTTTTTTTTCTCTTTGACTAACTAGTGTACACAGGAAAAAAAAAACATATTATTGCGCAATAATAATTTATTGTTCATTACTACTGTATAAGGCTTCATTGTTGATATAAAATGTGTGCAAACATTTGAAGTATCATTTCTCTTGTGCATGTAATACAATGTATTATTGGTTGTAGCCAACTAAGGTAGGAGTGTATAATCTTGGTATTTAAAGGAGGCATCCAAGAAGTCTGACAGAGCTTGACTATCATTCTTCAGTTCCAGTCAAATAAAACTGTGTTTGGGTTATTTATGCCATTGTTTCACCTATTTGTGCTGTGTGGAAATGCCTATGTACACATTCAGAATATTATTGTTAGGTAACTAAATTTATTGGTTACTGGATAATTCAAAGGGCGTTTCCCCAAGCCCTCCCTATTGAAATATAAAAATATCTATATACCACCAAAGCTTGGGGTGAAGGCACAGTCAAACATTAGAGTAATCTACGTTCCTATAAAGGAGGGTTACACATGACTCCCATTTATACCGTTCGTCCTGTTCTGTAGTATGTGACAGGGCACATTCCGCTGATGCTGGACCACGATATGGGACCCACCAGTGAATGCTGATTCTGCAAGCGTGGTGGTGACGCAATGACCGTATCCCCTCCCACCATACATAGGAATCAAATAGTATCATTGGGCCTTATTCTGGTTCACTCTCAGAGGCAAATTCCTTCTCAAATGGACAAAACCATGTGCACTGCAGGTGGGGCAGATGTAACATGTGCAGAGAGAATTAGATTTGGGTGAGTTATTTTGTTTCTGTGCATGGAAAATACCGACTGCTTTATTTCTACACTGCACTATAGATCTCAGTTTGAAGAAAAACCCCACCCAAATCTAATTCTATCTGCACATGTTATATCTGCCTCCTGTAGTGCACATGGTTTTGTCCATTTGAAAAGGAATTTGCCTCTAAGAGTGAACCAGAATAAGGCCCTATGTCTATAGTGTTACAGGTGGCAGCGTTAACCTTCTATATTATTCTAACTGCAACTGATATTATTCTTATTATGCTGTGAGTACATTTGCTCCTATTCTTCATGATAATACAAGTCTAGTTTTGTCATGGTAGACAAAAAGACAAAAAGAGGGGAGTGGGCAGCGCTGATTAAAGTGCTGTTAATGTGCAATGTTAAGCAGAAAAAATAAAAATGGAAGATTGGTTAGATCTATCACAGTTTTAATACAATTTCTAAAATATAGAGCCAGAAAATACAGGCTAAAAACAATGGACATTGATTAATTTGAACGATAAAATTGTCATCTCACCAAACCGAACCACATAGGGGTAAGACCCAGGAAGTCCCAAGTGTCCTGAGGAAATTATCCCATTTATTGCCCGGAAGGTCCATCACCAGCCTCACTGGCCCCCCACTCTGAGGAATCTACATCTTTGTGCCCTCCCTCCATATTGCAGCTTGGGGACCGTAATAGTACCATCATTTGGACATTCCGGATTATCCCCACCACCAAGTGGGTGATACCAGTGCACATCCTCTGGACACTTGGGACTTCCTGGGTCTTACCCCTATGTGGTTCGGTTTGGTGAGATGACAATTTTATCGTTCAAATTTATCAATGTCCATTGTTTTTAGCCTGTATTTTCTGGCTCTATATTTTAGAAATTGTATTAAAACTGTGATAGATCTAACCAATCTTCCATTTTTATTTTTTCTGCTTAACATTGCACATTAACAGCACTTTAATCAGCGCTGCCCACTCCCCTCTTTTTGTCTTTTTGTCTACCATTTTGCACAGGACTAACTACCCTGTCCCAGGGCAGCTACTTAGGAAGACAACACAGTCATGCGCACCTGACCACGAATCACCCAGCGTGATCCGGGTTCACCCCCCTTTTTTTCCATAATTTTGTCATAGGGTTATCAAATAAGTCTGTCTTTACCTTTGCTTAGAACTCCTTGCCTTCTCAGTATATGTTCTTCACTGATGTGGTCAGCAAACAGGGTGCAGAAAAACTAACACTTCATTGTGAATGGAACGTCTCATCAACCTCCTTCCTGGTAAAATAGCACTACAGTATGTGGGCATGCGTTTCCCCTCTCCTTCAGAATATATTTAGTACAATCTAGAACAATGTTTTATTAACTTACCAGTGAGTGTGAGATTTTTCTTAGTAACAAAAACAGATGGGGTTTAAAGGCCCGGTATTGACTTTTCATACCTTAACGTTTTTAGCTTATCAAAGGGGCCTGTATTTTCATGTAATAAGAATTAATTTCATTGCAATGGAGTACAGCCTTTAACCCTAAGAATGGGCAATAAGAATATTTAGTGAGGCAATAACCATTACATTGCTTTAGCTGTTTTTCCAAAAGTTCATTAATGAAATCTTCAAAGTTGTTAAAAAATATATTTTCTTAACTTTTCGAACAATTGTCAGTCGCAGCAGAAGTGTGTAACTGAAGCTTTGGACTCCCTAGCTATATGGTATGCTATGAGATGTATATTTTATCAGGCCCAGTTATCCATTTTAGTGAATATTGTGCTCGATTCAGCCCTACTCGCTGGGCTGCCTTTATTCAGAGCTCAGCGAGCAAGTTTAAAGCTGCCCTGCCAAATACACGCCCCCCTGCTCGAATGGAGCCCGTGTGCAGGGCTGCGAATGGATGTGTACGGGTACACATTCGATAGCGCCCACACAGAGGAGAAATAACTCAATGGTTACTTACCAATTACCATCTAAGGATTTCTCCTCCTCTGCCTCGGTGGCTGCTTGTATTTCGGTGAAATCTGGGTGGTGGCGAACTTCATGCCCCCATCGCGAGCAGGCAGTGAATGCCTGCGGTCCGATGGGCACACTCAGCATTTCTATGGGCACAGCCACCTTTTTTTGTGGGCATGCATCTGAAATTCAAGGGGTCCACCCGGTACACACCCTGCCTGTCAATCAGGCTGCAAGCACTTCACCAAAGGTGCTCGCAAGCCAGGCCCTGCACATGCACATTAGCAATAATGCACATGTATCAGTAGCCCGCCATTGACAGAGGGGCCAAATTCAGAACTGTGTATGTAAGCCTGAATTGGCCCCATTATCTTCCTTTTAGTTTGAAACAGCGTTGGCCATTCTCCTCTGAAATCTTTCAATTGACAAAGCACTTTCTCCCACAGAACTGCGACTCACTGAATGTTTTGGGCTCAGTATTCTCTGTTGTGTGATTCAAATCTTAAGCAGTCAACTGTTTCTATTATACTCAAACCACCCTAGCGGGCACCAACAATCGTTAAACATTCAAAGTCACTTAGATCACATTTCTTACTACGCTGTATTTGATTTATACAAACTCAAACTAAAGTAATTCTGCACAAACAACTCTTCAACATAAGGTTCTTTTCATTAAATATAATTTGTATGATTACTATGCAATGTCATCTTGTTTTTATTAACCTCACAATGCTTTGCTAAATAATCAATATTACCATTGTGTAGTGTTATAAATAATGGACAGATAAATTACATTTAATTTTATGGTCTAATAATGTTTCTCATGGAGAGCCCCTATTACTGTATAGCTAGCATTATAATAGGAATAATAGCACCTTGTATAATATAACATAAATCAACATGCTGATCTGCACTTTGTGGAACACAATAGTTTGGCCAGAAAATACTCACCTGCAGACATAACAGGAGGCTTTGTCGCTGCTTGTGCTTCAACTACGATTCATGGGACATAACCATCTCGGTTCAAATAACTATTGTTAAAAACCTGGCAATGTTGATTCCAGCTAGGGTCTATAGACAATAATACAGCTTTCTTCACATGTCCTTCATTCTAAAACCTAAATATTATATGTGTACTACCCAGGCTGTGCTTCCAAATGGTTTTGATGGATATGTACCCATTTTCTATAAAGTAATGAAATATCTTTTTATATATATATATATATATATATATATATATATATATATATATATATATATATATATATATATATATATATATATATATATATAGCATTGTTCATAGGTGCGGCACTCCAATTTGCTGAGATAGGCGGTGCCCTCTGTAATGTACACCTGCCAATGCAGGTGCTTGTATGCAGGCGGGGGTGAGACGGTGGCACTCGCAATATAGAAATGTTATTTCTATATTGCGAGTGCCACCGTCTCACCCCCGCCTATATATATATATATATATATATATATATATAAACCTTTCAAATAAGTCTGCCCCCTGCATTATGGCAAAATGTGGCCAACAGTAACAATATCAACATCAGAATGATGACATGGTTCAAGCAGTTTACATCCTCTAACAGGTTCTATGACAGGTTCACAATGTAGCCATGTGTAGTGTTGATATCCTGAATATGCGGATGGGTAGTGTTAGATATCGCAGAGAGGGTTATGGTCAGGCTGTGGTAAGAGGCTAACCTTAATCTGCAGGGGATGGGGGGAGGTTAGGGTTAAGCACTAGGGTAAGGGATAGAGGAGAACTACTTACTGAAACGCCACTTCTCACACATCTGCACTGGAACTGATAGTCACATGACCATGACTCGGAAGAAGACGCTGGGATGTTTACAGCCACCAGGACATAAGACATCGCTAGACCACCAGGAAATGTTTGTCGGCAATTCATCATATTGACATTTCATCCATATAGATATGATGAATAATGACATTCTGAGCAATGCAACATGCTGCATGTAAACAGTTTGACATAATAAATAACTGTTGACTATTTGTACTCAACCCGGCAAAGCCAATAAAAAAAAACAACAACACAATAAGTTAGATATGTAGAAAACAGCAAGTGACACACCTCACCTTATTTATTTAACTCTGCCACTGTTAAGGGTGTGAAAAAGAACTGAAGCAGAGTTCCATGTTAAAACCTACAGCTTGATGCATGGTTCCTGAAGAAGCATTCTAGTTGCTGAAGCAAGGTTACATTTTTGAAAGTATAATAATAATGCGTACCGTCAAGGTCCTCAAAATAGAACAAATCTCATTGCTAAAGACCACTGTAGTCTTTTATCGAGAAGAATATAACTAGCTGCCAGAAATCAGAGACATTTTGGAAGTAGAATAAAATAAGGATAGAATCAGTGTAGGGTTATCAGAAGTTGAAAAGGCCTGTTTGCTCAAGCCCATTGCACACTTAATGGAATAAGTATTAAGGCCTCCATACATTTCTGCAACTTCTCTGAGGGGAGAGGCTGAGGCTGACCCCCTTGAACCATCTGGCAGCATCCCAGATGGCAATATCCCATGCGATCAGAGTGACACGCTGACTGAGTGATGCGCCGGAAGTGCCAGAGATCCGGGATTAAAGCCCTGCTGTTGCTGCTGCAGACTCCCCAGGTGTGAGGACACCAGGAGTGTGACACAGCTGCTGGAACAGATAAGTATCAACTATCTAATATTATTGTTCTTTGCTTAGCTGGTATCAGGGGGTCAGTCGCAGGGAGTCAGATAAAGTGGGTGGGTCCCTGATCGAAAATCTCACTCAGTGCATGTCGTGCAAAATGTATGCGCACCTGGAGCAAAAGTCCCAGGGTGAATATATTTGCAAGAGATGTGAGCGCACGACCGCCCTGGAAGCCCAGGTCACTGATCTAGAGAGGACCATTCAGCGACTGAGAGATATTTCCAATCTCGAGCAAAGCTTAGATAGAATGGTGGAGGAGTTGCAGATGGGGTCAGCGGTAGATGAGGATGAACAGGTAGCCAGCTGGGTCAAGGTCAGAAGGAGGAAAAAGAGGGTTAGGAGGAACAGGCACCACATCTCTGATCTATTACACCTGAATAAATTTGTCCGGTTGGACAAAGTATTGGCAGAGGATAGCGAAGAAATGACGGAGCTGCAGGAGACTGTTCCCTCTAGCAACCAGAGGAGTGGTCCCTCTAGCAACCAGAGGAGCGGTCCCTCTAGCTCAATCGGGATGACAGATAGTAAGGTACAAAGTCAGAGAGTGGTGGTAGGTGATTCTAACATCAGGAGAACAGACAGGGCAATCTGCTAACGGGACCGTGATCACCGTACAGTCTGTTGTCTCCCGGATGCTCGGGTATGGCACATCGTGCACCGAGTAGACAGATTGTTGGGAGGGGCTGGGAGCAACCCGGCAGTCTCGACAAAGTTAGTGGTAGCGGGATGTCCTCAAGAAATAGTATAGGGAATTAGGTAAGAAATTAAAGGTGAGGACATCTAAAGTAATATTCTCTGAGTTATTATCAGTGCCACGCGCTAGCCCAGGGAGGCAGAGCGAGATCAGGGAGGTAAACATGTGGCTTAAGGACTGGTGTAGGAAGGAGGGATTTGTGTTCATGGAACACTGGGTGGACTTCTCGGTCAGGCACCATAATTTTTGCCGTGATGGATTGCACCTGAATGAGGAGGGGGCTGCGGTGCTGGGGGGAAGGATGGTTAGAGGGTTGGAGGAGATTTTAAACTAGGCGACCCGGGGGGGGGGGGGGTTCGGGGAATTAGCTAGATACTAAGAGACCTGTAGTGAGAATAGTAGGATTGGGGGTAAGGATCAATTTGGGGGTGGAGAAGGGGGGGGGGGAGAGTTACAGGCAATGTCCGGGGTACTAATAAGGGTAATTTCGTGGTTAATTCCCAGGGTGCTTCAGGAATGTTATGTAACAACAGTTATGTTACCTCATTACAGCTCTTAGGTACAGATGATCTTAGAGTACGGGAAGGCAAGATTGAGATAGGAAGAGGTTTCATAACTATAGATAGGTCAGGCAGTGGACATGGTGGGGAGGGCTGTAGAGAGTCTATTGAGGGGGAGGTGGGTACGAAGAAGTTAGTAGGGAATACAAATAAGTCTAGGGGAGAAATCAAATATACTGTTAGGGACGCAACTAAAACTAAACATAAACTAAAATGCTTACTGGCTAATGCAAGAAGCTTAGCAGGAAAAATCGGGGACATTATTGGTATTACAGAAACATGGTGTAATGAGTCACACAACTGGGCATTAAGCATGGAGGGATATACACTCTACAGAAAAGACAGGGAAATTAGAAGGGGTGGAGGTGTTTCCCTGTATGCAAAAAAAATAACTTAACATCATGTGAGAAAGAAATGAACACAGGTCCAGAGGAAGATAACATGGAGGCCGTGTGGGCAGAGATAACCGATAATAACAAAAAAGCTAACAATAAAATTTGAATAGGGGTATGCTACAGACCGCCGAACGTGAACGATAGGGATGAGTCTCTACTTTTAAACCAAATCAAACATTCATCAGATATGGGACAGGTATTAATTATGGGGGATTTTAATTTACCGGACATTGATTGGGAAAAAAAACATGTAAAACAGCAAAAAGCAGTGGGTTCCTAAGCTTACACAAAGATCAGTTCATCACACAAATGGTAGAAGCTCCAACTCGCAATGAGGCACTACTGGATTTAGTATTAACAAATAACATAGATTTAGTTTCAAACACCAAAGTAATTGAACATCTAGGGAACAGTGACCACTACATGGTTTCAATGGAAATCAACTTCTGTAAACTACAACATAGAGGACCGGCAAAAATACTAAACTTCAGAAAAGCTAACTTCAAATTATTCAGGGAAGCCCTAAAAGGAATTGTGTGGGAAACGGTATTTGAGGTGAAAAATGCAGAGGAAATGTGGGATACACTAAAAAAAGTGCTAATTTCATTAACTATTAAATACATTCCAAAAGTCAATAAGGGGAAAATTCAATAAAAAAAAGCCAGCATGGTTAGACAAAAAAGTAAGGACAGCAATCGACAATAAAACAAGAGCGTTTAAATTCTATTAAAATAACGTAAGTGAGGAGGCGTTCGACAATTACAAAGAATCTAACAAAACTTGTAAAGGGGTAATCAAAGTAGCTAAAAGGGAAAATGAAGAGCGCATAGCCACTGAAAGCAAAACCAACCCCAAGAAGTTTTTCAAGTACATAAATAGTAAGCGAATAATTAAAAAGAACATAGGCCCATTAACAGATATCAACGGTAGAAAGGAATATAGGACACAAGGGCATGAGTTTAGATTAGAAGAAAAAAAGATTTTGTTCCCTTGGAAGAAAAAATGTCTTTATGGTCAGAGCAGTCAAACTTTGGAACTCTCTTCCTGGAGAGGTGATGTCGGCAGACACAATAAATACATTTAAAATAAGGTTGGATAAACATTTATTGGTTAAAAACATCCATGGGTACAATTAAGAAACAAAACCTGTCTTATAAATTTCAGTACATACTATATAACAAGGGATAAGCTATTAAAACACAGGTTGAACTAGATGGACGCAAGTCTTTATTCAGCCTTATCTACTATGTAACTATGATCAAAGTCAAAGCTCTGGCCCCGATAGATCCTTAGTAGCAATCTAGGGGCTCCAATCTTACACGCATGGGACCACACTTAAAATTGGAGCTTAAACACATCCAATTTGCTAGCTTTCATTTGAGTTATTGACACGATGCCTCAAAATCGGATGAAATCACGAAAATCGGACAAGTGTATGGCCAGCTTAAAACTTGTTACTGGAGCATTGTTTGGTTATTGAGATTAAAGGTTTCATAAAGATTGGTTGCTGGAAAATAGTGCATGCTTCTTGGAAGACGAATAAACTGGATGCTAGGTTTATTTACTGCCATTTAAGAAGAAGAAAAATAATTTTGTATTCCAGGGTTCTGAAAAAAGACTTGTTGGTTGTTTGGGATAAGAAAAAGTCTAGTTTGAGTACCATTAGGTTGTTGAGTGTGAATGCTTAGGTACAGAAGGAATAATAATACTGATGGCTGGAGCTAAGTGATGGGATATTGGAAGAAAAATACGATTGGTTGCTGGAGGACAGTGTAGGGTTCTTGGATGACGAGTATATCCAGCGCCTGACTAAATCCTGTAGATTCCCCAAGGCAGTCAAAATCTCATTAGTCCCTTTGCAAATTATCTAATTTGTTTTTAATTTTACCAATCAACAATCTACTCTGCTTATTTGGTAATCTGGCACTAAGTATAACTTATTGAAGTTCTACGCACATTTCTTCTCAAAATAGGACTTGTTGCTGGAGCTTTGTTAGGTTGAAATGAGAAGGTATCACAAATAAAGATGGGTTGTAGAACACAGTGCAATGTTTTTGAAAGAAGACTAAACCTGAAGCTAGGTTATAAATCTGGCATTTGAAAGAAGATTAAGACTTTTTTATTGGAGCACAATGCAGAATTCCAGTAAGAATAATAAAACATGGCTCCAGATTTTTTGAGTAGTGTTCTCAGAAGAGAATATAACTTGTCCTTGGAGCACTGCTGTTTTACAAGAATAACAATGCATGGTTGTTGGACAAAGAAGACAACTTACTGGCGCATACAGTATTATTGGATGAATTTTGGAAGAATAAGATTGGTTGCTTAGGCACTGTCCGTTCTTGAAAGAAAAAGAAAATCCATTGTTGCTGGTCAATTCTGGGCTTTTGAAAGAGGGATAATATTAATGAAAAACATTGCTGATTTTTTTTTTGGGGGGGGGGGGGGGGGGTGTAAGACTAGCCCATTGTGTAGACTTACTGGGAGGAGGTTAAGATCTGTATCAGGAACAATAATGAGATTGGTTGCTGGAGCAATGTCAGGTTATTACATGAAGAATAACACTGATTACTGGAGCATAGTGCTGGGGTTGGTGGGTCACAGGGCATGAAGAATAACAAGTTTAGATTTCAATGCAGGATTTTTGATGCAGAAAACAATTGGCTTTTGTTGCGCATTAAAAGCCCTGATAACTAAAATAAGGCTGATTGTTGGTATAGAATTCAAGGAAGTAGAATAAGTATTTCTGCTGCAGTATCATTAAAGGCCTTTGAAATACAATAAAATTGACTAGTACCGTTACAGTCACTTACTATAACAAAAATGAATACCTCATCAACAACATTGAGAACTTTAAAATTGGGAGTGATAAACTACCAGCCAATCAGCTCCTAACTGCTGTTACAGACTCGGTTTATAAAATGAGAGATAGGAGCTGATTGGCTGGTTGTTTATTACTCTCCATTTAATCACTTTTTGAAGCTTGCTACATCTGGCCCACAGGTGCAAAAGCTAAGTTATAATTTAAGTATAAACTCCTGGTTAAATGAACTGGCATATAAGGAAATACAATAGTCAAACCTCGGGGCATCTCATTTGAGGGTTCTATAAGATTTGAATTTAAAATAGCAGTGGCACTGAGTTGTGTAAGAGCAGCAGCTGGATCACCATTCGTAACATATAAATGCCCTGAAAACCAGTTCATAAGAAAGGGGGGAGATTCAGTAGTATAAAGAACCATGATATAGCCCTTTTTCTGCCATTAAATCCCATTCATACAGCATCAAGCTGCAATTTCACCCATCTCTAGTAATCTATGTCATTTTGGATAGTGCTGAGGTTGTTAATACATCGCTTTATTTTTCCAGATTTCTCTGTATCGGTAATTGTTTGATGTTAGGCTTCCATCAGCAGAATAAGGGGATCTCTAAAGAAAAATCAGCCAGGATGTGGGGTTTCCTATTAAGGAACGCGTTGATGACTGATTTGAAAGATAGCTTCCAGAAAAGACTAATTGGAATCCGGAAAGGGAGTTTTTGTTTTTGCAACTGATAAAAACTTTCATTTGATGAATAGCAGTGTGCATGTATTTCTTGGTTCACTATGTTAAAAAAGAAACTACCGTACATAGTGTTCTGCATTAGCCGTTACATTTTGTTTATGAACGTATCAATGTAACTGTATCAGCAGATGCAATGAATTTGTAATGATGTTTTATTAATTTAGAAATAACTCCAGTCTGTAATTATGAAGTGCTTTAAATGACTGCTCCTTCATATTGCTGTTTTTGTTTCTGATTTCATTTTAATGACCATTTTGTTGGTGAAGGGATACATATGGATGACTGGCGGTGGGGATGCGGTGGTCAGAATATCAATGCCAGCATTCCTATTGAGGGAATCCCTACAGGGGTCAGTTAAGTATACATACCTTCTGCCTGCACCCCCACCCCCCCATAACCTTGCCCCACAGTTTAACAATAACCCTCCCTATTAATGCCTAACCTTGACCCCAGTGTGCTGCTGCTTAAGCCTATCCATCCCTCCACGAATCTACCTCCATTCCATGGCCTAACGTTACCGCTCCCCACATACTTACAGTATGTGTGGCATGTCAGCAGTGGGGATTCTGGGGCCAGCATCCTTATCAATGTTGGCATTCTGGGGCTGGTCTAGTAGTGTATGGCCAGACTTACACTATGCTTTGGGTTTATGAAACATGACCTTTGCCGTAAGAGGTTAAAATGGGCTTTGGTTACTTTTCAATATTTTTTTCCACCAATCACGCCTTACAGCAGGGGTGTTCAACATGCAGCCACCAGCTTTTGTGCTAATACACTGGCCAGCATGCCCGGCCACAGTGTCTCTGACAGGGCATGGCATGCTGGCCTGTGTAGTTCCACAACAGCCGAAGGGGTCGCATGTTGAATACAACTGCCTGGTTTGTCCATATTATGAGTGCAATTTCAATCTCATACACACACGTTAGACTAGGCACTGATGAGTAATATATTCATTTCTCGGTATGTAAAAAAAAAAAAAAAAAAAACCACTTCACTTCAATGTTTTTCATAGCTTTTCAACACTCCACCTTACCCTCATTTTTCCTCAATCATTGTTTTGCTTTATGGAAACTAACCACAGCCTCCTAATATACAGAACTATGTTAAGGTCTGGAACAAAGCAAATCCTATAATAACGTGCAAAGCAATAATATAACGTGCAAACTAAGATAACAACCCATACAAAAAAATGCATGTGATGTACTGTATAAATATGTTGGGCATTAAAATGATATCATTGGTCCTGTATGCAGTACATAACTTGTAGTTAGAAAAGAAGCGGCATTCCTAAACGTCTCATATGTATATGCTGGGAGAACTGAAATGTTACGGGTTCACAGGAAGTTCCAGAACTGCTTTTTGGGGGCTCCAGCACACATTAGTACCCAACCTGTGCGCAGTGATCCTCTGGGCTCTATATTCTCCAGCGTAGGATCTTGGTGCCTTATTACTCTGTAATGGTAACAAGAAATATGAGTGTAATATAGCATATACTTTTAAATATGATGCACTAAAACTATATGCAGACATACTGTTAACACACCAATATACTGTATAACAGGGGCATTGATGTAATACAAAGAGGAGTTTATTAAGAGTCAGTGATGCAATAACCCTCCCGGAATTATAATAACATGCAGATTGTGACTATATGCACTCAGACAAAATAACAAAACAAAATTCTTCATGCTGACTAAATTATTTTATTGACATTGCAAATTCAAGGTCAATAGACAGAAACAACGAGCTGACACGAAAATGAAAGAGTGCTAGTTCTAAAACATAACATATGGATTTTATAGCATAAGACCTTCACCCTGTACCCAGTCTGCACAGCGTTATATTGTTTCATTGCCACCTCTCTAGCATCATTCCCTTCCCCCAGAACTGCTGGGTCCTTAGTGCGCAAAGCAAGACGCAGGGAGAAATTCTCCGAGTGTTTTCTATAAGGTGCTTTAATCTCAGGAAATAGCAGGCAGTCTGGGGTTGAGGCAGAGGAAGCAGGGCCCCCCCGGAGCCTAACCCCCCCACCCCTGTGGAATATTTAGAAGGCCATGGAAAACTATATTGTAGCAGTAGTGTTTGATATCTGTGCTTTGTTTTGTTCTTTATATCCCTGTATCAACGTTTTCTTACTTAACTACTGTTAAAAACTGATCATGGCACGGTCACTTCATATCTGAAGTGCAAGGTTGTATCACTGGGTACCGCACACACAAGGCTTTGGGCTTCATTATTCATTTACACAATAATCCCCTGATGCATAAGAAGGAGGGTCATTTATAAAATGATTTATTATTTGGAGATGGGTGTGATGCCTGTCTCAGATACCACTCAGGTCTCTGGTCTGTACTTCAGGTGCATTAAGGTTATCCATGCAGCCACTGTAAAGCCACTGTTCCAGACTCTCGTACACTAAACATATTTCTTTCAACAACAAGTCTTGGCAGTGACCCCATATTTTTAATTGACCTTACCTTCATTCAGGGTAATCTGTATCTATCTGTATTTGCCCTGCATCCATTCCACATATTTATATATACCACATCAATTCCTGCTGCATCAGTACCTACTAATATACAAACAGACAGCTAATGTTGATTTCAATCAAACTACTGGGCTTAAGTAAAAGATGGAAAGGTCTGGACCCCGGTAACACAGAACCAGACCGGATTCCTGCAGCAAACTTATCCACTGTGGCGAACATAGAGCAGACTTGGACTAAATGTCAATCATGAAGCTTTCGCTGGTAGATCGCGACCAACTTCTGAACATGGGGCTAGCAATAAGCCTCCATCTGTAGCAGAGGTTTCACAGTGTTCCCAGGGATGCAGTGCACAGGTGACATCATGACCCGCAATGTGTGGAGCCTGTTCACCTCCTTAACCCAAGCAGACAGCGGCAGGGGGAAGCAGCGAGCAGGACTCATCATACATGTGGAATTGAGAAAAAAGATATACATAGGGTGATACCCAATATGTTAGGGTTGATGAGAAAAAAGTAGCCCCAAGTGGGGAACCGTACCCTTTGATGTTGTCCACTATTTGAGTGAACACTTAGCGCTCAAATAGGAGAGGAGTCACCTCCACGTGGCATTCATCTGTCTCTCAGTATGTCGATTAAACATGTGGGAGAGAATTGAAAATAGACCTCCAATAGTGAAATACCGTTTTTATTCAATCATTAAAATAACACAATAAAAGATAGGTGCATGTCATGGACTCTCACCAGATTTATATGTCCACAGAAATGTAGACACAAACAGCATAGAATGGAATAACACAGGCGTCCCTGGATTCTGCAAACGAGATGGTATTTCCTGGTGAAGGGTCCAAAACGATGCCAGTCCCTTTCTCCAACGCGTTTCGAAAACTATTTTTTCAGTTGGAATAAGACTCCATATTCCTTTAAAAAACCTCAAATGCAATATAGCAAGATATTAAAAGGTCTAGCATATATATTTAGTGTGCACCTGCAAACTCCTCCTCCTGCTTGCTGCACTACAAGTCTCAGCAGGTAGCACCTCATATGTCCAGGGTGTGCAGTTTAGGCCTATATATTGTGTATTCATACACACTGGAAGGAACTAGAGACGCCTTCCTCCTTAACTAGCACCCCACCCACCTGTCCCATATTGCTTTTAATTAGGTTGGTGTCCCAACATTCAAGACTGCACACCTCAGCTTGGCACTATGAGGGTAAGTCCTACTGTACATATATGCTGAGTGTTGGTCTGTGGGACTGTGTTTGAGGCGCTGGGCTCTTTGGGCTGCTGTTGCTGGGCTGCTCCATGGCATCATATCGTATACTTTCAATCACCCCTTTAGTTTGTTTAATATATATGTAGCACCCTTCACATTTATTATTACTTCTTACCTAGGTAAGTCCTATCACATATAATTTCCCCTATCCCTTTTACTATCACTTTAATTTCACACTAATGTGATGCCATGGGGTGGTTCTGCTGGGCTGGCCTGGGTGGCCCTGTGCCCTGGACCTGTCCCAGAGTAGTGTTAGGGACTTGTCCTAATGAGGTAACCTGGATGCGGTGGACAAGCCCATACTAATGGCCATTACTATGCTAATAACCTCAAATGCAATATAGCAAGATATTAAAAGGTCTAGCATATATATTTAGTGTGCACCTGCAAACTCCTCCTCCTGCTTGCTGCACTACAAGTCTCAGCAGGTAGCACCTCATATGTCCAGGGTGTGCAGTTTAGCCCCCCCCCCCCCCCCCATGTACTATATATTGTGTATTCATACACACTGGAAGGAACTAGAGACGCCTTCCTCCTTAACTAGCACCCCACCCACCTGTCCCATATTGCTTTTAATTAGGTTGGTGTCCCAACATTCAAGACTGCACACCTCAGCTTGGCACTATGAGGGTAAGTCCTACTGTACATATATGCTGAGTGTTGGTCTGTGGGACTGTATTTGGGGCGCTGGGCTCTTTGGGCTGCTGTTGCTGGGCTGCTCCATGGCATCATATTGTATACTTTCAATCACCCCTTTAGTTTGTTTAATATATATTTAGCACCCTTCACATTTATTATTACTTCTTACCTAGGTAAGTCCTATTACATATAATTTCCCCTATCCCTTTTACTATCACTTTAATTTCACACTAATGTGATGCCATGGGGTGGTTCTGCTGGGCTGGCCTGGGTGGCCCTGTGCCCAGGACCTGTCCCAGAGTAGTGTTAGGGACTTGTCCTAATGAGGTAACCTGGATGCGGTGGACAAGCCCATACTAATGGCCATTACTATGCTAATAACCTCAAATGCAATATAGCAAGATATTAAAAGGTCTAGCATATATATTTAGTGTGCACCTGCAAACTCCTCCTCCTGCTTGGGGGTTATGAGTACCCAGAAACCCCCCCAGGAGTCTATGGGCCCTACGCTGAAAGCTGAGGGTCCCCTCTTTCCATGGGTAGAAGAATGTTATAAATCGGCCCATGGGAACCAGAGATATCTGGCTTCAAAGCAGTGGTCCCCATTCAAGCCTGTTAATTGCACTTCCCAGTCAGATATTTCAGGTTCTGTCTGACTTTGGGTTTTTCTGAGGGTATATTCCAAAACCTGGGACTCTCCCCCTTTGATGGACACTAGTCCCTTGTCCCTAGTATTCCCAGAACCAGAGATATCAGCCTTCCAGCAGCTGGTTACTGCTCCAGCTCCACACACCTGGTATGTAGTTTTATTTCCTCTTTGGCAGATTGCTCTGCCTCCTGAACTCTGATCCCCTAGTCCCCAATACCATTTGGTAGGAGGGATTCTCTAGTTTTTAATTCCATTAAAATCTAAGAAATCTATTTCTGGGAACCGGAGATATCTGCAGTAAAGTAAACTGTCCTCCCACCAGAAAAATATGAATAATAAGCTCACTCCACTATACACCCCTCCTCTGCATATTAAACATCCTCTACCACCCTGGAAGTTATGTATCAGGGCCCCTTCATTCAGCCCAATGCCCCCTTCTCCCACCTCATCTCCCACAATCTGTTCAGTAAAGGGGTAATTAGTGGAAATTTCTGATCCAGGTCCTACATGCTGAGCGGTTGATATAATACCCCCTACCACCTGCGGGACATCAAAGCTTCCGCTCAAAGCACCCCCCACCCCTACCGCTGGAGGATCAGTAGGGGCCCCAATACATTGCTATGACCAGGGGTCTACACTGCTGTTGACGCCCCTGTATGTGTATATATATATATATATATATATGTATTTGGTCTATCTATAATACTTTAACTTACCTGGCATATACTGGGTAACCTAAATGTCCATCTCCGTACTTTGCTCCGCCCCTCTGGAAACCGCCTTCTAAAAATCCTGTGTTTGCCCCTGCAGCTGGTTATCGCATCGCATTGCATGCACACTGCATGCACAAGCCATGCAATGCAATGCGATGTGTACTATATAAGTCCCAAACGGATCCGTTAAACGGACCGTGTATGGACAACTTAAGTCTCATCTACACGCCACAAGCATTAGATCATACATGCCCATTTTATAACCTTCATTACATGCACATGGTCATGGGCAGTATGACTGGTGCTTCCCTGAGTGCCCATACAGGTGTGTTTAGCAGTATTACAAGGGGAGCTACATGTGTATTAGCCTTGGGAACCTAGGACCTTTAATCAGGCCCTGGATGCTTAACACGTACAGGCTTTGTCACATACCGCTCCCTGTAATCACTACCAAATGTCAATCCCTTTGCAAATAAATCCTCACTGCAAGAGACATCACAAAAGTACCTTGGCTTGTGCACAATGAGACAGCTATAGCTATTCATACACACATGTGCAGTCAGTTGATAATTGTCCAACTGTTATTGTGATGGGATGGGATAGGAGGGGGAACACCAGGCAGAAGGGTCATGAAAGCGGCAAAAAAAAAAAAAAATCTATACAGTAGTTCCCAGTGGACCATTAGGTATGAAGAAAAAAGTGCTTAATAACTAAAATAAAGTTGAATCCAAGTCTGTTAGCCATCTATTATAATGAGAATACCAAAGAGCCCACACTGAATGACATTTGGGTATTTTATCATGTAAGACAGATCACAGTAATATACTCCATAGAAGCAGTATAACAAACTGCAAACTCCATTTGCAGTCAGTCACAATCAAATCTTCAGCAGCATTAAATCTATGACACATAGTTTATAATATGACTTAGAAGTGTCCAGAAATGGTTTACATAACAAAACATGCAACAGGTCCTTATTAGATACATTGTAATATATCTACCATCAATGATAAAACTTCATTCCAATATGTTGCAGTCACAGGGCATTCCCACCAAATATAAATGTGGGAACTCACTTATCTTAATGGACAATGTTTATCCCACAAATACATTCATACATATATGAAAGCTAATTTATAGCAGGCGATACTTCATGTTTTTATATGCATGTGTTTATGCTATTCTGTCCTCTTTTATTTTCTCTAATAGCATAAAACAGATTGCAGTCTTTGTTATGCTTACATTAATATTGTTTCCTTTTACATGTTGCATTACTCACACTGACAGTTGCGGTATGTTAGCTGAGCAGGTGCATCATATATTTCTTGCAGTTGCCTGTTCATTATTCTTCTGAGGGGACTGCCCATGTCATTCCATCCTGGCCTGTTCCCCCTCTGATATACATATATCACTATTTACACCTTCACTTTGGGCCCAAGTGTTAATGGGTCGGGAGGTCTTGTGCTCTAAGCACTGATATTTGTTCAGCCGATGAGACAAAGGGTGACATATCAATGACATGAAAAAGGCAGACGTCTGTGTTTGGTGACAATACAGTGAGGAATTCTGTGTCCACAGCACATGAATATACATACTGTGCCTCCCAACTGTCCTTACTTCAGGCCAGACATCCCAGTCCTCTTTTCATTAAAAAGGGTCCCTGTTTGGGAATGGTGTATTGATCTTTATGGATAAGTTCCTCCATAAGTTGTGCACCACTGTTACCATAGTATACCCTTTATGTTTACAATAGCAGGCTATAACAGTATGGTATGCAGCAATGGAAACTCATCAGGAGCTAGCAGCTGTGTCCTCCCCCAGGATATTCATAGTTATGTCTATTTTCTCTGCTGAAGCCTGGAGGAATCTGTTATATCCCTGCGCATTTGAACTACATTTTTGGATTGCTGGATAAAGGGTCCACTGGGGAAAACAATAGAAGGGGGTGTGGCCCACTCCTGCAGGGTGATGCCAATACTTGACAACAATGCACAAATATACAGTAACATTACTTCTCATGCTGGATGTATGTCTCTTGGAGACTGTGGTTCGAAAAAGTCAGAACAGAGCCTGAGAACCTAATATGTCGGGTAAAGTTTTCCTCCTTTGTGTGTGCCTTGACTTTCCTTGGCTAGTGCCAAGGATACATTAAGAACATCACAAATGCTGGCCATAAACTAGATCAACTTTCATCCAACCGATTCAACGTGTTGGTTGGATGGAATAAAAATCTGGTACTGGAGAAAAAGCAAATGTAATTTGTGATCCAGTAATTTGCCCCCAAAATCTGGAAACAAAAACGGTCTCAGACAAGGGGCCAGATGTACTAAGCTTGAAAAGTGATAAAATAGAGAGTCGTAAACCACCAGCCAATCATCTGCTACCTGTCATGTGTTTGAAAAATGACAGGTTGGAGCTGATTGGTTGGTAGTTTAACACTCACCATTTTATCACTTTCAAGGCTTAGTGTATCTTACCCAAGGTTCTGTAGCTGAATCTGTTTGATTTAAACAATATTACTGAATGTTTTTGTCCATTTTCCTGGGTTTTTAAGAAAATTTGCTCCCATACAGTACCAGATTTTCAGTCCAACCAACCAATTAGTTGGATTGTTGGCTGAAATTTTGTCTAGTGCAGGGGTAGCCAGCTCCAGTCCTCGAGAGCTACCAACAGTTAACGCATACTTGCCTACCTGACCCGCTCCATGCGGGAGAAAATGCTCTGTTCCTGGGCTTCCCTGGTAATGTATGATTGCCATCCGTCTTGAGAAAGTTCCCAGCCTACTACGGGAACGAAAAGTGTTGACGTCATTACATTCCTGCATACTGGTAATCCGCTTTATCGTGACTCCAAGCCAGACGCCCAGCTGAAGCGCAGCCCTCTCCCCATGCTGCCGGCAATCAGCTGTTTGGCGCTGACCGCAATATCCATCTCGCTGTAGCCCGGGCCATTACCTTGTCTCCTGCTGGACGTGGACTCTACCTGCCACCGACCTCGATCTTTGTCCTGCTGCACTTCGTCTCCTGCTGCACGTGGACCTAACTGGCATGTAACCACTTGGCCGCTGAAATAAGGTGCCTAAACAGCTTGGAAATATTGCTGCGGCAAAGGACCGCCTTTCCTTTACAGCACGGACATATTCCTGCTACAAGGGTGAGCGAGTATCTCAACTATTTGGCCACCTAAGTTTTCCCTGTGATGCGTGAAAAGTGTGGGGGATAATTTATAATATATTACAGCCCGATATTTATCCGAGCCTGCTTTCTCATTACAAAAAGTGCACGATTTACATGCTAAAGACCGTCTGGAACACCTATACCCGTCTTACTAATCCCTCATTATATGGAAAACCACCAAACCATCTACTGACAGCCTGATGCCTTTTACCTACCCTATCCTATACTAACAGTATTTGTCACTTTAAAATCGGAGACCCAGTTGAGACTTGTCATTCATTAAAACTTTAATGATTTTTATTATATTTCTTTTTGTATTGCCCATCATGTGTATTTAAATTATGTGTTCATTTTCAATTGTCTATTTTATATAAATCTAAAATTCATTAAACAGTGTGTCCTCATTTATTTTGCTCCAGCCAATTATCCGGAGTATTATTATATCCAGCAGCGCATTACATCTAATTTTTTGTGTTTTCTTTTGTGCTATATCGACGTGAGTCTAGGCGGACTCACAGAGGTGCTTGCAGCAGCTGGTATAATTATCTCTATTTTATAAACAACAAATTGATCCAACTATTAAGCGCCAGGTTGTGTAGCCTGGAGAGGATCTGTTTCAGTCCACTCCTGACTACCTCTCTCCCCCCCCCCCCCCCTTTTATGGGAAAAGGTCGACAGGGTTCTAGGTTCGAAAGGCCATTAGTTCGACAGGTCGTTAGTTCGACAGGTCATTAGTTCGACAATTTCTAGGTTGACAGTGAAAAGGTCGACATGGGGTTTTTCACTGTTTTTTTTACATGAGTGTCAACACAGTCAACATGGACACAGTTTAAAGTGCACCGCATCCAATCGCATCGCTCGCTATGTGTCGGGCACGGTGCCCCGCAATTTTATTCTCCAATCACGCCCTAGTGGATGGTAAGGCATGAAATACCGCCTGTCGGCACATGTTAGCTCAAAAAACAGTGAAAAACAACATGTCGACCTTTTGACTTTCGACCTAGACACTGTCAAACTAATGACCTGTCGAACTAACGACCTGTCGAAGTAATGACCTGTCGACCTAGAACCATGTTGACCTTTTTCTATGTCTACCTTGACCCATGTCGACCTTTTCCCATGTCGACCTAATGGTGTCGACCTAATTACTGTCTACCATCATGCTGTAGACCAAATTACTGCATCTCATTGGGACTTGGAGAACCACAAGTCCCAGCATGTGGGGCATCAATGGGCCCACTGGGACTTGAAGTCCACATGTAAAAAGAATGTTAAAATAAAACACACACACAGAAAAGTATACATTTATTACACACACAACCACACACCTCACTTTTACACCAACATACTAACCAATCCAGGGTCCAGCGCCAGAGGCGTAGGGAGGGCGGAGCCACCGGAGCTCCTGCTCCGGGCGCCGATTGGTGGAATGGCGCCGCCGGCCCGCCCCCCCTCCGCAAATGATCCCTCCCTGATCACCATACACTAACGGGGGGCAGCGTGTGCCGGCGGCTGCCCTTCCCGGCGCCTGCTTCCTGCCCTGCTGCTGCTCGGTCCGGCTTCCGGGCAGCGCAGCAACACTGAGTCCAGACTCCTCCCCAGGGGCAGAACTAGTAATGCCGGTGCAGCCTGCTGTAATTTCCATTAATACTTTACCTAAAGCTCGGCAGCGTGGGTGCGGGGGCCTGCAGGCGGAAACGTGGCGGCGGAATGGAATGTTGTATGGGCAGAGGAGGTGTGACGGATCGGATCTCTGTTGTGGATCCGATCCGCAGCACCAAGCCCATTGACAGGGGGAAGGATGCTCATCTCCAAGCATCAGCAGGCGCCAGCACACAGGGCTCCCTTCCTCTGACATGTAACAGCGGGGATCGGGCGGCTCTCAGCAATTCAATCCGCAGCAGCTGCTCCAGATCCCCGTGCGCACCCTTGTCAGCAATCCGCGGCAGAAGATCCCATGCAAGGTGCACGTGCACCCACAACAGCATCTGAGGCTGATTGCCGCAGATGCTGACAAGGGTGCGCACGGGGATCTGGAGCTGCTGCTGCGGATTGAATTGCTGAGAGCCGCCCGATCCCCGCTGTTACATGTCAGTGGAAGGGAGCCCTGTGTGCTGGCACCTGCTGATGCTAGGAGATGAGTCTGAGCTGGTTGGGTGCATATGCAGGCTCTGTGCTCCCATGCTGCATCCGATTCCTCCCTGATCCTCCAGCTGCGGGGTTGAGGGTCTGTATCCTTTCACTCGCACTACCTGTAATCACTCTGGGACGGTGCTGGAGCTGATTCTGATGGTGACTGGCTGCTGTGTCAGTGAAAACACACAGCAGCGAATTGACATGGTCTGCCTGCCTGGTGCTATCTGTGAGTATGTATATATAAAGTATATAAAGGGGGTGGGGGGTGGCAGACATTTTAATTAGAGGACATGGGGGCTGTTATTATTAATAATACTATGGGGGAGGGGGCTCTTAATATTAATACAACTACAACGTGGGGGCTGTTGATTATACTACAGGGAGGGGGCTGATATACCTTGTATAATAATTATACTACAGGGAGGGGACCAGGGCCTGATAAAATATTAGGATGATCAGGCAGGCTGCAGCCTAGAGCGCTGGGTCCTGGGGGAGGAGCAGCACATGGCCACTCACTGCCCATTGCCATGGCTCAAACCAGCACCGACAGACATTTGAAATATGGCTCCTGCCCACCAGCCTATCAGAGCTCACGCACCGGAAGCTGCAGTTAGCGGATCTCTGCCGGACCGTCTGCTCCAATGCGCCATATTTTAAATGTCCATCAGCAATTGTATGAGCGTGAGCCAGTGTCTTATACAGCACAGCAGATTCCTTTACAGTGTCTTATATAGCGCAGCAGATTGCGTTACAGTGTCTTATATAGCGCAGCAGATTCCGTTACAGTGTCTTATATAGCGCAGCAGATTCCATTACAGTGTCTTATATAGTGCAGCAGATTGCGTTACAGTGTCTTATATAGCGCAGCAGATTGCGTTACAGTGTCTTATATAGCGCAGCAGATTCCGTTACAGTGTCTTATATAGCGCAGCAGATTCCTTTACAGTGTCTTATATAGCGCAGCAGATTGCGTTACAGTGTCTTATATAGCGCAGCAGATTCCGTTACAGTGTCTTATATAGCGCAGCAGATTCCGTTACAGGTTGTTATATAGCGCAGCAGATTCCATTACAGTGTCTTACAGTATATAGCGCAGCAGGTTCCGTTACAGTGTCATATAGCGCAGCAGATTTCGTTACAGTGTCTTATATAGCGCAGCAGATTCCGTTACAGTGTCTTATATAGCGCAGCAGATTCCGTTACAGCGTCTTATATAGAGCAGCAGATTCCGTTACAGTATTTCAAATGTAACATCCCAACACAAGTTAGCCACGGGGAGGGGGGCGCAAAATATTCCCTTGCTCCGGGCACCATGGCACCTAGCTACACCGCTGTCCAGCGCTGGTCTCTGTGCTGCAGAGCCAGCTCACCCCGCACTGACAGCAGGGTGAGCCGGCTTTCTCCTGTGGAGCTAACACCTTCTGTAGTGCTGTCCCAGCACTACAGAGGCTGAAAGCGTGATTGACTGATGCGTCTCCATGGAGACGCAAAGCTCAGTCCTGATTGGCTGAGCTATGCGTCTCCATGGAGATGCATTAGCCAAAGACGCTATTAGCCTCTGTAGCACTGGGACAGCGCTACACAAGCCGTTAGCTGCACAGGAAAAAGCCGTTTCACCCATATTGTTTTTTAAAAACAAATTCGCACATTTTCTCAAATTCGCACATTTTCATGCCTAAATATTGCACATTTTCATGACTAAAATTCGCACATTATCACACTTATTCGCACTTTTTAAAAAGTGCGATATTGGGGGGATTTAAAAATGACAAAAAATTGCATCCTCTTAAATGTCACCTGAAGTTTGTAAGTGCCAGTATGGTGTACCACCGTATACAGGCCCATATCAATAACGTAGTATTTGGCTATAACTTATTATTTTGACTTGATATTTTAAAACATTATGTTTTAAAAACATGTTGTTGTCCAATCTCTCGCAGCCTCAATCACAAATGCAAAGAAGTTTTTAGTTACACAGCCAATGGTTCAAACCATGACCACAACAGCAGTAGCATATACTGAGTTTCTGCTACAGTTCCATAGGTATGATATAGAGCAGCATTGTCAAACTCATGGTCCTCCAGCTGCCCTGCCTCAGTTTTAGCAATCCATAATATAAAATCTGTGGCAGGGCATGCTGGGACCACTGATATAGAGGGTGAAATTTAATAGGATGAGAGATATAGAAAGTGAGAGTTTTGGTAAGAAATCTCCAGTTTTTTGGCAACTATTTATACTTCAAAATCAAATTGGTTTTGCAGTGACACACTGTACAATTTTTTTGACCAATTTGGTTGAAAGACATTTCCATTGAACCCAGTGTCCTGGACGGAAGATGTTGACAAAAGATATTGTCAACAAACAAACGATGAATGATGATGCGCATACCCGCCATTTGTTCATCAAGATTGTTCGTCAACTGTGCATGCAGCTCAATTTGAATATCTTTCAAAAAGAGCCTATAAACTGTAGCTACAGTAGATCTTTCTTCTTTCGTCTGTCGTCAATATCTTTCGTCAACATCTTTAGTCCAGGACACTGGGTTCAATGGAAATGTCTTTCAACCAAATTGGTCAAAAAAATTGTACAGTGTGTATGCACCCTAAATGATTGCTGCTTTAAAAAAACCTGGAGATTTCTTACCAAATCTCTCACGTTTCAAATCTCTCATCCTATTAATTTTTCCCCAGAAAGTAATTTTTTTTTCTTTTTGACTCTCTCCCATCTAAATCGTACACTATAGGCTATCTATTGTATACTCCTAAGGCCCCCATACACTACGCAATTTGGGCCCGATTTCACCCAATTCTGGAGTATTGGGCAGAGAAATCGGGTGAAATTACGAGATGTAGGGTATGACATCCGATCTGATCCGATGCGTGGTCCCGTGCGCATCGGATCAGATCTGGATGTTGGACGGTCTGCACATAAGATTAATCTTATGTGCAGCCGGCAGAGAGCAGGTCCGGGGGAGCGGGGGCCAGAGACCGGAGAGCAGGGTCCGCTCCGGTCTGTGGGAGCTGAAGAAGGGGTAGTGAGCTAGTAGTAGTAGTAGGAGAGGTGGCAGAGAGCAGGGTCCGGTCCAGCTGCAGGGGTAGTGGGCTAGAGGCAGGACTGGAGAGGGAGCGGCAGGCGGGGAGTGGGGACCACATACCAGAGTCTGGGTAGGGCAGGAGAATAGGAAACATCGTATTTAAAAGTGGGGGCGGGCAGGGTGGCCGCTGATTGGCTGCGATCTCGGCCAATCAGCGGCCGCCCAGTCTTTTGCATAGGATGTTTCCTATTCTCCCACTCGCCGCTACCCGGACTCTGTTATGCGGTCCCCACTCCCTGCCTGCCGCTACCTCTCCAGTCCTGCCGCAGCCCACTACTCCTCCTGCAGCTGGACCGGCCCCCGCTCCCCGCCACCTCTCTACCCCTTCTGCAGCTCCCACGGACAGGACCCTGCTCTCCGGTCTCTGGTCCCCGCTCCCCCGTACCTGCTCCCAAGGACTAGGACCTTGCCCCTATCAGGTCTTACCTAGTACTCCGCACAGTAGGCAGAGTTACTCTAAATGATGTTGTTGCATCCTAACCCAGGAATCCTACATTGCATTTAAAAAAACTATTTTCGATGTATCACATGCAACCGGCAGGGCGGCTTGCGGGGATCGGATGGTCGTACACTGCTTCAAGAAGTCGGAGTAGTATTATGGCCACCTAAAGATAAAATATAAAGCAGGGGTGTCCAAACTTTTGCGACGATGGGGCCAGTTTTGGTGAGGTGAAAATGTGGGGGGCCGACCATTCAGCCTGACGTTCTTTGAATCATTAATCTCATCAGAATGGTCCCCCACTCTGCCCAATTCCCTTTATGTCCCCCAGCCTGCCCCTTCACTGTGTATTCCCTAGACTGCCCCCCCTTCTCTGTATTTCCTCCAGTCTGCCCCCATTCACTGTATGTCCCCCACTCTGCCCCCTTCACTGTATATTCCCCTGCCTGACCATCTTTCTCTGTATATCCCCCAGCCTGCTCCTCCTTCACTGTATGTCCACCATTCACTGTATGTTCCCCACTCTGCACCCATTCACTCTGTCCCCCAGCCTGTCCCCCCTTCTCTGAATGTCCATCACTGCCTCCATTCACTGTATGTCCCAAAGCCTGACCCTCCATTCTCTGTATGTCCCAAAGCCTGACCCTCCTTCTCTGTATGTCCCCCAATCTGCCCCCATTCACTGTATGACTCCCATTCACTGTATAACTCCCATTCACTATGTCCCACAGCCTGCCTCCTTCTCTGAATGTCCATCACTGCCTCCATTCACTGTATGTCCCCCAGCCTGACCCTCCTTCACTGTATGTCCCCAACTCTGCCCCCATTGACTGTATGTCCCCCTGCCGCCCCCTCCCTTCTCTGTATGTTCCCAGCCCCTTGTGTGAGCCAGAGGATGGAGAGGCAAAGCAGGAACTGCAAGGACAGGAGATGCTTGGGCTCCCGCTGCCGCCCTCCTCTACTCTGCATGTTACGGGAACAAGCTACCCCCTTGTTGCACCCCCTCCCCGCACACTGATGTCACTGTGATTGTGGAGGAGGGTGATATACAATTGCAGCTGCAGGGGTTGGATGCATACTCACCCGAAAGTCACCAAACACATCTCACAGTGGCGGCCGGCACCTCCTCACTGCTGCAGACAGCAAGGTAAAGGCGCGCTCGCTGGGGCCCCACCTTTAGTGCTGTGTGTCCCGCATCTGATGCTCCACCCGCTTCTAGCTGGAGGCTGCTGTCCGCTTTAAATGACAGCATGGGCCGCAATCGGCCCCTGGGCCGGACTTTGGACATGCCTGGTATAAAGCATTACAGATTCTGGGGCATTACACTGAAGGGACTTCAGAACTGTGTTTATTTTGTGTGTTCTTTTATTTTGTTGAAAGGCGTTGAAGTGCAATTTGTTTGGTTTGAAGGATATTATAATATGCTTTCTCACCACTGACACATAACTAAACAGCACAACTGTATCCTATTATTTAATGCAAATAATCTGCTTAAGTGTAATCTAGGCTCACTCGTACACCCATTGAGCTATTAACAAGGAATTTCCTCAATCCACCGGAGACCCAACTCTTACAATTAGCAGGCCTCTAAATTCATATTCCTCCTTGCTCATTAAGGGCACTTAATAACACAGGATATAACAGTGGCATAAATTCGTCCCAGTTGCCCGGAAGCAAGATAAATATTGGTTCCCCCCCAAATAGTTTACTCAGTAAGGTGTCTATATCCAGTAAAGCAGGTCATGGGTTCTAATACAGGGTGTGACACTTGTTGTTAGGAGGGGGAGTCAGCCACAGAAGCATTATAGATGGCTTTCAATTAACTGATTCAAGCTCCCAGGTGAAGAGAGGTGCCCCCTTGGGAGCAGGAGCCTGGCAGATGACTCCATTGCCTCCCAGAAATACGCCTCTGGGATATAAGAAAAGAGCATTTATGCTGCTGTTTTTATAAAATACACTCAAAGATGAAAACTCAATAGTGATTTACAAATGGCTATTGTAAATCCATCCTCCTATGTATTTATGAATGCAGATATGTTAAGATCTATTGCAACAGCTTTTTAGAGTGTTGCCTAAAAAAAAAGAAACTACAGATTGAAAAAACACATTCTGCTGTTGTAGCATATATTACTGTATGCAGCACAAGTTCCTGTACATTATACATATTCTACATGTGTCAGGATGAGGTGGCAACAATAGTGGATATGACTAAATTGTTCAACATTTCAAACAAGAATGTTGTATTTGCAGTGTGCACGCTTACTGTGCAGCAGTGAATGGGACACACAGTGCCAGCCTATGTCTCATGTTGCTGCTGGCAGAGGTAACACTGCTCCAGGAAAGGGGTAGGGGGGTATATTATTCTAATCACACAGTCTCCTCCTCTCACTCCACCCCAGTGACCCCCTCCCCTCCAACAAGTCCGGGGTATAGAGGGAGCTGTGAGGAGCTGACAGGGACAGGGGGAGAGTGGAAGACTGGAGAAAGTGGTGGTGCAGAGGTGTAAGGACTGACCGAGAGGAGAGGATGCAAAATAAAGAATTATAAAAGTAAAAGTGAGAATAAGTCATCACAGGGGAAGTGAGGAGCAGAGAAGAAGGAGATGGAAGCAGTGTCTGTGTGAGGCAGCTACCCTGTCCTATCACACGCAGTGATACAGCCACTGACACCCAGAGAGGAGCAAGTGTCACAGTGTGATGAGAAAGTGACAGAAGAGAGCAGCTACTGGGCCACCAGAGACTTGCCACCAGTCTCCATCTCTGAGACTAGGACAAAAGCCTGTGTGTTACTGTGCTATGTGCACCTGGAGGTGGCTGCTGTAGGCTGTACTCAGAGACCGTCAGACAGAGGAGACTGCGAGAGTCCCCTCTAATTGTCAGATATCCCTGGAATGTGCGGCGGAGAACAGAGACCCCTATAGAAAGGACAGAGACACGTTACATCGTCACTGGTCCGAGCTGTCACCTCCATCTACCGTCCCTGTACTCCTCAGTGCCCCAAGTTCGGGCTGTGTGGAAGAATGCAAGACCGGCTGCTCAGGAGCTTGCTTCCATGTTCCCTCTCTGCATTGTTATGCGGGATACTCAGCCTAGTAGATGCCAAGGGGACATACTACTCCCCACCTGTCTCTGGAAGGTTTATTCACAACTTGTATACCTCTCATCCTCCTCATCCTCACGCCTATGGCAAACCCATCAGCAAGCACAGGTAAGTCTCCTGCATGTTCAGTCTGCAGGCACATGGACTGACTTGCTGGGAGCTCCCTTACTGTATATGTGATGCTGCTTGTAGGAGCACTTGCAAGGCATTTGGAGCATTATCTTAATTACTCAGGACACAAGTGTGTATCTTATTTGTGTAAGATTGCGGATTTATATCACTGAAGCATGTTATTAGTGTAACAATATGTAACATCATGATACAGACCTGTAATAACTACCCTTTCACTGGGTGTCTTGTTCCTACTAGTTTCTGGCACTCTGCCTGGAATAATGTAGCAAAATTGTATCTCTCTTTGTTGACAGTGCCCAGCACACAGCATGGCCTTCTAATATCTTATTAATGAGGATGCAGTCAGTAACAGTATTCTATAGCTATATTTACCTATGTATCTCTATTTATGTGTAGAGATGTGTGTATATACACACACACACACACACACACACACACACACACACACATATATACACACACACACACACGTGCACACATGTATGCTGATAGTGGGTGTTCAGCTAATGTATTTCTTCTCCTTTCCCCCTTCATGTCCCCTTCTTGCTGTCCTTTCCCCCACCCCTTTCTGCTGCAGGAATTACTGTGTGTATGTTGTTGAGAAGAATGTGACCTGCACACAGCAGGATGGCACAGAACCATATATCAAGGCTGAGTACCTGAAGTGCAGCTGGGGACCCAAATGCCCAGGAACAGTTGTGTAAGTGCAGAAGAGCATACTGTCAATAGTGGCACAAATCTAAAATAATTTTATTTTGGGGGTCAATTCAGAGACATGCAAATCCATTTTTCACATGCTTCATTGCTGAGCACATGGATTTACAGGCATGTAATACACATCTCAGACAAATGGATATAACTGAGAAGTAACAGGGCATTTGTACATTTCCAAATTGAAGGGGGGGGGGGGGGGCTTTGATGATGATGATGATGACTATTTGAGCAAGGAGATCTAAGTGGGTGCTGCTGCATTAGTGCATATAAGCAGCTTGCATGCAGATCTGAATTAGACTCATAGCACCTATTGTTTATTGTACTTCAGAAAATTGCATTATCAATATGTGTCATTTGTGATTGTTTTCTAATGTAGTGGTTGCTGCAGTGTTTGCAAAATACTCTAGAAAAATGTCAGTATGATCTGGTAGGTGTGGGTTACGGCATCATAATGCCATGCTAAATAAATCTACTATGTGTACATATTTCTTCATCATTCAGAAGTTCATTTTGTCACTTGGTTCTTTTTCTAATATTCAATTGTATAGCACTGTGTGTCCTGCTAATAGTTGCTAAGAACTGACAGCAGTCCTGTAAAGCTGGTTCCTGCTGAACTTAAAGATCCACAGACCTTGCAGTGACGGAAAGGGAGTCAGGTTCCAGTCTTATTACCTGTGTCTGTTTCATTTTAGATACAGAACGCTCTTCAGACCCAAGTACAAGGTTGGATACAAGGTAGTGACTGAACTGCAGTGGCGCTGTTGTCCTGGCCTTTCAGGGGATTCCTGCCAAGATGGACCTGCTGTCCAGCCTGGTTACTTTCCACCTCACATGGGACCCAAAGCTTCTCTAGGGCAGAAGCTTTTCCCTCCACTGAAGACTCCACCTCCCCATCCCAAACTGCAAACAGAGACTCTCCCTGACCCTCCTACATCTCAAAAGAAAAGTGGTTATGGTAAGAAAAATTGTTATTCTCATACATATGGTAATGTTTTAAACCAGAACTAGCCAGCTTTTATTAATTATTGCCATTAAACAGCTTATAAGCTTACTAAGCATTTGCCAACAATTATTCACACATTTATTAATTGTTTCCCATGTAAGTAATCTGTACTACATTAAATTCCTTCCACTCAAATATATTTCTCACTATTCATCCCAAGTTGTGGTTCAACCCTTTTTTCTGAAGCTGACACAATAGATTGAAACTAAAATCAAGCGATTATCCAACAACTGCTCATGCGTATCGTGTGCACTGCGCGTGTGTGATGGGATCTAGTGACTAAAAGTGCGCATGATGCGTAATTCAAACCTAATAGGCAAAATTCTCAATATAGGCAAAACCATGTACAGTGCAGGTGGGGCCGATGTAACATGTGCTGAGAGAGTTAGATTTGGGTGGGGTATTTTGTTTCTGTGCAGGGTAATTACTGACTGCTTTATTTTCACATTGCACTTCTGATATCAGTTCCAATACTCCCCACCCAAATCTAACTCTCTCTCTCTCTCTCTGCACAAATTACATTTGCCTCACCTGCATTGCAAATGGTTTTGCCCATTTAGAGAACAGATTTTCCTGCGATCAGGTCTGAATTAGGCCCATGGATCACAAACACTTTGTAGTTTTAATTTGAGTGACAGGAAGCCGGCGGTTGGAAACCTGTCATTTTATGGGTGTATTTGATAAAAGGGGTGCCCAGGAGTTTTTGAGGAGAGTCTCTGTCATCATTGCTGACAACTTACAGCCTGTCTCAGTCACAGTTTAGCGATAGCCTCAGACCGACTCAGATTTGTACAGGCAGCAATATCTATTCGATGTTTTGGGTATTGCTAATTTATTTGCGCATGGATATCGCTTACCAATCCATTCACAATTTTGCACCGGACATTTTTTCTTTCAGACTGAATGGCAGCTTTCTCCTCACAGTCCACTGCAAATTTGCTGATTAGTATCCATGCTTAATTAGGTCTAATATACAGTGCCTCTGGTGATTGATCAGATGTATGCAGGAGCTTGCACGTTTGCCACTGTTCAGCCATGATTACCCCAGAGCACTGTTTGTCATTAGTATACTGTAGGACAGTGATGGCTAACATTGACACTCCAGCTGTTGTTAAACTACACATCCCAGCATGCCCTGCATCAGTTTTTTAGCATGGCCAAATAGTAAAACTGGTGCAGGGCATGCTGGGATGTGTAGTTCAACAACAGCTGGAGTGTCAAGGCTGGCCATCACTGCTGTAGGAGATGTATTTGCATCTTTGCACACTCTCAAGGTAGAACATGGCATAGATAAGACTATGTTTATATAGTGGTATCTTATAAGATCACTGCCGCTCACATTTGTCATAACTGCCATGAAACTGTACAAAGCTGTACAGTCTCATGGTGGTTATGAAGCATGTAATACAGATTTCGGCATAGGAATCCAGATAATATTTATAAAATACATTTCAATAGACAGTAGCTTTTCACAGCTCCCCTTGTTATTTTGATTCACAAATGACAAGTGCTGAAGGCAGTCTGTAGATTTGTCAGGCCAGTGTCACAAATACCCGTTTCACACAGCGCAAATAACCCAGGTCCACCCGGGTCACTGTGCCCTGTGAAAGGGCCTTTTAAAAAATCCTGGGTTTAGCAACCCGGCATTCCGAACCGGGTTAAAAGAAGGGTTTTACCTGGGTCGGACCCAGGTTGATGGGCAGTGTGAATGGGTAACCCAGGTCAAGCGACCCGGGTCCTGTTCACACTATAGGGAGGAGGCAGCATTAGCTCCAGCGCTGCCCCCCCCCCACTCCGGGCCACCCCCCCACCGTTGACGTCAATGACCTCACATAATGCTCAAATAAACCAAGGGACTGAATTAAACAGAGTAAGGTTTTCAGTACCGCCCTCCAGTGGCCGGCGCCTTAGGCAAATGCCTAGACCTGCCTATTGGTGGCACCGGCCCTGGGCCTACTATGCTAATAAAACATTTTGGTTTAACCACAAAGTGAGAATTTATTTTTTTATTACACTTACCAATAAAAACATACAATATTTATTCAAAGAAGCATTTCACACATATTTCCATTGTTGTTATCATAACATATGGCATTTGTGATTCTATCTCACATACGTTGTATATTTTTTCAATTGTTGGCTCATTCATGTCTTTTATGTCTTATTACTTCAGTATATTTTGTACTGTACATGTTTTCATTTTTAGCCAATTTGTCTATAAAAAATATTCTAACAGATCTGGATGTATACAATTGTTGTAGATACATTATTGTCCCATCAGCACACTTTGCAACCATGATAAGCACATGAGCTGGCAACTTCATTGTGTGTGGGTGTGTGTGGGGGGCATGTCTGTTTCCATTGCACAAGCTGGGAATGCACTTTTTGCACTTCAGCAGAAAAAAGCATTGCCATTAAAGTCTGATCAACCTAGTAAAAAGTACAAAACAAAACTAGTATCTGGTTGATAGTTGTACAGTAAAAGATAGACCATCAATAGTGCGACTACAAATGGTTTGATATTCAAAAGGACAACAGGGTCAAAAGGTCGACAGATTCAAAAGGCCAATATGACAAAGGCTGACACACATATTATCAACACAATTTAACATCCACGTAGACTACTATTGGTTATAGTAACCTGTGCAAAGTGCAATGAAGCGTGGCGAGAATTCACGTTTTCAATAAATTGGCTCATATATATTTTTTCACGTCGACTTATTGACCCTGTCAACCTTCCTCCTTTCTTTACAAGCACTGGTTTTGCCTATTACACTGACCATATATAAATTTTAATTGGCTATGAACCATCAACCCAGGGCACCCCTGCAAATGCTTTGTGGTACTCCAGGGTGCTATGGCACACAGTTTGGGAAGCACTGGTGTACTCACTAAAATTAATCAGCTGCAATTTGCAGTTGAAAAAATTTGACTGGCATTACTGTGATGTTGCCCGGGATGGCTGGTAAACAGGGAATTAACTAATAGTATAGGCAGGGCTATTTTTGTGCAGGCTCCAGCAGGAACTGTGGCCCTTATTCTAGTTCACTCTTTCTGACAAAATATTCCTCAGATGGACACAACCATGTGCACTGCAGGTGAGGCAGGTGTTACTTGTGCAGAGATAATTAGATTTGGGTGGGGTTTTACACCTGCCACACCTGCAGTGCACATGGTTTTGTCCATCTAAGAAATATTTTGTCAGAAAGAGTGAACTAGAATAAGGGCCACAGTTCCTGCTGGAGCCTGCACAAAAATAGCCCTGAGTATAGGCATGCTAAGAATACTCTGTATGGTCAGGTACCAAATACACTTATATATTTACTGCTTTATTGGCTACAGTGCTACCATGTTTGCTTTTTCTACAGGCAGAAAACTGTCACCCATGTTTGGTGAACGTTTAGATCGCGTGGAAGAAGAAGTCAGACGCCTATCTCAGTCTTATGACAGCTTGCAGGGTGTAGTAAGCGGCCTGGGAGACTCTCTGCGCCTTACAATCCAGGAGGACACCAGCAAGATGATTGGTTCATTAGTGAGTGGTCCTGGTTCATCTTCACAGTCCTCTGTGGGATTTGGCGTTATTCCAGATACTTTGGCTGAGGCACCACATGTTACCGGGGACTTGACTGGGAAAGTGGCTGAGGTGAGTGAGATCCTGAGATCAAAAACAGAGCTTTTGGAGGAGGTGAATGGGATGGTGATGGGCCATGAAGCACAGCTCCAACACTTATTAGAGGCTGCAAGACCTTCTCCACTTACCTCCACTGAAATCCTAGAGCAGTATTTAGAGGGAAAGCTTGCAGAGTCTCAGGCCAAACTACTTGATGGAATAGAGGCTCGACTACAGAAAATCCAGGGGAATTGTGATGTCAAAGTTCAGGCAGTGCAGAAGCAATGCCAAGATGTTGAGCAGGCAGCAAGTCAAAGAATTCAGCAGGAAATGGATGGGCGTGAAGTCACAATGCAGAGGGAAATGTCCATGTTAGGTGCCAAGGTGCAGGGACTAAGTGCACCAGAAGGCTGCTGTGGGCGTTTGGAAGACCTCAGCAGACGTGTAGAGGAACTGGAACGTAGTATGCGTCAGCTAACTGAGGAGCACCACACCCTTAGCCAAAGGGTGGATGTAGAACTGACCCGGCTTGTTTTGGAACCTCAGTTTGGAGTGAGAATAGATGAAGTGGAGGGCAGACTAAACCTCACTGAGGAAGGTGTTAGGAGATGTTGCCAGGATGGAGGAGAAACAGGACACTTGTTATCTGAGCTGGATGGGGTAAGAGCCTCTGTAGATGACAAGGTTAGAGTCTTGGAAGAGAGGCTGTTAACAGCTGTTGGTGAGCTCACCAATGCCTCGGCTCCCCTGGCTTTGGATGGATCGGTGATGCCACTGTTGGATGCACATTTGTCTGTTATACGAAGGGAGGGCCTTGAGAACTTGGAAGGAATGCAGAGCCGACTTACTGCTGTAGAGGAGTTGTGTGCTGCTGGATGTTCTGCACCTGGTGGAGAATCTCTAATAGAGTTTCACACTGAGCTCTCAAAGTGTCATACGCAGAACCAGAATGTTCAAAAACAACTAGGACACCTTAATAATACCATTTTGGGAATAAAGAAACAAATTGAAAGACAAAGGGAGGAAGCACTGGAAGGTGAGATTACTCTACTTCAAGTTAACCTGAGGAGTGTTGGACGTTCCATTCATGGTTTGGAGGAGACTGTAAGTAGATTTGCTGATACAGTGGTCCAAGTCAACTCGACTGTAGAGGAGCGTGGGAGTCGGATAACTGAGGAATTGGTCTCTGTGCAAGGCCAGGTGGATGGACAGCGCTCTGAAATACGCTCCAGCCGCGCACAGCTACTAGGCTTGCGTGGGGACATGGAAAGGATGAAAGCACGTCTCTCAGGACAAATGGGAAGTTGCCAAACTTTGTCTCGTGAACTTCAAAGAGAGATGACTGGGTTTGAGCATAGGGTAGCACAGATGGAAGGGGCTTGTGGGGCTCAGGAAACAGGTTTAATTGGCTACCTGGAGCAAGTCAACAGTACACTAGCTTCCCATGAGCATGGTCTGGAAAGTCTTAGACATGAGCTAAGTAGAATCAACCAACAGGCACCAAGCTTGGCATTACCACCCACCACGCAAGACACTCCTGGAGGAAAATAATTAGCGATTGGAAGTATGAAAGAACAATGGGTATCCATAATTATAAAAACTGGAAAGCAAAACGCCCAAGTGGAAATACAAGAGTGGACCTAATAAAAAAAAACTTTAGTCCTTTGATTTGGGGCAGCTAAGTCAGTTTGGGAGGATACATTTGCAATGTCACTTTGTCAGTATGAGATAATGTGACAATCCTGGGATAAATATGGTGCTAGGGCATTATTAATATAAAAAAGACTGGATTTCCCTTATGTGATATCTCTCTTCTTGTTACTTGTGATGTGTGGTTGGCATCGGTCTTATCTCCGTGCCTATCTGAACCTAGCCTTACTCATTACGCACTATTTGTCCTGTTGTTACTCCCCAGTTTATGTGATCTTGTGACTAGTGAGAGGACCTGTGTGCAATGCAAACAAGCAACATAATGCTATATTTGAAATTGAAATCATTAGCAGTATAGGGTTAATTACTTGCAATGTCAAAATGTTCAATTTAATCATCCTTATATCTATAGATATATGTGACTAGCAAGACTTGTACTGGCGTTTCAGATTCAGTATACTTCACTAATAAATTTTACCAAAGTAACACCACCTGTGACAAAGAAAAAATAATGTAATAATAAAAAATACACAATAAACAAAACAGTTCCCATATTTGATCAGATTGATCTACACTTATATGATACAGTCAGATTACACAACATATAAACTGATCACACGTCATAGTCATCATACCGTGTGTGACATACTGATTGACTCGCTGCATTGTTCCATTGTACACACACTCCTCCTACTGGATGTTTTAAGAACTACGTGTGCCTATTAACTCTTTCTTTCCAGAAACTGTTTATTCTTTTTCCCATGGAAAGACCACTAAATTTAAAGTTAACTACTTTATATAGTGAATCTATCTATAACATTGTAAAAATATACAGTGGAGTATGTTTTTCCAGGCAATGCATAGGTCAACAAAATGGACAAATGCTTTCTAGTATGTGAAATACCAAAATGTTCTAGATGTCATTTATACTAATTCGGGATATATAGTATAATTGTGTTTAAACCTTATACAACTTTCGCTAATACTGAGCATTTTACTTCATTTCTATTGCAAATAAAATGAATGTAAACAGGGATGACAGTATAAATATTTGTGTCTACCCACTACCACTTTTACTAGAAGATGTGCAATGGTTGTTTGTTTTTTTCAGAGATAAATGCTTTGTGGAACTCTGGGTATTAACTGGTAGCAATCTTCTCCATAAATGAGTAGAGTCTCTTCATTCCAATATACACTGAATATTGTATTCACCTGTTTCAAAGGCCAATATACTGTTTTGGACAGTTGTACATGATAAAATAAAGATCAAGTCTTAATTTCTTGGCTAAATCTACCTTTTCATTGTACAACTGATGTATTGTTGTTGGATGAAGTTGTTAAATCTTTAAATTTAAGTCTCTCCCTTTTAAGCTCTATACACACTAGAGGATATTGTAAAAGAAATCGCTCAGAAAGGGGCTTCTGAATGATATATTTCAAAATATTGTCTAGTGTGTACACTCAGTATCGATAAAGATGCACGCTCTTGCACATCATTAACGCCCCCGCCCTTCTGCTGAACATGCAGGTCAATTGGCTATATAGCCAAACGACCTGCAAGTTCAATTGTTCCTGGAGACGTCACTGAACGATATTGTTTACCAATATCATTCAGGGTGTACTCAATATCAGCTACCCATGGCCGATACTGTTAACTATATCAGCTGTGGCCAGGGTCGCCTAGTGTTAATGGGGCTTTACTTTGTACCAATATCAGTGTTTATGTCTTTCAATTCCTTTTAAACAGCGAGGATCGTTTGTTTTCTGCGATCCCCGCCGTTTAACCCCCTCGCGGGCCTAATAGTGACATTTTCACTTTGTCAACATGCTGTCCGTGTTGACATTTTCCTTGTCTCATTATTTATGATGTTGACATTTTAACCATATCAACATGATAATTTGTGACATTTAGTGAATGTCGGCTTGCTATAGGACTGTTAATCATCAGCATGTAGTATTGGAGTATCGAGCAGTTATCCGGACCTTTTCCATTTACCATTACTGGAATGCAGGCGCGATAATAATGTACTTTCTAGTATTATGATAGTTTTTTTTTTTCATTATAGATAGTTATACCGGTATAGTAAACACTCACAATGAACCAAGATAGATATTATATCCAGCCTAAGCCAGGCTTAAACAACAGCACCGCCAGGTCCGCTACACATACTAGTGAGGTTAATAGTAGGACTCCCCAGAAAGCACTAGTAGATAACAAAAGCACATAGATTACTTGCAAACCTTGTATTATTTAGCATAAGTACCACTTGCAGAACAACTGATGTATCACAGTGGGGATTAAGTGCTAAAATCACTCACTTGACCTATGTGATTTTATTATCTACTTGCCTAGATTGTGTTTCAGTGTCAATTACAAGGTTAATTCACTGGGAACATAATGGGGACATTAGTGAAAAGGTTATGGTAAAGAGGGGCATAGATGAAGTGGAGAAAAAGTGGAGATAATATGACAGGAGATAACGCACCAACCAATCAACGCCCAACTGTAATTTTTCAAACGCAGTTGATTGGCTGGTGCGTTATCTCCTTTATTTTTATCTCCACCGTTTCTCTTTGCCAGGCTTAAAACATCTGCACCAGAATATATACAATGTCTAAGTTGATAGTCACTAGGTCCACCACTAATGGTCAAAAGTGACTAGGCTGACACCTAAGAATGGTCGACAGACCTAAGGTTGACATTGACAGGTTGGCACAAGCTTTAGGCCGACATGGTCAATAGTAGTAAACCTAGACATTGTCGACCCAGGGACCAGCTACTTATTGAAAACTGTTTCCCTTTACAATATGTTTCTGGTGTTTCCCATAGCCACCTGGTCATGTACATTTGGCTCAGCCGGTGATAAATGCAACACAGGAAAACCTCAGGTCCACACAGCTTAACCCTGTTAAATTTTATTCCGAAAAACCATTTAGTGTATGAAAGAAAAATAATTAAATATGAACAATGAAAAATTAACATGGACACTTAATAAAACAATTAGGGAAAAATTTGGCCTAAAAAAAACCCGGTATACTATATATTTGGTAAAAATAAAAAAGTGAAAACTTGCAATAATAATCGAATGCCAAACTAGCCTTTTGCTCTGCTGAAAATAGCAAATTGAATCGTGCGAATGTACCAAATGTACCAACGTTCCTGTTAAATGCAATTTATTTCTTCTTCTCTGTTTGCTTCTACCAGAAATTGGTTTGTTTTCTCCCTATCAAATATATCATAAACCTTTTGTTACTGCATCATGTTTTCTAAAATTCAGGCTTATCTTGTAAGTTAAAGTCCTAAACCCCCATGTTTTGTATCATTTTATTTCAATAAATACACAGCAGTTAATGCAAATACTTGTAGAAAATATATTGAAAAAAAAAGTATATATGATCATAGCTGAGAATGACCCCACCTGGCTATCACCATCTTTAACTAGCATAAGCCATTGTAGTCTATGGGGTACATTTTCGGTAATGGGTTTTGGAGAGGGATTGGGCTGTTTGCACAGTGATTACCACGGCTCAGCTGGGCCCAAATAAAGAAGTACAATACTTGTGTAAGCGATCCACTTACATTTGAAAACTTCATGGAGGCTGGCCACAATTGTTCATAAATATATTTTCCCATTCCTGTAATCATGGCACCTCATACATGCAAGCGGTGCTAGTAGCCATGCTGTTTGCTCAACCAATATCCCATGAGCATGCAGTCTTATCATAATAACAACTTTGTTTTGGTGACTTTGTTTTGTTTTAAATTAAACTGAAGTCTTTTAAATTCTCATGGAATAGAGCAGGCTTTCCCATCCACGGTCCTCAAGGCACACCAACAGTGCAGGTTTTAGTGATATCCAGGCTTCAGCACAGATGGTTTAATCAGAATCACTCAGGTACTAATAAAGTCACCTGTGCTCAAGCCTGGAGATCACTAAAACCTGCACTGTTGGTGTGCCTTGAGGACCGAGGTTGGGAATTCCTGGAATAGAGACTTGTCATCAATGATATTTGTTTTTGTCAAACAACTGTTGTTTGTACCCAAGAGTCACCGAGCAGTACACATGATGGCATGCCTAGCCCCGTGTTATTTTATTCCGCAGACTCCTACAGGGCCATGCTTACTGGCACCCTCAAGGGCTGCTGACAGGACATTTTGGCTCTGGCATTCCCTGGTTGTCAGCAGCTCATAACATCCGTAATATAAACATTTCCTCTATAGTTGCATTCCAAGTAGCTGCCTCCACAAACAGTTCATAACCTCAAAGAAGGCAAATAGCTACAACATGCAAAACACGGCCTGTGTGTATCTGATCGTTTGTGGGTCTTTTATTAAGATGTATAATATTATTTTTACGTACAATCTAAAGAAAACAGGAAAATAAGAGACATTTGAGGCTTTTTTGTATTTTGATTGTTATTGATTCTGATTATTATAAGGTTTTATTATTATTATTGTTGTTGTTATTATTATTGTTATAAGGTTTTATGAATTTCAATTAAAATATTTTGTTGGATTCGAGTGAGGAGAAAGTAATTTTATTTGTTATGTAATAAAGGTCTCTGACGTGTACTAGTCTTGTGTCCATGTTTGCTATGTATGGCTTGCTGAGGGGTGAGATATATGCCCATGTTGATAAGTGGTGCAGTGTATGAGCTGTTACAGTACGTCTGTGGATTGAGTAGCATGAAGTGGTACACGGTGTCTTGAATTTCTAATGTCTTTATTTAGCTGCTGGATAGACATACAGTTTACATGAGAAAGTGGTATAAAGTCTTTAGGAAATGAGTGCAAGTTCTTCTTCACCAAGGTTGGTCAGCGGATCCCTCCAAAAGGAGAAGCCACTAAACTCCTGAGAGATCAGAGCTGAGACCGAGTGAGATGATGGAGGAGGGAACATAAAATTCACCAAGTCACTCAGAGCGGAGTATCTGCAGTGAGAGGAAAATATGATAAATTAGGCATTAGGAAAGGAATAGTATATAGGTAACTATAGTATATAGGCATAGGCGTGCGCAGCACATTTTATGGTACTCTTTACCTAGAACGGCGCCCATCGCGGGCATCGCATGTACATCGCATGCCATTATAATGGCATGCGATGCGACCGATGCGATGCCCGCGATTTCACATAGAAATGCATGTTAAAATGTAAATCGCGTCGGTCGCATCGCATGCGACTAAAAATCGCATGCGATGCGACCGACGCGATTACCGCGATTTTAGATAGGGAACAATGTTAAATGGCCCAATTGACCCGATTTTACATAGGGAACAATGTTAAATGGCCCACAGAGCCCAAATAGCCACCCTCAAGTGTGAAATGGCCCCCCAATTGTTAACGCCACCCCACGATCAACGTCAATCCGAAGCGTGGCAAGCGCAGCGAGCCCGCGAGGGGTGGCGGTACGTGTCCTCTGACCTTTTCATACCCCCCACTATCCACGTCACACTTGAGGGTGGCTATTTGGGCTCTGTGGGCCATTTAACATTGTTCCCTATGTGAAATTGCGGTAATCGCGTCGGTCGCATCGCATGCGATTTTTTGGTCGCATGCGATGCGACCGACGTGATTTTTTACCTTGCGATGCCCAAGATCCAAATCTTGGGAGCCGTTCTAGGTAAAGAGTACCCATTTTATTAGGGGGTGCACCACTGTAGGGGCGTGCCTACTAGGCCCGTAATGCCCATTACACATTTTCAGACAAGGGAGTCAGCAAGCTGCTGCAGCTACAGCATGACTGTCGCTCCCTCCACCCTCGTGCCCGGCATTGGCAAGTGTATATGCACTTGCCGATGCTGTCCCCCCGCCACTAATATTGGCATTAGCAAATGTAAATGCTGCTTTACAGTACCAACCAATGAAGCCTTTAATGATTCAAGCAGTAAGTTTGTTACAACACATTCTCCCCATGGCCCTATCTCCCCCAACAGGTTGCAGCAGCTCCTGCCCACCACCATTTATTTATCACATTTGTTTAATCTACTATTACTATATTTTTTCTCTCACCAATAAAGCATATTCCTAGGAGGAACACTGGCTGCGGCCAGCCTACTCAGTGTGGCAATTCAGTTGCTAACGGTGAGGTAAGGTGAGTGAGTGACTGAGCTGACCTGTTGAAACTGATGATCAGGCTGAGCAGGCAGACGGGGCAGGCGGGTGGGAGTGCCGTGCGCAGTGACATCTATGGAGGCGGGGCTGACCTGGGCAATGGAGCAGCACTGCACAGTGACATCTATGGCGGCGAGGTGCCGTGCGCAGTGACATCTATGGAGGCGGGGCTGACCTGGGCAATGGAGCAGCGCTGCAGGTCTGCCACACTCCACCTGGCTGCTGCGGCTCTGCTTTTCCTTTGTGTGTGGGCTGGAGGGCAGTGGCAGCAGGCAAATAATACAGCCCTGACCGCCGCTGCCGGGAACAGGGTGCTGCTGCAGGATTTTACACTAGATTAATACATTTTGCGCACAATCGTGAGGGTCATTAGGAGGTGCCTGTGCACCCCCGGCACCCCCGTGCGCACGCCTATGTATATAGGTAAATAAAGTGAGCCACATGTCTAAAGGTGTCATACACTAGTGCCATTCATTCACTTTTCATCCATTCAGTCAGATTGGTCTGATAAATTGGTGGGATCGTATACGATGCATGGTATGTAAAAGAGCAGCTGTCAGGCGGTTTAAGGGTGGATCGTATGCGACTTCTCCCTTCGGAGAATTTGCATAGTGTATGGGCACCTTAAGGCTTTATATTGTGTTAACTGATCCTGTATATTTTGTGCCATAAAATCACTATTGTGATGATGACTTTATATAGTGTAGCTGCGTGCCTTTGTGAGAATACATACACAGCAAGGTCCCCAACATTTAACAGGAGCACACACGGCACTGCAGCATATCCAACAGGAATAACTTTATTCGCCTTGACGGGCCGTTTCGGGGATAAAACCCCGTTCTAAAGAGGATAATGTTGCTTTGTATATATATATCTATCTATATATATATATATATCTATATATATCTATATATATATATATATATATTTATATAGATATATATATATATATATCTATATATATATATAGATAGATATAGATATATAGATATTGTGATCGTGGCACACATTTGGACTCATAAAAAGAAGCTGGGTACACGGAGGTATGGCACCGTACCTCCGTGTACCCAGCTTCTTTTTATGAGTCCGAGTGTGTGCCACGATCACAATATCTGCATATCCGCTTTGCGTGCAGCACCCCGGCATCTGTATATTGACTTGAATTTGGAGTGCCTTCATTCTACACCGTATATATATATATATATATATATATATATATATCCCATATAGTTCATATTGAACAAATTAGACGGCACTCCATGGATTTGAGTAATAATTGTAATGAATCAATGAAACATACGTTACATAAAGAGCCAGGTATCAACGATTCATGGCCACCACAGAGGTTTTGTCAATATATAGGCTGCCAGTAAAAAAAAATGCAGGTGCTTATATATATATATATATATATATATATATATATATATATATATATAGATAGAGAGAGAGAGAGAGAGAGAGAGAGAAAACATATATACAGGGCCGCACTGGCCATCTAGCATTTCCGGTAAATGCCAGAATGGCTGATGACCTGAGGGGCAGTTCAACATGACAGCTCTGCTCTGCCACATGTAAGATAGAAAGCCAAAGGGTGACCAACCAGCTCTGCCTCCTAGTGCACTACTCAGCCACCCAACATACAGAGTTGTGACCACATAAGTCTACATAAGTCTCTTGCCTTGGAATATGCACATCAACAGATAAAACATACATAAAAAATAGATGAGGATAAAATAGGATACTTTTATGGCTGTGGCATTATACAGCCTCCTCCTTCCTCCATATTGTCACAACATACACTCACGAGGATTTAAAGCTTGAGTTCAGGTCCTGCGTCAGTTCTCCCCTTGGGTTCACAGTGAAGATCCGTGACTCTGGAACCCCCACTTCCTTGTAGGCTAGGACATCCTGCGATGAGTGGGTAATTGGCACAAGTACAAAAGAGAGGGAATGAGGGTGTGGTGATTGGAGACAAACAAGGAAATGGCAAGAGGGAAACGGGAGAGAGCATTACTTATGTTTAAGAATATGTTCCCACACGTACATTTACACAGTCCAAGCCCTGCTCTCTCATCATATAGTATTTCCCCTTACTGAGTCACAGTTCTCCATCCTGGACTAATGTATCCTACCCTGCTCATCTTTCACTATTAAACATACAGATAGGTTCAGAATGGCCTTACAAGATACAGTAGGCCTTAAGGAAGTACTTATGTATTTACCCAAATGTCTTAAAATAATAACTAAGCACATTAATATAGTATATTACTTAGTATATATAATGTTAAATGTCTATTCTGTATGCATCTTTGATGGCTCTCTATAACACACACTGTACTTATAATATATATTTAATGTTTCATTATCTTTGTTTTATAGTGTATATAGCTTCCCAACTATTGGTTACGATAATTCATAGACACCTAGAATTTCACAGTAGATTAGAACCACTTGGCCCATCTAGTCTGCCCAAAACACATGTACAGTACATGTACACACACACACTAGGGTTAACTTTATGTCAGGAGCCAGTTACCCTATTGTGGGAGGACAGCGGAGTACCCAGAGGAAACTCATGAACATACTACCTCCACACAGCTAGTAGGGAATTGAACCCATGACCTCAGTGCTGTGAGGCAGTAATGCTAACCACTACACCAGTCATACTGCCTAAAATGTGAAATTCATGGCAGATGGATTTCAGATAGTTCAATAACATCTGAGAAGTCATCTTTACTCAATCAAAGCAAGTCACTGTTGATTTTATCCTCAATGCATCAATGTGTCCCCTTACATTGGGTCTGTTGCCAAAAGCAGCATAAAAAGGATGGGGGTCTGTAAAGAGCTGGCGGATGTCGGAGAGACAAGCAATCTTAAAGTGCTCTGGTGTCTTCTCTATAACCTCCCTGCAAAAAAGATTTACTGGTTAGTAATTCAAGGCCTGCTGAAGTTGTTGCAAATTATGAGATGTAATCAAAAGGCCGACAATAACAATGTCGACATTTATAAACGTTGACAGTTATGATATTGACATTCATAATGGTGACAGGTGAAATGTCCACGGTTAGGTATTAGGGTTAGGTACAACAGAGAAATACTGAAAAGCTGGAAGATCGGCATAAATAATGCCAACATTATGAATCAACATATCATGCCCAACCCCAAGGTGATAACTACAGCTCCTTTACTAATGAAGGAATTACAATATCTGTTTTAGTACATTAACTTGTGGAAGTGTTCAACTGAAACACAGAAGCATCCAGGGATGAAGAAAATACATTCACACTCCTGTTACTCACCTGTGAAGGGCTGCAAAGAGACTGCTTGGAGACAGGAGGAGTGGTCCTGGAGGAAGAGTGCAGCCACCTTCTCGCACCCCTTTGAGGTAGGTCTTAGTAATTTCAGCCAGACCCACAGACCGTGCAGAGCAGTACAGGAATTTATAATCATTGCTGTGGATACAAAGTAAAATAGAGACAGAAGTGGAACACAAGCAACAATATCTTTAGAATTTTCTTGTTACATAACAGTATAATACTAGACAGCTAGGAAACAGATGACAAAGACGTAAAATAAATGCAGCCATTCGCATGGATTAAGAGACGCTGATAAACCTGTGTTTCCAACCTCTGTCCCCCAGGCATAATTACAGTCCAGGTTTTAAATATATCCAGGTTTTAAGTATATCTATGCAGCCATAAATACATGTGGTTAAATCAAATCGACTGAGGAACTAATTAAATCACTGTGCTATCTTTAAAACCTGGATTGTTAGTGTAGCTTGAGGATCGAGGTTGTGACGTACTGTGATAAAGGATAGGGAGAAAGCAAATGGTTCAGGCCAGCAACATGAACAGGAGGTAGAGACTGCTCTATGGATATGATACTGACATGTAGATGGCGTTATAGAGCTGCACAATTCCTGGCTGAGTCCAGTCTTTTCCAAGCTGTGGCAAAATGTGACCAAGGGCGTCAGACCTGAAGAGAGAGATGAATGATGGCTGAGATGATATATGCCACACCAGGGGTACAACAACAGGGCCCCCGAGACTTGGAAGGTACACCTCACTCTAATGTCCTTATATCTACTGTCATGCAGTGACAACGCAGTGAGACTGAGAGAAACGTTAACAAGGTAAATCAGGCACCGGGGTGGGGAGTGTTGTCAAGCTGCTACTCAAGGGAAGGTCAGTTCCCAATATAACAAGGAAGAAAGTAGAAGGTTGGGAGTAGCGCTAAACAACGATATATGATGTTGGATCAATAAATACCTCTATAGCGAAGTTCATTAAGACAATAACATATAAAATAACTAAGTAAATTAAAATCAATGTCACCCACAATAAAAAGGTATTCACGGCATCCTGGAGAGTCTTTTCCTAGAGATACCCCAATAAAATGTCAGGTAAGTATGGATGGGTAGTTACCGTCCCTGCACAGCTGTGCAAGAAATGGAGGTCCACTGAAAGGTCCATGTGGTAGGCCCAAGGTAGAATCTACCTTTGATAAAGCTATCAGGTGTAGCAAAAGGCGTCAGCATTGCTGCACCCACCCTATTTCGAGAATACCTGGATTGTAGTCTGGACCAACCCCACAAGAAGTCCTTTGGTGTCCCTTTTCGAATTCAGGGGACACATGAACATTGCTCTACATCGCTCCACGAGCCATTACTCCTTGCTTGGAGTATAAGGGCCAGTGCAATACCACTCACACACAATCTCCAGTGGATTGTCGGTGATTACTACCTACCTTGGGCCTACCACATGGACCTTTGAGTAGACCTCCATTTCTTACACAACTGTACAGGAACGGTAACTACCCATTCATACCTACCTTACATTCTATTGGATGTTATTGTCTTAATAAACTTTGTTATAGATCATCCAATGTTCATTTAAAAATCTTTTAACATTTTACTATTATCATACAGCGCTGCTTACTTTTATTCTTTCCACTATTTACTGAATATACAGGATTAACTACCCTGTTCTTTATAAGCAGCTGCTAGAAATGTAAGATCAAAATTCATAAACAGATCAAATGAAAAGGACACAATAAGGATACATAGAATAATCTGAGCTGTGCCGCTTGATCCTATAGTGCTCAAGTTTCTCTTGTGCATTGTCATTATGATTTAAAAAGAGTAAACACAGTTGTTTGACAATAAATGGCTTCAACCAACCATAAACTTATGAGCACAACTGTATATACTGTAGGTGCCCCTGTTGAGGTAGTTAAATATCCACTTTGTAATCATCTTATTAATTTGTATCTTACATTTAGGAAATTAGATATATTTAAGCTAATTGATCTCATATAATATATAATTGTTTAGCACTACTTCCACCCTTCTTCATTCTACAATGCAGTGAGAATCTTACCTAATCAAAAACCTTATTTATTTATTCTTTACTTATTAACAGTTTCTTATATAGCACACACATTCTACAGCAGATTACCATTATCAGTAAGAAGGGAGATAAAGTACCAGGCAATTGTCTCCTAACATGTTAAGGTGCATACACACTGTACAATTTTTTGGACCAACTTTTTTGACCAATTTCGTCCATATCGGCCATTCTGAACAAAATTGGTCAAAATATCTTTCAGTGCGTTTGCGTTGAAAGACGAATGATGATGCGCATACCCGCCAGTTGTTCATCAAGATTGTTCGTCAACTGTGCATGCAGCTCAATTTGGATATCTTTGAAAAAGAGCCTATAAACTGTAGCTAGATCTTTCGTCTTTCGTCTGTCGTCAATATCTTTCATCAACATCTTTCGTCCAGGACACTGGGTTCAAGGGAAATGTCTTTCAAGGAAATTGGTCAAAAAAATTGTGCAGTGTGTATGCACCTTTACAGTTTGCATTTGAAAAACAAGTTAGGAGCTGATTGGTTGGTACCTCATCTCTCTCCACTTTATCCATCTCTGAATCATGCCCTATGTTTTCAGGTGACAAAAGGAAAGATTGTTGCTTTGATCATTGTAATGAAAGTTTATATCTTCTTGTTAACATCAGTAAAAGGCATGGATGTCTTGTCCCTGACCTGGTCACTGTTCCATCGATGTCGCTCACAATGACACGGTCTGTGCTATCCCATAGGTATATCTCTGCTCGGGTCCGACACGTGCCTTGAAATTTTGTACAGATGCTGAACACAACCTCATTAGCTCCACTGTGTAAGTTTAAGCTTCTCTGTTGGGAAACAAAAACTAAGAATGCATTGCAATAGGCAGCCATGTCACCCAATGTAGCAGTCAGCAACTTGCAAATTCCCAGCTTCCACAAGTAATAAAGGCAAGATTTCCAGCTATGACTGGTCAAGCTTAGCATTGTTGTTCACTTTCAGAACCGGAGTGCTTAAACCCTATTCTGCAATATATTATCAACCTATATTTATGGCTTATAACACAGAAGTTATCATTTTGGGAGCAAATGTAATTTAGTTTATTAAATATCCAATTGTGACCAACTATATATGGAATCTATGGCAAGTTATCTTGTGCGGAGTGCCCAATTCCCCTCAAAAACTGACTATGTGACTCACGTGGCAGGGACAGCATAGTTTCACATTAAAATAATGTGGAACAATAGAATCAGGACTTAGAGCAGCAGTAGCAGCAGGGCTGATCAGGTCCAGTCCAGGTTTTCCTAAAAGATCTGCTGGAATCATGGTTTGTCTAATTAATATAACTGTTAAAAGTCCATTCACAGCAGAAGGTCAGGTCCAATGCCAGTTAGTGGCTGGGCAATAGGCTTGGGGGTGTGAGGAGACTATGCAAGGGACCCTGTAGTGTTGTACCTGTACAGGGCCGGCTTTACCATTAGGCAGCCGCCTATGGAGTCGGGATCTGGGGGGGGGGCGCCACCAAGTCTGCCTATCAAAAAATAAGGGATCCTTGTTGTACTTAATGGAGGTGGCAGTTGTGGAAATCTAAGATCTCTCCTCCATACTTTCCTTAGAGGCATAATTCCCTACTTTGCTGCCCCCTCCTCCTTGTATTGTGGGTGGCAAAGGGGCCCTTCAGGGAAAGCAGGGGACTTGCCCACCTTCAATAGGGGCTTGGCAGACCACCCAATTTTTGTAAGCCTCCCTGCAATTCTGGAATTTTAGGCAAGTATGCCTTAAGGGTTTTAAAAGTGGGTATTGGTGGCAGTATTGGGCACAGTAGGTTGAAGCTTTGCCCAGGGGGCTGAGAATCCTTACACCGGCCCTGCAACTAAGGGGATGGAAAGGTGGGGTGGGGGGCAGCAGGCAGAAGTTTTGCCATGTGTGCCGAGAAACCTTGCACCGGCCCTGTACCTGTACGTTGACTGCTGAAAACCTGCAATGCTGTAACCTGTGAACTGCCATGCCTGTAATCTGTCCACCTGCTACAAACAAAATAAATAACTTCTATTTCATCCAGTGTATGTGATTTCTGTCACATTTCAATATTAATTGTTTATGAACAGACTGCAAAATGTATCACAAACCCATTGGCTATAATTCATAACTGAAAAATTGCCTATCAGTATACATGGCTGAATAGAAAAAGTAAGCATCAATATGTAGCGTTATTACTGCCAGGGATGGGCTATAACAATACATTGACAGATGACACAATAGCAATGTGTTACATAGGCAATAATACAGATTTCCCTTACTATTTGCTCAGATGTCAGTCGGAGAGATTTCCAGTATGGGGGAGGCTGTATTGGCACGTCTGAAGGTGTTTTGTCATTTTCTATCTTCTCTTTAGTTAACCTGGAAATAAAAGACAGGGTACATTCAAGTCAACTAAAGGCTGAGAGGTGAAAAAGATAGGATACAGAGATGTAGGACACTGTGATAATAAGACACACTCACCTGCCAGGGCTGGGATCTTCAATCTGTTCCACATATTCCATAGCATTTGATACTAACTGTGCAAGGAGAGGAGTGATGAAGAAAATGTGTGGTAAGAGTGAGCTAGGGAAAAGTGATGGAGCAGGCGTGTAAAGTAGACAAAATATGGAAAAACTAAGGAGAAATTAGGATCATAAAGAAAACCCCACAGGGTAACATTGCTGTGATAGAGAACAGAGCATTAGTATTAGGGATTATGGATAAGAGTGCAGGGAGTTGGAGTGATGGGAACTCAGTGTTAGGAGGTGGCAGATGAAGGTCTATAATATGACTACTAGAACAGAAGGGTGCAAAAGTAATATATAGGGGAGGAGACAGCCAAGGAGTAATGGATAGTCAGACAGGCCAGTGGGTAAATGAAGCTGGTCAAGTGAAGAATAGAGTCTTGCTAAAGTAGTAGCTGTGTGCTGGGATTAGAGAAGAACAATAAAAGAAGGGAAGACTGTAAGGGTATTGCATATATCATCATAAATCAGATATATATTGCAGTGCAGAGCTTAAGTCCTTTGTGTTCTCACCGCTTCATTGGGCAAACTGCTCCTGTGCCAAGAAAACCACCATCTTCGACTCCGAGGGGGCATCTTCAGTTGAATAAGCTTTTCAGTCACTTCCTAAGAGTTCGGATAGAAGTTATAATAATAAAGGAAATAGTGAATATGATAGAAGCCAGATGAAAATGACATTACCTGGGGCAGCTCCTGGTTGAACGCCTGCATGCACAGCACAATGGGGGCAGCAGTTGTCCAGTTATAGAACCTGTGCGCAGATGGGGCAATAGACAATGGTTTTTTAATCAATTCAATTAATGGTGGAATAGAAAGCAAGAGTAATGGCAGAGTTAGTGACACCAGAGAAGATGCTGTCAGTGACACATGTGCTATAGAAGAGACACACAGCATAAAATGAGGAGAAAGGTAGGAATGCATGAAAATTTAAGTAGGGTTCCAATCCCAGAGCACTTTTTCAATACTGGGATTCACGAAACCCTGGGATTGGCTTCCTTAATAGAAAAAAAACACCCCCCCCCCCCCCCCCCAACCAAACACCCCGCATATTTCCTCATATGGCAGAGAGGAGCAGGCTGGGAGCGAGGTGGGCAGGAGCGGGCTGCGTAGCACAACCTGTGACCCTGTTGCGCTGCACACGGTCGCACAGCCAGACCGGGAGCAGCCGGGCAGCATCTGAGCGGGTGCTTAGATGCTGCCCGGCATTAGACTGCGCATGTGCAGTCTAATCCCAAAATCTCAGGATTGATAACCCTGGATAAAAGTGATCCGTATATAAATATATATATATAAGAAAAGGAGTCCCACTTGTTGTGTATCCGCAGCACCAGTCTTGGATTGTCTATGAGTGAAGGATTTTGGCAGAAATCTGAGTAGGAGATCTTGTACTTTAAGAATCTGTCTGTAAGAAAGATGGACAATTACATTGTATTAGAAAAAATACAGAGTTCTTGCAGAGGTAAGAAATCATGGCCTGGGGGGGGGGGGGGGGGGGGAATACTTTGATAGAGGGGAATGTGTGTATTAGTTGTAAAAATGCTGTGTCCGAGACCCGACGCTGCACAATGGCATCTGAACGTCTAAAAAAATTAACAAAAAAATAAAAAAGGTGGGGAAGAGAATTAGAATATAGTAGAATATAGAAGATGCTGCCGTATGGCAATCACGTGAATTTAATTCACTTTAACAATAATGTAAAAAACTCTTTTTCTTTCTCTTCTCCTTTTAGCACTTCAAGCACTTTATAAAGCAATAAGCACTTTAGGAAGAATATAAATCTATACACGTCTTAGATAGATACTTAGATTATAGATTTAAATAGCACCTCACAAAGGGCTTCTTGAAAATCCCCTTAGATAAGCACAAAAAGCAGCAAAACTTAGAAGGACAATGGCGGATGCCATTGAGGCGGTGTCGGGGACCGGATAAAAAAATAATAAAGGCATAATGAACTGTACAACTAAGAAACAAAAATGTAAACTCTAGTTCTCCTCTACTGTATATGCTTTTATTTATTTGTATATGTATGTATGTTTAAATTTGAAATTTATAAATAAAAATTGAATTAAAAAAAAAATGAAATCATGGCCTACACAAGATGAATAAATGTTTGGTATAGCATCTAAAGATAACAGAACAACAGTCCAGCCATGCTCTTATTAGTCACCTGACAGATTATATGACAACTTTTATCAACCTACCCTCAGGAATGTTCCAGGTGTCTGTAAGGCCGCCACACAGTGACATCTCCACGCAAGACATATTTGGTTCCATGTTGTCTTCCGATACTTGCACTAAATCATTCTTGTAGTGAGTTGGTGGAGGTGGGGGATGTGGATCACTGCAAAGGGAGATCGTATTACCATAACTCTAAGGGACATTTCCACCTCTTATTTCTAAGCAATTATTGTAGGCCAATTTATTTAACTGTATCTCATAGTAATATCTGGACAATAAGTAACAAATAATTCCTAACACTGACCTGTTTGGAAAGTAGAGAGATACTTCTTGTGAGTCAGGCGACAAAGCATCCTCAGGATTTAATGGTGGGCATTCACTGGGTGCATCTATAGGAGATATGTGACAACATGACAAACACTGTATGAAAGATCAAGAACATAGCAGGACAACAGGAGGCAAAGGAAGAAGAAGGAGGAGGAAGAAAGGAGAAGAGTTAAAAATACAGCAATATAGGCTACAGAAGTAACCAGATATGGACAATAATAATTAAAAAAAATATATATAGAAAAAGCATGGTTAATATATGTGCAAAAAAGACTGGGCTGTAGTTTTCCTGCCTTGTACTCCAGTGCTCACCTTTATGGACCTCAGTGGTGTCCTCAGATTTTGAGATACTATTAGAGGTATTGCACTCTTCTATTGTATTAGGCTGCTCGGGGTCTGGTGAAAGGAAGAAGAAGGAGGAGGAGGAAGAAAGGAGAAGAGTTAAAAATACAGCAATATAGGCTACAGAAGTAACCAGATAAGGAAAATAATAATAAAAAAAAAATAATAGAAAAAGCATGGTTAATATATGTGCAAAAAAGACTGGACTGTAGTTTTCCTGCCTTGTACTCCAGTGCTCACCTTTATGGACCTCAGTGGTGTCCTCAGATTTTGAGATACTATTAGAGGTATTGCACTCTTCTATTGTATTAGGCTGCTCGGGGTCTGGTGAGTCGGTGGAATGTGACAGAAGCTCCCTGGTTGGACTGGATGGAGCAGACTGTGATATTTGGGGACCCAAATCTAGCCGAGAAACCTGAAAGGAAAACAGAAGTCATTGGCACTCACTGCGATGTGCTAGATTCTGTCATGGTGAGTGCGAATCTGACATCCTGGGAGATTTACAGCACAGACTGTGTAATGGTTAGCATTACTGCCTTACAGCACTGAGGTAATGGGCCTAACTGTGCGGAGTTTGTATATTCTCCCCCTGCTTGTGTGGGTTTAATATATGTACTCGGGTTTCCTCCCACAAAGAATATACTGGTAAGTTAATTGGCTCCCAACAAAATTAACCCTAGAATGGCTGTGTGTGCGTGTACATGTGGTAGGAATATAGATTGCAAAAGAAGAGATATCCAAGGGAGGATATCAAAGAAGTCTCCCGGGAGGGGCACAGCCTTCTATAAACGGAAATATTACTGTTAAGATTAAACTTTATTGATACTAAAATTGATCCTTAAAAATTGGATCAAAAAGACATTGGACAGAGACAAACAAGCAACATTTATACATGAATAGATTTGAGAAAGTAGTGAAATATGACTTTCTAAAGTGTCTGTAGACCTATAGAGGGACAATAATTTGTATATATTACCTCAAAATATGAATGACTGGTCTCTGAATTGTATTCAGAATATTACAGACATAAAAAGCCTCCACTGGCCGTCAGACAATTCCTTACAAATAGTGAAGTAGCAAGTCACATAACAATGTGTCATAAAGTGCCCCCTATAAGTAGCAACACAGTATCTATCATCTGCTCAGTATTTAAGGCCAAATTGAGCATAAGAATATTCGCTATCGCTGCTTAGATGTTAACTGAAGCTGTGGGTGTTTAGACAGAATGAGGGAGTAACAGCTAAAGATAAGTCTTTGAACGAGATACTTGAGTTAGTAGTGCTGAGGGAGTGGCTGCTGCCTATGCATATGACCAAATTGTCAGTGAATGCGCAGTTGAGCGGATCCCAAAAGCGTCACAAGTATGTGAGTAAAGAAAGGAAGGTTTCTGCTGTTGCCAGGGGTGACCTCCTTGGATCTGTTATACATATGACAGCGCAGAATCAAGTATAGGGTCCCCTGGGAATGAGAGAACCTAGAATAAGTATGGATATATAAATACCACTTCACTGTAGGGCAGATTTATTAAGCTTGGAGAAGAGATAAACTGGAGATAAAGCAGAGAAAAGGTAAAAGGAGATAAAGCACCAGCCAATCAGCTCCCAACTGTCTTTTTCAAACACAGCTGATTGGCTGGTGCTTTATCTCCTTTTACCTTTTCTCCGCTTTTTCTCCAGTTTATCTTTTCTCCAAGCTTAATAAATCTGCCCCTTAAATCCCTGGTGTATGCTGCTGTCCGCTGTGTACAGTATCAACTGTTGTGAACAGCGGTTGAGCGATAACACCCTGGTAGTGAGGTGTGGAAGAAAGTATTAGATGCGCTTAGGCACGTGGTCATAAGAATTCCGTTTCACCGATTGAGAAAGCTCACTATGAAACATACGTCTCGGACTATAGGTCCCCGCTGTGCACAAGCGGGACCTACACCATACCTCCCAACATTACCCTCTCCAGGAGGGACACAATGCTCTGTTTATGGACTTCCCTCTTAATGTATGATTGCCATCACCTGTGTTGAAGCACCTTTCTTATCAATTAACCTGTTTAAAACAGGTGATGGCAATCATACATTATGAGGGAAGTCCAGAAACAGAGCAATGTGTCCCTCCTGGAGAGGGTCATGTTGGGAGGTATGCTACACACCTCACTTGCCCGTCGGTTAGGCTCCCAGCGACACGGCACACTATATTCCTGCTAATATCCAGACCGCATTGATCGCAGACTCCGCAGACTCCGGGCGCACAAGCTGACCGCTTCCAGCGCTCACACAGCCGGCACCGATTGCTGACCCTGACTTCACCCATCTCAGGAACTTTGATTGCGGACTCCCGCTGCTAGCGCTCTAACTGATCACCTCGGTGCTCACACAGCCGGCATCTACTGCTGACCCTGACTGTATCCATTTCAGGATTATTGATTGCGGACTCCCGCTCCTAGCGCTCTAACAGATTACCTTGGCGCTTACTCAGCCAGCTCCCGCTGACATCCACTCCAGCATTGGGAGATTCTATTCTGACACCCGGCGACGACGGAGCTCAAAACCTCAGCCACTGAGACCCTTTGGCTTTACAATCATCCGGCGACCTGACCTGCTGGTACCAACTCGCTGACCTGACAGCCCTGCGCGATATACTGCCTGAGGTCCCTGTCCGTGAGTTAATAAGCCCAATGTGGCACTTCCTGACCATCTGATCGCTACCAAGCTAGTCTATTCTATGCCTATTATAGTCATATTGCCCAATATGCAATTGAGATCTATCACGCTGCTCCTTTAAATTGTTTAAATAGAAACTTTAAAACTGATAATTATTTGGTAACACTACTGGCATATAGCTCATGTGAAATATTCAGCATACTGGTTAAAACTTATTTCTTACAGGATCATCTCCGTGTTTTTGTATAAATCTCAAATTGAGACTATTTATCACTGTCATATTCATTACATGCTTGAGCAAGGAAAAGTCTGCTGTGATAGACTTTAGAACTATTGCTCAACTAGCTGCTGCAACTTTGCCTTTATTTCATTACTTCTCATGTATGCACTCAAATTGATGCCAGCTATAACATGTACTATGTGCCACGTTGTACAATAATTGAATATATACAAGGATTTGTGGGTTAATATTCTGCTGCTTACCATTTCCTCTTTATTCTCCTGATATTACCGCCTTTGCACAGCATTCCAACAGTGGATATCTGAACCAAGTGTTTTTTTCCCTGCAATGCCATTTCATTTGACAACAGGGCCTTAACCGAGGAATTCTTATGACCACGTGCCTAAGCGCATCTAATACTTTCTTCCACACCTCACTACCAGGGTGTTATCGCTCAACCGCTGCTCACTACAGTTGATACTGTACACAGCGGACAGCAGCATACACCAGGGATTACAGTGAAGTGGTATTTATATATCCATACTTATTCTAGGTTCTCTCATTCCCAGGGGACCCTATACTTGACTCTGCGCTGTCATATGTATAACAGAGCCAAGGAGGTCACCCCTGGCAACAGCAGAAACCTTCCTTTCTTTACTCACATACTTGTGACGCTTTTGGGGTCCGCTCAACTGCGCATTCACTGACAATTTGGTCACATGCACAGGCAGCAGCCACCCTCTCAGCACTACTAACTCAAGTATCTCATTCAAAGACTTATCTTTAGCTGTTACTCCCTCATTCTGTCTAAACACCCACAGCTTCAGTTAACATCTAAGCAGCGATAGCGAATATTCTTATGCTCAATTTGGCCTTAAATACTGAGCAGATGATAGATACTGTGTTGCTACTAATAGGGGGCACTTTATGATACATTGTTATGTGACTTGCTACTTCACTATTTGTAAGGAATTGTCTGACGGCCAGTGGAGGCTTTTTATGTCTGTAATATTCTGAATACAATTCAGAGACCAGTCATTAATATTTAGAGGTAATATATACAAATTATTGTCCCTCTATAGGTCTACAGACACTTTAGAAAGTCATATTTCACTACTTTCTCAAATCTATTCATTTATAAATGTTGTTTGTTTGTCTCTGTCCAATGTCTTTTTGATCTAATTTTTAAGGATCAATTTTAGTATCAATAAAGTTTAATCTTAACAGTAATATTTCCGTTTATAGAAGGCTGTGCCCCACCCGGGAGACTTCTTTGATATCCTCCCTTGGATATCTCTTCTTTTGCATATACTTACCCTACTCCCTGGGAGCACCTCCACAACTTTATAATATAATATATCTACAGCTAATTTTGTTGATTGGAGAATGCCTTCTCATTTATTGTCAAATTAGTCTAGTGCCCTAGGCCTTCCCCTGTCCCCCTTTCCCCATTTCTCAGGAATATAGATTGTAAGCTACACTGGGGCAGGGACTGATGTGAATGTTCAAATATTTTCTTTTAAGTGCTGTGTACTATGGTTCCTATTCTGATTAACACGCTCCCCTTGCGTGTATTTGCAGGGGAGCGATTTGTTTTGTGATGTCAGCTGCCAGTGTCCCGCACAGGGCGCCCGCAGATCTGAGGCTCCACAAAGGTGTCTCAGATCTGCAAGCACTTGCAAAATCATTCGAAGGTTGCCGACCATAGAATGCTTTTGTCCCCACACGCAAGGCTGCGAATGGATGTTTATGCAAAACATCCCTATGTGGGGGATCGCAGTGTGCAAAGAGGGCGAAATCCGCAGCCTTGCGAGTCAACCAGAATAAACTCCTATCTGTGCGCTATATAAATACCTGGCAATAAATAAATAAGATTATTCCCTCACCTGTGGGAGTTTTCCCCAGTCCCACTCCACACAGCTCTCAGAGCAGGGTGAGCTGGGAACTCTCAATTCCAGTTCCGAGTCACTTTTAGGGGAGGGTGATCGACTAGGTGAAATGGGTAAAATTAGACTATTTGTTGCAATAATTTTCTACTTTTCATGCTAACATTACACTTTCATACAGCCAGGTGTTACCTTGTGGATGGCTGCAAGGACTCCTCCTCAGAGCAGTTGAGGATATCCTTACACTGCGAGGGGGTGCATTCATCAGCAACCTCGCTGAAGGAGAAATATACGGAGTCACTACATTGGGTGAGAGACAGAGAGCAGAGACAGGCACTTAGGCTGGTCCAATACACAAATACAGCAAGAAGCCTGAAATTACAGCTATATATGCAACTGTCATGTCATTGTAAGACAAAACTTTCCTGAATGTTCATTTATTGTACATACATATAGTATTCAAAGATCAATGTAAATAGTCATGTGTCAACCATTTCCGTGTCCATATTTTGCATTTGTAAACTTTTTGTCCATGTCAACCTTTCCCTATGGTGACCTTTTTCACTGTCCACCAAGTTACTGTCAACTTAATAATCCACCCCCCTTATGGTATTTAAGACATTTGGATGCCGTTAATAAATTCCACTGAAACGCTGGTGGCGTACCTCAATAATACTTCAGTAATACATTTGCTGCACAACATCCACCTGCACTACACTGGGTGTCCTGTTATTCCCCATCCCTAATAGAAATGAAGCAAAAACTACTCATGTATTTTGATAGAAGGTCAGTACTTCCCGATATTGTGAAAGGTGTCCCGTATTTCTACATGAAATGGGCGCTGTTTATAGAGTCACTAGAACCAAGCTCACAGGAAAAGATTTTTTTCTTTTTTGAAAATACAGAATGGTTTCTCCACGGGAAACTCCTGGTCGATTCAGCAGATCACTTATGACTACGAAATTCACTATTATCTCCAATACAGTGTCTGTATGCACTAATATAATCTATATGTTCTTTTGCACTCTGTCTCACCCTTCCCCCACCTCTATCTATCCCCCTAGCGAAGGTGTTATATAAATTATAAAAACTCACACTTTAGTAAATTTCCCCTTAGTGTTAAAAAAAAGGATAGCAGTAAAGTATCAGTGTTAAGTAAGTGAAAGTAGCTGCTCAGTGTTATGGTGTGTACACACGGTACTTTTTGCCTTCCAATGTTGACGATATAGTCAACATCGGATCGGAATCGGATGCAGATCGCAAGGGTTTTAACCCTTGCGATCCCGATCCGATTCCGATGAACGTTCACGTACCGCAAGGCAGAAAGTCTTGTCTGCCATGACTATATAGTGCAGATCTGCACTATATAGTCAGACTTGTATGCAAATTGGATGTGCCTTCAGATACTATCCACGATCCGATCTGATCGGATCGTGGATAGTATCTGAAGGCACATCTGACCGTGTGCACACACCATTAGAAATGTTCAAAGAGTGAAAAGTAGATGTGTGAAAGTGTTACATAAATAAAAAACAAACAAACGCAGGGGCAGATGTATTAAGCCTGGTGAAGAGATAAAAAGTAGATAAAGTGGAGATAAAGAGGAAGGTGACAATGCACCAGCCAATCAACTTCCAACTGTCATTTTTCAAACACAGCTGATAGGCTGGTGTATTATTATCTTCCACTTTATCTCCACTTTATCTCTTCACCAATCAGCTGTGTTTGAAATATGACAGTTGGGAGTTGATTGGCTGGTGCGTTATCTCCAGTTTATCTCTTCACCAGGCTTAATACATCTGCCCCACAGAGTGATATAAATGTTTATGCCTAAAGCGACCCAACCAGAGCCATGCCCCAAAACTTCACCCCACATCTGACTTGTTATATAATTGGAAATGCAAAAGTATCTTACCTGTGGCTGTGCTATACACATTGTGCAGTCAGCAAATGCAAGGTCTCTACTTACTGCCAATCCAGATTGAAGAAGTCTTTACTTCCAAATCAGAATCAGGCCCTACTGTACATCACAATTAACAAAGCTGCTATCACTTACCATGTAGGAAATGTAGTGTTTGCCTCGTCATCGGGTACTCCAGGTGTCTCATCCCCTCTATTCTTTGTTACTCGTTTGCCCCAGCGTTGCCGCCTGGTAGGAGTGTCTAAGGGTGAGCGCGGGGAATGGGAAGCTGGGACAGCTTCAGATAAAGCATCACTGGCATGATGTAGTAAAGTGTTTTGAGGAAGGTGAGGGGAAGAGATGGAGGAATGAGACACCTTAAAAGTAAAGAAAAAGGAACATTGATCAATTGCCCTACCTAGGTCAAAACCCATAGATAAGTAAATCATGTGACAAACCTGTCCAGCTTGCAGTTATGAGGAATAAAATCAATAGTTTGACTCATAAGACAATGAAAAGTGGTCAATCTAGACAAACATATCTCTAATGTTTTAAAATTAAAACATTTCTCAATGTTTTCTCAAGGCTCCCACCACCCATCGTCCACTTACTTCATTCTCTTCCACATCTTGAATGAAGAAAGCTTCTCCATTTTCTCCAAGTCTCATCTGCAGATCCACAGGTTCTCCATTCACTTCTATATCAACCTAAAGGAAAGGTTCAAATACATACTGTAGGATTAAAATGCATGTACAATACCTGGAGTTCCTAGACAGGCCCACCGAGAGGTATGCCGGGCCCCCGTAAAATTTTGGGGAAATGCCTAAATCTAAACATTAAAAGCACACTTTTTTTTTTAGATATTCAAGTTCAAAGGTCACATCATGTGACCTTGAAATGTAGAAGTCAATATTTAACTCTAAAAATGTGTTTCTGAAAACTCTGGTCCCTTAGCTTCAATATAAGACCAACAAGTTCTACTACAATTAGAAGCAAAGTTATGTTTTGTTATTTGACCTTGCAAGCATAACATTTACATTTTGTTGTCATGTTTTGCAACCTGGTTGCGTGAACACTGTGTATCATTTAGGGCTAAAATTGTCCACATGAAAGTAACTTTATGTCATCTATCATCCTATCAAATTTCATGAAAATATGAGATGGGTGGGTTGGAAGCTGTGATGCCTTGGCAAGGAATGACCCAGGAGTGGCACTACACAGAATAACAAAAATATTCTGGTCCTACAGGATTATGATCAATAGTCTCACCGTCATCTCAGCGGAGTGTAGTATGCCCAGTTTTCCAAATCGCACATGGAAGGGAGAAGATCGAAATGAACCATCAGGCTGTCTGATCACTATTACATCAATGGAGCCAGATAAAGTTGCAGGATTGACACCCTTATATAGCTCACGCACTCGGCCAAGTACAGAACCAGCTAGCTGCCCAACATAATTCATCTTCTGTAGAGGGAGAAAGAAGAATGATATCTGGTTGGTTACTGACATCCTCCAAACACGGCAATATGTACCCATATAAATATGTTAAAAATACTTTAACACGTAACTGACACGATGTAGTAATAATATCAGCATGTTTAGTTACATTTACAAGTATGAATTAAATCTAATCATATGTGTATGTCTTGACTTATTTGCAAAGTGATTCACATTCAGGGCCAAATGTAATACGGTGTGAGAGTCAGAAAGTGAGACATTTTGGGAGAGTTTTCCCATTGTTTTAAAGCGGCAATCATTTACATGGCAAAATAAACCTGTTTTTTTTTTGTTTGTTTTTTTCAGTGTAAATAATTGCCGCTTTAAAAAATGGGAAAACTCTCCCAAAGGGGGAGATTCTCTAAAGCAGAAATACGGTAAAAACACCATTATCTGGGTTTTTACTGTATATCTGTATGCTCTGTCACCCCTCCGCAGTGGCAGCGCTGCAGAGGGAATCGCCAGCAAAAGCTGGCGATTCCCTGCAGAAGCCTATGGGCTTCTTACCTCAGCGATGTGTTAGGGATCCGTCACGGATCCCTCCCAGCATGCCCTGCGGCCGGTGCCGTGCTCTGCACATGCGCAGATGGACTCCAGGGTCTCAGACCAGGAAGTCCAGCACCGGCGCCGAATCGCAAGGGACAGCTCTTATCGCAAGAGCTGTCCCTTGCATTAATAACAGCATATGTTAGGTGGCTGGCAAAGGGGGGCAAAATAGGGCTGCGGATGTTAGAACATCCCGTCCAAAATCTCTCACTTTCTGATATGACCAGTGCTCCAGCTGCCATCGCCAGGAGGGATGCCCACCTCCAACAGATTAGACAATAGAAAGTAAAAGCGAGGCACTTAGGGCACTGTGGAACAATGAATGAATCAGTTTGTAATTAAAAAAATATTTGTATACATTAAACAAAGAATATGCAAATCAACAAAAAGACACACTGACATACACCATAAAACATAAAGACTATGTCCAGGGAGTGATAATAGACCCTCTGTGTATGGGAGACTGTTATAAGCAGTACCTGCAGGTAATAGGTCAAATATAAGCAGCCTATGGTAATTGTTGGAGTTTTCCAATAGTCATCCTCCCTGGGGGATTATTGGGACCATCTATTGCAGGACAATCAGCTGGAATCTCCATCAACCCACCGTCTCTGTGTGCACGGACTTAACTATGGGGGTTATTCTGGTTGATTCACAAGGCTGCGAATTTGAGTCCACCAAACCCCACCCACCAAATATCTGGACGCCCCCCACCCCTCGCAGCTCAGGTTCGCCCGCACAGGCTGCAAATGGATGTTTACCATAAACATACATTCGTATCCCGTAAGTAACCTCCCACATCTTTTGATGGTCGCCGACCATCGAAAGATGTGGAAGGTACACGCATATAAAAGTGACTTTCAAGTCACTTCCATATGTGAATACGCTGGGACGGATATCGGCGGGCAGCTGACCTCCAGTGATCACCACGTCACTACCTCATTACCATGAGAACACCCAGCATTCTCATGGGAACATTCACGGAACCCTGGGTGTTCCCATATGGTAATGGGGCTGCCCAGCGCCCCCCGCCCTTCTCCTCCCCCCAATCTCCTTGTAGGGTGCGTGTACCTGGCGAGCAGAATGTTTACAGTGGGTGCATGCACCCTTTGTTTGCACATGCGCAGAAAAGCACATGCGCAGACACACAACATCGGTCCTCCGTGCGAATGCACAGAGGGCCGAATGAATAACAATAACCCCCTATGGCCACACAGTTGTAGACGTGGCAGGAGAAAGAAGCCGCACCCCTAACCAGTGTCCCCTCACAGCAGCCGGACACCTGGGACAAGCTCCCTGGCTTATGGTAGAGCTGTCACGCTGCCGGAGGCAACGTAAAACGGCGAATACCCAGCGGCACACTCAGTTACAGAGTACATGATCCTGCTATTCCTGCCCAGCCGGACAGTGTGTGTTATATGGAGTGCAGGTACCTGTGATACACAGGAACAGATTGCACAGGACCCCACGTCTCCTAAAGGAGGTAAGAACGATTATGAATCTATTATGGGCTTGTGCAATATTAAATCTTCTGCATTATTGGGAAAGTGTGACTTACTTATCCCCCAGGGAGGATGACTATTGGAGCACTCCAACAATTACCATAGGCTGATTATATGTGACCTATTACCTGCAGGTACTGCTTATAACAGTCTCCCATATACAGAGGGTCTATTATCACTCCCTGGAAAGTGAACATTGGGGTTTATTCTAGTTCATTCTTTCTGACAAAATCCTTCTTAGATGGACAAAACCATGTGCACTGCAGGGGGGCAGATGTAACATGTGCAGATAGAATTAGATTTGGGTGAGTTATTTTGTTTCTGTGCAGGGAAAATACTGACTGCTTTATTTTACACTGCAATATAGATCTCACTTTGAAGAAAAACCCCACCCAAATCTAATTCTCTCTGCACAAGTTACATCTGCCCCACCCGCAGTGCACATGGTTTTGTCCATCTAAGAAGGATTTTGTCAGAAAGAATGAACTAGAATAACCCCCATTGTCTTTATGTTTTATGGTGTATGTCAGTGTGTCTTTTCATTAATTTGCATATTCTTTGTTTAATGTATAATAAAAAAAAATGTAATTACAAACTGATTCATTCATTGTTCCACAGTGCCCTAAGCGCCCCGCTTTTACTTCCTATTACATTTGGCCCTCAGTGTATATTTCTGGAGGTGGCTTTTGAAATGTGCACAAGTCACAGGTTTGTAAGGGGGCATGTCCCAGACAGCCACTACAACTTAATTTGCATTTGCACTGGGTCCAGTGCCCCAGTTTCAACTTCCAACTATTGCTGCAGGTTGGTGTCTTTGTATAAATCCCCACTGTTTCGCCTTTAGTACATTTTCACAGAATTTGTGTCACTCTATGAATCACATTTGCACTCATTTGCACCATTCTAACAGTTGTGAAAACAACATTGCCAGGGTATTTGAGAGGGCTGTATGGTGACCTGATGTGTAAAGTGATCAGGATTGTTGCAGAGGGGTGTAAATTCACTCCAAAAACCATGAGGCAACTTGCCTGTTGAAATGCAGGCAGAGCAGTAGTAGGCAGTGCCATCCAGCCCCTTATTGTAGGTGTCAGCAGGGCTCCTGGAACAGAGTAGATTAAATCTGCAGCAACTGGGTGTGCGCAGCATAGCTCAGTTGGTCACACTTGGATTCCGCTTTCAACCACGCAGTTGCTACTGTACATGCAGGTGCCTCTTCAGGGCTTGGAGCCCAGAGGCAGGCAACTCCATTGCCTCTGGGAGTTACTCCCTTGGTTGGAGACAGGTTTTCAATTTATTCTTTTTAGAGCAAGTATGGCCAGCCCATGGATAGGGTATAATTGGCATTTAACAAGCTATAGTCTTTTTTATATAAAGTGCAGTGTATGGAAACGTTATGCATTTAGGTAGATGATGTGAAAATTGCTGGCCGATAAATCTCTCAGTGCATCCACACTGAGCGATTTTCACAGTGGGGTTAACTCATTTCCACAGTAGGAGACTGTGGAAAGTGGTTCACTCGGCCTATAACACAGGTGGTCCACAGCAAGCGATGATGTGGGAGCACGCATCAGTGCTCAACGATCATCGCCCAGCCATACACACTAGTCGATTATGAGCTCAAAGTAGCTGAAAATGGAAAAACTGAGCTACTTTAAGCTCAAAATCGCCTAGTATGCATAGGCCTTAAGCCATTAGATTCCACAATCCAAGTCTCCTGCGCTGCAGAGCATTGGAAGAAGTCCAGGAGTCTAGGGAAGTTTAACCTAGCACTGGTCCTGCATATGCATGAATACTGGATAATAAATAAGTATCACTATAGATAGTCTATAGTATAGGTTCTATCCAAGATCGACCGTACGAGCGAATTGGGTCACGCTGCTATGCAAGGAATGACAAAGATATGGAAGAGCAACGACATCAGCATTGCAACAAAAACACAACTGGTCAATGCAATCATCTTTCTCATTGCCACCTACGTATGTGAAACCTGGATGTTACAAGCTGCAGCCGCAGCTTGTTTGTTTTATTTTTTGTTGTTGTACGAGTATGCCAGGTTTCCAGATGCACCCCTTGTTGGTGAAGACCTGGTATTGGGGTCCCTTGACCCCTCTTCAAGAGAGGGGTACTGTTAAGATCCACCTCCAGCGGGTCGGTGTAACTCTGCAGTCACCATGTTCTGTGTGGGTTTTGTATTTGTTCACTGGATCAGTGCTCCAGAGTGTTCCCGGTCCCAACACCTTGTATCCAGTGTCCACAGTGTCTGTAACTCGTGTTCCTGGTCCCTGGTTGCCTCAGTCCTAAGTACCTGCTTTGTCCAGCCTGCAGTGTCCTTGCCAGAGCCTGCTGTCAGCCATCATTTCAGATATGTCAGGGGTCCCCTGCATCCTTATCTTTGCATTATCCTTTGTTACCATCTCTGCATTGTTGCAGTTACCTGCACAGGAGGGTCAGGCCTTGCCTGCCCAGGGGTTCCCCTCTCCTAGTGCAGGTATACAGGTTTATTATGATTCTCTTTCCATCTGTGCATTGTTGCACCCATTGTGTACTTTAGGGACATTCAACTAGTTACCATCTGTGCATTGTTGCACCTGTGGGCTCATACCTTCACGCTCTGGGAGGCTGAGTGTATACGTCATCTCACCCATTCTTGCAGTGTGTTCGATTTCCTGCAAGTCACTTTGTCCAACTCAAGACCAGACAACGCTGGTCTGGAGCCGAACTTAATTCAACCCCACAAACGTGGTTGTTATTGTGAAAATCTTAGCTTGCAGGAGGCCAGCAGGACCGTCGATCCACTGCAATTGGGTCCCCGCACTCAGCCCTGCCGAACACTGGATACACAAAAAAGCAGATCACAGGAAAATAAACGCCTCTGAATTATGTTGTACCATGGACAGCAAGGACCACTAACAAGGACATTCTGGAGCGTGTTAAACCAAACTCATCACTAGAAGTGAAGATCACCAAGTGATGGCTTTCATACTTCGGCCATGTAATGCCGAGCCAACGCCTTAGAAACAACAATAATGCTCGGTTTCGTAAGCGGGTCAAGAAAAAGGAGATTTCAATGTACACGATAGTTGGACATTGTCAAAGCGGACACTAACATGCAAGTGAAGGACTTGAAAGAAACAACAAGAGACAGAAAGACATGGCGAACATTGATACATTGGGTGTACGAAGGTCAATCTCGACTAAACAGATAAATATCGTAGGTTCTATGTAAGAGTGTTAAAAAAAAGTTACTTTCAGTGTCAAACCTATAGCGCTAGTAAAATAATTTATATACTACCCCCCTCTCCACGCACACACACCACCTTATATAAATATAGGTATGCATGTGAGTATTTATGTAAGGTATCTGCTTCTAGTTTAACAGGTCATGGATTCTAATACAGGGTGTGACATTGGCAAATTTTGTTTAGAATAAAGAGAGTGTGACATATATGGTCCTTCTAGGAGGGAGAGTCAGCCATAGAAGCGATATTGACAGCTTTCAATTAACTGATTCAAATTACCGTATTAATGGGCGTTAAACCACAGAACATGCAATTAGTTCCCAAAAACAGGCTAGTTTCTTTTAATAAAATGATCATAGATGTTTAAGCTGCCAGACGTGTCCCTATGCACCTGGCTTCCAAGCCCAAGCAGAAGAGAAGATGCATATAACATATCATACTGAATTCCAAACTAATATCAGGAAATTAAAGCTGCGTGGATTGTTTTTGATGAAAAGCCTGCAGCTACGTCAATGATCAAGGCCTGCATTGTCCATAATAAAATGTACATTTATGGTTTAGTTGTCCCTCTGGCCTGGACAGATCCTGCAAGTTTGTGTAAAAATGATAGATGAAAAGCTCATATAAACGATCACAATTATTTAATAAAATATAACAATAAAATCAATATGATATAAAATAATTATAGACCACTGGGCAATCACTGATGCCCCACACAATGCTATATGAATAATGTCCAGTTGCTCTTACCCACTAAGGATGATGTTATGTCCAGTAGCGGGGAACTTGTAATTGAATTTGATGAGATATGAGAAAACAAAGTCCATCCAGTAAGTTTATGGAAATATGTGATATTTGATTGGGGGGAAACCGGAGGGGGATTTGCAGATGAAAGGTGACTCGCAGAGCAGCCTGGCTGTTTGAAATAGGTGTATCTGTGCTACAACCGGCAAGTGATGGTGATAAGCCGGGAGCACTCCATAGTAAACCAGCGGCGCGGCTAGGTGTATGTTGGAGAGATCTGTCTCATCTACCACCGTGTTTTTTTTTTTTACACATAACAGCCAGCAGGGGGCCGAGAGCTGAGAGCTGCTCATTAGATATTCATATATTCACTGCTACCGATCATTACATATGCACAATCCGGAGCAGTGCAAGCGGCTCCCTACCTGCGTGCCCTGCTAGCTCTCCTGGGGGGGCAGCTTGTGCTGCCTGGGTCCCGGGGAGCCATCCTCCTCCCCACATACATTCTGGGGCAGGCAAAGCAGACTTCCATCTCCCTGCCAGTCGCTTCCGCCGCAGGGGTTAAGAATCGCCGTCAAGGGCAGCAAGCCCCTGCGGCATTGAATACTGTGACAGCGAGGGCTCCGGAACATGGCCACTGTGCAGCGAATCCTAAACAGGATTCGCTGCACATGCCGAGTATTCACATTGAATACTGCCCTTGGTATATATATTGCATTGGCGGCCATGTTGTATGTATAACAACATCGTACTTGTGCCACTACTGTTGTGTCCAGTCTGTGCAGCATTAGGGCAACCGTTAGCTCCTATGTTCCTTGTTTTTGCGTGAGGGCTGCGAATATGTAAGCAACTAAAGGGGGTATTCAATTACGTGTCTTTTTTGGAGGGAGAATCGGCGTTGGCAAAATCACGCATTGATCTGCGGTGAATTTGCCTATCCATGTGGTTTTTACCCATGTCGGACTTTTCGACCAGTAGAAAAATCAGCATGGGCATTGAATAGGGTGAATCCAATTCACCCTAAAAACAACCGAAAATGGTAGATTTTATGCCTGGGAAAAATCTGGCAATAATTGAATACCCCCTTCACATTCACTTTCTAACATTAGCAATTCCATAGCCAAGAAAAGCACAATTCAATTGTATTTGCATATAAACAAAAATTATGCTCAAAATTAGTTAAAAAAGGGCTAATTTAACCCCTCGGGTGGTGGGTTTTGGTGGAGCAACCTACCAGGACAAGTGACCAGATGGCAGGCTCTGAGATGTTTGGGGGGACTCGGAGGCCAGAACTCCCAAGCGCTTCAGAACTGCCCTGAACTTTCCTGAGTGGGGCCTGCTGCCGGCGCCTGCTTACTGCAGCGAATGGTGGCAGGGGCAGGGGAGCTTCGGCGTACAACCACCGGAGCGGAGTGGTGGGGTGGAGGGTCCAGGAGGGGGAGCGACAGCAGGCTGGAGGTGCCCCCAGAGGTGGTGTGCCAGTGGTGCACAGCTGGAGACACCACTGGCGCACACCTACATGCTGGTGGTATGCCCAGAAAGTAGGGATGTGCACCGGCCACTTTTCGGGTTTTGGGTGCTGATTACCTTCAGGTTTTGGGTTCTAATGGGTTTTGCCAAAACACCCCCTAAATGTTTTGTGTTTGGATTTTTGGGTTCTGATTTTTTTTAAAAAAGCATAAAAACGGCTAAAATCGCAATTTTTTTTTTTGCTCCTATGCTATTATTAACCTCAATAACATTCATTTTCACTCATTTCCAGTCTATTCTGAACCCCTCACACCTCACAATATTGTTTTTAGGGCAAAAGGTTGCACCGAGGTAGGATAACTATGCTAAGCCACACAAGTGTGCGGCACAAACACGTGGCTCATGTAAGAGTGGCACTGCAGGATGGCAGTTTAAAAAACTAGGCCCCAAAAAGACCCCTATCTAGCTTGATCGTGCACTGTTTACCATGTGCAGCCAAGGAGCGGTGGGCATTTCGTGCAGCACAGAGTTTGTCTGTAAGTGTGTAACTGTTTCGATCAGTTTAACATCTAACAAGACCCCTATCTGGCTTGATTGTGTGATTATGACTTTTATTAATTAATGTAATCTGATTGTTTAATTTTGTGATTATTCATTTATTAGCAGTCATCTCTTAAATCATTGCCTAATGGGTGGAGGGGAGGGGGCTAATCAATTTTAAGGTGGCAGATGGAAGAGTTCCTCCACCTCTCTAGGATCCCTGGGTATCGCTTTTCAGCAATCCGGTGTCTTACTACCTAACCGTACATGTACAGGTAAGCAGCCAAGAAGACCCCTATCTGGTATGTGAGGGCTATCTGGCTGCTACTTCTCTCACTCAATTGATTGCTAGGGTGGATCTGGTTCGCTAGGTGGGTGTTTCCTTTCCTCCCTCACCGCTTCACATGCGTCAGGTGCAGCCCTGCTCCTCTGCCTATGTCGTAGGTGGCCGTGTAGGCTTCAATGGCCTTTTGCTGCTCCTCCATTCTCTGCAGCATATAGAGGGTGGAGTTCCAGCGCGTCACCACCTCTTGTTTAAGCTGATGGCAGGGCAGGTTGAGGAGTTTTTTCTGTGGCTCCAGCCTTCGGCAGGCAGTGGCACACGTCAGTGCACCAGCAGCATGGAATTATTTATTACAGTTCCACGCAGCACTGTAGGACAGGTATTATTATTTTTTTTTATTGAGTCTTTATTTACATTTTTCACCATAAAAAAAGGAACAATGCATTTACAATACAAGACAAACATAGAACACTTCAGCAAGTACAATATGGATAGTGATTACATCTGCGTCCAAATATACACTGCCCACTGATGACAATATACAGGTCTAGGATATCATGTCAGTTATTCTTACAAACTTATCCCCCATTTTCTGTTTCAGTTACTAAAAGGAAAAACCTACCTAGCTCACAACATCTCCACCACTCCATATACACCCCCTCATAACATATGGGAAACCGGAAACCCACCCATTAACAAATTCTCTATATATATCGATATTAAATATGTGCAGAAATGAAAAAGAATAGATTTCTATGTGTTTTTTCTCTATCAAAACTTATTGTTGTTTATCCAATGTAAACATATACTCTCCAATCAATAAAGCAATAAAATTAGTGCCAATTGTTTGTATTATATATCAAACCACCACCTACCCAACCGTGACCGAATCTGAATGGTAATATATACCAATATAGTAATAGTAATTTAATACCCCTTAACCTCATTACGAACTCTATAATAAATTGAACGGTTCCAATAATCCCATATACCATGATACCTCAAAGATGATCCCCGAGATGCATATACAAATTTCTCATGCTCGGTGGTGGAGTTTAGCAAGTTGATCCAGTCGGCCACTATCGGACCCGTAGGGGACAACCACTGACGGGCTATAATAACCTTAGCTAAGGCTGATAGATTTTTTAGCAGCTGTTTAATATCTCTCGATAGTCCCCCTTCTTCCCACACCCCCAAGATCAAATTACTTTTAATCAGAGTGGTTTTTGGAATACCGATATGTTCAAGAATTTTGCTTATCCCTACCCAGAAGAGGCTTACTCTCTTACAACTCCATAGCAAATGAATAAAGGTCACACCTTCTATACCACACTTAGGACACTTATCCGATCCAGAACTTGAATATTTCTTTGTTCGCACTGGAGTCAGGTACGTTCGGTGCAGTATATTAAACTGTACCTGTTGTACCCGCATGGAATTAGTCGCATCTTTCGGGCTAGCGATAGCTAATCTCCACCTAGACTCAAGGTATTATTTTTTAATTAAATTATATATAGCAGCCTAGTAGGTAGGTAGTATTACTAGGTAGGTACACTAAGGCAGTAGCACTGCCAGTGGCCTGAGTAAATAATACTGGCAGCCTCTATTCAGTGCAGGCAGCACCAGTGCACTATGTATATAATTAATTATTAATATAATATATAATATATATTACAGCACAGCACCAGAGGTAGGCCCCAGCACAGAGGACACAGTAGTTCTACAAGTACACAGTTAGACTGTCCTCCTTGCTAGGGTGATCCTACCCTAAGCAGAGAGGAGAACAGAGTACACAGCAGCACTGAGGGAGACAGCCCCAGCGAATAAAATAATTACAGCACAGCACACAAGAGGTAGACCGCACAGAGGAGACAGTAGTACTACAAGTACACAGACTACACAGCAGCACTGAGAGACAGCCCCAGCGAATAAAATATTGCGTTCAATGGCAAGCTCAAGTTTGCTACTTGACTAGAGTGAAGATGGCGGGCGCAGGAGCCGCTATTTAAAGCCTTGCGAAATCCGGCGCCGGGCGATAACGTTTTGCCCACTCGGCCGGACCCGTGTCAGGCGGGAATCTCCCAGTGCTGCTCGGAACCGTGCTCGGATTGATGACGTTCGTGGGGGCTCGGATCTCCGGAATCCGAGTCCGCACATCTCTACCAGAAAGCACAGCTGAGCCCGGAAAATTTCCAGGCATAGCACTGAAGATGTTAAGGGTAGCGAGTTGGAGAAATGTGCACAGATCAGTCTGATCTGTGTTTTACTTCTCTGTGTGTAAAAGTAAATAAATAGTTAAAAATCCCACTCGAAAGAATAACAAGTTCCACCCGTAGGCGAATCTAGGGGGTGGTCCGGGGGTGCACAGGACCACCCATTAGCCCAATTTTGTAGCTGAGGGATGAGGCTTTCCAACAAGTCCAGCCCCGTGTCTCTAGCCCCCTGGGAACCGGAGATATACGGGCAGGCAAAGCTGGAACGTTTTCCCTATAGGATAACATGGGACCCGCTAATTCCGACCCCCACCTAGTTCAATGGCTGCCAGTTCCCCCTTCGGTATCACTGAAGCTCGAGGTTGATCTCAGACGAACCCAAATCGCTGAGCCTTCAATCTGATACCAGGCTGGATCCATATGGGTTAATTGGTTCCAGGGATATTGAGGTTAAACCGTTTTTTTTTTTTTCATTTCTTAAATGTAAATTCATGACTGTTTATGTTCTTTGAGGGCAGATTTCTCTGGAACCAAACAGCCCTGTTTCACGGGACCAAAAGCCAACTCAAAAGTTCTTCAATATGATATTACTCATGTAAATGGGTCAGTTGGTTCCGAAGATATAGCTGGTTGGTTAAAGGGGGGTAGGGAGAGGGGAGTGGTTGTCTCTCCCCCTCACACCAGAAAATGCAGGGACTAGGCTGGTGTATAAGGGGTCAGAATGGGAATGTCCCTGGGACCATATTCCTGGGTAAATCCCTGCATTTTCTGTTGTGAAAGGGGTATTATTTCAAACAGCCGTGACCTGCAGTGCTCTGAATACAGCCGGGCAGCCCCCTGCTCTCTGCCGAGCTGTTAATGACTGTCACCCCTGCAGCTTCCGCTCCAATTCTTCTTGCCGCTTTCACTTCAGCCCGCCCCCCCTTTAATCATGTGATGCCGGCGCCCGGCGTGCTCCCCCGACGTCATGCACAACAACAGTGCACACAATATTTAAAATGTCCACTCGGCTAGAGGGGACACCAGGAGGATAGTGGGAGCGTGCTCTGTGCTGCACTCTGCTCCTCTCCCCATAGAAGCAGCTGCACCGCTCTCCATCTCTCCCTGCAGCAGCAGCAAAGGCTCATATAAAGATTTACAGCAAGTGGCACTTTTGGGGGCATTGCTTAAGGGACGCTACAAGTGGCGGTATGTGGGGGCATTACGCATAATGTGTAAGGGGCATTACGGTGTGCAGCATCATGTGTAAGCGGCATTATGTGTGCAGCATCATGTGTAAGGTACATTATGTGTGCAGCATCATGTGTAATGGGTACTATGGTGTGCGGCATCATGTGTAATGGGTACTATGGTGTGCGGCATCATGTGTAATGGGTACTATGGTGTGCGGCATCATGTGTAATGGGTACTATGGTGCCATCAAGCAAGAACCCCGTAGCAATGAGCACGTAGGTAAGCAACACTTATGTGGCAAATATGTAATGGGCATTACGGTTTGTTATATAGTATGTAATGGGCATCATGATGTGTGGCGCAATGTGTAATGGGCATTATGGTGTGTGGCCTTATGTGTAATTGGCATTACGGTGTGTGGCTTTATGTGTAATTGGTATTACGGAGTTTGCTAAAATGTGTAATGGGCATTACTGTGTATGGTCTAAAGTGTAATACCACACCCCTTTTTGTGATGCCACGCCTCCTTCCCATGAGGCCATGCCCCCTTTTTTCCGCGCGGCTACACCGCGCAAAGTTTCCTACTGTTGTGTCTAGTTCTAGGACCACCCATTACCATAATTCTAGATTCGCCTATGGTTCCAGCACTTCTCCAGAACCAATTTAAGCACTGTTATTGGACCCCATGCAGATTAAATGAAAACCATGATAAGTGCCTGTTTATTCTGTGAAGTCCAGTGAAACTCCACAGATTTTGCAAATCTGAAGGTGCCCATACACGGTGTGCTGCACCCCATGCGTTTTAAACTACTGTAGATGCGATGCGATGCAATGCAATTCAAAAAGTACAGACAGCACATACTTTACATTGCACCGTGTATGGGCGGTATTATGTATTCTTCGGAGATTATGAGCACATAATCCCCCTTAGCCTGAAAGTAATTTTAGACAATATTTGTAATAATTTTGTGCATAAAAGTGTATACACAGAACCATCACTATCGCATTAGGGCAATTATTCTGGTCGACTCGCTCGGGTGCGAATTTGCACCATTGCGTGTCATCTAGAACCCACACTGTGAATGGTGGTACACCCACCCCCCTTCGCACACCGAGTTCCTATCGCCCGGCATGCGAATTGATGTTTTATATAAACAACCATTCGCATGCCAGTGGGAACCTCCCCTATGTTTCAATGGTCGCCGACCATCGAATGATGTTGAAGTTGCACGCATATGTAAGGATGGTCCAGACCATGCGTGAAGAAATCCAGGGAATTGGGCGGGCAGCTGACATCCGTAATGTCAGCTGTCTGCCACCCGCATGTGTACGTCCAGTGTTTTCATGGGCATGCCTATTTAGAGTGGATGTTTGCTAAACAGCGCACAACAAGGCATGCAGCAAGTGGTAAAGAGGTGCCTTTTGTCGGGGCACATACAATAACAAGTGAACAAAAAGGTTCATGGCTGTGTGGTAAATAACCTATTTGTTCACATGGGAATGCCTATGAAACACTGGGTGTTCACATATGCTAATGACACTGCCTGGCATCCCACGCCCCTCTCCACCCCCCCCCCCCCCCCATTTGAAAGGCAGGGAGCGTGCACTCGGCGAACAGAGTTCACACGCACCCGGTGTATATACATGCGCAGAAATGCTGCTGCGAATGCGCATACGCAAAACATCGGTCCCGCTTGCGAATTCTCACAAGAGTGAGTCAACCAGAATAAGGGCCTAGGTTCTCAAAATATTTAGGATTTTGGATCATTTCAGATTCCTGAATTTCAGATACCAAATAATCATCTGTACAATTTAGATTACAGGATAGTATAGGCCAGATGTAATAGTCCCTTTAAAAAAAATCTCTGAGTTTGCCTGGCAGTGGCATCCCACACAGCTGGCAAACTCAGAGATTTTTTTAAAGGGACAATCATGTACAAGGTGTTTTAGCTTGTACATGATTGCTATCCACAGCAGTGATGGAACAAGGATCCGCTTATTAATATTCACTTCGAGCCGGGGCCTTGCTCATTACTACTGCTGTCAGGGTGCCAGGCGGTGCACAGGGTACTGTCAGGCGGAATGCCTGTTCGATCTTCCACCAGGAAAGCATCCTGAACAGGCGGAATATCAAACTGATGTAATCAGCAAACTGGCGGAATATATTCCGCCTCTGCCTGACAGTGAATATACCCAGGGCCGGCTCTACCATTAGGCAGCTGCCTAGGGCGCCAGGTTCTGGGGGGGCACCACTAAGTCTGCCTATCAAAAAATCAAATATGTCTTTGGGTGTCTTGTACTTAATGCAGGTGGTGGCTGTGGAAATTCTAAGACCTCACCTTCATACGTTCACTTGAGGCATACTTCCCTACTACTGCTGCCCCCTCTTCCTTGTACTGATTTTTGGGAGCCTCCCTGCCATTCCGTAATGTTAGGCAAGTATGCCTTACAGGGTTGGAAAATGGTTATTGGTGTCAGTATGGGGCGGAGGGTGCAGTAGGTTGAAGTTTTGCCTAGTGTGCTAAGAAGCCTTCCACCGGCCCTCAATATACCCCTATATGTCTGTTTGCACAACTCTCCATTTTCCACAGTTAGATTATTTTTTCTTTCTCATATAATCCATGTATTTTATAACAGAACTTTCCTGTCTAGGTGTGATAAACTTCCACAATGCAATATCGTGGGGCGTGGACTACTGACAAGCAATATATGTGACAAAAGAAAGGGTGCAGTATGATTGTATTAATGGCATAATAATACATTAAGAAAGATCACAAAATTAGTATGTATGTATGTAGCAGACAAAACTCCCCGAGTACCCTTACATCCTGCTCCAAGAAGATATATTTAAATGGATAGTGTGTATGCTCAATTTCGTTAATGATGTGCGCTCTTCCGCATCGTTAATGGCCCCCTGTCAGATGAACACGCAGGTCAATTTTGGCTATATAGCCAACAGCCTGCATAAGGAGTTGGAGCGGGTGATGTCACTGAACGATATCTTGTTTGACCAGTGACCCGCAAATATAGTTAATTATTTCTGCGGTGCCGCAAGTCGGCTTTACTTTTAGCTCTCATCGCACATGCAGTGTTTGAAAAATGAAAGTTAGGTGCTGGTTACTGCTTTATGATAAGCACTGTATTTATAATCCTAATCACCCAATAGATGTAAAAATACTTAAATAAACACTGTACATTATTGCATTATAAATAGTAATATTTGTACACACAGGATAGCATTTTATTTGTACAAAAGTTCTGTTTACTATTGTCGCTGAACCTCAAATAATGTCTGAACTAAAGCGAGGCCCTGTTGAATGTCTGTCATTATATGACAAGACCAACCCTTGGAATTCACTGTCTCTATTTACCAGAGCACTAATTGCAGAGACCTTTCCTGCTGTACTGAGTATTACTGTCATCTCTGTAGAGATCACATTTCATCAGATTAGACAATAAAAGCTGTTCTCAAAGCACAAACTGTATACGTGCAGCAAGTAAACTAGGATTACCATTACACTGTAGCATTGTTTTACTCACATTTGTGCAAAGTCGCTCATCAGCCTGGACTTTAGGCAGAAACCCTTCAGCATGCCAAATGCTGCAGAAATATTCCCAGAATCCTACAGTAAAAGTTGAAGAATTGTGGGACTCGTAGTTTGTAAACAATTATAGTACTGTTCTGAACGTGGCTTCCTGGTAAGAGTGGCAATGATGTTATTATTCAGTGTTGCATCACACTTATGTGTCAAAAGCAGCTGAACAGGAATGAATGCTGAAATGTTTGTTTCTGTTCACAGTAAACTAATTATAATAGGGACATACAGTATAGGGCAACAATTGCCAGGAGCCTAGATAAATAGTAGTTCTAGTAATTATATATATATATATATATATATATATATACTGTATATATATATATATATATATATATATATATATATCTATATCTATATATATATATATAGATCTATAGAGATATAGATCTATATATATATATACATTCCATAGTTGCCTACCATCCTGCATTCTGCAGGAGACTCCCTGAAATAGCAGCAGTCTCCCTCTCTCCCTCATTAGTCTTACATTTTTGAATGAGAGACAGATTCATTTATATTGAATCATCAGCACCATTTCCCAGCACTTTACCAAGTATAGTAGCTCATACTAACTGCTTTGGGGATCATCTGCATTTGGATATAAGTCATTTTAAAAGATACCTCTCAGATGTAGTAGTACACACAAACACCTTTTCCTACAAACACCTTTTAAGTGGAGCATGACACCCCCCCCTCAATGGGCGCTGTGCAAAATTCTGCTACCAACTATAATCTTCCTGAAACTAGTTTTCAAAAGTGGGCAAGTATGATATACAGTATATATATATATATATATATATATATATATATATATATATATATATATATATATATATATATATATATTCTTGTAGGTGGCACACCAGCAAATAAATCAGTCAAAGTAGGCTCTGCTTTCTGCAACGTTTCGATGTTTTATTCACCACATCGTCTTCAGGCAATGAAAACACATCAAACAAGCATACCTTATATCCCCACCATAAGACACGTGATACAGGTAACCCGGCCCACCGTAGGGAGGAGGACACCAGCAACTGACATCACTCACACACCTGAACGGTGGCCATGGAAACCGCACGCCGTGTAATTAAAAACAAGGATTCCGGCAATTGACATCAGAACAGCTATGCATATAAGAAATACAAGTGTGCTTGAACAATAGGTGACATAATGTCGCGTTAATAGAACATAAAATACATCCTAGCGGCATAAAAGCTATAATATAAAGAAACATGTAACATATATGAAACAGTTGAGAAAACTTTATATAACAAATATCATTTATAAAAATGCATGAAGACCAAGATATTCGTTTAAACCATAAGGAGACAAGGTGTTTAAACGAAATATCCACCTTGACTCACATTGCAATAATTTTAAAGACTGGTCACCTCCACGTATATCGGCCGGTATGTGATCAATGATAATGTATTTAAGTACAGACAAATTGTGTCCTGCCTCCTGCCTCCAGAAAATGTCTGGAGACCGGTTGATCACTATGCCCGGTGGAAAGTGCCGTACGTATAGCATGCCTGTGAGCAGCCATGCGGACACGTAGTGTACAATCGGTCTTACCTATGTAACTGAGTCCGCACGGACAAGTAATCATATAGACAATGTAAGGAGTCTGACATGACACACGGTGCCTGATACTGTAACGCTTGCCACTGTATGGGTGACAGAAACTGTCACCCACCACCAGTGAGCGGCAAGTTGTACAGTTCAGACACCTGTAGCAACCTTTACGATTGCCCAATGTAGGAGCCGCTGTAGCCGTAAGAGAGGGACGGGCTATGTCAGCCTTCATGACCAAATCACGGATATTGCGGCCCCTAGTGTAGCAAGGCATAATGCGGGTGGAATTGATCCCAAGGTCAGGATCAGACTGGACAATGGGCCACAGCTTTTTACAAATTTTATTAATGCCAACACTAGCGGTGTTGTAATGGTTCACCCAAGGCAGGCGGGGGGCTTCTGCATTGGGTCTCTTGGTATTAGATAAAAGTTGTTGACGTGGGATCAACATAACCCGATGTTTGGCAGAATTTAATGACTCTAAGTCATAGCCCCTGTCAGAGAACCTGGTTAGCATAGCATCAATTTGTATATTAGCCTGTTCATCAGAACTGCAGATCCTGCGAGCCCGCAGGAACTGCGAAAAAGGAAGACCTTCTTTTAGTGGTCTGGGGTGAAAACTGGCTGAGTGCAGAATAGTGTTCCTATCAGTACTCTTTTGGAAAAGAGAAGTGTGGAACCGTCCATCCTGTAATGTCACCACCACATCCAAATAATTGACAGTATGCTCATCAATGTTATAAGTTTGCTTGATAGGTCTATCCGATTTATTGTGACTATCGATGAAATGTTCGAACTCGAGACGTGATGCCGCCCAGAGCAAGAACACATCATCGATATATCGAACAAAAAATTTTACCCTCCCAGCAGCAAGAGGGTTAAGAAAAAATATGTCCTGCTCTACCCGCATCATGTAGGTGTTGGCATACGATGGGGCCACATTGGACCCCATCGCACACCCCGACACCTGTAGAAAAAACTTCCTATCAAAGAGGAAGTAATTGGAAGTGAGGATCATGTGCAAAAGATCACAGACAAGGTCAGAATCAGGGCCCACATAAGCCTGATGCGTGGTAATCAACTCACGTACAGCACTGATCCCTTCATCGTTAGGTATTACGGTGTATAAACTACTGATGTCGACACTACACAGTAGACAGTTAGCGGGTAGATTCTCAATGTCAGCTAATCTATTCAAAAAAGCAGTAGTATCAATGAGATGATGTTCATAGTTGACAATACAAGGTTGTAACAACGTATCGATATACACAGCACAATTTTGGAACAGAGACCCGCGGGCGGCAATGATGGGGCGCCCAGGCGGATGTTCAAGATTCTTGTGCACCTTTGGTAATGTATACATTAAAGGTACAACAGGGCACTTAGGTACAAGTGCGTTAGCAAGGGATTGCTCAATGCACCCATCATTGACAGCTAGCGCAAGTCTCTGTTCCAGGCGTTTCTTAAACACAGCAGTAGGGTCACCGTCTAAGGCACGGTAAACTGAGGAATCAGCAAGCTGCCGCAAAATTTCAGTGCGGTAATCCTCAGTATTCTGAATGACGATCGCCCCGCCCTTGTCGGCGGGACGAATCACCACATCAGTATAGGTCGACAACGAGCGTAATGCAATATATTCTTTATTAGACAGGTTATGATACACCCTAGTCTTCTTGGTAGAACCAATCATATTGTGCACCTCAGAGTCCAGCATACGTGAAAAAGTCTTAATAGAATGGTTGACAGACTGTGGTTCAAAGTGAGATTTACGCTGCAATTTGCGCAGCTGGGGCGGTATAGTACTGTCCGCTATAGTATCAGGTAAGTTCTTAAAATGTTCATGTAACCTGAGCTGGCGGTTAAGCCGAAATTTCTCTATTTCCCAGTCAAAGGCTCTAAACTGACTGGTCGGCACATACGATAAACCACGTCCCAACACTTTAGCCTCATCTGGGGTAAGACAACGGGAAGACAGGTTAATTACCGGTTCCTGGGGAGCGGTGGTCGGCCTCTCTTCCTCTCTCCTCGACCTCGACCGCGCGCGTTGGCCGCCTCTCCTGGTGTGACGTCTGCGGCGACGTGGCGGTGACCACGAACTCGTGGCCCTAAAGGGAGGGATGCAGTATTGTCCTGGGAGCCACCAATATCATTATAGTCAGAGTCGCTTGTTGATGAAGTGTCTCTGCCAGCGAACCCTCTCTGACCAGTGCGGCGAAATCTGCCACCGGACCGGTAATTGCCACCACGTCTGGACTCAATGTTCCCTCCACTGATCCAGAGGTACACCTGGTTGCGCTCATAGTCCATGCAGACCTTAGTTAATTTTTGCTTTTTGAATTGTAGTAGGTCCTGACGGTAAGCTGCAATCTGTCTGCTGAGTTTAGAAAGCCAGTCCTGCGAATCATCACGGGTAAAAGAAATCTTGTGCGTTTTTTCAAACTCCGCGATTTTGACACGGGCTGCACTCAGTTCTCTACTAGCCTCCTCAATCACAAGCAGCATGAGATCGTAGCTGCACTTGTTGAGGACAGCTATCCATCGTTTGCAAAAATTAGTATTGAAGCGGCCAATAGTCGGGCAATTCTTAACCCTGAATCCCCTCGGGATCATCTTCTGTTTGTAGTAGTCGCTAAGTGTAACAGCATGCAGATGGAAGTCCACTTCTCGTTGTTTGAGACGGACCCACTCACGGTACATATAGTCCAATGATCTTGGTTCATCACACAGGGCTTCCTGGAGCACTATACCCTCAGCGTCAGTATCAGAGAAGGAAAGTGCTAAGCCTTGGGTAGCTTTAGCCACATTGATGTTCTCCAGAACGCAGCCGTCAGTGGAGTCGTTGCCTTCAGCCATACTGCTCAGACAATGATCTGTCCCGCAGCGGGGATAAGAACTCAATCAGTGGGTGCTCAGTCTCAGGTGCGCAGTCTGCCTTTCAACGGCGCACCATACAATACAGTCTTTTGGTAGACGGCACACTCACACAATATAAGGAAAGTGGCGGGTGCCAGGCCAAACGGAGCAACCTCAGTACGGGATCTCCACAAATATATTCTTGTAGGCGGCACACCAGCAAATAAATCAGTCAAAGTAGGCTCTGCTTTCTGCAACGTTTCGATGTTTTATTCACCACATCGTCTTCAGGCAATGAAAACACATCAAACAAGCATACCTTATATCCCCACCATAAGACACGTGATACAGGTAACCCGGCCCACCGTAGGGAGGAGGACACCAGCAACTGACATCACTCACACACCTGAACGGTGGCCATGGAAACCGCACGCCGTGTAATTAAAAACAAGGATTCCGGCAATTGACATCAGAACAGCTATGCATATAAGAAATACAAGTGTGCTTGAACAATAGGTGACATAATGTCGCGTTAATAGAACATTAAATACATCCTAGCGGCATAAAAGCTATAATATAAAGAAACATGTAACATATATGAAACAGTTGAGAAAACTTTATATAACAAATATCATTTATAAAAATGCATGAAGACCAAGATATTCGTTTAAACCATAAGGAGACAAGGTGTTTAAACGAAATATCCACCTTGACTCACATTGCAATAATTTTAAAGACCGGTCACCTCCACGTATATCGGCCGGTATGTGATCAATGATAATGTATTTAAGTACAGACAAATTGTGTCCTGCCTCCAGAAAATGTCTGGAGACCGGTTGATCACTATGCCCGGTGGAAAGTGCCGTACGTATAGCATGCCTGTGAGCAGCCATGCGGACACGTAGTGTACAATCGGTCTTACCTATGTAACTGAGTCCGCACGGACAAGTAATCATATAGACAATGTAAGGAGTCTGACATGACACACGGTGCCTGATACTGTAACGCTTGCCACTGTATGGGTGACAGAAACTGTCACCCACCACCAGTGAGCGGCAAGTTGTACAATTCAGACACCTGTAGCAACCTTTACGATTGCCCAATGTAGGAGCCGCTGTAGCCGTAAGAGAGGGACGGGCTATGTCAGCCTTCATGACCCAATCACGGATATTGCGGCCCCTAGTGTAGCAAGGCATAATGCGGGTGGAATTGATCCCAAGGTCAGGATCAGACTGGACAATGGGCCACAGCTTTTTACAAATTTTATTAATGCCAACACTAGCGGTGTTGTAATGGTTCACCCAAGGCAGGCGGGGGGCTTCTGCATTGGGTCTCTTGGTATTAGATAAAAGTTGTTGACGTGGGATCAACATAACCCGATGTTTGGCAGAATTTAATGACTCTAAGTCATAGCCCCTGTCAGAGAACCTGGTTAGCATAGCATCAATTTGTATATTAGCCTGTTCATCAGAACTGCAGATCCTGCGAGCCCGCAGGAACTGCGAAAAAGGAAGACCTTCTTTTAGTGGTCTGGGGTGAAAACTGGCTGAGTGCAGAATAGTGTTCCTATCAGTACTCTTTTGGAAAAGAGAAGTGTGGAACCGTCCATCCTGTAATGTCACCACCACATCCAAATAATTGACAGTATGCTCATCAATGTTATAAGTTAGCTTGATAGGTCTATCCGATTTATTGTGACTATCGATGAAATGTTCGAACTCGAGACGTGATGCCGCCCAGAGCAAGAACACATCATCGATATATCGAACAAAAAATTTTACCCTCCCAGCAGCAAGAGGGTTAAGAAAAAATATGTCCTGCTCTACCCGCATCATGTAGGTGTTGGCATACGATGGGGCCACATTGGACCCCATCGCACACCCCGACACCTGTAGAAAAAACTTCCTATCAAAGAGGAAGTAATTGGAAGTGAGGATCATGTGCAAAAGATCACAGACAAGGTCAGAATCAGGGCCCACATAAGCCTGATGCGTGGTAATCAACTCACGTACAGCACTGATCCCTTCATCGTTAGGTATTACGGTGTATAAACTACTGATGTCGACACTACACAGTAGACAGTTAGCGGGTAGATTCTCAATGTCAGCTAATCTATTCAAAAAAGCAGTAGTATCAATGAGATGATGTTCATAGTTGACAATACAAGGTTGTAACAACGTATCGATATACACAGCACAATTTTGGAACAGAGACCCGCGGGCGGCAATGATGGGGCGCCCAGGCGGATGTTCAAGATTCTTGTGCACCTTTGGTAATGTATACATTAAAGGTACAACAGGGCACTTAGGTACAAGTGCGTTAGCAAGGGATTGCTCAATGCACCCATCATTGACAGCTAGCGCAAGTCTCTGTTCCAGGCGTTTCTTAAACACAGCAGTAGGGTCACCGTCTAAGGCACGGTAAACTGAGGAATCAGCAAGCTGCCGCAAAATTTCAGTGCGGTAATCCTCAGTATTCTGAATGACGATCGCCCCGCCCTTGTCGGCGGGACGAATCACCACATCAGTATAGGTCGACAACGAGCGTAATGCAATATATTCTTTATTAGACAGGTTATGATACACCCTAGTCTTCTTGGTAGAACCAATCATATTGTGCACCTCAGAGTCCAGCATACGTGAAAAAGTCTTAATAGAATGGTTGACAGACTGTGGTTCAAAGTGAGATTTACGCTGCAATTTGCGCAGCTGGGGCGGTATCAGGGGCTGGCTGGCAACTTTTAGCCTAGGGGGCAAGTCCAGAGCACTGGCCCATAATCAGCCAAGTCACCGTCGGAAGGAATGAGGGGCGTGGCCTATCATAAGGGGCGTTGCCTGTACCATGATTGTATTGTGTACCTGCAGATTGCACATTTTAGCGAACCTTGTAATACCCATTACACATAAAGCCACATGCCGTAATGCCAATTACACATTATGCTGAACACCATGATGCCAGTTACACATTACGCTCAACACTGCGATGCTAATTACTCAATACACCGCACACTGTGATGCTAATTACACATTATGCTGCACACCTTGATGCCCATTACACCCCATACTGTGATGGCAATTACCCAATGCTCCCCACACCGTAATGTCCATTACGCCCCATACCATGATGCCCATTACACCGCACAATGTGATGTCCACAGTGCCAGATATGCCCCCACAGTGCAAGATATTCCGCCACAGTACCAAATACACATATGCCCCCACAGTGCCAGACACAAATGCCGCCACAGTGCCAGATATTCTGCCACAGTGCCAAATACGTATATTCCTCCACAGTGCCAGATATGCCCCCAGAGTGCCAGAGACACATATGCCCCCACAGTGCCAGAGACACATATGCCCCCACAGTGCCAGAGACACATATTCCCCCACAGTGCCAAAGACACATATGCCCCCACAGTGCCAGATATGCCCCCACAGTGCCAGAGACACATATGCCCCCACAGTGCCAGAGACACATATGCCCCCTCAGTGCCAGAGACACATATTCCCCCACAGTGCCAAAGACACATATGCCCCCACAGTGCCAGATATGCCCCCACAGTGCCAGAGACACATATGCCCCCACAGTGCCAGAGACACATATGCCCCCACAGTGCCAAATACACATATGCCCCCACAGTGCCAGACACATATGCCCCCACAGTGCCAAAGACACATATGCCCCCACAGTGCCAGATATGCCCCCACAGTGCCAGAGACACATATGCCCCCACAGTGCCAGAGACACATATGCCCCCACAGTGCCAGAGACACATATTCCCCCACAGTGCCAAAGACACATATGCCCCCACAGTGCCAGATATGCCCCCACAGTGCCAGAGACACATATGCCCCCACAGTGCCAGAGACACATATGCCCCCACAGTGCCAGAGACACATATTCCCCCACAGTGCCAAAGACACATATGCCCCCACAGTGCCAGATATGCCCCCACAGTGCCAGAGACACATATGCCCCCACAGTGCCAGAGACACATATGCCCCCTCAGTGCCAGAGACACATATTCCCCCACAGTGCCAAAGACACATATGCCCCCACAGTGCCAGATATGCCCCCACAGTGCCAGAGACACATATGCCCCCACAGTGCCAGAGACACATATGCCCCCACAGTGCCAAATACACATATGCCCCCACAGTGCCAGACACATATGCCCCCACAGTGCCAAAGACACATATGCCCCCACAGTGCCAGATATGCCCCCACAGTGCCAGAGACACATATGCCCCCACAGTGCCAGAGACACATATGCCCCCACAGTGCCAGAGACACATATTCCCCCACAGTGCCAAAGACACATATGCCCCCACAGTGCCAGATATGCCCCCACAGTGCCAGAGACACATATGCCCCCACAGTGCCAGAGACACATATGCCCCCACAGTGCCAAATACACATATGCCCCCACAGTGCCAGATACACATATGTCCCCAGAGTGCCAGATACACATATGCCCCCACAGTGCCAGATACACATATGCCCCCACAGTGCCAGATATGCCCCCACAGTGCCAAATACACATATGCCCCACAGTGCCAGATACACATATGCCCCCACAGTGCCAAATACACATATGCCCCCACAGTGCCAGATACACATATGCCCCCACAGTGCCAAATACACATATGCCCCACTGTGCCAGATACACATATGCCCCCACAGTGCCAAATACATATATGCCCCCACAGTGCCAGATATGCCCCCCACAGTGCCAGATACACATATGCCCCCACACAGTGCCAGATATGCCCCCACACAGTGCCAGATATGCCCCCACACAGTGCCAGATATGCCCCCACACAGTGCCAGATATGCCCCCACACAGTGCCAGATATGCCCCCACAGTGACAGAAACACATATGCTGGGGTGAGGGAGGGGGGGGGGAGAGCGCTTACCCACTCGCTAGCTGCGGGCCGTGCTGCGGCTGGATCAGCTTCTCCAGCCCTCCTGCGCTGGCCGCGGCTTCCAGAACACGGCCGCGGCTACAGGAAAATGGCCGCCGGCCTCCTGCACTGAGAACATGTCCTCAGTGCAGGGGGCCGGCGGCCATTTTCCTGTAGCCGCGGCCGTGTTCTGTAAGCCGCGGCCAGTGCAGGAGGGCTGGAGAAGCTGCTGATCCAGCCGCAGCACGGCCCGCAGCCAGTGGGTGGGTAAGCGGCCCGGGGGGCATATGGCACTCTGCCCCCCGGCCCAGCCCGCCCCTGGGCGGTATAGTACTGTCCGCTATAGTATCAGGTAAGTTCTTAAAATGTTCATGTAACCTGAGCTGGCAGTTAAGCCGAAATTTCTCTATTTCCCAGTCAAAGGCTCTAAACTGACTGGTCGGCACATACGATAAACCACGTCCCAACACTTTAGCCTCATCTGGGGTAAGACAACGGGAAGACAGGTTAATTACCGGTTCCTGGGGAGCGGTGGTCGGCCTCTCTTCCTCTCTCCTCGACCTCGACCGCGCGCGTTGGCCGCCTCAGACATTTTCTGGAGGCAGGACACAATTTGTCTGTACTTAAATACATTATCATTGATCACATACCGGCCGATATACGTGGAGGTGACCGGTCTTTAAAATTATTGCAATGTGAGTCAAGGTGGATATTTCGTTTAAACACCTTGTCTCCTTATGGTTTAAACGAATATCTTGGTCTTCATGCATTTTTATAAATGATATTTGTTATATAAAGTTTTCTCAACTGTTTCATATATGTTACATGTTTCTTTATATTATAGCTTTTATGCCGCTAGGATGTATTTAATGTTCTATTAACGCGACATTATGTCACCTATTGTTCAAGCACACTTGTATTTCTTATATGCATAGCTGTTCTGATGTCAATTGCCGGAATCCTTGTTTTTAATTACACGGCGTGCGGTTTCCATGGCCACCGTTCAGGTGTGTGAGTGATGTCAGTTGCTGGTGTCCTCCTCCCTACGGTGGGCCGGGTTACCTGTATCACGTGTCTTATGGTGGGGATATAAGGTATGCTTGTTTGATGTGTTTTCATTGCCTGAAGACGATGTGGTGAATAAAACATCGAAACGTTGCAGAAAGCAGAGCCTACTTTGACTGATTTATTTGCTGGTGTGCCGCCTACAAGAATATATTTGTGGAGATCCCGTACTGAGGTTGCTCCGTTTGGCCTGGCACCCGCCACTTTCCTTATATTGTGTGAGTGTGCCGTCTACCAAAAGACTATATATATATATATATATATATATATATATATACACTGCAGGTTGGATCCTGATGTGAACACATGCACCTATTCCACAGGATCAGCTCTAATATTTTCTCTACAATATTATGGTAGAGAGAGAATTCCATTGATTATTGGAGGACCCACAGAAGAGATTTCTCTTTTTTGGGGGGTACTAAGTCTAATTGAACCCCAATATTGAAAAATAAGGGGGATCTTGTCCAACAGAATAGGGAAGTCTGCCATCCTATTTAAAAAGGGTACCCTATTAAAATATCAGTATCAAGTTAGGATTAGGCAAGGAGAAACATTCTCCAGATCGTATACAGATTGGTTTAAAACATTTATACCCCTGATGAAGTCTCATAACGAGACGAAACGCGTTGGTTTTATTTCATCCTTAATCTTGTGAAAATCACATCTCTGACAAGAAATTGGACTTGAAAAATTGTTTTAAACATACTGTTTTAATAAATGTTTTATGCTTATAATTCCCTGTGTATAAATTATTAGAGAGAGACAGGAATCTCCACTTAAGGTGCACAGGGCGCCTGGTAACACTATTGTGGGTGTATTTGGATTGTGGAGCCCCACTAGTAGGGGGCCAAGTGTTACTGGCGACCGATTTATTAATACCAATAGTAGCGCGGCATTAGAGATTTGGTTTGTTGTGTTGTTGTTGTGTTGTTATATATATATATATATATATATAGTGTTGTTTGTTCGGTATTCTGGAATAAGTCACAATGGCGGAGTGTCTTCCAAGAATATAATATATGCAGTCTCCCACTGGTGTGCATGACCTGAAGAAAAGACCACATAGGTCAAATTATGCAAATAGGGGTACTGGGTACCTCTTACCTATTTGTAGCCTTCTCTCGCCTGTGTGACTCAACCGGCCGTGGCGTCTCCAGAGCTGGAGACGCCACGGCCGGTTAAAAGCATGACTTTTTTTCTTCATGTATGATTGATTGCAGATGAACCCCTTTTTTACTCCCTTTTTTCTTTAAAATATTTTTCCAAATTATTCACACTTTTATATTAGAGCATCAATGTAGCCTTCCATGAATTTCTGCACATTTTTTAAATCCTTTTGCACATATCTAAATTTCCACTTTGTATCCAACAGTGTGTATGTTGGTCAGATAAAACCCCCCTCTATGGCCGTGAAGCGGACACGAGAGCAGGCATCCAGGGTTGGCCTGGCAACGCCTGCACATCACAGGTGGGCGGGGACAGAGCTCCCGGAAGCCAGCTCCGGAGACGCCGCAGCCGGGTGAGTCACACAGATGAGAGAAGGCTACAAATAGGTAAGAGGTACCCAGCACCCCTTTATGCACAGCACTTTATGCACATTCACACGTCCTGATGAAAAGGTCCGGTGGGACCTTGAAACGTTGACCAATGACGATTTTATGTCACTGAAAATACAATGTTGATTTTAAATTCAAACCCGTGAGTGCCGCCTTATTTCCAGGAGCCCTGCCATAAGCCCTTGGACACCCTCTATATATATATATATATATATATATATATATATATATATATATATATATATATATATATATATATATATATATATATAGATTGAAGGGGGCTGCAGGCTTAAATGCATTGATCAATTCATGAACTAAATCTCCATTTATTAATATCAGCAGGGCCGTCTTCTTGTATGGGCTTAATGGGCACTTGCCCAGGGGCCCCAGGTGTATAAGGACCCTATGATGATAGCTGAGGATCCCCTCTTTCCAGGGATACCAGAATTTAGAAAAATCGGCCCTGGGGAACTGGAGATATCCAACTTCAAAGCAGCAGTCCTCATCCGACCTGTTAATTGCAATTCCCAGTCATATTTCTCAGGTTCTCTCTGACTTGGCTTGTCTCTATCATGCCCAAAGCCAGAGATATCAGCCTTCCAGCTTCCGGCCCCTGCTCCAGCTCCAAACATCTGGTGTACAGTTTTATATTTTTGTCAATGGATTGCTCTGGATCCGGATCTCTGATCCCCAAGTCCCCAGCAGCTCCTGAAACTTATGACTCTAGGTTTTTATAATGGTGATATCTGCAGTCAAACAAGCTGCCCTTCCACCGGAAAATGATGAATATTAAGCCCACTCCATTATCCGACCCTCCCCTGCGTATAAAAATCCCTGGAAGTCATTTACAAGGGACCGTTCATTCAGCACAGTGCCCCCTTCCACAAGTCAGTGTTCACCCTCCCACCACCTGTGCAGTAAAGGAGTAATTAGCAGAAGTCACTGCTCCAAGTCCTACATGTTGAATGGAAGATAGAGCACCCCCTGCCACCCGTGGGACATCAAAGCTGCTGCTGATGGCACCCCCCACCCATAGGAGGGGAGAATGGGTAAGGTCCCCAGTGCATTGCTTTGCCCAGGGGCCCACACTGCTGTTAAGATGGCCCTGAATATCAGTTAATTTATTTAGTGAGTGCAGAGACCCTACAATTTAATATATATATATATATATATATATATATATATATGCTAGGTGATTCATCGTGCCCTACGGGCGCTCTTCACACCGTCGTAAGGGGCTGCTCCCCCTTAACTTATGAATGTATTTATTGCGAGGGAGAGGGTTGGGTGCTATGGGTGGGGGGGGGGGGTGCTTGGGGGTGTTGTGGGCAGGGGAGTGGTGGGTTCAGGGATACTGTGTGGTCGATTTGCAGTTGCGGTTGTGGTGCGTGTGGTGGGTGTGGTTTGGTTAGCAGCAGGGCGGCATGTGGGTGTTGTGAGTGGGGGAGGAGCGTTTGTGCTGCTGCGGCCGGTCGGTCCCAACACCCCCTCCAGAGTGCTAGTGCTGCTGCGGACGGGGTGACTCCCTCCACCCGTGTCCGGGCACGGTGCTGTTGCGGACGGGCCCGCATTCCCCCACCTATTAGCCCCACTCGGGGGGGGGGGGGGTGGTCTGCGCGCATTGCCACTGCTCGCAGAGTGGGGGGTGCGTGCAAACCCGCCACCCTTAGGGGGGGGGTGCGGGCAGACCTACTGCTCAGGGTGGGGTGTTTGCGTGTATTCCCGTTGCTCGCGGAGTGGGGGTGCGTGCATTCCCGCTGCTCACGGGGGGGGGGGGTTGCGTGCATTCCCGCTGCTCACGGGGTGGGGGGGTGCGGGGAAACCCTTGCAGGGGGTGGGGAGGGGGTGGGGGCAGACCCACTGCTCGCGGTAGGGGGGTATTTTCGTCCATACCCACAGCTTGTGGGGGGGCTGGTGGGTGCGGGCACACCCGCTGCTCGGGGGGTGTTTGCGTGCATTCCCGCTGCTCGCGGAGTAAGGGTGTGCTGGAGAGACCCGCTGCTCGGGGGGGAGTGTATTTGCGTGCATTCCCGCAGCTCGCGGTGGTGGGGTTCTGGGGTTGGTGGGTGGGGGCAATCTGGCTGCTCGGGGCGGGGTGTTTGCATGCATTCCCGCTGCTCCCGGAGTGGTGGTGTGTGTGCAATCCCGCTGCTTATGGGGGGGTTTGCGTGCATTCCTGCTGCTCGCGGGGGGGAGTGAGTGCTGGCAGACCCGCTGCTCGGGGGGTTGCAGGCAGACCCATCGTTCGTGCGGGGGTGCGGGCAGACCCACCGCTCGCGCAGGGGGGGGCCTGGATGATTCAGGCAGACCCGCCACTTTTGGGGGGGTGCAGGCAGACCCGTTTGCGGGTGGGGGTGGCGTTCAAACCCGGCGTCTGCGGGGGGTGTGGGCAGACCCACGGCTCCCAGGTGGGGGGATTCAATCAGACCTGCCATTCGCGCGGGGGTGGGGTTGTTCAGACCCGCCGCTCGCGGGGGTGTGTGGTGCCATTTAGACCCACAGTTCGCAGGTGGGGGGCGTTCAGACAGTCCGTTACCGGGGGGTGCGTGCAGACCCGCCGCTCGAGGGGGGTGCGGTGCGGATAGACCCGCCGCTCTCCTACTTCAGTTGGCTTTGGTGCATAATGGTGGATGGTGGGCGTGTGCTGTAGCCCTGGCTGGGCGGGGGGGCGGTGTTTTCCAAGGGGGTGGTGTGTATAACGCTGGTCTTTTCCCTAGGGGGGCTTGTTTGTGTATAACGCTGGGCAGGGTGGGGGGTATCCTAAGGCAGAAACTTTGTGTGTATAATGCTGTCAATCACTCTTGTAACCCTGCCCAGCGTTATACACACAGGGGATGAGTGACAGATCTGGCTAACTGCCGGCACCAGGCCAAGACGGGAATGCGACCCAGTCGCAAACACAATCCGACTGACCAAACGGGGGTCTCCAACAACCAATGAAATGGGGAACAAACCAGCGAACCCCAAAACAAACCTATAACGAAAACGGGCACCTGCCTGCCTAAAGAGAACTATGGTAATGAACCAGGAGAAAGAGGGGAGAACCAAAATACAGACTAACTGCCGAGGGAGAATTGTAGGGATAACTCAAAATTAATTACGGACCGCCAAGCAACTGAGAAATAAGGTAATGCTGCCCAAAGGACAAAAGAAGATACGGCGAACTGCCAGTACAATAGCAATGAAAGAAATGGGAAAAGGACAGGCTCCAGGTGGAGCACTTACTTGACCCAGGGAAGGGACAGATGATGGCAAATGCCAGATGGTCCACGGAGGTGATGCTGACAGCAACCAAGCAGACTGCAAGGACCGGACTCAGGACCAGATATAGCAAGCAGAGCTATAACCGGAGCCATCTTGCCTCCATGGATCCCTTAAGAGGGATAGACTGCCAATCAGCGGGCGCCGCCGCTGGACCCAGCCCCCTGCTCCAAATTATCCTCAGGTGGCCGAGCGTGTTGCTCACGGCGTACCCTGTTGCTCAGCAACGTCCCTGCGGCTGCAGGGGAACGCCCTGAGCTAGAAGCTGCGTCACCCCGCCGGACGGAAGTTGTCAGCAGGTGATCGGCGGTGCTGGGCGGAAGTGCCATGTGCATCCTCCGTGCACCGGCCTTCCGCCACCGCGACCCCCACGCCCGGGAGCTGACAAGGTGGTACTTGGTTTAACGCGCTCCGATAACCCCCCTTTTGCATTTTTGTACACCCCTGACTCTCACTAACAGGAGAACCATATCGGAGGAGCTGCTTTCTGTTTAGGAATAGCGCACCTCTGAGGTTAACCCATATATATCTATATATATCTATATATAGATATAGATATATATAGATAGATATATATAGATATATATATATATAATCTTAAGGAGTCTCCTGACCCCAGAAGGATAAAGCGGCACTCTCCGGTCCTTTTGAAAATAATCTTTAGTATTTACAATAAAAGCATTGTAGAGGAAGAGGAGCAACAGAAAGAGGAGCAACAGAACCCGAGGACATGTAGTGAAACTAGAGGGAGAAAGATTCAGGGGAAATGTGAGGAAGAATTACTTCACAGAAAGAGTAGTAGATAAGTGGAATAGCCTACCATCAGAGGTGGTAGACGCAAATACAGTAGTACAATTTAAACATGCTTGGGATAAGCATATTGATATCCTTACAAAAAAATAAGGATCAAATATGGTTTGAGGTAACATGTTTAAAAAAGGGGCAGACTAGATCTGCCAAGTGGTTCTTATCTGCCGTCAAATTCCATGTTTCTATGTCAAATTATAGTCATTATATCGACGTTTCAAGGCTGTAAGCCTTTTCTTCAGGACAGACTATTTAAGTGCATAGTGCATATGTGAGTGAATAAACAGAACTTGCCAGCGTGCTTAACTTAAATACCAGCCCAACTTTCTGTGTACGGAACGCACATCACCTGAGCGTGGTGCTTCCAGTGGGTAAGTCCGGCCCGCCTGTCAATGACGTATGGTCTCCGTTGCACTGCATTAGGACCCACCCATCTATGAGGTCAGGTTACTACGGCTCCACCACAGGAGGCAAACCCTCGTCTCTTAAACTCAGAGGACAGCGAGGATTCCCTTACAAGGTGAGGTTGAACGCAAGTGCAGCGGTTTGATGGCCGCACTCGCCGTTTCCACCTGTGGAAAGGGGAGGGTGTTGAATACTCTGACGGTGAGCTTCCGGCACTGCTCGGTGTATAGCTCGCCGTCAGGGCCTCGCAGTGGGCATTGAATAAACCCCATTGACTTGTCCTTATTTTTATCCATAATCTCTTATCTATTTTAAGTGGACTGGCCTAAATTGTCCATTGACAAGGGTAAACACACGCTAAAAAAATCTTTAATATACTGTATGGCTGCCTTATGTTAATTTCTTATCCCCACCTATAAAAAAAAGTAATTGAGGGCTGCAGTGAGTCCTGGTACAATCTCAAAGTTCTGACAACTGGTTCTTCGAATTATATTTCATGTCTATTCTTTTTTTTTTGGGAGACTTCTATATTCCCCAAAAACAAAAAAATCCTCCTTTTATTAACAACTGGTTGTTATTTACATTATATTTATTGTACAAGTTTATGTATATTTATTGTACACACCTGCTTAAATAACAACTGGTAGAGGATTGCGGTATACATCGATATTGCGATATATCTACACAACTCTTCCTATATGGCAAATGTATAGGGGTAATGATTGTCTTTTATTAAAAATGGAATTACGCTTTGTAGCCCTAGCTATGCACTGATGTTATGGTACACATCACAAATCAATTTATTGTAGAGATGAGCAGTCCAGCTAGGGTAATTTTACTTATAATCAATTAACTGTAATCCAAATATTTTTCGCTGTACTTTTTTATTTAATATTGGAATCCCTGGAAATTTTTAGGGCATGTCCAATAACGCACTGTTGCAGTGGGCAGAATGAGTGCCCATGATCTTCCCTCTCTTTCAGAGAGGCTGGGCCCAGGACAGCTGTAGCCACAGCACCCCCTGATGACGGCCTTGCTTCTATATGTTCCCTAAAGTCAAATATATTATGTACTCATTTTTCTTCAGTTACTGAGGTAAAGAAACAAATAACAGACAGAGGAGTTACAGAACCGCTTTAACCAATGGGAAATAAGAATACAGTGGTGTCTAGATGCAGAAGGGAAGTACATGGAAGGGGAACAGAGTAAAATGTACTTAATATAATGAAACATATTATAGCATTGGTCTCTTGTAACTTAATAGCCACACCTCATTTTGTCAAATTGCACTGTCCGTATTGGACCTGTTAAATATACTTGAGTTCCTTACAAACCCATTACATTTTTGTTACATTGGATGGAATCTGTGTTCAAATGTTAAATAAACCCCATCATTTTGAATGAATTTAGTAGCTCTTTTATGTAAGGCACATTGCATTTTTTTGGTTTAGTGGACCTGTCATAGACATTGTTGTTTTTATACACTCTAGGAGCAAACCTCATTGTACTTAACGCACAAACTGGCATTGCACATCTGTCCTTATCATAACACATAAAATATGTCTAGCAGTGTGTTTTTTTTTTCCCAGTAATAAATTCTTCCAACATTGCAGCCATTTCTTACATTCCAGCTACTACAAATGCACCGACAGCCAGAGGCAACAAGAAGTCCATGAAAAGAAGCTCTAAACATGGGTCTGTCATTCTTTATCAAACCAGTACAGTGTGTAAAGGCTTATTTACATCACTGTAAAAGTTGAAATCTACAGCACAAATGCACTTTTGCGTCATTACACACTAACCTTTGTGAAGTTTGCCTATTTGCAAGGATCTGAATGCCAAATGGTTTTATCTGTGCAGTATAATATCTGTATTTTCCAATAGAAGGAGTTGGGTGGATTAGGGCATGATTGCCTCAGTGCAGATTAGTGGCCTGATTCAGGGATGCAGAAGTCGGACACATATGCAGACACATTTCCTGTTTGGAAAATAAATGCATATATAATATACATATGTATTCCATGTTGGCTGCATCTATATGGTCATACTGCCCTCCGGCCACCTACCCTCAACATACTGACATGGGGGACCAGGACTCAGGGCTGGCAACAGAAATCTTGGGGCCCGGAACACTGATATCTCGGGGGGGGCAACACCGAACACAGATTCCTATTACATTGCATATTGAATGTATTTTTTTTTATTATTAGAAGTAAATAGATAATTAATATTTACAATGCAATATAATATGGGAGGGCAGAGATGGGAGGGAACAGCGTTGTGTGGTTTAGTGTGTTGCGTGATGTCACTAAACTCATTAGTACAGGTAGCCAGACAAGTGATTAGGCAGCCATGCTTTCAGCCCCAGAGTCCCTCAAAGTCTTGGGGCCCCTCAACTGGTCGGGGCCCGGTACGAGTGTCCCCTTTGACCCCCCTTGTTGCCTGCCCTGCCAGGACTCTGTGCATGCAACTTTAGTTCAAGCAACAATATGGGGTCTTGGCCTTGTGTCACAAGAGTTTATTTGTGCATCACGCTCACATTTTTTACTCTGATTGGGTAATGGGAGCATTTATCCATCCACTTGCGACCATCATCATAATCAATGTACATTTCCACTAGCCCTATCGCTGGTGCAAGAGATCCTTCTGAAATCAGATGAACCTTTGCAAAAACTCCTAAAAGCCTACGTGCAATCTCCCACTTGCCACACAGTTTACCTCGCGCAGCCATAAGTGGAGATGTGGCGGAGATATGTACAACTTTTATTCGCTGAGCAGCAGTAGTCTCCTCTCTCTGCCTGCAGGATGTGCTGTGATTTTTGTTTACCAGGGAGAAAACAAATACAACTGTCGACATGGAACCCCAATAAGTGTAATGTTGCTCTTTCCATGCTTCAGGCCTGGCGCCATTCTATGCTTGACACACTATTATATTCTCCCTCTATGCTGATATGGATGGTGAAGTAAGAACTATCCGGTTTAAAAAAAAAAAATGAAAAAATCATGTCGACCTTGTCACGTGTCTACCTTTTTCAATTCAACCTTTTGACCCTGATAAGCTATTGCATGTCGACCTTTGGGGTAGACTTAATGATTGCTTATCTAGACACTGTAGATCTATCAGTTGGAACAAGTTTGTTTTACTAGGGCAACCGTTCAGGTCATCCTATAAATTTATAAAAAAAAATTGCAACCATATGCACTGTATTTGCAGATTGAGTTTTTCCCTCATCATTCACCGGAGCACGGTCTTTGTCCACTGATCTGAACAATCACTTCCCTCTATCAGGAATCTCACAAAATATTTTGCAATCAAGTCAGTCAATGATCATTCTGACTGATAAATACATGACCGATGTATATGAAAAATGTCAGGAGCTGATTGGCTGGTAAAAAAAAGAGGGTATTGGTATTATCACAATTAATGCCCAATTATTTTCATTTGGGCTATTCAATTTTGTTCTTGCAAAACATACCCCTTTTTCCTGTGAGACTACAGAGGACCCATGTTAAGTTCCTTGGCCTATGTGCTTTCACAGTAATGCTGTGTACACACGGGGGCGATAGAGGCTATAATCGCTGGAAATATGGTCGCAGGCGACCATATTGCCAGTGATTGGAGTGCGCACCAGCGATAAATCGCCGGGTGCGCGCTCCCGTTTTCTGCCCCATTGTAATCGCTGGTCGCAGGAGCTTGCTCCTGCGACCAGCTAATTACCTCTGCAGCTCCCCCAGCAGAGGTCCTTTTCATCAGCGACCATCTCTGGTCGCTGATGCAAAGGAGACACTGGGCAATATATTGCTCAGGAATATATTGCTAGCAATATATTGCTGGGCAATAAATATCCCCCCCTCCCCCGTGTGTACGGGGCTTAAGTCTGATAGAATAGTTATTGGGGAAAATCCCCAATAACTGCTGGCATCACAGACAATTGAATATCCCCAGGCTGCTCAGTTAGCTGTATATAAATTATTCTGGTAAATATATGGAAAATATGTTTTATATTTTGTATAAAATGTTGTAATCTTCAATAAAGAAGCATTATATAAATTACTCTGGCTAATTGAATTATGACCTGTGTGTGCAGCTATACTATGACTAACTATACTGCATTTCACATGTTTCCGGCAATGACACAACCACTCCCTTCAAGCACAGAATGGTCATAAAATGAAGAAATCCATTTGCATTGCGTAACTGGAAAGAAGTCTTTCTGTATCCTGCATAATTAAGATAAGATATTCTTGCCAAAAAGCCTCATTGTCCCTAAACTCCAGTGACTATATTTACCAGGTGTATGGATTTCTAAATACCTACATACATACATAGGTGAGCCAAGACTAATACCATTGGTTTGCACACAACGAAATGCTAAAAACACAACCTACTGAGGACATTTGAGGAAAGAAATGGGAATGCTGTAAGCCACTGAAGTGCAATTTGGTTGGCACCTTTTAGTATGATGGGTGGGATGTACTAACGGGAAAATGCGGTAAAACCCCTGTTTTACCGCATTTTCCTATGTACTATTACCCAGCCGCCACGTCACCGCAGTGTAGGGTATCGCCACCTTTGGGTGGCAATACCCTATAGAAGCCTATGGGCTTCTTTTCGCCGCCCGACGCCTCCGCCGAAAAACCCGCAGACCCCCCTCTCCGCCTCCCTCTCTTACCTGGTCCAGGTCCTCCTGGACCCGGAAGGTAACACCTTCCTCCCCCTAGTGTGGCAGCCGGATGTCCTTCCGGCTGCAGGGGGGAGGAGGAGGCGCCGGGGACAGCTTGCTTAGCTGTCCCCGGCGTGAAGTATGCAGGAGGGGGCAGGGAGGTGACGGAGGTGTCACCGCATCGCGATGCCAGCCGCATATGTTAGTACATATGCGGCGGCCAGGCGGCGAAGGGCGGCGATGTATATTAATACATCCCGCCCGATGTCCTGACTTTATGTAGATATCAATGATTTGTGTACTTAAACACTCTGAGGTTGTTGCATATTACTATATAGAGCTGCCCCCAGAATTTACCCATTATTATGTTCTCATGTTCCACACCATGGGTGAGATTTAATAGGGTGCGACATTTTAGACAGCTAAAAAAGGGCACCATATCACATGTCACATTTGCGACTTCTTTAGAATTGTGTAATTTTTAGTAACGTGAATGTGTAATTTTTAGTAATGGGAATGTGTGGATTTGTGTTTAAATGTAAAAAAAAAAATGGTGTGGGCTCCCCCTAGAGCATAATCAGCCCCGAGCTCATTGAGCAAGCCCTGGTTTCCGAAATATGGGGGGAAAAATAGTGGGGATCCCCTGTATTTAAGAAACCCGCTCTTGGACCTATCCGGATTCCAAAAACATGGGGGTCAAAAAGATTATTTATGGGGGACAAAAAAAAATTTGTTTTCATTCAATTTAGGCCATGGTCTGCAGCAAGCTGGCTGGTTATTATACTAGGCAACAGAGCTTCGGCACAAACAGATGGTAGTTTGTTACATATCAATGAAACACTGCCTCACAGCAGTGGGATTAATGAATGGTGATGCAAGATGGAACTATCCCTGGGCCCGCCCACCCACCCTTAGCTTGTAAAAAAGGACATGCACATTGCACACTTGAACACAAACCAGTCATTTCAGTCAGAGGGACTGCCAAACCTGTTACTGAAATGACTGGTTCGTTTGCGCCCCCCACAATAAAAGAAGCAATGCTCAAAATAGCGCATAATAATAACAACAACAAGAATATCAAGAAAAAAGAAGAGGTGCAAGGCGGAATTGTCCCTGGGACACCCATCCACTCTTAGTTTGTAAAAAAAAAAAGGACATGCACATTGCACACTTGAACACAAACCAGTAATTTCAGTGGGCCAACACTGCGTGGAAGCAGAACAATCACACACAGAACTTCTGACAGTATCTCACTATGCTGTATTGGGGTACAGTGCACACAAACAATAAACAAGAGCAAAAATATATATATTTTTTTATTTAATATTTTTAAGGACGCAGCTTGTCCATTACTGCGTGGAGGCAAAACAATCACACACGGAACTTCTGACAGTATCTCACTATGGTGTATTGGGGTGCAGTGCACACAAAAAATAAACAAACGCAAAATATATGTTTTTATTTTGTGAGGATGCAGCTTGTCCAACACTGCGGGGAGGCAGAACAATCTGACCGATGGAATTTCTGTCACACTATCTCACTATGGTGTACTTTATATTGGGGTGCAGTGCAGCACAATTATTTATTATAAAGTAGACACACTGACTGACACAGCCTGCCTGCCTTGCCCTGTACATTGTGACTACACTACACTGACTGACAATTCCGGGAGCCTCCCGGCCATTCCGGGAGGTTAGGCAAGCCTGGCCTACAATCAAATCCATGTACTTACTGTACCTTATAAACATGTGAGAATGTGTAGCGTGTTTTGGCCACACATTACTGTGAGCTATTGCATGCTAGCCTCACATGTGATACTTTGGCAACTCACCCGGCAGCTCAGACATTTTGCATACAATGTATCACATGCGATCCTATTCACTGCACCTGATACAATAAATCCATACTGCAGCAGTGACAATCTGCGGATACGATGCACAGAACCGCACATCAGATCGGAAGCATAAGAAAATGCCATTCGATTTGACACTTTTCACACGATTTATCAGCCCAATGTGTCGAAATCCTGTAGAAAAGTATCAAATCGCACTAGTGTATGGGCACCTTTAAAAGTGCTTTAGTATGCCTTAACATATGGAATCAGGCTGAAGACTTTGCTGTACATTACAATTAATTTGATGTGTTATTTTGCAGTTCATCACAAAGTACTTGAAGTATGAGGATTCATTGCCGTTTATATGTCTATTCTTGGCTTTCAAAAAATTAGCACATAAGCGAGAGACTGAGGTTAATGCTTTGGTTTTAAAGCGTTAATATCACATATTACAAGTACTTTGAGCGAGGGCTCATGGCTTTAGCACCACCTAGTGACCATGGATGTTGTAAAACATCTAAATGTGTTGGCTATGCCATGAATAAAAAAATAATAATAATTGCACATTAAAATGTTTGCATTCCATTTACCCTTTCTGCTTCCTCCATTCTCTTCACTACATGATCAAAAAATAGAAAATAGTAATAGAAAATAGTTTTAAAACAGTTTTACTGAAAATATCAAGCTTACATTAGATTAGATTAGATACAACTTTATTGTCATTATCCTAATTTAGGACAACAAAATTCAATTTAGCATCTATCCGTATACAGCCATATTATAAAAAACCAAAAGTCCATACAATTTATACAATGAATACTAAAAACCCAATAACCCCCCCACCCAAGCTACGTTCCCTATTTAAATTAACAATAGCCCTTGGGAAAAAGCTATTCTTCATCCTAGTCGTCCTATTCCGTAGGCACCTAAACCGCCTACCTTACGGTAGTAATACAAATAATCCGTTTGCTGGATGAGTTAGGTCTTTTAAAATGTTGTGTGCTCTACGTAAGCAGCGTTTACTCTGAATCTCCTCGACAGACGGGAGTGTAGTGCTCATTATACGTTGGGCCGATTTAATCACCCTCTGTATAAGTTTATTTTCTGCAGTGGTACAATTTCCATACCAAACAGAAATGCAGCTGGTCAATATGCTCTCAACTGCGCATCGGTAGAAATTTAACAGTATACGATGTGACAGTTGATGTTTTTTCAACATTCTAAGGAAAAAAAGGCGTTGATGAGCCTTTTTCACCAAGCATTTAATATTAGTAGACCAGGTTAGGTCCTCAGAGATCTGAGTTCCTAAAAAATTGAAACTGGAAACACGTTCCACCCATGCTCCATTAATTTGTATTGGCATGATTGGGGTAGATTTTTTCTTACGAAAATCCACCACAATCTCTTTGGTCTTACTAGCATTAAGGAAGAGAGCATTACATACATTTAAGGTTAAAAGCAATCTGCTTGCCAATGATGAATTCCACGATAGCACCAAGCTGACGGGAGGGACTGGGACCAGCCTTGCATCATTCACTGTCAAGTATGTTCAGTGGATCAGGACAATCATGGAAAGCGTTGTTGATCAGAGGCCACGCCCAACGCGCTTCGTCACTGTAGGTCCTTGATAAAGGACTTTGCTCTCCGAAACGTCAATTTACAAAACCGAGTGGGGCTTTTCTTTTTGAAACAGTATCTTAAGAGGATATGTCCTGAGTGCCTCTCACTATTGTATCTATATTTTCCTGTCAGGGAATTGAGGCACCGAATGCGCTGCAGTGATATCAGTGAGTTCAGGACTTGTTTGCAATTATATATATATATATTATACAGTCATGTGGGACGGCGATGGGCACAATTTGTGCCCCGGGGTTCGCTAACCTCTATCTTGGGGAATGGGAAGAGGCCCATATTTATAATAATAACCCCTATGCCGAACACCTGACTGTATATAAACGCTATATTGACGATATAGTGTTAATATGGGCGGGGCCTGAAGAATTGTTTCTAGAATTTATTGAGTATCTCCATGTCAACAGTTATAATCTAAGTTTTACTTATAAATTTGCAAAAAGAAGCATTGAATTCTTGGACCTTACACTAACCTCCAAGGAGGGGTCTAAAGAAGTTGACACGTGTACCTTTATTAAGAAAGTGGACAGCAATAATTATTTGGAGTTTACCAGTTGCCATTTGACAAAATGGAAGTCCAATTTGCCATACTCACAACTTCTTAGAGTTCGGCGCAACTGTTCCACATTGCAACAATTTGAGGACCAAGCAGAAATATACTGTGCTCGGTTCAGAGAAAAGGGTTATCCATTGCAACTGATAGATGATGCGAGAGAAAAATGTCGTGTTATGGACAGAGGGCAGATTATACAATATCGCCAGAAAATGGAGAAAAAATCCATCTACTGTCCATTCACGACTCAATTCAATGTCAGAAGCAATGAGATAAGAACCATCCTGAACAAACATTGGCCCATCATTAAGATGGACCCTATTTTGGGTAAAGCCCTGGGGGATCGCCCAGAGTTAGTTTTCAGGCGAGCCAAAACACTGGGAACTAAACTGTCCCCTAGTCTCCTAGCTATTGAGGATGCTGCGACTAACCGGCTTTCTAGTAATCTATCCGGCACGAATATTTCAACTTGTTCATCACAGTCACTACCTCTAGCCATGTCACTTAAAGGTTTTTATACATGTGGCCGATGTAAGATGTGCCAATTTGGTATGAAAGGTACAAAATCTATAATTGATAGAAGTGGCAAAGAGCGGATTGTTGACAGCTTTTTAAACTGTAATTCAGTGTATACAGTTTATCTTTTGATTTGTCCATGTGGAAAAAAATATGTTGGACAAACTAAACGTGTTCTCAAGATCAGAATTTTGGAACACTATCGTAATACTAAGAATAAAGTGTCCAACCATAGTGTTCCTCGCCACTTCGAAAGGTGCCACAATAGTGATCCAACAGGCATGCAATTTATGGCTTTAGAGCAGATTAAGCTAGATATAAGAGGAGGCAATAAAGACAAATTGCTCCTCAAACGTGAGTCGTATTGGATATACGCTCTTAATGCACTAAGTCCTGCCGGTCTCAACGAAGGTTTAGAAATTGCCCCTTTTTTGAATTGAATGATTTCCTCATGTGTATGCTTCCCTTTTTTCTGTATCTGGTATTGCACTGACTCATTTTGATCTTAGCTATTGCCATATGTGTATGCATATTGAATACAATCTTGGCTTTTCTATCAAGGAGTTTTGTATACTCATTTTAGCTATTGCCGCATGTGTATGCATATTTAAAACTATCTCGGCTTATCAATTAGTTTTGTTCACTCATGTAGTGTTTATTCGAATGCTATATATATATCAGGGTTTTGTATATAATATGTTCTCTTTTTTATTACTTTTTAACAATTTTTTAATTATGAAATTGTATTTTTATATAATTATGTACATGATTAGTACCTTTTAAACAAATGTAGTACAGTTAAACTTGACTGTTTATTTTATGCCCAGCACGACACTATATGCTTTATAGCTTTAAAACTGTTGCGAAGTTTTGCACATGTGAATTCACCTGTTTCTAATTTGCTGTGTGAGCGGGTATAAGGAGGCGGTGAGCCAGCGCTAGGCCAGCCCTCTGACGAAGTTGATACGAAACGCGTAGGGGCGTGGCCTAGCGCAGGAGAACACCACCACTTGCTGTTTGCTGTATGTCTGGGAACGGAGGTAACCGGCTCCAGTCTGTAGGTGCTTGCACGCACCACTCATAAGCTGTTTGACCGCGGTGATTAAGAACCGCCACCGTTGGTACGTTTACCCATTCCTATGTTTCATGTTTTTATGTCTGAATAAATTTACAAAAAAAACGACATTTATGCACTATGAAGCGCCCGTCTTTATTTCTCTAGATATATATATATATATATATATATATATATTTATTTATTTATATATATTCACACAAAACAAATACATGATACTAAGGGCCTTATTCTAGTTCACTCTTAGAGGAAAATTCCTTCTTAGATGGACAAAACCACGTGCACTGCAGGTGAGGCAGATGCAACATGTGCAGAGAGAGGTAGATTTGGGTGCGTTGTTTTGTTTCTGTGCAGGGAAAATACTGACTGCTTTATTTCTACACTGCAATATAGACCTCACTCAAATCTAATTCTATCTGCACATGTTATATCTGCCCCACCTGCAGTGCCCATGATTTTGTCCATTTGAGAAGGAATTTGCCTATAAGAGTGAACTAGAATTAGGCCCTAAGTTATTACAAGTTGTTAAAAGTCTATTTTATACATACATTAGCTGAGGTTTGGTTGTGCAATTAACGATGTGCCATTGTGCCTGTGTTTGACAGGCTGCTTGATGCCCACCATAATAGGACCCATATGTCCAGTAAGCACCACATGTGTGTGCAAATCACCAATGCAGTCAGCAGGCATAAGTGCACAGTGTGCAATGTAAAGAAGCACTTCAACTACATAAAACGGTTGTTGAAGACCAAGATGGCCACTGAGAAGAGGCAGGCCACAGCCACCGGGGGAGGGCCACGTGTTCCCGTTACCTACACTGCCAAGGAAAGGATAAAACAACTAATCCTGCCCGAGGTCCTGCCCAGTGCCCACATTGCGGACACAGATAGACCGCCAACCCCGTCACTGCCTGGTAAGTGTTATCAGTTTTCCCTATAGAAGTATGCATTGTAATGTTGTAATCATGCTATACCGGTATGTTTTGGTTGAAAAGTGCTGCGGTGGGACTACAGATCCCAGCAAGGTGTGCACTTGTAAACGAAAGCAAATTACACTGCAAGGTACACACTGTTTTTAAATGTTTTTACAACATGTCCGTCGTGGTCCTGCTGCCGACATTCCACCTCGTTGACACGTGGAACCTGAGGTGAGAATTTTGAAAAAATTACTGATGAGTATTTTGAAAACATGACTGAGGAAAAATGCAATTTTTCCGCAGATCTGTGCAAATGAATTAGTCTAAGCCCTCTAGAGCTCAGACTCTATAGTGTTGTGTTGCACAGTGCGAATGCTGGCAGAGAGAAGGGAACCCGAATAGAGGAGGCTGCACACGAGCTTCCTCTCTTAAAAAGCTCCTGATGACTAGGTTTACCATACAATCCCTTTAAACCGGGACACACATGAATTACACATGTTCCGAGGCTGATAAAAAAAAACCCAGGCAAAATCCAGGGATGAAGTCAGTCAGCCAGCCAGCCTCAGAACCTAAGTAATTGTTTAAGTGAAGGGCAAGGGTAGAATGAAGTAAATAAGGATCCTGAATGGATCTGCCTCTGCAATTACATAGTCTCCAACTGTACCGATTTAGCTGGTACAGTCCCATTTTTTAACAGACTGTGGGCCAGATTCTCTAAGCTTCAAAAGTGATAAAATAGAGAGTGATTAACAGTCAGCCAATCAGCTCCTGCCTGACATTTGTCAAACATAGTCTGACATCTCAGGTAGGAGCTGATTGGCTGGCTGTTTATCACTCTCCATTTTATCACTTTTGAAGCTTAGAGAATCTGGCCCTGTACCAGCTAAAATCCCCTGTGCTGATTGTACCGTTTTTTCGCAGCGCTTCCTCCCTTCACCTTGTTCCATAGCTATGAGTAACAGGTGGCACCTCCCCCTACTCCTAGTAACAAGATGATAAAAATGCATCTGCACAACATTAGAATACTGCTCTCAGGCACATTAAAGAGGCCAAGACAAGCTACATGTTCTTCCTGCTGCCACTGCCCAGCAATGAAAGAAGGCGTGGCTTAGTGTCGCACCAAGGCTTGGCTAGCTAGTCCCACCCACACATGTGGCACTGGATTTGAAAGGGACAAGATCAAATCCATTCCAAGACCAGGTGGGGGAGGCCACTATAAAGTCAGAGTTCAGGGTTCTGATGAGCTTGCAGAACCAGCAGGTGGCGCAGCAACTTGCAGTAAATGTAACACTGACTGGTAAAATGTATATTTATGTGTGTACAGCAGGGTTAACTACAGCACTACAGTGGAGGGTATAGAGCTGTAAGTGCACTGTACTACAGGATAGGTGCCTCTGTGCTGCAAGGGAGGGCAGAAGGTGTTACTGTCCTAGGCTACAGGGTAGGGTATGTTGCAGCATGTGCCCACACCAGACTGTCCATTGCAAGCATAGGAAAGGGGGCATGACCATGCCCCTAACCCTTGTCCATACCCCCTTCCTGAATTTGTAGCAATTTCTGCCATTCAGATGTTGGAGGGTATGCAATGCAACTATACATTTAAAATTGGTGTTCACTATTTAATTGCTAAACGCAAGAGTTTGGCTTAAACACCCATATACATGATGACAATGCTCTGCAATTCTTCAACTGGCCATTGATAGTGCTAAACTATGCAATGGCTGACCATCGATATTTTTACATATCGATGGTCATCCATTGTGTTTGGTTGATTGGCTTGTGGGCCAATCTAAACACGGGGCGGGGCTTCGCAGGTGTCAGGCGCAGGGCTATGCTCTGTGTCCTGGCACTGTTCCATCGATGGAGGGAAACCATCTGGTTCTCCCCATCGATTACAAAAGTATTCGACATCGGCCATGAACCATCGATGATTTCGCATCATTGATGGTCGATGGCCATCCCTAATGTATGATTGTCATCACCTGTGGTGACACACCTTTCTTATCAATTAACTAGCTCACCACAGGTAAGGGCAATCATACATTACCAGGGAAGTCCAGCAACAGAAATGCACTCTTGAAGTCAGCCATAGAACCTGTGTAATTCATATTTTGGGAACAGGGGGTATGGAGACCTGCGCTGTCTGTCATACTGTCTGTTTGGAGGGTGGCCCCCCTCCCTTGGAGACCAGCAGCTACCACAAGGTTGCATCAGTGAGCGCAGTGTCTATTCGCATACCCCCAGTAATTCATATTTTGCCCGGTTTAAAGGGATAGTATGGTAAGCCAAACTATATCCTATTAGAAAGAAAAAATAACAGAATGTGTGTGTGTGTGTGTGTGTGTGTGTGTGTGTGTGTGTGTGTGTGTGTGTGTGTGTGTGTGTAGCCGAACTTCCCATTAGGCACATGCCTAGGGGTGGTACATGTTTGGGTGAGCGCTTGAATGCTTGTGATAGTACTAAATGTACCAGTAACTGCAAAATATCCACTGTAGTGTGCCATATTCCATCTTGTGTATAGTGTGAATGGATGGAGATGCAGATACTGCCCCTGTAATCTGTCCTACTTAGTAAATATGTATACATAAAAAAAATACTGCACTTAGTGACTTTTTTATTAATCCATTAAATTGGCTATTATCAAATTAGGTCTTATAAGTAATCAATAAAAATAATACAAATATGCGGGGAGCGGCAGACATTATTGTTCTACCTGGAGGCGCACCGCCCCCTAAATCTGTGTGTGTGTGCGTGTGTGTAATATATTTATAAATTTACCATAATATCCATTTAAACTGAGACAGATTACACATGTTATGTAAAACCAGCAGAAACCTGACAAAGATCTGAACTGGGAATGACACATTGTAATAATACTGGTGACATGTAAATGAATTCCATACTTTTGAAATGACAAGTGCCCTTTATCTACAAATATATTCAGGTAAGCATATAAACCCAATCTACTTAATTTATTATACTTTTTTTTTTTTTGGCATAGGGGTACCGTGAAAAAATTCTGATACCCTAGGGTGCCGTGCAGCACTGAGGTCATGGGTTCGATACCCACCATGGCCCTGTGTGGAGTTTGTATATTCTCCCCATGCTTGCGTGTGTTTACTCCGGGTACTCCAGTTTCTTCCCACAATCCAAATATGTGCTGGTAGGTTAATTGGCTCCCAACAAAAATTAACCCTAGAATGAATGTGTGTGTATATGGTAGGGAATATGGGGCCTTATTCTGCTCCATTCGCAGGGACCAGAATATCGGCAGGGGATCCACTGGTGGACAGATGGGCATGCGCAGGGTCATTCGATGGCCGACGACCATCAAATGATGTGGGTGGATCCCACTAGGTTTTGAATCGATATTACTGTGTAACATCTATTCACAGGCCCTGCAAGGGAAACGCCCTTGCAAATGGGTGGAGGCCAGGCCACCATTCGCAAGGCGGGGTTTGGTGGACTCGAAAGGCTGCGAAATCAACCAGAATAACCCCCATAGACTGTAAACTCCACTGGGGCACGGTCTGATGTGAATGTTCAAATATTCTCTCTGTAAAGTGCTGGGGAATATGTGTGCGCTATATAAATACCTGTTAATAAATAAAACAATAAATAAATGGTGATGGGCTAAAAAACATTCTGGTGCGGGGAGTGAAGGCTGTAATCTCTTCTTCCCCGGTGACAGCTGCCGCAGATACCATTCTGTTTTTTCCCCCCAATCTATATACTGTAAACAGGACCTGTTTAACCAGGGCTGGGCAACACCGGCCCTCCAGATGTTGATGAACTACACATCCCAGGATGCTTTGCATTAGTTTTGCTATGTGGCCATGCTGAAACTGATGCAAGGCATGCTGGGATGTGTAGTTCATCAACATCTGGAGGGCCGGTGTTGTCCAGCCCTGTGTTTAACACTGCCTTTTAACCTGTGTCCTGCCCAAATCAACATTACCCGGGTAGGATTCTTCGGTCACTGGATCCAGATTTTTTGGGGGACCATGATTCACAAAGTCGCACTCCGGTTTTTAATGGCACTAACCTGGGTTTAAGTGGCAGTGGAAAAGGAATATAAATTAGCAGTGCCTAATGAATGAATGAATAGAGCCTTAAAAATCTCAATTGAGTAAAATAATTTTAAAAGCATGAAATTTACCAGTTAAAAAAAGAGTAAAACAAAAAAACTCCAATTTTCTTACAATTGTTGTAGTAAAGAAACATAAATGATCAAAACCATGTAACTGCATTTGTTGCGAGAACGCTCCACAAGTGTAACAATAATAATAATAAAAAAACACTATTTAGTTAATGACATTAATTGCAAGGTAATTTGAAATGAATGGTCATTCAGTGTAGAATATTTCATGAAGAACTCTTTGTTGTAAATAGTTTACAATGTAATCTATTGTAAACATCTCATGCTGCTTTCAGACCGCATAACTGGCTTTGACCCTGTATTTGGAAACGTTTCCAAAAACGGGTCTGCCAGATAAAACCCCTTTCACACCGCAGCACTTAAACGGTATATTACCGTTTAAGTGCCGATTTTTTGACACTGGCAGACCCGTTTTTGGAAACTTTCCAAATACAGGGTCAAAGCCAGTGCAGCCTTCAGCCCTCCCCTCCGTGCAGCTCCCCCCCCCCCTCGCGTGTCGACCGAGAGCATGTCGACGCCCCCCCGCGCATGTCGACGCCCCCCGCGCGTGTCGACGCCCCCCCCACCCCACCCCGCGTGTCGGCGCCCCCCCCCCGTGTCGACTTACCCCGTGCCGGTACCTCCGTTGTGGACTGCAGCTCAGTATGCTCGGAAAGCACTTATGAAAAAAGTGTCTTCCAGAAAATGGCTGCCCCATAGGAAACCCTGTTTAAAAAAACTGTCTTCCGTATGGGGGGCAGCCATTTTCTGAAAGACACTTTTTTCATAAGTGCTTTCCGAGCATACTGAGCTGCAGTGCCGGGAACCACAACGGAGATACCGGCACGGGGTAAGTCGACACGGGGGGGGGCGCCGACACGCGCGGGGGGGTCGACACGCGGGGGGGCCGTCGACACGCGCGCGGGGGGTGTCGACACGCGCGGGGGGGGCTCCAGTGCTGTGAATACTTAATGAGCGCTCATTAAGTATTCACTGTGCTGAATTTAGGACCCAGCTCATTGGCTGGGTCCTAAATACCGTTTCTGAGCCGATTTTTGCGCTAAAATACCGGTTCAGAAACGGGTAGGACCCTGCATTTTAACCGGTTAGAAAAAACGGCATTTTCTAACCGGTTAAGTGGGACTGGACCTTTCAGACCGCACACATTACCGTTTTAAAACGGTAAAAAAACGGCAATTTACCGTTTTAAAAGTGCGGTCTGAAAGGGGCATTAGTCACACACAGATCTCTCATTGACCTCTTCCACCCCCTCCCTCCAGATTCCAGACATTCTCTCCAGTGTCCACCATGTAATGTGCACCCAGGAACTCCTCACACTATAGATAAACTCCCAGAACTCTTTCATCCCGTATTAAGATTATCCACAGCATGGACGTTACAGATAAAATGCAAGCAACATACTATGGGGGTTATTCTAATTGCCTCGCTCCCTGCGTGTTCACATTTATGCATGTGCACACGATTGGTGCAAGCTGGCATGGCAAACAAGCAGACTGCAGTGCCCGCTCGCACCGAGCATCCGCACATGCACATAAATGCACATGCGCAGGCGCTCACCATCGCTCCCCTAGCAGTGCAGATGCGATTCAACCAGAATAAGGTCCTACAGTATATATGTCTGATTCAAAGTCAGATACAAGTGGGTTTATTGCTCATGCATCATAAAAATGAGTGAGTTTGCAAATGATTAGGCTTAGTCACATGGGGCCAGATGCACTAATACCCCTTTTACACTGCCGAAAAATCCGGGTCAGCGGCGGGTCAGACCCGGATCTTCGGCGGTGTAAATCCCTAACGCCGTGTCCCTTTACTCGGGACTTCTACCCAGGTCCTGACCTGGGTAGAACACGGCTAGGACCTGGGTAGAGGGCGGTGTAAATGGGAACGCCGGGCCGGCGCTGCTGTCTGCTATACTCTGCAGACAGCAGCGGCGGCAGGGGAGGGAGGTGAACGGATGCCTGTGTGCGGCATCCATTCACCTCCTGTCCAATGGCGGGGGTGCGCGCGGGGACTGGGGGCAGCCTAGCAGCGTTCCGGGTACGGCAGCGTCGATCGGCGCTTGAAGATGACATCGCGCTGTCATCTTCAAGCGCCGGGAAGGGGCGGGAGGGGGGTGCGGGCGTAAGCCCGTCCGGTGTAAATGCCCCTAAACGCCGAGTCGCACCCGGCTTCAACCAGGGTCCAAAAAGCCGGGTGCGATCCGGCGTTTTGGTCTAAAAGGGGTATTAGATTCAAAAGTGAAAGAAGAGTGATAAACAGCCAGCCAATCAGTTCCTGCCTGACATGTCACGGACTGTGTTTGAAAAATGGCAGGCAGGAGCTGATTGGTTGTTTATAACTCTCCATTTTATCACTTTTGAAGATCGAAAGTGCAGTTGGATTGGTTGCTCCACTCGATCTGTGAAATGGGCTTCCTGGGTGGTATCTATGGGGATGCTACGAGCTGTTCATCTAATGGATGTGTACGGCACCTTCCATAGCATGCAGACAGAGATTGGTTCTTATCCAGATCTGATTGCAGTACAAATTTGTTCTCAAAATGGGCAAAACCATGTGCACTGCAGGTGGGGCAGATGTAACATGAGCAAAGAGAGTTGCATTTGGGTGGGGTCTTTTGAAACTGAAATCTAAATTGCAGTGTAAAAATAATGCAGCCAGTATTTACCTTGCATAGAAACAAAAAAACTCAAATCTAACTCTCTCTGCACATGTTAAATCTGCCCCACCTGGAGGGCACATGGTTTTGCCCATTTTGAGAGTAAATTTGTACTGCGATCAGATCTGAATAAGGGCCCTTGTTTGCATCCAGCTTGGAGTGGGTACAGATCCAGATACCAAATTTGACTGTTGCTGCTGCAGATGGGGAAAAAACATAGGCTGGATGTCTTGTGATGTGGATGTACATCATAAACTGACAGATTCTCACATAAACTAGTAAGTAGGCGGTGGCAGCCATACTGAAAAGTGACCACTCATATATCCATCTCTGAATCAGCCCCTGTATGTCTTGATCATTTGCAAAAGGAAATTAAGTTTTCATTATTACCACTGTTAATCTGAGCAAAATCAAAGGTTTCGGTTTTCTGAATGGCTGACAGACAATATCTAAGTCGATGTGCACAATGTCGAACTTGACAAAAGATTGACACAGGAAAATGGTCCGCGTGTGTGTAATACATATAATACATATGTGGCATTTTGTAGGTGATGCATAGATGAGCAATGTCAGAATGACATTGGAACTGGACACTTTGCAATCCCAAGCAGGCCCAGTTGTTCCTTGCACCCCACTGTACTGATAATGGGGTATTTTATACTACTGCAATGTGTGCAGCTGATAATATTGGTCTCACATCACCGAGAATTGAATTGGATTTTGATATGATAAGAAAATAGGGATGTAACCACCCTCCCACCAATTAAAATAGAAGTGTTTACTGTAGTGGTTTCCAAACTTTTTTTAAATCACAGTGCCCAAGAGTATCAGAATTTTTCACATTACCCATACCTCCCAACATGAACCTCTCCAGGAGGAGGGACACAATGCTCTGTTCCTGGACTTCCCTCTTCATTTACAATTACAATCAAATGTAGTGAAACACCTTTCTGAGCAATTAACCTGTATAAAGCAGGTGATGGTAATCAGTGGCATAACTAATAACCCCCCCATGCGGCAGTTACCTCAGCCGTGGCCGCGATTGTGCTGCCAGTGGAGGGGAGCCGGGATGTGCAGAGGGGAGCCGGGGTGAAGGGGAGGGTTGTTACCTCCTGCTGCATCAGCGCCTGGTCCCGGCTCTCCGGTCTACTGCTGCTTATCAAAAGTGACACTTGGAAAATGGCTGCCCCCGTACAGCAGACGAAAAACTGTCTGCAGTATGGGGGCAGCCATTTTCCAAGTGTCACTATTTGTATTAGCAGCGCTGCAGCAGTAGCCGGGACTCGGGAGAGCTGGGACCCGGCACAGGCGCTGGGGGCAGAAGGCAGTGAGTAATGTCCCGCAGCCCCCCGGCGCCCACACCCCCTCAGCGCCTCCCCGCCACTGCGGGGGCTGCGGGACTATAGTTACGACACTGATGGTAATCCTAAATTAAAAAAGAAGACCAGAAGCAGAGCATTTTGTCTCCTGGAGAGGGTCAAGTTGGGAGGTAAATTATAAAATAAAATATAAAAAAAGTGTTTTATGCCATCATTCAGTTCAGTTTTGTGTTGAGCAAAGGATTTGCTTCAGTTTCACACATTTTATGATTGCCAGCCACCAGCACTGGCTTTGTTTATTACATTGATTGACCACCAACCCTAGGCATCCCTTCAAGTGTTTAGATGAACCCCAGAGTTCCTAGGCATACAGTTTGGGAACTACACTGTCAGAGGCATAAGTTCTTTGTAGTTGCCCGAAGGACGTGACAATGGCTGGTGGGTCAGGGTGACTCATAAGGTTCTGCAGAATGAATCCGCAGTCACCGATGGGACAGAGCTGATTAACTCTACAGTAGAATGAGCTGCAGATCTCCACTGTGATTCTGCTGTGAATCAGCAGGTACCCCTTTAGGGCTTGGAGCCTGGAGGTAGGAGTCTCCATTGCCTCTGGGACTTACACCCCTGCACTGTGTTAATGCAGAACTGCATTGTAAAATCTATTTTGTTCACCTGAAACAAATGATTACGGTAGGTCAGGGCTGGGCAACACCGGCCCTCCAGATGTTAATGAACTACACATCCCAGGATGCTTTGCATTAGTTTTGCTATGTGGCCATGCTGAAACTGATGCAAGGCATCCTGGGATGTGTAGTTCATTAACATCTGGAGGGCCGGTGTTGCCCAGCCCTGCGGTAGGTAGTAAGTCACCATGGATAGGATGTACTTGTAGCAATAGTTAATCTTGCTATAAATGCTTACATCTGCAGCACATTGTATAGTGACTGAGAGAAAATGTACAGTGCTCCAAGAATCATCTACAGTACATTTGTATTTTATCTATTCAACTCTGACTCTGCTCTTCACAGTCTGCAAGCAATAGGGTTCATTCAGCTTGAAATTACAATTGGCAACTTTTATTCATGTATCTGCACCCAAACAAATGTGCACCTGCAAATATCACCTTTGACACACTGCTGGGCGTGGATTATTAGATTGATAGTGTCAATGTCTAGATAGACAGTCAATAGGTTGACACCAAACAGAGTGAAAATGTTGACTTGATAAAGTAGACACATGAAAAGGTCGACATGAAATTTTCGGAATTGGTACATCTGTCAGACCAGACTTAGGTCTACTGTCATTAGGTCGACCCCGGAAGGTCGACTGGCCCCAAGGTCGACATGGTTAAAGGTTGACATGGGTCAAGGTCGACATGACTTAAGGTCGAAATGGGTCAAGGTTGACATGGGTTTAGGTCAACAGTCATTAGGTCGACATTAGTTTTTCACTGTTTTTTTTTACCCGAATGTCGACACAGTCGACATGGACACAGTTGGAGTTCAACCGCAGCCGCTCGCAAGGCTACGGGCACGGTGCCTCGCTACGCTCGGCACACTATTTTATTCTCCCACAGCACCCTAGTGGATGGTGGGGCATGAAATACCGCCTGTCGGCACATGTTGGCTCAAAAAAACAGTGAAAAACTCATGTCGACCTAATGACTGTTGACCTAAACCCATGTCGACCTTCGCCCATGTTGACCTTAAGTCATGTCGACCTTGACCCATGTCGACCTTTAACCCTGTCAACCTTGGGGCCTGTTGACCTTCCGGGGTCGACCTTATGACTGTCGACCTAAGTATGGTCTGACAGATGACCGTTTCCCAAATTTTCATATATTTTTTAGGTGTTGATAACTAGTGTAATGCGTACCTTCGCAGGGCTCACTTCACTTCCCAGGCTTTGGGCTTAGTTCCTCGCTACCTCTGGCACACTATTACATTCTCCCTGATGGTGAAATAAGAACAAGCTGTTTTTCAAAAATAAATCATGAACAACTCATGTCGACCTGGTCATGTGTCTACATTTTTGACCTTTTGACACTGTGAACCTATTGCATGTTGACCTTTTGACCCTGTGGACCTATTGCATGTTGACCTTTTGACCCTGTGGACCTATTGCATGTTGATATTTTGGGGTAGACCTATTGATGGTCTATCTAGTCACTCTAGATCAGGGGTGGCCAAACCTTTTGCGACGAGGGCCAGATTTGGTGAAGTGTAAATGTGTGGGGGCCGACCATTCAGCCTGACATTCTTTGAATCATTAATCACATCAGACTGGTGTCCCACTCTGCCCCCAATCACTCTATGTCCCCCAGCCTGCCCCTTCACTGTATTTCCCCCAGCCTGCCCCCATTCACTGTATGTTCCCCACTCTGCACCCATTCACTCTGTCCCCCAGCCTGCCCCATTTTTCTCTTAATGTCCATCAGTGCTTCCATTCATTGTATGTCCCCCATTCACTATGTACCCCACTCTGGCCCCATTCACTGTATGTCCCCCAGCCTGCCCCTGCTACCCCAACTCTGAATGGCCATCACTGCCTCCATTCACTGTATGTCCCCCAGCCTGACCCTGATTCACTGTATGTCCCCCACTCTGCCCCCTCCCTTCTCTGTATGTTTCCCAGCCCCTTGTGTGAGCCACAGGATGGAGAGGCAAAGCAGACACTGCAAGGACAGGAGATGCTTGGGCTCTCGCTGCTGCCCTCCTCCGCTCTGTATGTTATGGGAGTAAGCTTCCCCCTTGCTGCCCCCCTCCCCAAACACTGCTGTCACTGTGATTGTGGAGTAGGGTGATATACGATTGCAGCAGCAGGGGTAGGACACCAAACACATCTGACTGTGGTGGCCGGCACCTCCTCACTGCAGCAGACAGCAAGGTAAAGACGTGCTCGCCGGGGACCCACCTTTAGTGTCCTGTGCTGTGCTTCCCACATCTGATGCTCTGCCTGCTTCCAGCTGGAGGCTGTGGGCCACTTGAAATGACAGCACGGGCTGAATTTGGCCCCCGGGCCTGACTTTGGACGTGCCTGCTCTAGATCAATCAACCGGAACCACACACTGCCACCTACAGCATCAGAAATTGTAACATGACCATTCTAATAAATTTTACTCATGATAAAATCTGACCATCCTAAAAAAAAAAAAAAATTGATAAGGGGGTTTCTAATCAAAGTTCGAAGAGAGATAAAATTGTGAGAGGTAAAGTATCACTCAATTAATGCCAAGAGCTGATAGCTTGTTACTTTTATCTTTCACAATTTGATTTCTAAGCTTTGTTCAGAATTTTTTGGGAAGACCTACAAAATGTACAAGTAAATAAACAATATGCAGTGTACAATTCTCGCCAAAATCTAATCATCATAAAGCATCTCTATTTAAACTTTGATAAATATTATTACCCTAAAAGTGGAATTGTCTGAACTGACTAAATCATGACATGATGGAATCACTCATATAGGGGCATAGCTGCCTACCCTCCTGCAATCTGTAGGAGACTCCCTGAAATAGCAGCAATCTCCCTCTCTCCCTCATTAGTCTAGCAATCTCCCTCATTTCACCTAGCTTACATTACACAGTTATATTTTTTTGGGGAAAAAGGAATGAGAGACAGATACAATGACATTGAATCATCAGCACCATTTCCCAGCACTTTACCAAGTATAGTAGCTCTTACTAACAGCTTTGGGGCTCATCTACATTTGGATATAAGTCATTTTAAAAGATTCCTCTCAGATGTAGCAGTACACACCCTCGCGTCTAGGTGCCACGTTCACAATCTCTTTTCACAATCTCTCCATATATGGAACTAGACACGCCCTTTGGGTGGACCATGACACGCCCACTCAATGGGGCGCTGTGCAAAATTCTATATAGTCTCCGTGAAAGTAATATTCAAAAGTAGGCAAGTATGTATAGGGGTAGATTTATTAACTGGCGATCAGGGGAATATGCGCTATCCCCCGTGCCTTATGGCAGGGGATAGCGCTTTCCCTGATGCATGACACCCGTGATGCGGGTACTATATCGGCGGCGCTACGGGGGAGTAGGCTTAGCACGTCTACTATATTTTAAATTACACACCTGGCTCCTACCTAATGTATGAATGGTCAGCAGCAGCGCTGACCGTTCCGTCCCCTGCAGCTATCTGACAATCTCTAGCATGCTGTCTCATCATAAAGCTACTACAGCAATGTGGAACTTTATTGTTAGTGAAGCACAGACAGAGACACGTTAGAACAGCTCTACCCTCCACATTACTATGTAATACAGATTGTGGCTTACTAATCACCATTTATTATCTTTGATAAAAAAAAACAGATGTAATGCATAATAAAGCACCCTTTATACCTTCTGCCGCACCCCAGACCATCGTATATAAAAGCTACCTTGTCTATGCTCTTTATACTTTGACCTACATCTTCCTGGGTCCCTCCCTTTACCTGCCTCTAATGATCTCATAGAACTCACACCCACTCCAGTGTTCATACTGGAAGTGAGACACAGAGACACATACACTCAAATCGGTAAGTAAAGAGAATCTAATTGATACATACAAAAACAGATATTGCATGGATATAGCTGCACAGTTAAGGTTTACAAGACACACAGGAATTACAGATACATATGACATATGTATCCTTGCTGCTATATTTCAGTATAAGGGAAATATTATTGGAACTATTATTCCTGTGTGAGAAAGCACATACCATGGAGGATTTCAACTGTATTCTATTTAATAATTAACAGTGTACTCTTTAGTTCTAAAATTACCTTGTTGAATTTCTTAATTTACCTTCAGTACAAGATCTAGCAGCAGTTTATGAACTTATTTTCTTTAATTGTTTCAGAATTAATTGGAAAAATGTAATTTATAAACAGTAAAAGTAAAACGCAAACATTTCATATAGATAAAAGCTACAGTATTTCAGTTGATATCAAGCACTTGTCTCAACATTGCAGTGTGCATGTGAAGCCTAGAAACTATGAAAGCACACATCCCAGATCGTAATGCATGTATGTATATGTACGTGTGTGCATGCACGCTGTAATGAAGACTGAATTCTGACATTTCTCAGATCTTGTCTGGTTTGGCTACTTACAGTAGGTGTGTGACCAAAGGAAACTAGTCTCAAGTAGCAAGATTGTCTTGTTGTATGTTATAATAAGCAAGGTCCTCTTATACTTTGTTTTATTGATGTTTTTAGCACTATAGAAATGTGAAATAGTATAGTGTGAATATTATTAGACATAGGAGCTAAACAGGCACCGTCATCCACCCCGGTTCAGTACCATTTCCCGACATTCAAAATACCGACAAGCATTGGCAGACAGTACAACTACTGACGTGTTCAAAATGCCAACATTCATTATACGACATCATCAAAATGCCGACACGGTCAGAATGCTGACATTTTAAAATGTCAACATGTAAAAAAGTTTGTATATTTGGGGTGTTTATGTTGACATAGGTTGACATGGACACTATAAGTGTACTGCGTCCTTTTACATGGCTTGTTGCCCACTTGGATCGTGGAACAAGTCAGTTTCTAAGAACAAAATCAGAACCAAATGTCAACATTTTAGATAGTGGCATTTTGACTGTTGACATTTTGACCATGTTGGCAATTTCAACATTTTTTTGACTGTCTGCCAATGGTTGTTGGTATTTTGGTACTTGTTTCCTAGCACGGCCACACCGTTTTGCATCAGGGTGGTCGTGTCGGAAAAATCGCGTCGGTCGCACCGCATGCGACCAAATCGCATGCGATGCGACCGACGCGATCGACCCGATTTTTACATTGAATCAAATGTGAATAGGGTCCCTGGGACCCTATTTTACATTGGATTCAATGTAAAATATTCCCCAGACCCCCAATTTTACCCCCTCAACGCCACCACCCCACGATTGATGCCAACCCGAAGCGTGGCGCGACGAGGGGACGAGTATAACTTCACAGGTATACGCGTCCGCTCGCCACGCTTCGGGCTCAGTGGCTCGCTGCGCTTGCCACACTTTATATTCTCAACTCCACGCCGACGTGGATAGTAGGGGTATGAAAAGGTCGGAGGACGCGCACCGCCGCCCCACACGGGCTCGCTGCGCTCGCCACGCTTCGGGTTGGCATCAATCGTGGGGTGGCGACGGGGCCATATACAATGTGAAATGGGTCATATTGGCCCATTTCACATTGTTTCCTATGTGAGATGGACTTAATCAAGTCCATCTCATCTTGTGCCATTATAATGGCACAAGACCGACGCGATGCTCCCGATTTCAATGTTAAAAAATATTTTAACATTGAAGCCTATGGCAAAATCGCGGGCACCGCGTCGGTCGCGTCGGGGGCCATGTTAATGGCCGCGACCGACGCGATGCCCCCGATTTTGCCTTTGACGGTAAAATGGACCTGATTTCAAAGTAAATCGGGTCCATCGTGGGCATCGTGTACCTTAACTTTAAGGTACACGATGCCCGCGATTGTGGCCGTTCTAGGAAACAAGTACCGGTATTCTGACTGTCGGTTAATTGAATACCTCTCATAAACCCTAGAAAAGACTAGATGTGAACACTAAAACAGCACAAACTTTCTACGACAGAACAGACTGATATTATTAATCTAAAAGAGAGAGTTGATGGAATGAAATCCTGTCTCTGAATAATCTCCTGGCTGTATTTATGCTTAAATGTTGTATATTTGGCAACTCAGTTAGAAAAATGCAAACAACAGATGAGTAAATTCTTAATTAAAGGGTTTTTGTGCCAAATCAAGGCAACAGTACTGTGAGTAGCTGACAAACATGTTTATACTGACAATATTTTATACATCCTGAATGGAAATGCACATCAGTGATGTTCACAAGCAACTGGAGGCTCTTTTTGATGTTTGCACTGTACTGTAAATCAATAGTTATGTCAAATAATCCCAAATAGTGGATCCAGATCTTATCCTCTTCTTTAACTCTCCTGTTTATAGGATGATTTATGTGGAAGAACCAAAACAATGCCAACTGTTCTAAGATCTCTGGGGACTCCACTATGAACTATTTATGTTGTGCAGTTTTTGTATTATGAATAAATATTTTGGGGTATATTTAACACAATCCACATCTCAGACGCAGAGGGGATGGTATAAATTAGTCCAAATTCACGATGCAATAATTGATTACATTGCAAGATGTATCAGTTATCGCATGCAGGGTCAGAGCTTTTGGGACAGCTCTGTCCCTGTGAATCCTCTTACTGCGCTTCTCAGGGTATTTTTTTTATTTTTTGGGGTGAAAAATACCCAAACTTGTGACTTTACCTGCAGCCATGACTGGTGATCCCAATAGGGCTGCCAGTCTTCTGATCCTGTGCTCTGCTGTGGCACCCAGTGCTGCATCACTTTACTGCATCTGGGGTCACAGCAGGAGTACAGCAATCAGGTGACCAGCTGCCTTCACTGGATTACTGGTTCCTGGTACAGGTAGTACTTTTCTTTTTTTGTGCAGTGTTCAACTTCAGACACACATGGGCAATCACCTGGGCTGGATCTGAGCTCAGCAGCCATAGAAGGCTGTGCATGAGTCCTGGAACTAAAGGGAAGCCCTATTAATGGTATTATCACAGGGCTCCCTGCGGTAATTTTTTACATTTTAATTTTAGTAAATTCGGGCAGATCGCATTTCCCATTACAAGTATGGGAAATACCTTTTCACATTATTTTAGTAAAAATGTAAAATATGCATGCTTGTAAAATGCTTCAAGTGCAGATTTAAATTGCTGATGCAGACTGCTGGAATAAGCAAGGATATTCAAACATACATAAGACATACTTGCCGACTTTGGCATACTCCTTTCCGGGAGAAGCCCGGAGAGGAGTGAAAGGGGGCGGGTAGAGGCTTCGTTTTGGGGGTGGGGCACGGGTGATGTCATCAAGCCCCGCCCCCATGACGGGCTGAAGCCTCAATTTGCGGGTTCGTGGGTGGGGGGAGGGGCTAAAAATGCCGCGAAATGCCGCGAATTGCATCATTTAGGCCCGCCGCGGACCCGCGAAATTCATAGTTTTTAGACCGCGGGGAGAGGGGGAGCCGGGGCTGTAGGGAAATGCGGGAGACTTGCCCCCCTTCCCGGGGGACCCGATTTGCGGGACCCTCCCGGCCATTCCGGGAGGGTAGGCAAGTATGACATAAGAAGAGTGTTTGGAAACCTTAACTGCAAGAGACTCAAAGTGCAAGTGTTTTAAACCCAGCCTGTACCATGGCAGTTAGGAGCTGGTTGGCTGGTGCATTATCACTTTCCACTTTAATCACTTTTCAAAGCTTGGTGCATCTGGCTATAAGTGAGGAGATTGTTGTCCTTGTTATCCATAGGTAAAATACAAAGCAGAAGGTATATAATGCTTGTGTATGTAGATCCACATTCTATTGTTCTATATGGTCTATAAAAGAATTCTGTTTCGGTGTGTCATTACACAGATGGAAAGCATGTGACTGGATACCAGAGCTTACACCACCCATTGTACTTTTTATCCCTACTGCTTTCATTACCTGAAAGATGACACCTCTGCTCTTCAATACTTCATTATCTGGAAACACTGTGTAAATAAATAGCCTCAAATCATTTTAATACAGTTATTCTCTAAGAAATAACTAGCGGCACTTCCAAAATGTAATATGGTATATGTTAACCCTTTGAGTGCCAAGTGAATTTGTCAAAATAGGTGTGAAAATTGTCAAGCAAACATTTACCTATTATGTTTACCTTTTTATATAGGAAATATGATCTTTTACACAATATAAATTTATATGATAAATGTGAGCGACGCTGGCATTTATAGCCGAAATTTTGCACATCTCTCACAGAGATGTTGGGACCGAAAGGGTTAAGAATGGTGCTCCAAATAATAGAATAAATACCAACTCACACTCTGGATATTACAACCCATAGAACTTGTGTCTTCATATATACTTACTGTTGTTATAGAAAGCTTCTGATGTCATTTTGGAGCACAATGTTTAACTGCTGAAGAAACATAAAATGACACCCACCATCCTTTGTCAATAAGGGGCCTATTAAGGTTCTTATTATTTATACAATGATGTAGAATCTGCAGTTTCTGCATGATTTTAAAAAGTGTTGCTACAGTATGCAGTCTACTGGGGGGGGGGGGGGGGGAGAGACTCCTGGATGTAACAGATTAGGCAGGTATGAAGCCTATTGAGGCTTGAGATAGATGATAGAACTTCTGATCCCTCTCCCACAGAGTGAACTCATACTGTGTGCATTTAAAAGGTGTCAGACTCTCTTGGACTCCTCCAAAAGGAACTTGCATGGACAGCAGGTATTGCTACTGATGTCACTGTTGTTGGCATACCTTCCCACTGTCCTGATTACAACAGGACAGATAATTGGACACTGTTCTACCCGCAGGCCAGCAGGTTTTGGGAGCCAGTGACCACGCTGCTCTGCTCTGCAAAGCAGCTGGTGATCACTGAATAAATGCCGTATCCATGCGCATGGCATCTATTGGGAGCTGCTCAGCTGCTGGGGGAGCAAACCCCCCCCCCCCCCCCCCCCCCCACAAAAAAGAAAATGAAAATGGGGCTCATAGTGCTTGGCCCTGCCCCACTCCTTTTTCAGTACATGGCTGTGCCTATGGAGCAGCAAGTTCCACTTGCTGGGCTAGAAAAGTTGGAAGGTATGGTCTTGGTTAAGTTTAGTATATGACAATGGTATTTTCATTAGAAATTAAAATATCCATGTTGTTAATAATCGCAAGAGTGCAGTGATTATTCATACATACAGTAGGCCACTAACTTATCTTAAAATCTCTATGTACTGAGGATCATATGTGTATACAACTGCAGTACTGCTGTCGTGTCACGTTTCTGTACATGTAGTTCATTTTTATTATTATTTTAAGTTAATACTTGTGTTTAATATAGTCTAAATAACTGTTCAACCTTAATAGGGTGGTAAGCTACTTGAGAAAAATTAAACCTCCAGAAGACCTACTAAAAATAAAACATCTGGTAGCTTCTCAAGTGGTTTGCACAGGGCCGGTGTAAGGCTCCTCAGCACCCTAGGCAAAACTTCAACCTACTGCCGCCATATCCCCCCCCCCCCCCCATACTGCCACCAATAACCATTTTCCAACCCCTTAATGCACACTTGTCTAACATTCTGGAATGGTAGAGAGCCTCCCAAAATTGAGTGATCCTCCTTGACCCCCAGATAGGTGGGAAAGACCCCTAGAACCCTCCCCTTTGCCACCTACAACAGAGTACAGGAAGAGAGGGCAGCAAAAAAGGGAAGTATGCCTCAAGATAAAGTATGGAGGTGAGTTTGTAGAGGTTCCACAGCATTAAGTACAACAGGGATCCTCACAGACATCCTTGATTTTTTGATAGGCAGACTTGGTGGCGCCCCCTACATCCCGGCGCCCTAGGCAGCTGCCTAGTGGTAGAGCCGGCCCTGGGTTTGCATACCTATCTGGCTGACTTCCAGCCCTTGGCTCAACACAACTGCCTGAAGCATGAAGGCTCTTCTGTGTATCCCCTCTCCATTCCACAGTGACTCCCGATTACTTTCATTTTGTGAGTGTCAAATGTGCTGCTGTATCCTGCCAGTGGTGTGCATCTTCATGGGTCTTCAACACAGCCTCCTGACTGCTCAGGGATACTGGATCCCACTGCAGCTTCTCGGTACTGGCTTCCTGCCCTATGGTGGCTCCTGGAATCATGCCCTGATTAGAGGCACTTTGTCAGAGGCCACATCCTTCTAGTTCACTCAGGAGTTCTGAAGCTAGGTGAGCTACCCAAATTATGACAGGATATGGCCGCTAGATCAACAGAATGAACTCAAACCACTAAAGGTCAAAAGGGGTTAGGTCGACAGGGTCGTAAGGGCAACTCAATCTTTAGGTTGACAATGGTAAGGACGACAGTCAAAAGGTTGACATGAGTTTTTCACATAAAAAAAGGCGGTATTTCATACCCTACCACCCACTAGGGCATGGCGGGAGAACATATTAGTGTGTCAAACACCGCGAGGCACCGCAAAGCATTTTGATCACAGTGGTACATTGATGCTGTGTCCATGTCATATTATTTCGGCCTTCGAGACAAAAAAATATGAGTCCACCGCAGCCACCAGCAGGATCCCCCGGCCGTGTCACTCAGCTGCAACACATGCTGGCATCAACCACGGCCCCTGGCAATGAATAACCACCAGAGGAGTCCACCGTGCACCAGCAGGATCCCCTGGCCATACCACCAGGATCCCCTGGCCGCGACACACGCGAACTTCCGGCCTGCAGACCCCAGCCTCTGTGCTCCAACAAACTGCATGAGCCTGTCTGCCCCCACTTGATGCTCCAGCTCCGGGTGAACCCAGCGGCGGCGGCCCCCAAGGGAGGAGGTACCACTACACTGTCAGGGACAGCCCAGAGAGGGCCCAATTCTGGCCCTTGGCCTCACTGACTCTCCCCCCCTTGCCACCACCCACTACCCATGCTGGCCTGTTGAGCGCCTCCACTGCTGCCCTGTGAGCAGCAACGTAAAGATGGCACCACTGATGGCTGCCTAGGATCTGTGCCGCTAGCCAAATATATACCCCGTGTCACCCCTTTTGTGTTCCATATATGTACTGTTTTTACTGTCTACTTATCTGGCTGGTGCAATCACCAAGTGGCGCCACTGAATGGCTGCCTGGGTGCTGTATAGATCAGTAAATATATGCTCCCCATGTCCTTGCCCCTCATCAGGATACATCTAGTGCATATCTGTACGTGTCCTATATCTGTACTGTTTTACTTGTCTACCTATCTGGCTGGTGCAATCACCAAGTGGCGCCACTGAAATGCTGCCTGGGTGCTGTAAGCTCAGTAAATATGTCCCACATGCCCGTGTCCCTCATCAGGATATGTCTAAGTATACCAGGCCAAAAAAAGCAGATTCTGATGACTCATACCCATTATGACTGTGAGCTACCGGTAGCTCCCAAGCTAGAGGTTGCTCACAGTCACAATCGGTATGGGTCATAGGGTAGACAGTATGAAGGTCAATATACATTAGATCGACAGTATGAAGGATGACAGGGCATAGGACGACACATAAAATAGGTCCACAAGCCTAAGGTAGACACAGGCATTAGGTCGACATTCAAAAAAAGGTAGACAAGTTTTTCATATTGTTTTTGTCCCAATTGTCGACGTAACCGTATCAGTGTACCACGTACCCTCACATGGCTCACTGCGCTCAGCTCACTAAATTCGGCACTCACAACATTTTCAGCACCAATTTTCTAGCAAAATTTCTTGTCTTTTGAAAAACATTATATGTACACATTGTGATGTTATTTATTTCTTCTAGACATAATACCAGCCATAAGCAAATTTATAAAAGTACAAGCGTATCTTTAATGACTCTTTGCAGGTTGAAGAACATTTTTCTCATTTAGATCTAAAAGTACAAGTTCAGTTTTTCCACATAGACTGAACTATACCTGAGAACTAGGGCCAGTAAATCATGTGGCTGCACCTGCATGAAGGTTGTGTTGATGTTCATAATGTGGGGTTTAGTTTATCTAGTTCAGGGCTGGGAAAAGTACAGTTGCCATGGTGACAAAAAAATCTTTCTGATGAATGGAGCATGTTCCTTTTCCCCACACTAGAGTCTACCTAGCTTCCCCCAGATGCTGTATTTTTTATTATTATTATTATTATTATTATTATTATGTGTGTTATTATTAACATGAATTGATCAAATGCCAACATAATAAGCAGTGCTTTATAAGTAATCAGAACTTATTCCTGACATAAAGAGCTCCTAGTCACTTTGTTGTAATACATAATTCTGGTGCTCATTGTGTTAGGCACAGCTGTTATATTACCATGATGGCAAAATGTTGTTATATTGTTTGAGAGAACAAGGCTCATTTGTGAAATACTAGTAAGCCCGCTGAAAGCAAAGGCTTCGAAAGCTAGTCTGCTACCTTCTGTGTTTGTGCATGTGTGAGAAAGAGAAAGTGTTTCTGAGACTCATGGACACTACACATATACAGAATATACATACCCTCCAACATGACCCATTCCATTAGGTACAAAATGCTCTGTTCCTGGACTTCCCTGCCAGTGGCAGTTACAGATGTGAGCCTGCAGCACAGTCCAATATTCAAAAAGGGGAGCCACACCAGCTGCCATCCCAAACATCACTGAGAGTTGATGTGACCCCCCCCCCCCCTCTTTGAATATTGGACTGTGCTGTAGGCTCACATCTGTAACTGTCACTGGCAGGGAAGTCCAGGAACAGAGCATTTTGTACCTAATGGGATGGGTCATGTTGGAGGGTATGAATATACAGTGGGGCAAAAAAGTATTTGGACAGCCACTGATTGTGAAATTTGACCCAATTAAAAAGATGAGAGAGGTCTGTAATTTCCATTATAGGTACACTTCAACTGTGAGAGACAGAATGTGGGGGGGGGAGAAACAGGAAATCACAGTGTATGATTTTTAATCAATGTATTTGTATATTCTTGCGGGAAAAAAATTTGGACTATCAAAAAGTTAAACTCAATCCTTTGTAATATAACCTCGGTTGGTAATTACAGAGGTCAAATGTTTCCTGTAGTTCTTGACCAGGTTTGCACACACTGTAGCAGGTATATTGGCCCACTCTACCATGCAGATCTTCTCTAAATCTGTCATGTTTTGGGGCTGTCACCGGGCAGCATGGACTTTCAACTCCCTCCACAGATTTTTGATTGGTTGAGGCCTGGAGAGTGGCTAGGCCACTCTAGGACCTTGAAATACTTCTTACAGAGCCACTCCTTAGTTGCCCGGGTGGTGTGTTTGGGGTCATTGTCATGCTGGAAGACCCAGCCACGTTCCATCTTCAATGCACTTACTGAGGGAAGGAGGTTTTTAGACAAAATCTCATGATACATGGCCCCATTCATCCTCTTCTTAATACGGATCAGTCGTCCTGTCCCCTTTGCAGAAAAGCAGCCCCAAAGCATGATGTTTCCACCCCCATGCTTCATAGTGGGTATGGTGTTTTTGAGATGCCACTCATCATTCTTCTCCCTCCAAATTGGGCATTCTCAAGATCATTGATACCCCACGAGGTGAGATCTTCCATGGAGCCCCAGGTCGAGGGAGATTGTCAGTGATCTTGTATTTCTTCAATTTTTTAATAATTGCACCAACAGTTCTCTTCTCACCTAGCTGCCTGCATATTGTCGTGTAGCTCATCCCAGCCTTGTGTAGCTCTATAGTTTTGTCCCTGGTGCCCTTCGACAATTCTCTGATCTTGGCCATGGTGGACAGGTTGCAGTCTGACTGTTTGAGGGTGTGGACAGGTGTATATTATACAGATAACCAGTTCAAACAGGTGCCATTAATATAGGTAACGAGTGGAGGATAGAAGAGCTTCTTAAAGAAGAAGTAACAGGTCTGTGAGAGCCAGAAAGCTTGCTGGTTGGTAGGTGTCCAAATATTTATTTTCTTCAAGAATATACAACTAAATTGTTTAAAAATCATAAAGTATGTGATTTCCTGTCCCGTCCCGTCCCCCCCATTCTGTCTCTCACAGTTGAAGTGTACCTATGATAGAAATTACAGACCTTGCTCATCTTTTTAAGTGGGTCAACTTACAAAAATGGTGGCTGGCCAAATACTTTTTTACCCCAACGTAGACAATGAGTTGTATGTGACCAATATAATATATACTTCCCTGAATTTAAATGCTAACAATTGTTATAGGATCTTATTACATCATAAGTAAAACAAATAAATACACTGCGGCATGTACTCCACTTGTCCATTATTAAAATGCTACTGTTTTTGCCTTTTAAATAATTGCTACTTTAAAACATTGGTCAGATTTGCCGAAACCTTATCATTGCCTGTGGTATTGTTACCTTAAGCATGTAATGGTATATTGCAGGCATGTCCAAACTATGGCCCTCCAGCTGTTGTGAAACTACAAGTCCCATCGTGCCTTGCCCCAAGTTTGCTATTAGGGAATGCTAAAAATATTGCAAGGCATGCTGGGATGTGTAGTTTCACAACAGCTGGTGAGCCATAGTTTGGACATATACCATAGTCTGGTATATTGTGTTGTCATATGATGTATTGTGTACTGCACCATTGTTTAGGTGTGTATTGATCATTAGGGATCTGCTCATCATTTTAGGACAAACGCCTGAGCAGGGGAGCGATACTCCCTCCCTGACAATTCTCGCGTTAGCTGCTACTATGCTTCTTAAATCTGCAATAACTAGTTGATCTGTGCGTGGGGGAAGCTATGGCATCTGAACCCCTGTGATGGACACTGCCGGCAGCAGGGTTTGAGAAATGGGAAGAATCCAGATCTTTTCGCTTTGATAAATAGGCCCCTTTATCTAGTTGTAATGGATACAGCTGCAGTGCCACTCTCATTACTCGCTTCAGAGCAAATATGAGGTGTGGTGATGCTGAGAGGCCAAGGTGCTCAGTAGATGAGCCTCATATATTATGTTATGTTTATCATGGGGCTTCTGAAAATCCCTAAAGAATGCTCTGCAAAGGTTTACAAGCTGTATGGACCACTCCTAACAGAAAATATACCCTGCTTTTTATGAAGTATACACATGTAAGAGCTTCACACATACACTGTCATCTAGGACTAAGTAAAAACCTGACCTGGACAAGACCCCGGAACACCGGACCGGACATCAAACTCTGCATTTCAGAGCTTGTAGTGTCCGGTCCGGGGGTGTCCCGTTCGGGGTGGGTCTTGTCCATGGGGATGCCTATGGAGATTACCCGTTTGATCCGGACTGTTCCGTTTTTTGCTACATGCCTGGACCATAAAGGGAGGCTTTAAGCTCCCTCTCCTCCTCTCCTTGGACAGGCAACCCCTGGGGTTTTGTCCAGTTCCGGTTTTTACCCATACCCTGTCATCTGACAATAATATCTAGTACTGAGTGCAGCTGTTTGCATCCCACAGAGCCTTTAGAAATCTGTTGTATCTCCTCTACATCACCATACTTATGTATTGCACAGTATAATTCATTGCAGAATACAATCTATTGTATGTTGTCCCGTAATAAATTTCTGTGAAGCATTGTGTACTTAGTTTCTACATACACACATATGCACACACACACCTACACACCCCTTATAAGGAGGACTGTATTTCCTTATGTATACAGCCTTGTATAGAGGATTCTCTGCACCCTGTCAGAAAGTGGGGCTGACAACTATATAAGGGAGAATATCCTGTGTTTGGGTTTGGATCTCTGTGTCCCACAGATCTTGCATCCTCCTCAAATTCCTTTTCCTTGTATGGCTAAATCCCAGGCGGGAGGACAGGCTGGAGAGGAGTGAGTGCCTTCCCCTATTGGCTGCTCTCCTCCTTTGGTTTTAGGACCCTGGGAAGGCTAATGCAAACTTTCCCTGTGTCCTGATCGACAGAGGAGAGTTCTGAGTCGCTGTCTTACTCCTAAGCAGGTAAGGCATACTTGAATCTCCCATATTAACACTTTCTATCCTCTATCCTAAAGAACTGTCTCAGTACAAAGTGACTGAACACATTTACTTGTCCCACCAGTCTAACCTTTCTCCTAGCATTTCTGTCATTTATTATTACTTAACAACCTACTGTACATTTCTTTTTACTGTTTATCACATTATTATCTGCTGCTGCTATATTTATATTGTTGCCTTTCTGCACACAATTGTAAAGCACAATAGAATATGCTACTATTATTATTATTAAATACTGCACTTAGTGGGGAATGTACTAGTTTATCCCTATGGTCTAAATTGATGTTTTTGATTGCACTGACTGCACTCATTGTGGCCGTGTTTAGTCATGCATGGTGGTTAAACCTGACCAAAATAATGGTCAGGACGTGAAAAGTCCAGTTTGAGCACTCAGACAGATTTGCACATTTCTGCTAGTCACCTCCAGCAGCTTATTGCACTCCAATGGTGCAATGACTGAAGTACTTCATTGGGTGCCCTTTTCTGGCATGCTTACAATAGAATTCTCCCTTAGAACACATTTACCTTATTTATCATAAAAATAGCAAACCAGGAACTGACAGCGTTAGTTTATTACTTCAACGTTTGATACGTAGGTATTGGGTCCAAAGTCCAGAATGACAGCAGAGTGAGTCATTGCTATATGGTAATGCTATTGCACATCTGAAATGATCACTTATATAAGGAGATAAATTGGTACTTGTGAGTTATCCGGGCGTCCGATTTTTTGATTGTATGCCTTAAGTTAAGGCATACAATCAGATACGATGCGATGCGATATCGCATCGCATCGCATGCGACCATCGGATGCGATGACCCGATTTTTCCATAGGAATCAATGTTAAAATGATTCCTATGGAAAAAGGGGTCCTTTTCATACCCCTACTATCCAAGTGGGCATGGAGTTGGATATAAACCTGTGGCGAGCGTAGCGAGCCACCGAGCCCGAAGCGTGGCGAGCGAAGCGAGCCCCGCGAGGGGACGGTATTCCGTGTCCCCTCGCGGGGCTCGCTACGCTCGCCACGCTTCGGGCTCGGTGGCTCGCTACGCTCGCCACAGGTTTATATCCAACTCCATGCCCACTTGGATAGTAGGGGTATGAAAAGGACCCTTTTTCCCATTGAATTCCATGTTAAAATGGACTCAGTCCATTTTAACATTGATTCCTATGGAAAAATCGGGTCATCGCATCGCATCGCATCGCATCCGATGGTCGCATGCGATGCGATGCGATGTCCCGATCCGACCCGATTTAAAAATCGGACGCCCGGATAACTCACAAGTACCGATAAATTTATAAAGCAGGGCTCTCCTACCTCCAAGTCTGTCTGTTGTTACCCAGTTTGTTTTATCACTGTCTACAATTGTAAAGTGCAACTGAATCTGCTGCGCTGTAAAAGAAACTGTAAATAAATAAGGGGCACTGCTAAATGAGTAGTAGGATTTCTATTGCAGTGTAATAAAATAATGGGGATTTGTATATATTATGATTATCTCCAAACAAGAATTAAAACACTCCTTCGATTGAAAACCTTGAGTCACAAGCCTGAATACTAGATCACATGTCATACTTGAACATAATACATTGTGTTATGCATGAGACACCCCTGTTGCAGGTATGTAGTGGTTGCTATGCTATATAAATAGAACAATGTTACTTTACACACCCCAATTTACTGCGATAGTCACTGACCTGTTAGACAAGGTCTTTCTGCTACTTCTGCTTATTAGCAGCTGTTTCCTTCAGTCAGTTAAGCCCCATACACACAGGGTGATGGGAGCTTTGCACTGAGCTATCTAGTTAAGCAGATATTGCTCAGCACACAGCGCCGCACCAGTCATGTGTGCTGAGCGATCTGCCACTGCCGATGTTCTCAATAGAGAGAACACAGGCGATGACTAGATTTTGGGGGGGTATTCAATCTGTGCAGGCACTCGCCTATTCAATGCTGTTGTTATCGACAGCATTGGAGGCAGTCAGATCTGACTTTGTTTTGGAAATGGCCGTGGATTGTCGAGTTCACCTCTGTTTTTCGAAAATCTGCATCCGTTTTCACAGATTCACGGACTTTCCGGGACTCAACAGTCAGAACATTGAATTCCGACTGTTGAGTTACAGTCAGATCAGACAAAAATGACCTGGGATTCTGACTGGCGGGACATTCCGACAGTCAGAATCCCAGATTGAATATCTAGCCAGGCGACATTGATGTTCTAGTCCGTACCGCCGTCGCCGGGGGCCATACACACGGATTGATCTGTGCTCCATTTCTAAGCAATCTAGTCAGATTTCTTAGAAATGGGGCTGAAATAGCCCAATGTGTAGACAATTACAGACAATTAGCCTGACAAAAATACTTTTTCAATTAATCCTCACTTTATTGCCAATCTAAAATTACCCTATGCTCTGTCCAAGTATAAACCCAATTGCAGTTATAGGCTGTAACTCATAGCAACCTACACTAGGCTACTATGGGCTATACCATGTTTATACTCCCATCTGTCTCCAGGGATTTCTATACAGTATGTCAGAAAAGACATAAATCTGGGAGATCTTCCCAGCTAGGCTAATATAATCTCTATCACTTTGTATGAACCAAAGTGAACACACAATTGTAAACAAGTTTTCTATGGGCATCCAATCAGAATTTTCGGTACTTGTTTCCTAGCACGGCCACACCGATTTACATCGGGGTGGTCGTGTCGGAAAAATCGCGTCGATTTGGTCGCATGCGATGCGATCGACGCGACGACCCGATTTTTTGATTGAATGAAATGTAAATCGGGTCCCTGGGACCCGATTTTACATTGGATTCAATGTAAAATATTCCCAACCCCCCCAAATTTAACGGCGTAAACCCCACCCCATGATAGACGCCAACCCGAAGCGTGGCGAGCACAGCGAGCCCGCGAGGGGCGGCGGTGCGCGTCCTCCGACCTTTTCATTCCCCTACTATCCACGTCGGCGTGGAGTTGAGAATACAATAGTGTGGCGAGCGCAGCAAGCCACCGAGCCCGAAGCGTGGCGAGCGCAGCGAGCCCCGCGAGGGGACGCGTATACCTGTGAAGTTATACGCGTGCGCTCGCCACGCTTCGGGCTCGGTGGCTCGCTGCGCTCGCCACACTATTCTATTCTCGACTCCACGCCGACGTGGATAGTAGGGGAATGAAAAGGTCGGAGGACGCGCACCGCCGCCCCTCGCGGGCTCGCTGCGCTCGCCACGCTTCGGGTTGGCGTCTATCGTGGGGTGACGACGGGGACATCTATAATGTGAAATGGGTCATATTGGCCCATTTCACATTTTTCACATTTTCTCACGATTTCAATGTTAAAACATATTTTAACATTGAAGCCTATGGAAAAATCAGGGGCATCGCGTCGTGACCAATGTTAATGGTCCCGACCGACGCGATGCCCCCGATATTTTACCTTTCCCGACACGATTTCAATGTTAAAATATTTTTTAACATTGAAGCCTATGGAAAAATCGGGGGCATCGCGTCGGTCGCGTCGGGACCAATGTTAATGGTCCCGACCGACGCGATGCCCCCGATATTGTGTCTTAGCCGGCAAAATGGACCTGATTTCAAAGGAAATCGGGTCCATCGTGTGGATCGTGTACCTTAACTTAAAGGTACACGATCCACAAGATTGTGGCCGTGCTAGGAAACAAGTACCGAATTTTCTTATTTACTTAGCACCATCCAGATGATAATAGACATGATCTGACTGGTTGCCCATAGCAACATCTCATGTAACATAGTACTCCCATCTTAGTAAATGTCCCCCTTGGAGTTTATATTAGCAACTGCCTACAAAAAGGATTGTGAATAAGGTTATGTTAGATCTGCTAGAACATGCCATTGATGCCAATCAATATAGGTGGCACCATGCATGTTCTTTACATGTAATTCAGTCATTGTATATTTACCAACCAATCTAATTCTAGAAAGTATCCCAAAAAATGTTTGCCTTGGGAAATATCCCTCTTTTTTTCAGTACCGATCTGAACAATACAATTCCTCTTAATATAGGGTTAAAACTGTCACTGCAAATTGTACTTTAATAAAGATATAATTCTGAAGCTCATAAAGGAGTATCTAAATCACATGTTTTCCTTTAACCCAATTGTGTAAACCTGTCATAATGTAGAGCGCAGTGCCCCAGAGTCCACTGAGACTACAACATGATGTGCTTATATGCACCTGCTCAGCAGCTGCGTCCCTGACAAGGATTACAAATGTTGCAAACTATGTTATTTTCTCACATGCTGTTTCACAGACTCCAGCACCTACCTTCAAAAATAATCATCAATTACATTGTAGTTATAAAGAAATGTTATAGATACCAAATGTACCTCTTTTGAGAAACGGTGAAGTTCAGACCTACTTCTTGCAAGGCCAAATAAGGGAAAGCGGCTCTATCGCCGAAGCACACAGCAACCACTAAGATCTTAGCTTTGATAAAATAGCTGATTGGTTGCTATGGGGAACCTGAAGCTAGATGACAGGTTCTAATTTAAAACCCAAACAATGTGGCATATGTACATATATTTGCTCATATCTCCTAGAATGGTAAAGGGACACAATATTTAAATACATGGACTTTAGTTTTTGTATACTGAATTTAACGTAAACATTTATAGCAAAACTACATAGCCCACAAACACCAAAGTATATTACATTGAATAGTCATAGCCAGACTATATAGAACTATGCCATAGACAATATGATCATACAGAGAGTTTTGTGACAAAATAAGGGACTACATATTTTAAGAAAGTGATGAGTTGTCAAGATGTGTAAGTAGAGAGCCACTTCCACTCTGGTACAGAGCAGGGACTCAACACTTGCTCCTGCCAGATGCTGGGATGCTATCGGAATATTGTATTTTCTGTTAAAAAGATTTTTGTTGGTTTTCCTTGCACCTCTATGGACAGTTGCATAGTGCATACCTTACTGGTCCTTCTTCTGACGTGGGAGTAAAAGCAAAAAAGGACAAATAACGGAGCACCTGGACAAACCATATTGCAATACAAGAGGTGCAAATGCAGTTCATTTTTTTTTTGCATGCAGGGTAAATACTGGCTACTTTTGCATGTAGCCCACATATACTGAACAGCTTTATTTTGACACTACAAATTAGATTTCCGTTTTGATACACCGCTTTCAAATCGAAACCTCTGTGCACATTTTGGGGTAAATTTACTAAAATGGGAGTTCTATTGAAGATGGGTTGTTGCCCATATCAACCAATTAGATTCTATCAATTTACTTCTGGAAGGTGCTAAATAAATAAGAAGTAGAGTCTGATTGGTTGCTATGGGAAACATCCCATCTTCAATAGCACTTTCATCTTCGTAAATTTGTTTGTGGTGTCCTATATTGTATGTTTGGTAATATGGGACTACCATTAAAACAAACATATACCGTCACGTGTTCACTACAGATTACTTATGCCTAAGCATTGTCTGTATGGATACTAAATCAAACTGTTGAGAAAACAGTTGGCCTATAACAGTGATGGCTAACCTTGACACTCCAGCTGTTGTTGAACTACACATCCCAGTATGCCCTGCATCCTTTTTGGCATGACCAAATAGCAAAACTGTAGCAAGGCATACTGGGATCTGTAGTTCAACCACAGCTGGAGTGTCAATGTTAGCCATCACTGGATGTTTTACATCATACCTCCCAACTGTCCCGTTTATTGCGGGAATGTTCTGATATTTTGGGACATTCTCGCGTCTCTCCCGCCGCCGGCAGTGTTCCGCAGCGTGGGGGTAGTTGGGAGTCCCCCCCTGTAGTCCGTGAATAGACGCTGTGCGCATGTCGACCTTTTGACCGTTGACCTAACTCATGTCGATCTAACGCATGTGTCGACCTAGAACCATGTCGACCTAGTCCCTTGTCGACCTAGACCCCTGTCTACCTTCCTGTATGTCGACCCAATGGTGGCGACCATCTTATGGTCGACCAAACAATCCCATTCCGAATGTATTATGAGAGAAGACCCTAGTGCGCATGCTTGAATGCCAGGAAAAATGGTTACTGCACCATTTTCACTATGATTTCTGCAGCACTGCTGCTGTCGGTATCCGGATGCGGGGTCAACGGGGTTTAGCTATACCATGGTATGGGTGACCCGACTTAGTTAGACCTCTAAAGATAGTTGGGTTCTGCTAGAGTGGCGGTATAGCTAGTTAGACACTGGTGCCGGTCCACTTGGATCATTCTTTACTATCCAAGTGGACATAGGCTTAGAATTAAATAGTGTGCCGAGCGTAGTGGGGCACTGTGCCCGAAGCATGGGGAGCGTAGTAAGCCATACAAGGGGACACTGTGCACATATTCAGTATCCATGGGGACCCCTGTGACACTCGGCACCAAAATAATCCTGAAAAAAGTCCCGCCGACCATGGTCCCGCTGATCAGCCGCCAGTGTCTAACTAGTGCTAGTACGCTTAACTATCTTTATGCGTCTAACTAAGTCAGGTCGACTAAGGGTTGTCGACCATACCATGGTCAATCTAAACCCCTTCAACCCACTATACCACAACCTCTGCCTTCAATGTGGGACTCCAGAGAATTCATTCATGACAGCTGGGATTCCCCCGAAATGTTGAATAGGGTGAGCCACCGGCACGGGGGTTAAACAGTGAGGATGCTTGTTTTTGGCCACATTGTATACACCCCAAAGTAATGGTTCCATCTGTAAGTCACATTGGCACAGCCATCTGGCAGTCAACTTAAGGACTTTACCCTGCACCGTACATCAAGACGGGTGATCGCTAAAAAGCATGGAATTAATGAGGCCTTCATTTTATTCCTCGGCTATAATCTGCAAGGTGCCCTCCCAGTCCTGGCACCCTAGGCTGCAGCCTATTCACCCACTGGTTAACCCTTGGAGTACCAAGTGAATTTGTTAAAGAAGGTGTGAAAATTGGCCAGCAAACATATTTATTCATCATAATGACCTGTAATGTTTACCTTTTATATGAAATATCTTTTTGACACAACAGATTTTATTTGAATTTATATAACAAATGCTGTAATGCTGGCATTTTTAGAATATATTTTGAACATCTCCCACAGAAATGTTGGCACTCAAAGGGTTAATCAAGCACTGCCTAGTATTTAAAATTTGTATTGATAAATTTAAAAAAATATATAAATTCAATAAAGTTTTGCCTACCTGCCATCCTATTTGAAAACTATTGGTTTATGGATTAGGTTTGTGAAAATGATTGACTGAAAGGACAGTGCCGGCGGCCATACGTGCACGAACAAAGCTATATCTGAATAGCTCCGTTGGACACCCTCTAGTGGCTGCTGGCATGTAATTTTATTTATTTATTTACAGTTTCTTATATAGCGCAGCAGATTCCGTTGCAATTTACAATAGTAGACAGTGATAAAACAGACTGGGTAACAACAGTCAGATTTGGAGGTAGGAGGGCCTTGCTGCAAGCTTACAGCAATCTGCCCCAGTATGTACTGTTTGTCATCTTTTGCTTACATTGGCCTCATATGTCATATGTCGTCAAGATTGACCAAACTGTCGTCTGGTGATTGTGGTTGAAGTACTCCTACAGAATATACTTTAACTGGCTAGAAAATAGTATAATAGTATAAATAGCTAATTTATTTAGTCCAGTGGGGTATCTAAAGGTGCTCACACATAGGGCCTTATTCAGATCTGAGCTCAGGAAAAAATTTTGGGAAAATGGGCAAAACCATGTGCACTGCAGGTGGGGCAGATGTAACATGTGCAGAGAGAGTTAGATTTGTGTGAGTTATTTTGTTTCTGTGCAGGGTAAATACTGGCTGCATTATTTTTACACTGCAATTTGGATTTCAGTTTCAACACACCCCACCCAAATTTAACTCTCTCTATACATGTTACAGCTGCCCCACCTGCAGTGCACATGGTTTTGCCCATTTTTCCAAACAAATTTGTACTGAGCTCAGATCTGAATAAGGCCCACAGTGCAATTCTCTGATGCATTTTGAACGTTTCAGTTTAAAACACATCGCTTGTAGTTCAAATTGCACCATATTTCTATTGGCTTGCAATGCAATGCGAACTCCCGATGCGCGATCCCACGCAGTTCATATCGCAAGCTAAAAAATTGTGTGCAGGCAGTACTATTTGTACTAGGTTGCATCACATCTAATTCAAATCACACGCTGTTATAGTGGGCCTTATTCTTGTTCACTCTTTCTGAAAAAATCCTTCTTAGATGGACAAACCCATGTGCACTGCAGGGGGGCAGATGTAAAATGTGCAGAGAGATTTGGGTGAGTTATTTTGTTTCTGTGCAGGGAAAATACGGACTGCTTTATTTTTACACTGCAGTATAGATCTCACTTTGAAGTAAAACCCCACCCAAATCTAATTCTCTCTGCACAAATTACATCTGCCCCACCTGCAGTGCACATGGTTTTGTCCATCTAAGGAGGATTTTGTCAGAAAGAGTGAACTATGTGTTTCACATGCGATTTGAACTACATGCAATGCAATCTAGTACAAAACGCATCTGGCACAAAACGTACCGTGTGTGGGCATCTTTAAATGGGAGTTGTATTGAAGATGGGATGCTGCCCATAGCAACCAATCATATTCTACTTTTTATTTAGCACCTTCTAATCTAGAAGATAATAGATATAATCTGATTGGTTGCTATGGACAACATCCCATCTTAAATAGAAATCCCATTTTAGTAAATTTACCCCAGTGAGTGGAACTGTAATCTGAATTGGCCAGAGCCAAAATACTTTCCTTCACACTTTTTTATTACTGTTGTTGAAATTAGCAAGTGTTAATTTGGCTACCATTTGATGTGTCCTTGAAGAGGAAATCAGACTTTGAACCACTCACAAGGAAAACAAACGGTTTGCTATGTTGCAGATAGAACTTATTACTATTCCCTTTTATGGGTGTCAGAACAGCTCTCTTGTTCAGTTTACTTTATTGGCCACCATTAGTCTATGCATGTAAGATAGTTCAATTTCCTTATTGGTGTGTACAGAATTTATAATCGGCATTCCATTGAATGGAATTTTGTTTGCATTTTGTTAGATTTCTTTTTCGCTTGCTTACTAATTTTTTCCAAAAGAAAAAATATTGTTTATAAAGATTTTTGTTTTTAGTAAGTATGTTTTCTGCACAATTTATGCACCTGCAAATCTTAGCCAAATAAATCTCTAATTCAGGTTGGCTCGGAAAGCAGTAAAATTGCAGAGCGCTGAAACCATGCGTTCCCAGGGGATTGCCCAGTGTTTTCATGGGGACATCCATAGCACGCTGGGGGTTCCCCTGCTCCAGGCCAGGCAAAGCGAGTGCTTAAAACACCAAAGCTGTTTGTTGAGCGGAGCAGACACCACATCAAACCCCCCCCCCCCCCCCCCCCCCCGTCAGCATATATATATATATATATATATATATATATATATACACACACACACACACAAATAATATATGGCTGACAGACACTGTCTAGGTCGATATGTACAAGGTTGACATGAAATGGTCAGCATGAGTTTTCACATTTTTTTTTACCATTTTGTTTGGCCTTTTTCATGCAGTGCCATATATGTGAATTCTGATTGGGAAGCGAGCCATGCGAGAGTACGAGGAACACTATTTGGGGGTCCACATGCTCATATGTTGACAAAAAAAAGTGAAAAACTCATGTTGACCTTTGCATGTGTTCACCTTTTCCATGTTGACCTTTTGCCAACTATTCGTTACTGTCGTCCTTGTGTATGTCAACCTTTTTGACTATCAACCTAGACACTGTCTGTGAGCTCAAAAAGGAAAGTATACTCTGAACTTGGCCCTCCTCTTATGGACACTTTAAGATGTGAGAATATAATCAAAGAATACTCCCCTTCTAGCTGCTGCTAGGCTCATCTTCCTCTCCCACCTCTCTACCTCCGCCTCCCCCCTCTGCCTATCTCTTCACTGGCTCCCCATTCCTTTCCGAGTTCTCTTTAAACTCCTCACCACCACCTACAAGGCTCTTTCCTCCTCCACCGCTCCTTACCTCTCTTCACTGATCTCTATCCACACTCCCTCCCGTCCTCTTTGCTCCGCCGCTGACCACTGATCGCCGACTGACCTCTCACCTAATCACCTCCTCCCACTCCCGTGTCCAAGACTTCTCTCACGCTGCCCCCCTGCACTGGAACAACCTCCCGCCACCCATCAGGCTTTCTGATTCCCTTACCTCCTTCAAGCGCTCCCTCAAAACCCACTTTTTTCGACTAGCCTATCCCTCCTCCTAACCTCTTTTGATCCTCCTATCCTGCCTCCGTTCCCATCCGTTCCTACTTATCCTATTGTTTTTGTTCGTCCACCCACCTCCTTTTAGTATGTTAACTCTTATGAGTAGGGCTTATGAGTAGTATGCTGTATTTTATCAACACACCCTGTACGTTACCTTGTAATTTATTTTTTGTTCACTATGTACGGCGCTGCGGACACTTTGTGGCGCCTTATAAATAAACGTACTACTACTACTATATTGATTGGTAATCTTTAATGGTAAAAAATCGTGTTTCTTCCTCTCATATTTTCCTCGAAGTTATAAAATAAGAACGAAAAGGCAAATGTGTAGAATAGTCTTGACAATCTTAATCTTTCATATCACTGAGTCAACCAATTGCGTACCGCGACTCAGTAGTATAGTATAACTTCAAGGAAAATCTGAGAGGAAGGCTGGAAGAAACCTGATTTTTTTTACCATTGAAGACTACCAATCAATATACAAAAGAAGGGGAGTATTCTTTGATTATATTCTCATATCTTAAAGTGTCCATAAGAGGAGCGCCAAGTTCAGAGTATACTTTCCTTTTTGTGTAAATGTTGTCTGGGGATTAGGGGATATATCCCAGGGTTGCCGACCCTCCCGGAATTTGCGGGAGTCTCCCGAAAATCGGGTCCTTCCTCCCGGCCCCCGGAAGGGTGGGCAACCCTCCCGGAATCAGGGGGACCCCCACTGAGCCCCCCGATCGCAGCATTTATATGCCGCAATCCGTGGGTCTCAGGGGAGGGGGCGGAGCTAAAACGGCACAATCGTGACGTTTTAGCCCCGCCCCCTCCATGGATAACTGATATTTCGGCTATTTGTTGAAATGGGGACGGGGCTTAATGACGTCACAGTTAAGCCCCGCCCCCAAAACGCGTAATGCAAGATTCCTCTCCGGGCTTCTCCCGGAGAGGATTTTTTCAAAGTCGGCAACCCTGATATATCCCCCTACTCAGAACAGGCGATCCCCAATCATACTAGCACTAAGAGTTTCTTCTAACCCAAATCTCTATATTGTCTGTGAGCTGATACATATCCATTTTTTTCAAGGATGTTCTCTACGTATATGAATAAATGTAAATGTTTGTACATTTGTGCCAATTTGCTTGTTTTTGTTAGATGATATACTTGCCCCATCCAGTGAAGTAAAGCAGCTTATGCGCACTGACGGGTAAAGCTGTGCTAACTTGCAGGTTTGATTACACCTCCGCTGCAAGCCTGAGCCCCCTGATACACCCAGGCCTGGGTACATTGATGCTACCCCACACCCATATAAGTGTCACTGTTGTCTTGTATTCATGTCTTAGTAGATCTTAGATTTCTCTTGTTTGGTCAGTATATGTGTATTACTATTTTCTGATCCTATCATTTAGCAATAGGTAATCCCAACTGTTCTGTTCTGTTCTGCTGCTTGATTGGCAACTAAAAAAGTGTCTGTCTCATCCCTGACAAATGCATGTATTATGCTTATTCTATTTACTTTTTGCAGTCCAAATTTGTTTTTGCAGTTCAAACCGTCTGGTTAAATGTTTAAATTGATTGTATTTTTTTATTATTATTATTCAAAAATTGTCTACCTTGAATGTTGAGCGATGTTAATGTTCTTATTTTAAAGTGGCTCACCATTGGATCTGCTACTAGCGCTAGGCCTGTTGAGCCTGACTAGATGTTGGACTTGAAAGGGTTAAGCACTGTCAGTCCTAATACAAAAAGAGCACCAAATAAATATTTTATCATTTATCTATCCATCTTGGTATATACATCAGAACTTCAATTCCCCTATGCTGATCAGCTATATAAAATCCATAAAGTTGATGGATTAATACACTTCTGCTGAAAAAAACATGACTATTATATTATATTATAATTTGGATTGTCATCAATATAAAAATATTTACACGTCCTTTCCTATAATTGGATTACATGCACAAGCATCAGCTTGTTAGGGAATTAGTAATTAATTTAAAGACAGGCCACTATAAAATAAGTCTGCTCTATACAATATATAATTTTGTATTCTACCCTGGGCCCCAGTAACTGGATTTACTGATTAAAATACTCTTGTACAAAATTGGCACACAATAACTTGGTAAAACCTTATACAACAGTACAGTTATTCATAGCTATGCCTGCTGCATGGGTGTGTGTGTATCACTGTTGTCTTTTTAGCACCATTCTTGCCCCAAGGCATTTCATTAGCATTTTTTTTCTCTACTTAAAAAAATAATAATTTCAAATGCTATTAACAGCATATATGACTCCAGGACAATGGTGAATCCAGAACAATAGTTCCAGTCATCCTACATTGCTTTTTGTTAGTACTAGTACAATACAAGTAAACAGCAGGGACCATGCTGCATGCTGGGGAATATCCCCCGCTTGTGATATTTCCTGTTGGCCCTGCCATTGGAAGATGATACTGATGACAGTCTGAAGTGCACGTAGTCAGTGGCAATGTGCATACACAGTGGACAATATTTCGATTTTGTCATTCTGACTGCTTGGAATCACCAAAATCTTAATGATTATTATCCAGTTTGAATGCACCTTCTTGCCTGTGTCACCATTTTGAAATAATGGTGACATCGGCAAGTTATGTTGCACTTCCTACTATGGTGTCAGAGTATATAAATATAATATGGATTTATGCACTACTACTGCAGCAATGGGTGGGGTGGCTTTGTTATATAGATTATCAATACAAAGGGTAGGCTGTGACTGCACTAATGCATTATTATTGTAAGCTGTAAAATACACTTTCTAATTTAACATTGATGAATTCATACACAGGCTCCCCTCCTTCCGCCACCATGTCCAGCAAGAAGACCAAGGCTAAGACCACCAAGAAGCGTCCCCAGAGGGCGACTTCCAATGTCTTCGCTATGTTTGACCAGTCCCAGATCCAGGAGTTTAAGGAGGCTTTCAACATGATTGACCAGAACAGGGATGGCTTTATTGATAAGGAGGATCTGCATGACATGCTTGCCTCTATGGGTATGTAAGGTTACATATCCACTGTTGTAGCATTTGTATATTTAACACCACAGTAAAGATTGCTGTAGGCTGTATGATAAATGCAAAAGTGTTCCACAAATTACTACCACAGTGTAACACAAAGCAAGTCAAATTATCAAAATGAATATAGAACTCTAGTACTATAGTCAGCTGGCACTTGCACACGTCTTTAGACTTCACCACTAATAGCTGCCTTTCCAGGGAAGACTAGTTCCACCCTGTACTCGGATGCCACCTGGTCTTTCGCAGGAACACAACATCTCAACCGAGTCAGCGGATAAACTGACTAGACAACACAAAGATGAACTAGGCTCTGCACATGAACATGGACTAGAATATGCAACCTTGCAGACAAGGACTGAATACAGGATTTACGGCCTTTATCGCTATAATGCAAATCATTTGCAATAAACCAAACAAGAACTATAACCAAGGTACCTAATCGCCTATGTGACTCAGTCGCAAGGCTAGGCATCTGCCGTGAGACAAACAAACAAGAAACACAAACAAGACAAGTAGCATATGGTTTGGCCTGAGCCCTAACCGCCTCTGTGACTCTGTCACGGGACAGGACCTATGGCTCCAGCTCAGACAGGCTAGGACTCTGAGAATCTCTGGGAACATAGAAATCACCAGGACAAAGGAGTATCACAGAAATATAACCGGCAGGGTTTATTGCTTGGAGTATACCTATATACCCAGTGGTTTAGGAGGCAGCCACACCCAAAGACTAAGGTATGCATGGAAACAAGGCAAGATGGCTCAGCCAAAACCCGGAGCACTGACCCAGTGAACACATAAAACTCACACAGAACATGAATAACAGTGGCTGCTGTGGTCGCAGTTCATGACAAATATGGGGAAGTTAATTGAAATAAGTAATAAAGGACACGGCATGGTATTAATCTGAAACGAGGCACAAGTTATATATATATATATATATATATATATATGATCACGATACCTCCTGGCCTGGCTAGGTCCAGATAGGAAAAAAGCGGCACTCCACGGACTCCAATAATATAAGCAAGTGTTTTAATCCATAAAAGTATTAGGTACAGTACATCATGGTCGACGTTTCAAGACCTACAGGTCTTTTCCTCAAGACTAGTACCATAAAGTGCAATCAGTGCTGTGCTGGTGACCATATATATATATATATATATATTGGGGCATACAGATGTAGCCATTCTCATAGTTTCCATGATTTGGGAGCTCGTACTTGTTCGGCATGCCAAAATCTCACCTGTGGCATGGAATCGACACACTGCAACATCACAACTCACTGCAGGAGTGAATTAGATGCACACATGTGTGACTGGATCACATCCAGCTACATTTGTACGTAATAGTGTCCATGTTCACCGGAGCTGTGGGATGCCAACAGAACTTGGATGGTTTTTAAAGTGGCAATCTTTTACAAGGCAAAAACATTCCTGGTCAGTGACTGCCGCTTTAAAAAAAATTTTGGCCAGAATCCTGCATCTCCGGCGAACTTGGACACTATTGTCTATGCTCCATATTATGTAAGTAGCAAGGGCACAAAATAAATTAATACATTATATATAGTAAAGAGGGACAGGAGTCACAACAAGGAGTAGGGTGGGTGCAAACAAAATTTGAGGGTGCAAAAGAAAGTTGTCTAGAATCCCAAACCTGGGTCACCTATTGAATAAAATCCTGTTTTACTTAAATATATATAAAAATAATTGTATTCAAAATATGCAAAGCCTGCAGGCACTGTGCCTACTTCTGAGACCTCAGAAGTTAGAGAGAAGTTGGGTGGTCTGAGGAAAAAGTTGGTTAATTGTGTAGGGCAGTGTTTTAGTTGGACAGACAAGTTGGTCAGTTAAATCACTGGAGGAAAGTTGGCCAGCAAAGTTAAGCTGGGTACACACCTATACAATTTAGTCTTCATTCGAGCTATTGACCCTAATTACGATTGAACATCCCCAAACTACAGCCGATATGTGCGTACACACCTAGAACATTTTACTTGTGATGTTCGATCTCCTCACATCCATACTCTTGCAAGAAAATGATTGCTTATGGGGTATGATTGCAAGAACGGCCAGCATATCGATCAAACGTGCAAACACACTACTCTTTTGTGGCAGATCATTATCAATCATACCACATGAGCTGGGACAGCATACACACCTATAAAATCCAACAGCCATTCATCCAAGGTCAAAAGATCGGCAAGACAATTGTATAGATGTGTACCCAGCTTAAATTAAAACCGGTAACAGAGGACATAAAATAAAAAAAACATAGAACACATGAAATTTCTGTTGCAAGGCACAGAGCTGAAGTGCATATTTCACTTTTCTAATTTTTTCAGGGCAAATGCGGTTTTGTCCTATTCAAATGGAGGGCATTCACCTAGGTGAAATATTTGGCAGTGGCAAGAAACAACTGGATCAGCAAATTAGCCGCCAATCCACAGGTTTTTGTTATTTTACGGGCAAAAATTTAGTTAGTTTTTGCCACTTTTTAAAGGTATTTTTGGACCATGACTATCCCAAAACTGACACAATTGAATAGTCGGGGGTTGGATTAGTTTTGTTTTGTCGCCTATGCGAAACAAAACTAATTGAGTAACCCCCATTGCGTTGCTGTTTGTTCTATTGTGGCTATATATTTATGTTTTTGTTTCTCTTTGAACACTCTCTATAAAAAAAAACATGGCATTCAATTTGAGCTTCTACAATAATGCCTGAAAAAAGTGTAACTTTCCTCATTAGTATTTTGTACATTTTCTAGGCAAGAACCCCTCTGATGAATACTTGGAAGGGATGATGAGCGAAGCCCCTGGTCCTATTAATTTTACCATGTTCCTCACCATGTTTGGAGAAAAACTGAATGGCACTGACCCCGAAGATGTAATCAGGAATGCTTTTGCCTGTTTTGATGAAGAAGGCGCAGGTACAACACTTACCTCCCTTTTAAAGTTTAGTGGTCCTTTTGACTTAAAGGGGTAAATTTACTAAGGTTGGCCGTAAACAGCCGATCCCTGTATGAATGGATCGGCCATGAACGGCCCGACAATACGAATGGAGAATATGACAAATTTACAATCCTGCTGTATTCTCCAGATTTGTATTTGCAGATGTCGTAGCCATTCGTATTTGGCTGACGTATTATCGCAGATCTGTGCCATGCTGCCCTGTGTATAAAACTAAGAAAAATAAATAAATAATTAAAAAACACAGCGTGCAATCCCTCTGCCCAGCAATAACCAGTCCTGGGCTCTTGAGCCGGTCCTGGTTGCAGAAATACAGGGGACAAAACAAGTAGGGGTCTCCTGTATTTTGTACACCAGCACTGGGCACAAACAGTCAGCAGGCTAATGCCACAGCCTGGGGACACTTCCGGTTGTTCACTGACTATCATGAATAAGCACTAATTTTTTGTTTCCTCTCTGAAAGGAGATGCTGCAGGCCACTTTGGGATATGCAGCAGAATGGTCTTGTCATTAGGCCCTGCCACCTATTCAGGGAAGCACCTACAATGTACGGGTCTGTAGTGAGGGTGGAGCTAAATGTCCTGCTCTGGACAATTAGCCCCTCCCCTTTCTTGCAGTTCCACAATTTCTGGATTCGAATACTTAGTTGGGGAATTACATTTACCATGAGCAATTTGATCCCCGGGGTTATAAAATTAGCCCTCAAGTCAGCCGGCCACAGCTCTTATCTGGGATGTTTTTTGGGGACCTCTGCAGTCTCCCCAAAAATGTGTGAAAACAGCCAGAACTTATCACAGATTCACAGTAACAAAGTGCAAAAAATTACATCTGAAAAATTATGACCAATTAAATTCCCCCTTTAGGAGCCGATTAAATTACAGGCCACCTCCAACTGAGCATTATAGTGATGTTTGGCTGCGCATATATTTGCACATAGCAAGAATGCAACATTGCTATATTTTCTGCATATCTCTTAATGGGATACGGTCACTAGGTCACCAAACATTAGTTTGATAAGCATTAGGTCGACCACTGAAGGTCAACATGCATAAAGTTCAACTTGGGGAAGGTCGCCATGGGGTTTTTCACTTTTTTTTTTTGAGTCAACAGGTATTATTTCATGCCCTACCATCCACTAGGGCTTGGTGGGAGAATAAAGCAGTGTGCCGAGCGTAGCGAGACACCGTGTCTGAAGCATGGCAAGCGTAGTAAGCCCTGTGAGGAGACGCAGTGCCATTTTTTTTAGTGTACTTGACTGTGTCGACATTTGGGACAAAACAAATGAAAAAACCCATGTCGAACTTTTTAATTGTCGACTTAATGACCTGTGAACCTAACCCATGTCTACCTTCAGTCATATAGACCTAATGTATGTCTATCCAATGATCCCATTCCCTCTTAATACATAGATCTTCCAATGTTTAATAATTGGATATTCCACTAATAGCGGTCTCTGCCTTTGTATGTTGAACTCTACATCCTCTTACAGGATTTTCCAACTAATCAGAAGTTATCTGTTTGAATATTATCAGTTGCCTGGAAATACTGACATTGTCCTAACATTGCCACAATAAAAACCTATTTACTGTGGCAAAGGCTCTCGAACTTTCTTGAATCACAGGAGTAGATGTATTAAGCAGTGACAAGGGAGGAGAAGTGAGCCAGAGGAAAAGTGGCACTGGCGCTGGAAAAGCCAGCACTGCAGTAACATCTATGCAAAAAATTATATAGAACAGCTGATTGGTTGCCATTGGGCCACTTCTCTTCCCTTATAACTGCTTAATACATCTACCTCAAATTTCCCTAGAGTATCAGCATTTTTTTCACATCACCCCTAGGATAACGAAAATATTTTTGAAAAATTTGGAAAATATTAAATTGAGTAAATTGTACCTATCATCTGATTGTCCACATGTTTTATAATTGGCAGCCACTGATTTTTGCTATGATCTTGACCATAAATAATTCGATTTCAACCTGGGACACCAACCCGAGGTACCCCTGCTAGAGTTTTGCGGCACCCCAGGGTACCTAGGCAAACGGTTTGGAAACCACTGCACTATGTTGTAGTAAATTGCTTGTTGACCAGTTTTATGATGAAATGGGGCCCACACATAAAACAGCTATTGGGCAATTCCTTATTCTGACATTGCCTGGATTGGGGAAATCCTACAGTCAAAACACAAAGTTATCAGGGTAATCAAGTTGGGATTTTTTTAACACGCTTTAATTTGCAGATTCCCCGACAGAACACTGATCATCGATGCTTGATGATCAGCAGTTTTGATTGGCAGAAAGAAGAATCATGGCTCTTCTGTATGGCCCGCGTATGTCTAATATGATCTTTTGTCTGGTTCCATAACCTCTTTACTATTTTATAGGTTTCATCCATGAGGACCATTTACGGGAGCTCCTTACCACAATGGGAGATCGTTTCACAGATGAGGAGGTGGATGAGATGTACAGAGAAGCCCCAATTGACAAAAAAGGAAACTTCAATTATGTGGAATTTACCCGCATCCTGAAACATGGAGCTAAGGATAAAGATGATTAAGTTGTCAGTGAAGAATTGCATGAAACATGTCCGGATTAAAGGGCCTTGGTTCTGCATACCAGGGAAGACGGTGTCCTGTGCCCTGCAGCAACCTTTCTTTCCTTCTTGCAGTCATTGAGTCCTTGAATGCAAAAAAAAAAAAATACCATGACAACAGCCGTATTTATCCCCTCATTACCCATAGAAAAGTTATTTCGGCAGTTGGCAGAAAATAATTGTTACTAGTATAGTAATGAAGTGTTTGTTTTGGATGCAGAGTAAACATTAATCAGGACTGCAATCTTTAGTCGTTCTTTCATGATATACCTCTGAAGCTACCCATAGCTGCCCTCACAGCCCCAGCATCAGGAAAGTGCTACTATTAAAAGGAGACTTTCATTAGAACACTGCCCACCGATAGCCTCGTAATCGATTGGGTATGAAGTCATATTAATATATTACATAAATAAATTGATTTATTAACATGACCAGTTTGCATGTGTATAAATATATATATAAATATCTGCCTTCCACATGACAGGGATAGGGGTAGACATAAAAGGGGGATACAGTTCCTGCACTCTTTTTCATTTCTTCTGATTCATTCCTATCTGCACAACAGTATCTTAAAAACAAAAGATTAACACTGACCATGTGTTTTGGGATATTGTATGGCAGGTATTCCCAACCACGGTCCTCAAGGCACACCAACAGTGCTGGTTTTAGTGATATCCAGGCTTCAGCACAGATGGTTTCATCAGAATCACTCAGGTACTAATTAAGTCACCTGTGCTCAAGCCTGGATATCTACAAAACCTGCACTGTTGGTGTGCCTTGAGGACCGTGGTTGGGAAAGCCTGTTGTATGGTGTACTGTTGCGGATCCTAAAAAAAACAAAAACCCACTAAATAATAAATAAAAAAATTAAATAATTGATGAACTTGCAGACTTCCTGTAACCAGGGGCGGATCCAGGAGAAAATGACAAGGGGGGGGGGGGGGGGGGTGGAGGTTGTTAGTGGTGCAAGTGTACATGCTAAGAGAATGGCGAGAGAGAGGAGAGCAGAGAGAGGGCGGGAATGGGATTACACAGGCCCACCTTGGCGACAAAAGTGAAGGATGTAGTTGTGCGCTGGCCCAAGGTGTGCTCTGGAAAAGGGGGTGTGGCCACTCAAAATGGGGCATGTCCTTGATTGTAGTATACCACACCATATGCAACTTCTACACATTATGCAACAAAATACTAGACCCCATTATCCTTGCCCCTTACACATGATGCCAAACGGAATGAGCCAAAATTCACATAATGCCACACGGATTGGGCCAAAATTCACATAATGCCACACTGATTGAGCCAAAATGAAAATAATGCTACACGGAGTGAGACAAAATTCACAATCTGCTTTACAAACAGGGACATTGTGCGCCAAAGGCGCGCATTCAAAATTTACACCATAATGCCCATTATGTATTATACTAAACACCATAATGCCTGTTAAAAAAAATGTGCTACATAAGTGCTGCTTACCTACATACTCATTGCCAGGGGGTCCATGCTCATTACCAGGGTTTCCATGCTTATTGCCATTTGGGATTAGATGCTCATTGCCAAGGGGCAATACATGCTTGTGGTAACTGGGAAACAGACGCCACCGGGCAGAAGTGACAGCCATTGACAGCTGGGCAGAGAGTGGGAGGCTGTCCGGCTGTATTCAGAGCACTGCAGGTCCTGGCTATTTTAAATAATACCCCTTTCATGCCAAAAAATGCAGGGATTTACCCAGGAATATGGTCCCAGGATCATACAGGGGCATTCCTGGGTTGACCCCATTTACACCAGCCTAGTTCCTGCATTTTCTGGTGTGAGGGGGGAGAGACCCCCCCCCCCCACCCCCTTTAACCAGCTATATAATTTAACCGACTATATCTTCGGAACCAACTGACCCATTTACATGAGACCATTATAATATAGAGGAGCTGTTGAGTGGGCTTCGAATGGTTTTGGTCCTGTGAAACTGGACCATTTGGTTCCAGAAAAATCTACCTCAAATAACATGAACAGCCATGAAATTACATTTCAGAAATAAAAAAAAAAAGTGGTTTACCTGCAACATCTCTGGAAACAATTGACCCATATGGACGCGCCTGGTATCAGATTGAAGGCGCAAAGATTTGAATGAGATCAACCTCAAGCTTCTGTGATGCTAGGTGGGGGGGAACTGGCAGCCGTCGGAACTGGGTGGGGGTCAGAATTAGTGGGTCCCATGTTATCCTATGGGGAAACCGTTTTAGTATCTCCAAGCCTGGCTAGTAAAGCGGGGCTTGGCTCGTTGGAAAGCCCCGGTCCTCAGCTACAAAATGAGCACAAATGACAGTGGGGGCACATGCCCTGGTGCGGGAGCAACCCCCCCCCCCTCCCCCTTGAATCCGACCATGCCTGGAACCCATGTTAAAGGTGCCCAGTAGCTAATACAGACTGCAGTTCTAGGATGGTGGAATATATTGAGAAGAAGGAAAAGAACAGTTAGTTATTTCCATATGTTAAAATAAAGTTTATGCATTTTTAATTAACATGCAATTTGCAAAGTTTCACAAATGTTGACGTTCACAGTGAGCACTTTGCATAAAAGGCCTGATTAAGACTCATGCACAGATATGTGAAAATCATTACTCCGCAATTTCTGGAAATCTGCGAAAGCGCAGATCCGACCGCACTATAAGTAGCAGCTGGTAAGCGACTGACCATTGCGGGGGCGATGATGCAGTGTTTTGTGGGATCGGTCTGGACAATCCACAGCAGCTGCATGACAACACATGTAGCCACTGTAAGCGGAAAAATGGCCAGCCTGTGCCTAGGTTTGCAGCTAGGGTGCGCAACTAGGGAGCAGCTGGTAATGTGCAAGCACTTTGCTGTGTAGCAAAGCACTTGCACTTTAACACTTTGCCTACAAAATTTTGCGTGAACATTGCTGGGCAGGACCCGGTATACAGGGCAGCCTTGCCCTGTGCTGGAAAATCTCAAAAATCAACTACAAATGGGTACTGCAAACAACGGCCACCAGCTGGATGATATCCTATTAAAAAGCAATAGAAACTGTATTCAATGCGCTTTTAGATTATGTACTAAAGTTCCAAACAGCATTTACAATGCGTCAGGCATGGTGCCTTGCTGCACTCTGCACACTATTTTATTCTCCCACCACGCCCTAGTGGATGGTAGGGCATGAAATACCACCTGTCAACACATGTCGGCTAAAAAAACAGTGAAAAACCCCATGTCGACCTTTTGACTGTCAACCTAGACCCTTTCAACCTAATGCTTGTGTCGACCTAATGACCTGTTGACCTAAACCCATGTCGACCTAGAACCAAGTCGACCTAGAACCAAGTCGACCTAACGGTGTCGACCCAATGACTGTATCCCGCAACAAATAAGCCGTTTATTCATTATTTTTATTCTATTTGCAATCTATCCCCTTGATTTGACTAAGCCAACTCTATTCTAGTGTATCTCGCACAATTTGAGTTGTGGTTTCTCTGCAGGTATTACTGCACAACTGAGCTCAATAAAACTGCAGGATGCTATCCTTCCGGTAAACCAACAGAAATTCCTGTCACTTTGGAAATTTCCCCATTAATATTTCCTATTATTTTTGGTAAAGTTAAGCTTTCAAAGTTAAGAGTTTCTTCTAAAGTGTTTTTATTTTATAAATATTACTTTTATAAATATTAAGTACTAGTAAATGTGTAAATAAACATTATATAATGGTTATGGTATAGGGGTTCCAGATGACTGACAGGCAATGTCTCGTCAGACAGTCAATAGGTGTGGTTATGGTATATAAGATCTACAATGTCTAGGTCTACAGTCATATCGTCGACCATTAATGGTCGACAGTCAAATGGTCGACGGTGTCCAAAGGTCGACATTGAAAAAGTCAACAGGGTCCAAAGGTTGACAGTGAAAAGGTAGACAGGGTCCAAAGGTCAATAATTAAAACAACAAACTATCACCCTAAGCGTGCAGGACGCTGTGGACCTGACACCGGATTCCCAAGGCGTTAGTATTAATACATCTAATGCGAATCATTTGGGAATATGGAAGTCCTTGTTTAAGACCCATAACCCTTTTAGTGGCAATGTTGCTGTGTGCAAAGAAATGCCAGTATTGCTCACAGCAACTCTTCTTTTAGTGTAGATAATTACAAATAAAGCCAAGTCAATTAATTGAAGTTTAGTTAAATATTGCACCAAAAAAAGTCACTGTGAACAACGCTGGCATATTTAGCGGATATTTTGAGGATCTCTTACAGCAAAGCTGGCACTCAAAAGGGTTAATAAAAAGTTTTGCTTGTCAATTTTCACACCTATTTTGACATTCCCTTGGCACTCAAAGAATTAAGGGGTTTATACACGGCTTGGGCTGTTAAGGCCCATACACACTACACGATATCGTTCCCAATATCGTTCAGAAAGGGCTTTATGAATGATATTATGAACAATATCATCCAGTGTGTATGCTGTGCATTGTTAACGATGCGCACTCCCACGCATCATTAACGACCCCCTGCCCTCGTCCAGCATGTTCGGAAGAGGGAGGACATAATCAACGATGGCCATGGTGCAGCATGACTGTTGTTCCTCTGCTGCTGTTGCCCCCCCTCCCCCAAGTGTATATGCACTTGCCAATGCCGTGCACCCCCACCGGGTCCCACCGCCGCCAATATTGGGGTATAGTACATAGTCTGTACGTCCCTTAACATTAGACTGCTGTGATTATTGCTGTAAAAGTTGTATCTTGTGAACTTCATTTTGAACACCATAAGCGCAATACAGGATCAGCTAATTGCATAGTATTTTTACTAAAATACAATTTCAGATTTAAAAAAAACCCTAAAAAAAAAAAACACAACAAGTAGAAGATGTGGATTGATATTGACACTGACACCTTCAGATTGTGGGAACTGTTGTGGACAAGCAGTGAGCACAGCCTTGCAGCATTGTATTGTATGAGAATGTAACACTGCTTAGTATAAACACAGGTATATGGATGCATAAGGTACAAATGGTAAAACATACTGTTACGTAATACTGTGCTGGATTTTTAAAGAGTCACCCATAAAATTGCTAATTTAATCACCATATAAATTGCTGCATACTGAAAGGACTATACATTAACTTGCTAATTCAATCAGAGAGCTTTCAAAAGAGAGACAATGAGATGCAGCTGTCATTGTCTACATGACATTACCTATTCATCCCTAAGCTGTATATCAAAACAGTGACTGCTCCCTGACAGAAGGTGTGAATGTGTTACCTTTCCACTGCCAACCATCTAGGAGGCACACAGCACTGAAAACAGAACAGCAGGGATCAAAAGACACCACTAACCCACTATTTGATCTATTTTTTTTCTTCCATACACAGTGATACCACTTTTACACTAGAATCCTGGGTAGGACCTGGAATTTGAACACAGGAAATTTCCAGGGCATGCTCTGCATCAGACCCCATTCATATCCATTTTACACCACCGCAAAAACGCAGTGTCCCTTTACACAGGACTTCTACCCAGGTCCTGACCTGGGTAGAACACAGCTAGGACCTTGGTAGAGTGCGGTGTAAACGGGTCATCAGACCTGGCTCCCGTTTACATCAATGGGGGGACGCACAACCTGTGGACTGCATCATCCGCCGGTTGGACGGGGATGGGGGGGGGACACAAACAGCCCCCGCTGCTATCTGCTATACTCTGCAGACAGCAGCGACGGCTGTGTGCGGCATCCATTCACCTCCCAGACAAGGGCTGGAGGGAACACGAGGGCTGGGGGGAGCCCAGCAGCTTACCTTAGTGCTGGTTTTGCCCCCAGCACATCAGTCCGGATCCCGGCGGCGGCGATCGGCGCTTGGAGATGATATCATCTCCAAGCAGCGGCTCAGGAACCGTCTGCACCGAGTGGGGGAGAGCTCCGTTGTAAAAGGTAACATATGCCAGGTCGCACCCGGCTTGAAGCTATGTCCAAAAACCCGGGTGCGACGTTTTGGTATAAAAGGGGTATTACACTGCACTTCAGTCTGGGTTATTTCCGGGTAATGCCCTTTTACACTGAAAATGGATCAGCCCTGTCTTTTCTTGCTGCTGTCATTAAAAATGGTCTGTTCATGATAAGGGGAGAAAAGGAACAGGAAACTCTTTAAGTTTTTTTGCTTTATTATTCTGAAAATATGCATAAAAGTTTTCATACATTTGTAATCTTTATATATATATAGATGTTATACATTCTCATAATGAAAGATAAAGATGCATATGAGTAAGAACAGGCAAAAACTTGGAAAATAGACCAATAGTAAAACTTTGTGCCAAAAAGTTTAACATCTTAGAACACTTTCCAAAACTGTGTTTCGTAACACACTACATCAGTGGTCAGGGAACAGGGGTAAATTACCCCAAATGGGGTAAATTACTGGGGGTAATGGAAAGTCTACTCGCATATAAAGCTATTAACCATACTGCACCAGCATATATCTCTTTACTTATCACAAAATATCTCCCATCTCAGCAACTCCACTCTGTTCAAGATCTGTGTCTCTTCTGCACGGATCACTAGCTCCCATTCACTATTACAGGACTTTCATCGGGCTGCTCCCACCCTATGGAATTCCCTTCCACGCACAATAAGACTCTCTACTAGCCTCCAAACTTTTAAGTGTTCCCTAAAAACTCACCTGTTCAGGCAAGCATATCATATTTAAGTACCACAAGCATAACCCTATGAGGCACTTATGTATTATATAGCTTCTCTTCTGGACCTGCAACTTGGTGGGACTGCTATGCTATTACTTCACTGGCTCCCCATTCCTTTCCAGGTTCTCTTTAAACTCCTCACCACCACCTAGAAAGTCTCTCTCCTCCTCCACTACTCCTTAGCTCTTCACTGATCTCTATCCACACTCCCTCCCGTCCTCTTCGCTCCGCCGCCGACTGACCTCTCACCGAATCACCTCCTCCCACTCCCATGTCCAAGACTTCTCTCGCGCTGCCCCCCTGCACTGGAACAACCTCCCGCCACCGATCAGGCTTTCTGATTCCCTTACCTCCTTCAAGCGCTCCCTCGAAACCCACTTATTCCGATTAGCCTATCCCTCCTCTTCCTAACCTCTTTTGCTCCTCCTATCCTGCCTACCCTACCCCTCCATCCGTTCCTACTTAGCCTATTGTTTTTCATTCGTCCACCCACCTCCTTTTAGTCTCTTAACTCTTATGAGTAGGGCTCTCCTTCCTCACGTACTCACCCTACCTCTTTACCTCACCAGTGCTCCTGCACGGTTCTTCTCTTCCTTTACTTCATCTTCAGTCTCCTCGACAATTTCCACACCTACTTCAGAACTGATGCTGATTTTAGTTCTACCAGCTATACCCCTATATATGCTGTATTTTATCAACACACCCCGTACGTTACCTTGTAATTTGTTTTTTTGTTTGCTATGTACGGCGCTGCGGACACTTTGTGGCGCCTTATAAATAAACGTACTACTACTACTGGTGCCTCTCCCTGTGTTTCCCTCCTACAGATGTAGCGCCGCTCATTCAGTGCTGGGGCTCACCAGACCACATCTACTGGCGAGCAGACGCTACATCTGACTGGGATGTGCATCCCAGTTTCATGTCACCAGTGGACGGGAACCCTGCCGGTCTCTGCTTCAAGGGACCCCACTGCAGCCCCGTTCAAAGGACCCCACTTTTCTGCAGGTTCTAACACTATTGCTCAAAATGGCTACAATACACATAGCTATCACATTAATGCTTGATTCAAGGCATGCTATCTGGTCTAAAGCTCACAGTAGACTATGCTTTTAAAGGTGAGCAGTTACCGACACACCTGTCACTAATCATCTAGGGAAATGGCCAACATGAGCTATGAAGTACAGGTGCAAGAGAGAATGTAACCACAATAAGACTAATTAAAAAATGAATCTAATAAACATTATACACTAAACATCGGCACACCTTCCCTAGTTTTGGGGTGCCCTATGGCTTGTGACCACATTGTTTAAACAGAAATTGTAGGGGGCTCTGCACTCACTAAATTAAATGATATAAAAAAATAGTGGAGATTTAGTTCATGTATTGATCAATGCATTTAAGCCTGCAGCCCCCTTCACTGGCCCCGACTTTTCTGAAGGTCCTAACACTATCGCTGAAAATGGCTACAATACACATAGCTATCACATTAATGTTTGATTCCAGGCATGCTATCTGGTCTAAAGCTCCCAGCAGACTATGCTAATTTTTAATCCTCCACAGCAACGTTTCAGTGCTCACGCATCGTCATCAGGCTCACACAGCACACTTTCCACAAACAATACATATCCCACAGTGTAGGACGCCAAGCAAGCCCCCAACACAGGGTGCAAAGCCAATTCACATATCACAGGTGATTCAATCAAAATATCTTGTGAGAGGACGGATCCTCTCCAGTGCAAAAACAGATACAAATTTACAAGTGCTGACTTGCATATTAAAACAAACAGTGTATCAAATATCAAAGTATTGAAATATTAAAATCTTGCAGCATGATTTTTTTCCCACACAAAATAACATATCAGGAACAGTATTAATTAAATAATATGGCCACATATCACCAATATAAAGTTAAAGTATATTAATACTAACAAACTCGAACATCATTAGCAGTGTACCCTGAAATTAGAGGAGCCACTATTAATAATTATAAGAGATAATTAAGTCCGACTGACTCATTCAGGCCATTAGGTGTCACAGTGTTGAGGCGGACTATCCATCTCGCCTCACACTGTAATAATCTTAACCCGCGGTTACCTCCCCTGAAGTTATCTTTGATATGATCAATCATCCTATATTTCAAGGATGTCAAGGTGTGTGAATGAGTGTCAAAATGCCAGGCAACCGGCTGCTCACTCTGACCCACAGTGATCGCCTTTTTCATGGCAGACCTATGGGCCGCCATCCTTTCTTTAAAGGAACTTTTCATGGTATCACATGCTTTGTGATACCATGAGCATTTATTTTAGCAGTAGAGAAGTAACTTACACCACCATTGTTACTATGTGGAACGTTGCTGCATTGCTGGAGTGCACATGGTTTTGCCCATTTTCCAAACAAATTTGTACTGCGATCAGATCTGAATAAGGGCCTCTGTGTAACACGTTGTTACTTTTCTTTAAATCGAGTAATCTTAATAGAACTATAATATTTTTCTTTTTTTATCATTAGCATGTACAATACAAAAAAATGAATTCGGTTTAGAATTTTTCATACATGCACAATTGCAACAATTATTTAAATAGCTTAACATCGGCATTGCATGTGAGCGTGTTTGTATGATTGTAAAGTGAACTCACACACAAGGTTGGTGGTTTAAAAGTTGTTTCCAAACTAGTGGCCAAAGAAAACAAATCATCTGTACGCAAGCACCTACATTTTAGTGGTTACATTGCAGAAACAAGCTGTACAAATTTACGGTCTTCTGTACAAGGGTGAATTCACTTTGTTCTTACTTTAGAAAGCAAAATTCTGTGCTCCCAAACTGTCGCTTTTGGTGATTGGTGAAGTTGTAACATTATGTATTTAAAAAAAAAAGTGTGTGAGTCTATTGTAATATGTATTGTGCAACTATTTATTTTTTTACAGTTTCTTATATAGAGCAGGGTTGCCGACCCTCCCGGAATTTCCGGGAGTCTCCCGAAAATCGGGTCCCCCTCCCGGCCCCCCGGAAGGGTGGGCAACCCTCCCGGATTCAGGGGGGACCCCCGCTGACCCCTGGATCGCGGCATTAAAATGCCGAAATCCTCGGGTCTCAGAGGAGGGGGCGGAGCTAAAACGGCACAATCGCGTCATTTTAGCCCCGCCCCCTCCATGGAGATCCGTGAATTAGCTGCTTTAACAGCATGGGGGCGGGGCTTCAAGATGTCACTCGCAAGCCCCGCCCCTGAGTGGCTGCTGAATCTCTCCTCTCCAGGCTTCTCCCGGAGAGGAGAATCTTAAAGTCGGCAACCCTGATATAGAGCACACATATTCTGCATCGCTTTACAGTCCCTGCCCCAGTGTAGTTTACAATCTATATTCCCTACCACATGTACATACACACACACATTCTAGGGTTAATTTGTTGGGAGCCAATGAACCTACCAGTATATTTTTGGATTGCGGGAGGAAACCGGAGTACCCGGAGGAAACCCACGCAAGTGCGGGGAGAATATACAAACTGTGTTTGCGCCCCTGAGTATCCTACTCCTGTTTTAGATGAGCTTTCAAACTATCATTCACCTCAAAGTACACATAAGCACATTACTTACTGATAAACAGTAACCAAGGTAATTCAATTATCTGCTGATAAAAGACAAATGTAACATGTCAACAAAGGTGACAACTCTAGAGAGACACACTTGAGAAACAACTATACAAAATACAAGTCTACAAAACATAGCAGCTAGTGAATTTATCAAAGTACAGTTTAGAAAACTGTAACCTCAAAGCACATTATATTACTATCAATAATAAGTTTCTTATATAGCGCAGCAAATTCCATTGCACTTTGGCATATGGGGGAAAATGTTATAGGGTGAGAGAATCAGAAAGAATCAAAACTGGTTTTACAGTGTAAATGATTGCTACTTAAAAAAATAATAATGGATATTTCTTACCAAATCTCTCACTTTCTGATTCTCTCACCCTATTACATTTCCGCCCATGATGTTTGATTTTATAGCTGCGCACACATTTTTTATAAAATGTCCCTCATATCTGAATTTATTGTAGTTAATATTGCTCTGAAAGATGGGCATTGATAGACAGACACATCCCTTTGTAATTTTGGTTTTAAAAAAAATTCAGTATATATAAGATACGCATAAACAACTATAAGCCGCCATGACAGGGTTGACATCTGTCAGTGCATTATAAAGCTACCTCGCTCTTTCTCCATATGTACACACACACACATATGCATCTCGGTAACAATATTTTCAACTGCTGGAACTTTTCACACGTGTGTCAAATACATCAGTAAACATCACAATGGATTTTATATACAGTATATAACAGGCAGCACAGACGGTGTAATGTTTGGCATTACTGCTTCACAGCACTGAGGTCATCGGTTCGCTTTCCACCATGGCCTTAACTGTGTGGTTATACGGTCGTTAGGTTGACACATAATATGTCTACGTGCATTCGGTCGACAGCTGAAAGTCGACATGGCTTAGGTCGACCCATGAAATAGGTGGACATTGCTAAGGTTAAAAGTGTTGGAAAGTCAACACAAGCATTAGGTCGACAGTCATCATATTTCACAGGCTTTTTTTTGCCGACATGTGCCGACAGGAGGTATTTCATGCCCTAACATCCACTAGGATGTGGAGGGAGAACAGAGTAGTGTGCCGAGTGTAGCGAGCCATGTGAGGGGACGCAGTACACTTTGACGGTGTCCATGTCAACCATGTCGGGACAAAGAAAGTGGAAAAACTCATGTCGACCTTTTGACTGTCGACCTAGCCATTGTAGACCAATGCTTGTGTTGATCTTCCAACACCGTCGACCTATTTCATGTGTCGACCTAAGCCATGTCGCCCTTCAGTGGTCGACCCAGTGACCCATGCCCACTGTGTGGAGCTTGTATATATTCCATGTGCTTGCATGGGTTTCCTCTGGGAAATTCAGTTTTCTATCACAATCCTAAACTATAATATTAGGTTTATGCAGTTCCAACAAAATGATCTAGGGCAGCGGTGGGGAACCTCTGGTCCGCGGGCCGTATCCGGCCCTCGGAGTCGGTCTTTGTTTCCCGCCCGACAGCTGTACAGCGAGTCAAGTACAGGGGAAATCTCACGAGAGGTACCGACCTCTCGCGAGATTTCCCGACCTCTCGCGAGATTTCCCCTGTATGAGACTCCCTGCACAGCCAAAGGACCACACAGACCGGCGACTCGTAACCTGCGGCAGCCGCCGGAGTGTCGGACGGCTGCGCAGGACGAATTGTATGTTTTTTTGTTTTTTTTTAATGGCCCCCAGGGAATTATGCCTCAATGCAAACGGCCCTTTGAACCCAAAAGGTTCCCCACCCCTGATCTAGGGAATACAGATTATAAACTCCACTGCAGCAGGGACTGCTGTGAATGGCCAAAATATTTGTAAAGTGCTGCAGAATATGTGTGCACTTTATAAATAAAGGCCCATACACACTGGGCAACTTTGAGCTGAAAATCGCTCAAAACACCAGGTTTGAGCAGCTTTCAGCTCAAAGCCACCCAGTGTGTATGACCCGGCGATGAGTGGTGAGCGCTGCTGCACGATCCCGCAACATCGCCAGGAAGGCCGTTCATCTGCTGGTTATACCAGCAGATGAGCAGCTTTCAGGACAGCTTTGCATAGCGCTCCGCTATGCAATGCTGTCCTCCCCCCTCCATCGGCTCCGGGCTGGGGGAAAGCCGCTCAGTATGTATGCACTGAGCGGCTTTCCCCCCAGCGATGAATGTGATCATCGCTGTCCATACACACTGGGCATAGTTGCCCAGTGTGTATGGGCCTTAACCGATGATAATATTTATAGAAGACTTTATTGAGTTCACAAAATACAGTTAAAGAAACTTGTCAGGAAACATGAGCAGTCTTAAGGAAGTTGTAATAATTTAAGGTAAGTTTTCGTAATGAGCATGATGAGTTGTGAACGGCTCTGGCGTCCATACAGGATAAAATATACATCAAGTTTACTGAAGTACGCTAAACAGTTACAGACAAGTTTACAAATCTGGATACAGTATATAAATAAATACAAAAGGAAAAATGGCCCTGTTCACAAGTACATACCTTCAAGAGTTGCATTCATTGTAAAAATCAAAATATATAATATTACAATAATTTACAATGCAACAATATTCTACGGTTCCTTAAAAAAAAAAAAAAAAAAAAATAATAGTAATGAACAGTGCCTGGGGAACGCTAATCACATTAGCTTGACATTTGGTTTAACCCCTTCCTGACAGCTAGTTTTTGCGTTCCTGACAGAGCCATTTTTTTCAAATCTGACATGTCTCACTTAAGTGGGGATAACTTTTTTTTGCTTTTACTTATCCCAGTGATTTTGAGATTGTTTTCTCGTGACACATTGTACTTCAAGTTAGTGGTAAATTTGGGTCGATACAGTCTGTGTTTTTTTGTGAAAAATACCAAAATATCGTGAAAAAATGGAAAATTTAGCGATTTGCAAAATGTTAAATTTTCTGCTTGTGAGACAAATAATCTTACCACTCAAAATAGTGAATAACTAACATAGACCATATGTCTACTTTATGTTGACATCATTATTTCAACTTCCTTTTAATTTTTTGGGACACTAGGAGGCTTACAATATGAATAGCAAATTCTCAAATTTTCAAGAAAATTTCAAACACTGATTTTTTTAGGGACCAGTTCAGTTCTGATGTGACTTTGAGGGACTTGTATGTGAGACACCCCCATAAATGATGCCATTTCAAAAACTGCACCCCTCACAGTATTCAAAACAGCATTTTGAAAGTTTGTTAACCCTTTAGGTGTTTCACAGGAATTAAAACAAAGTGTAGGTGAAATTTCAAAATTTCTTTTTTTTTGCAGATTTGCAATTTTAATACATTTTTCTAAGGAACACAGTACATTTTACTAGAGAAATGTGACTAAAAATTGATTCCCCCAATTCTTTTGTTTTCATAAATATCCTATATGTGGCCCTAGTGTGCACGGTGACCAAACCACAGGCTTCATAATAGAAGGAGCACCTACTTGATTTTGGAGCCTCCTTTTTATGAGATTATTTTTTAGGCACCATGTAGGTTTCTAGGCACCATAACATGCTAAAAGTTAGGAACCCCCCCACAAGTGACCCCATTTTGCAAACTACACCCCTCAGGGAATTCATCTAGGGGTATAGTGTACATTTCAAACCCGCAGGGGTTTCACCAATTGTGGTACAACTGGGCAGTGAAAATGAAAAATTATTTTTTTTACACAAAAATGCAGTTCTGGCTCCAAATTTGTCATTTTCAGAAGGTATGAAGGAGACAAAGCACCCCAAAATCTGTGCCCCAATTTCTCCCGAGTACGGCAATGCCTCACATGTGACCAAAAAATACCAGTTGGGTGCATGGCAGGACTCAAAAGGGAAGGAGTGATTTTTGGATTTTGCAGCTCAGATTCTGGTGGAATTTTGGTGGGTGCTATGTCGCATTAGCAAGACCCCCCAAGCACCAATACAGTAGAACCCCCCCACAAGTCACCCCATTTTGCAAACTACACCCCTCAGGGAATTCATCTAGGGGTATAGTGTACATTTCAAACCCCCAGGGGTTTCACCAATTTTGATACAAGTGGGCAGTGAAAATGAAAAATTACATTTTTTTACACAAAAATGCAGTTCTGGCTCAAAATTTTTCATTTTCAGAAGGTATGAAGGAGAAAAAGCACCCCAAAATCTGTGCCCCAATTTCTCCCGAGTACGGCAATGCCTCACATGTGACCAAAAAATACCAGTTGGGTGCATGGCAGGACTCAGAAGGGAAGGAGTGATTTTTGGATTTTGCAGCACAGATTCTGGTGGAATGAATGGTGGGTGCTATGTTGCACCAATACAGTGGAACCCCCCCACAAGTCACCCCATTTTGCAAAGTACACCCCTCAGGGAATTCATCTAGGGGTATAGTGTACATTTCAAACCCCCAGGGGTTTCACCAATTTTGATACAAGTGGGCAGTGAAAATGAAAAATTACATTTTTTTACACAAAAATGCAGTTCTGGCTCACAATTTTTCATTTTCAGAAGGTATGAAGGAGAAAAAGCACCCCAAAATATGTGCCCCAATTTCTTCCGAGTACGGCAATGCCTCACATGTGACCAAAAAATACCAGTTGGGTGCATGGCAGGACTCAGAACGGAAGGAGTGATTTTTGGATTTTGCGGCTCAGATTCTGGTGGAATTTTGGTGGGTGCTATGTCGCATTAGCAAGACCCCCCAAGCACCAATACAGTGGAACCCCCCCACAAGTCACCCCATTTTGAAAACTACACCCCTCAGGGAATTCATCTAGGGGTATAGTGTACATTTAAAACCCCCAGGGGTTTCACCAATTTTGATACAAGTGGGCAGTGAACATGAAAAATTACATTTTTTACACAAAAATGCAGTTCTGGCTCAAAATTTTTCATTTTCAGAAGATATGAAGGAGAAAAAGCACCCCAAAATCTGTGCCCCAATTTCTCCCGAGTACGGCAATGCCTCACATGTGACCAAAAAATACCAGTTGGGTGCATGGCAGGACTCAAAAGGGAAGGAGTGATTTTTGGATTTTGCAGCTCAGATTCTGGTGGAATTTTGGTGGGTGCTATGTCGCATTAGCAAGACCCCCCAAGCACCAATACAGTAGAACCCCCCCACAAGTGACCCCATTTTGCAAACTACAACCCTCAGGGAATTCATCTAGGGGTATAGTGTACATTTAAAACCCCCAGGGGTTTCACCAATTTTGATACAAGTGGGCAGTGAAAAAGAAAAATTACATTTTTTACACAAAAATGCAGTTCTGGCTCAAAATTTTTCATTTTCAGAAGGTATGAAGGAGAAAAAGCACCCCAAAATCTGTGCCCCAATTTCTCCCGAGTACGGCAATGCCTCACATGTGACCAAAAAATACCAGTTGGGTGCATGGCAGGACTCAAAAGGGAAGGAGTGATTTTTGGATTTTGCAGCTCAGATTCTGGTGGAATTTTGGTGGGTGCTATGTCGCATTAGCAAGACCCCCCAAGCACCAATACAGTAGAACCCCCCCACAAGTGACCCCATTTTGCAAACTACACCCCTCAGGGAATTCATCTAGGGGTATAGTGTACATTTAAAACCCCCAGGGGTTTCACCAATTTTGATACAAGTGGGCAGTGAAAAAGAAAAATTACATTTTTTACACAAAAATGCAGTTCTGGCTCAAAATTTTTCATTTTCAGAAGGTATGAAGGAGAAAAAGCACCCCAAAATCTGTGCCCCAATTTCTCCCGAGTACGGCAATGCCTCACATGTGACCAAAAAATACCAGTTGGGTGCATGGCAGGACTCAGAAGGGAAGGAGTGATTTTTGGATTTTGCAGCACAGATTCTGGTGGAATGAATGGTGGGTGCTATGTTGCACCAATACAGTGGAACCCCCCCACAAGTCACCCCATTTTGCAAACTACACCCCTCAGGGAATTCATCTAGGGGTATAGTGTACATTTCAAACCCCCAGGGGTTTCACCAATTTTGATACAAGTGGGCAGTGAAAATGAAAAATTACATTTTTTTACACAAAAATGCAGTTCTGGCTCAAAATATTTCATTTTCACAAGGAATGAAGGAGACAAAGCACCCCAAAATCTGTGCCCCAATTTCTCCCGAGTACGGCAATGCCTCATGTGTGACCAAAAAGTGGCAGGACTCAGAAGGGAAGGAGTGATATTTGGAGTTTGCAGCACAAATTCTGGTGGAATTTTGGTGGGTGCTATGTCGCATTAGCAAGACCCCCCAAGCACCAATACAGTGGAACCCCCCCACAAGTCACCCCATTTTGAAAACTACACCCCTCAGGGAATTCATCTAGGGGTATAGTGTACATTTAAAACCCCCAGGGGTTTCACCAATTTTGATACAAGTGGGCAGTGAAAAAGAAAAATTACATTTTTTACACAAAAATGCAGTTCTGGCTCAAAATTTTTCATTTTCAGAAGGTATGAAGGAGAAAAAGCACCCCAAAATCTGTGCCCCAATATCTCCCGAGTACGGCAATGCCTCACATGTGACCAAAAAATACCAGTTGGGTGCATGGCAGGACTCAGAAGGGAAGGAGTGATTTTTGGATTTTGCGGCTCAGATTCTGGTGGAATGAATGGTGGGTGCTATGTGGCATTAGCAAGACCCCCGAAGCACGGTGAAATTATGAACCTAATATTCCATAGATGTGTGGTATATTTTAAAACACTCCTTTATACATAGGCCGGGTTTGTCGGGGCAAGTGTCACACTGGAAAATAGTTTGCTTTCTTATTCCCTTTTTATAGCAAACTTTGCACCTTTTTTGTGTCCTGCCCTTTTTTCCAGTGGAGGGGATTTCATCAGGAAAATGCTGCCCTGGTACAATACGGGGGCCAGTACTAGAAGTACTGGGGCCCTCTGCCTGCTGGTTCCCAAATATTAGGCCCTTTATGACTTCCTCTTGAAAGTGCATAAATGTCCCCCTCTGGCCGGTAGAACGGAATAGCACGTAAGCGTTATACAGTGCCATCTGGATGATATACACGGCCACCTTCTTGTACCAGATTTTTGTTTTCCGCAGGGCACTGTACGGCTTCAGTACCTGATCTGAAAGATCCACTCCGCCCATGTACCTATTGTAATCCAGGATACAATTAGGTTTTGAGGTGTGGGTACTGGTACCTCGTACAGGGACGGAGGTGGTACTGTCTCCGTGAATTGTTGTCAGTATAAGGACATCCCTCTTGTCCTTATATTTGACCAACAACATATTTTCGGTGCATATTCCCCTGCTTTCACCCCTTCTCATTACTTGGGCAATGTGCGTTTTTGGGAGGCCTCTTTGGTTCTTGCGCACAGTACCGCAAGCTGCTGTACCTCTTGAACCAAGGGCCTTAAACAGGGGGATGCTGGTGTAAAAGTTATCCACATAGAGGTGATAACCTTTATCCAGGAAGGGGTGCACTAAATCCCAGACAATTTTCCCACTAACACCTACGAGGGAGGGGGGGCATTCTGGCGGTTGAATTCTTGAATCCTTCCCTTCATAAACCCTAAACCTGTGGGTGTACCCTGAGGTGCTTTCACACAGTTTATACATTTTTATGCCATACCTTGCCCTCTTACTGGGAAGGTACTGGCGGAATTTAACCCTTCCTTTAAAATGTATAAGGGACTCGTCGATACAAATAAATTTTTCTGGGATGTACACCTCTTCAAATTTGGCACTGAAATGATCAATGACCGGCCTGACTTTGAATAGCCGGTCAAAGGTGGGATCATCTCTGGGTGGGCACTGTGCATTATCGGTGTAATGTATAAATTTAAGAATTGTCTCAAATCGAGTCCGGGGCATGGCCATACGGTAAAATGGAGTACTGTACAGAACATCTGTACTCCAATATTGCCTAATTTCTGGCTTTTTTACTATGCCCATATGAAACACCAGACCCCAAAACGTCATCATCTCTACTGCATCTACAGGGGTCCACCTAGCAAATGATGACGTGGGGTTTTGAGCAATAAACTGCTGGGCATATAAATTAGTTTGGTCCACCATTAAATTTATAAAATCATCAGAGAAAAATAATTTGAAAAAGTCAATTTCTCTGAGACCTGTGGAATCAAATTGGATTCCTGGCATGGCCAAAAACTCAGGAACCTGGGGCTCAAAATTGTCTGGTGGTGGGGTCCATACGAGATCAATTATTGGGGGGGGGGTCTCAGCTGATCTACGGGGGCGTCTTTGAGGGGGTCCCTCATCACCAGAGGAGGAAGAGGAGCTTAAGGCGAATCCTTCAAATTCCCCGCTTGCATCACTGCCTGTGTCAGAGTCAGAGGCAAGCATGGCATATGCCTCCTCCACTGAATACATTCTCCTGGATGACTGGGAGGACATTTGGGAGGACATTTGGGAGGACATTTGGGATGCCATTTTTATTTTTGTGTTACAGGTAGTGAAATGTTTCAACACGTGTATAGTGTAGGGGGGGGTACAAACTTTATTTCAACCCGGGGGGTATGTAGGTTGTAGTGTGTATGTAGTGTGCAGGAAAAAAAAATACTTTATACAAAAAAAAAAAATGGAGGGGTTAAAAAAAAAAAAAAATTGAAGGGGTTAAAAAAAAAATTGAAGGGGTTAAAAAAAAAAAATTGAAGGGGTTAAAAAAAAAAAAAAAAAAGGTCCTGCGCCAAAAATTGAGCACAGATGTTGGTCAGTAACGTCTGTCACTGAACAGCGCTCAAAGGCAACAGGAATTTGATCAAAAAAAAAAATATATAGATCAACCCTGTGCCGAAAAAGATGATCAGTGATGTACGTCACTGATCAGCGCACAGCGGCCACAGGACACCCACAAAATCACAGTGTGTGTAAAAAAAAAATTAAAAAAAGACCCCACAGCACACACACAAAAAAAAAAGGTGATCAGTGATGCGACACTGATTACCAGTGAGGTGCAGCAGGTGCACAACCTTTGGTGCAACTGACAGGTATATATAAAAAAAAAAAAACCTCTGTACCCCCAAAAAAGTTGCTGATCACCTCAGATATAGTGATCAGCACAAAAGGCGGGGGCAGCAGCCAAAAAATTTAGCACTCTCTATCACTCTCTGTCACTATCTCTCTCTATCTCTCTATCTCTCACTATCTATCACTCTATGACACTGCAGCAGCAGCACTGACAGGTATATCTATATATAAAAAAAAACCTGCGCCCCCAAAAAGTTGCTGATCAGTTAATTTATACTGATCAGCACAAAAGGAGGGGGCAGCAGTCAGTTATATCAAAAATATATAGCACAATCTGTCACTATCTCTCTCTATCTCTCTCTATCTCTCTCTCTCTATCTCTCTATAACTATCACACTGCAGCAGCACAAAATATAGCACTCTGTCACTAGGCCTCTCTATCTATCTCTCTCTCTCTATCTCTCTCTCTCTATCTATAACTATATCACACTGCAGCAGCACAAAATATAGCACTCTCTGACACTATCTCTCTCTCTATCTCTCTCTATCTCTCTCTATCTCTCTATAACTATCACACTGCAGCAGCACAAAATATAGCACTCTGTCACTAGGCCTCTCTATCTATCTCTCTCTCTCTATCTCTCTCTCTCTATCTATAACTAGATCACACTGCAGCAGCACAAAATATAGCACTCTCTGACACTATCTCTCTCTCTATCTCTCTCTATCTCTCTCTATCTCTCTCTATCTCTCTCTATCTCTCTCTATCTCTCTATCTATCTCTCTCTATCTATCTCTCTCTATCTAGCTAGTACACTGCAGCAGCACAATTTCACAGGAAGGCACAAGTAGTAACAGGATCCAGGAAGCAGTGATGAAGCAGCGATCAGGTAAGTATGGAGCAAGCTATGGAGCAAGGTTCTGGTCAGTATGGCGGCAGGGAGGTACGGTGACCGCACTGCACGCTATTCCAGACCGGAATGGCGTCTGCAGTGCAGTCACCGTTAGTTTAAATCCCCCTCCTTGGCTGTGATTGGTCCGTCGGTCCGACGAACCAATCACGGCCTTTGGGGGCGGGCGGGGTGCGGTGGGGTGACACCAGTGTCACCCTTACACCCCGCGGTGATTGGTGCTGTACTTTACAGCACCAATCACCTCTGATCCCGTGTCACCGGCGAACGTTATTCGCCGGTGACACAGGAAAACGCTGTAATTGGCTGTTCACACTGAACAGCCAATCACAGCGATCGCCGACGGGGGGGCGGCATCGCAGCCCCCCCTGGGCATGCACGGACATGTCTGCTGTCAGGGACAGCAGACATGTTGAAACTGTCACCGCGTCTATAGACGCGGTGACAGTTAAATGCCATGACGTACATTTACGCCATGTGTCGGGAAGTACTTCCCGACCATGACGTAAATGTACGTCAAATGTCGGGAAGGGGTTAACAGGTAGCACTAACCTTGAATGATTATCAAAGTTCTCAGATGTGACACACTAGCATCTTTGTGGTTTGAAAATTAACAGGATAACCTAGAGTTTAGGGTTGTTTGGGCAACACATTTTAATTTCAATACCTTTTGTTTGCAAGAAAGTTTTCAATAGAACGAAATTGCACTTATTTACCATATGAAACGCAGGCAGTACTCATGAGTTACTAATAGAACACTTGTTAGTACTGTACATAGAATTTTTGTACCAACAAATAAAAGAATCAGCGAAAAAAATCAAAACAATTTTCCAATCGCTACACTTGATGTTAAGAAAGCTAGTACAGATGAAGAATTAATTTATTAACAGTTTCTTATATAGTATAGCAAATTCCGTTAAACATTGATACAACAAACTGGGTATTTACAGACAGGTAAAGGTAGGAGGGCCCTGCTCGTAAGCTTACAATCTCTGGGGAAAATTAATATTATGGTAACTATAATATTTTGCCTCTGCCCTTCATCCCTCAATTCAAAGATATTATCTCTAGTCTAAAGGGAAAATGTAATAGGGGAGCTCTTCATGAGTTTGTTCGATGTTTTAAAATAGCAATAACTGAAAAGGCAAAACTAAAAAAAAAAAAATCTATTGTAAAGCGCAACGGAATCTGCTGCGCTATGTAAGAAACTGCAAATAAATAAAAAAAATAAATAAAACTAGGTTGCCTTTTAAATTATTGCACCAAAATATTGGGCAGACTCGCCAGGTCTGCAAGTCTAAGGGCTGTTTCACACAGTACGGTTCCTGCCGCACGGTGAAATCCCGTACGGTCAGGGAGCCGCGCCGCACTCAGAATTTTATAATGGCAGGGATGGCCACAGCCCGGCAGCCGTCCCTTCCAGTGGGGGGATCCGGCTGCAGCCGTGCGGCCGGGCCGTGGCCGTCCCGTGTGAATGGACACAATAGTGTCCATTCACAACTGCTGAGTGCGGCACGGCTCCCTGGCCGTACGGGATTTCACCGTGCGGCAGGAACCGTACTGTGTGAAACAGCCCTAAGGCTATTACATTTAGTCCTAGAGGTATTTACAAGAACATAAAATACATATCAACGCCTGTCCCTATGTGCAGAAAATATATAAAATTATAATGTGTGCATATTTTACATAGTGCAAATGTTATAAATATTTTTTTTTTGTTTTCAATACCTTGCATATTCCATTCACTGTAAGATCATTAGAACAGACATTACTAGTCATAGACAGTTTTGTGACATGGTTTTCCTTTTCCCTTCATCTTAAATATGGTGTACAAGGGACAGTGAAAAGGCTGGGTTGTGTCAAAAAAATGTAGCCTGTGGCTACAGGAAGCTGTATTTCTAGAAGGGGGATTCCTCTCTCTCCTATCACCCAGAGTGTCACATTTCACATGCACTCTGTACGAGAGTTTTTAATATGTGGGAGGTGGACAAAGGGGGGGGCGGGGGGGGGGGGGGGGGACACTTTGTTTGGTCAAAGAATTTTGGCTTCAGAAATCTCCTCACTGGAGAAAACTGGTCAGTCTGGATGGTGGAGGGGCAAGTGATAACCTGGAAGAGACAGGAAATGACTTAACCCATATACTGCCAATTGTTCAAATAAAACTTCATCTGTTTCTCAAGTCATTATATGGCACCCAGCAGTAGAGAGAGTCTCAAAGAAAGTGGACAGTGCTTAGGTGAAGAAAAAAATCTAAAGTGCATATAATCTATATATAATCATCTAAATACTGGAGTTATTATTTATTCATTCTAATAATCCCAATTGGTGACAGAAACCAGTACAAACCTAAATTGTCAGCTGAGTTATATAAAACTACATTTGGTACATAATTGTTATTTACTCATTTACCCCAAAATAAAATAACATCCCATTGATACTAATGTTAAAGATGCTTTTTACAGTCAGGTTTTCAACAAGATACATAATTGTAATGTAGAGCAAATCACTATATATATTTATTGATCTATTTATTTTTTTATTATATAAAAAAAAATTAAGCTGGAAAAAGAGATAAAATTGTGAGAGATAAAGTACCAACTCCTTTTCAAACAGTCTATAAAAAAGGTAACTTAGAAGTGGATTAGTTAATACTTTATCTCTCTCTCTCTCTCTCTCTCAGAGATTTGATGAATATCCGCGTTGATGTGAAATATTTCAGAAAAATTCACATTTCTTCCACTCCCTTTATTACAAAATTAATAGCATACATAATTTGATACAACTTTTATACCAACCAAATTAACCTGAGGACAATTAATTATGAATAAAACCTTAAAAAAAAGCGGTTTTCAATTTAGAAAAGTATGTATCTTATTTCTAATCATTTACGGTACTTGTGAGTTATCTGGGCGTCCGATTTGGGTACTTACGATTTGCATGCGATTTAGCATGCGATTTGCATAAGATTTGCTATTCATTTCATTACCCCACTATCCCCAAAGTGTGTCTATCAACGTGAACCCGAAGCGTGGCGAGCGCAGCGAGCCCGCGAGGGGCGGCGGTACGCGTCCTCCGACCTTTTCATGCCCTACTATCCACTAGGGCGTGGAGTGAGAATAGAATAGTGTGGCGAGCGCAGCGAGCCACCGAGCCCGAAGCGTGGCGAGCGCAGCGAGCCCCGCGAGGGGACGCGGACACCTGTGAAGCCCGCAAGGGCACGCGGATACCTGTGAAGGTGTCCGCGTCCCCTCGCGGGGCTCGCTGCGCTCGCCACGCTTCGGGCTCGGTGGCTCGCTGCGCTCGCCACACTATTCTATTCTCACTCCACGCCCTAGTGGATAGTAGGGCATGAAAAGGTCGGAGGACACGTACCGCCGCCCCTCGCGGGCTCGCTGCGCTCGCCACGCTTCGGGTTCACGTTGATAGACACACTTTGGGGATAGTGGGGTAATGAAATTAATAGCAAATCTTATTCAAATCGCATGCTAAATCGCAAATCGCATGCGATATCGCATGCAAATCGCAAATCGCATGCGATATCGCATGCGATATCGTATGCGATCTAGTACCAAAATCGGACGCCCAGATAACTCACAAGTACCTCATTTACTTGATACTCCCTCTTGCAGAATGTGTCTAGTGTAATCCTCTGTCTACTCCTGGCGCCCATTCACTTCAGGTATGAAATTTGAATGGTCTACTCTAGTATATAGTGTATAAAGCATGGTTGCTGACTTTCTGCCTGCTCTCTCCGGGAGAGAGCAGCCAGCTCAGTATGGCAGGGGGGCGGGCCCAAAGCCGGGAGGAAAAAGGGGCAGAGCCACGGCTGTGATGTGCTGTTTAGGGGCGTGGCTAGAGCGATCGCGTAATTTTAGCCCTTTATATTATATACAACAATGTGTGTTAAGTAACGTATATACAATGTCTCAATAAAAAAAAAAAATTGTTTAGAATTCTCTTCCAATGAGACACACTACCAATCTTGAAAGCGTCAGACGTGTTCTCAAAAGCTACCTCTTTATTAAAGTTTTCTAACTGACATCCTAACCCAGCATTCTAAGCCGATCTATAGTTGGAATTTAGAAATATTTTCCAGGAACGCTTTGCTGCTGAGATGCACAGGGCTGCTGAGAGGACCGGCAACATTTTTGGGGTGCAGCCTAATCGTAGAAGTTGTGACCACGCCCCCTTATGGAAAAATCAAGTAAAAAAAATATTGGTGAGGCAGGGGCAATTCGAGGAAGGGGAGCGATCACACTGCAACAGAGGCTTGGAAGCAGCTGCCTCTCCACAGTCTAGTACACTGCAGCCGGGAAGCGGTCATCTATTAGAATGAACTTAGGTCTACAGTCATTAGGTCGACTGACAGGAAGGTCGACCTGACTTAAGGTCGACATGACTTAAGGTCGAATTTGCATAAAGGTCGACATGAGGAAGGTCGACTGGTCATAAGGTCGACAGGCGGTATTTCATGCCCTAACATCCACTAGGGCGTGGAGGAGGTTATTAAAGCTGTGGTGAGCGAAGCGAGCCACCGTGCCTGAAGCATTGCGAGCGAAGCGAGCAATGCGAGGGTCCGATTCTCATTGCCAACTGTGTCCATGTCGATTGTGTCGACATTCGGTTAAAAAAACAGTAAAAAACCCATGTCGACCTTATGACCAGTCGACCTTCCTCATGTCGACCTTTATGCAAATTCAACCTTAAGTCATGTCGACCTTGGCCCATGTCGACCTTAAATCAGTTCGACCTTCCTGCCAGTCGACCTAGTGGGGTCGGCCTATTGACTGTAGACCTAAGTTCATTCTGACAGATGTACCGATTGCGCGATATGTCTTCTTCTTAACACATGTACGCTTTCATTTGGTCCATATTGTAAATCAGCAAATAATGTGTGCACTGCATATTAAATGATAGGTGAATATGTAAAGAAAAAAAAAGTCCCCATGTGTAAGGGAACACCTATCATTTAATATGTAATGCTTATGCAGTGCACACATAATTTGCTGATTTACAATATGGACCAAATGAAAGCGTACATGTGTTAAGAAGTAGACATATCGCATCAGCTGTGTAGCCCAGTAGATGGCTGATATATCCCTACAGATCTATTAGTCATCTGGTTGTGTGTACAGGTGGTTGTGCAACTGATGCAAGGTTTGCGGATGACTGACATCTCAACTGGGTGGGCCCATTTAAATGACTGCCCAGTTGTGACATCAGGCACGTCACAATGAGAGGATGATTGGTAAGTAAGTATATATACACTTACCAATGATATACCCAGCTATAATGTCATTTTCAAGCACTGTAAAATGACAGATAGAAGCTGGTGATCAGTACGTATATTCTCTCTCTCTCTCTCTCTCTACTTTATTTCTCTCCAAGAATTGATACATCTTGCCCAAAGCCAATTAAAATGTTGACAAGCAGAAAGGGGACACAGTTAAGTCTAACCCCCGACATGCTAATATTGCAATTACAAGCATTTTAATGGGTATGGGTCATTAGGTCGACCCATATTAGGTCGACCTGCATTGCGTAGAACACTGAAGGTCGACATGGCTTTTAATATAGCAATGTTCTACTGTTTTAAAACTTTGACCATACAATTTTTTATTAATTACTTAATTGTAATTAATTACAGTTCTTTTGAACTGGTTTAGCGCTGCTTCTTCCTTTTTCTCTTTCGACACATGAAATAGGTTGACATGGCTAAGGTCGACAGGGTTGGAAGGTCAACACAAGCATTAGGTTGGCAAGATCAACAGTTAAAAGGTCGACATGAGTTTTCACATTTTTTGTCCCGAATGTCAACATGAACACCATCAAAGGGTACCACTGTGGTCGCCATGCTTCGGGAACACTATTTATTTAGTGTTTTATATAGTGCAGCATAGTCTGTTACTCTTTCCAATTGGAAACAACAGTGATTAAACAAACTGGGTAGAAACAAACCAACATAGAGGTAGGAGGGCCCTGCTCGCAAGCTAACAATTCTCCCTCCATGCCCTATTGGATGGTAGGGCGTAAAATATCGCCTGTCGGCACATGTCGGCTAAAATAAAATAAAAAGTTAAAAACTTGTGTCAACCTTTTGGCCGTTGACCTGGCTATTTTAGTCATCCTAATGCTTGTGTCGACCTTACAACCCTGTCAACCTTAGGCTGACACATGACATAGGCCGACATGCAGGGCCGGTGCTAGGGTGTCCGGCGCCCTCCTGCAAACCATAAATTTTGCGCCTTTTCACATTGCCACAAGCTGCAGCCTGATTGTGGGAGCGTATGCAACATGCGTTCCTATGGAGGATCTCGGGTGCATGTACATGTATGCATACACCATCTCAGTGCTGTGTCCGCAAAATGTTGCAGGCACTAAAGGTGCCCATACACACTGCGAGAAGCGCATACGTTATGGGCTAGATCGCATCGCACGGCATGCATGCAATGTGTGTGTGATGTGATCCGAAAGCAGTACAAAAAGTATGTGCAACACATACTTTTTGTACTGTGCGATGCCCGCAGGAACGCACATCGCATCGCAAGCTGCTATTGCAGTGTGTATGGCCACCTTTACTCACATAACCCAGCCCATTATTTAAAAAGTGTCTAAATTAATATAAAAAAATTCTACAATTATTTAAAAAATTGGGTACTCTTTACTTAGATGGGCGCCCGTCGTGGTCATCGCGGGTACATTTATGTCTGGCCGCGACGCGACCGACGCGATGCCCGCGATTTCCCATTGAAACCCATGTTAAACATGGAAATCGTGTCGGTCGCGTCGCGGCCGGCCATAAATGTACCCGCGATGCCCGTGACGCGATGCTCCCGATTTGACATAGGAATCAATGTTAAAAGGCCCGATGGACACGATTTTACTGCTAAATGCCTCAATGGACCCGATTTGGCCATAGGAATCAATGTTAAATGGGCCACAGAGCCCAAATAAGCACAATTAACCCTTAAATGTCCCCCCAAATTTTTAACGCCACCCCACGATCCACGCCAACCCGAAGCGTGGCGAGCGGCGGCGGTACGCGTCCTCCGACCTTTTCATGCCCTACTATCCACTAGGGCGTGGAGTGAGAATAGAATAGTGTGGCGAGCGCAGCGAGCCACCGAGCCCCGCGAGGGGACGCGGATACCTTCACAGTTATACGCGTCCCCTCGCGGGCTTCACAGGTGTCCGTGGCGACGCGGACACCTGTGAAGCCCGCGAGGGGACGCGTCTACCTGTGAAGGTATCCGCGTCCCCTCGCCACGCTTCGGGCTCGGTGGCTCGCTGCGCTCGCCACACTATTCTATTCTCACTCCACGCCCTAGTGGATAGTAGGGCATGAAAAGGTCGGAGGACGCGTACCGCCGCCCCTCGCGGGCTCGCTGCGCTCGCCACGCTTCGGGTTGGCGTGGATCGTGGGGTGGCGTTAAAAATTTGGGGGGACATTTAAGGGTTAATTGTGCTTATTTGGGCTCTGTGGCCCATTTAACATTGATTCCTATGGCCAAATCGGGTCCATTGAGGCATTTAACAGTAAAATCGCGGTCAATCAGCCTTTTTAACATTGTTCCCTATGGGAAAATCGCGGTCATCGCGGGCATCGCGATTTACCCGCGATGACCGCGATTTCAATCGCTGGCGCCCATCTAGGTAAAGAGTACCAAAAATTGTTATAAACATGCAAGTGTCCGTGAGGAAGAGGGGGCAGGTCACAGGACAGTGTGTGGGCGGTGCAGGGAGCTGCTCAGCCTCTCCATACTGTGGCCGGCTGTCAGACAGGCACTGCGGGCGGTGTGCAGGCTGTGTGCACTCGCAGTGCAGGGAGCAGCTCTTTATACTGCCGCCCGCCCGCTGTCAGACAGGTGCTGCTGGCAGCGTGCAGGAGGCAGTGACAGTGAGGGCTGAGGCAGCTTTAGCAGAGCAGGGAGGGAGACAGCGCCTTTTCAGCATGGCGCCTCCCTGCTTTGCAGGAGCTGCTGAGTGGGTAGCGCCGGCCCTGCCGACATGGCTAAGCCCTGTTGACCTTTAGCAGTGGTTGATCTAATGACCGTATACCATTTTAACAGTGTCAGTTTTACAATTTTAGCATGATGTTAAAATAAATGGAGCGATAAACAGCCAGCCAATCAGCTCCTGTCTGACATTTTTCAAACACAGTCTGTGACATGACAGGTAGGATCTGATTGGCTGGCTGTTTATCACTCTATTTTATCACTATTGAAGCTTAGTGCATCTGGCCCTCTATCTGATAAAATGCTTGTAATTTAATTATGAAGATGTCTGGATTCTGGGGCTTGACCTAACCGTGTGATTGTTGACATTTTAAATGTCAAAATCAGAACTGCATACATGGTAGTGGTTGTAGTGTGCCAGACACATGCCAAAGAGCACAAAACGTGTCTGTGAAAGAATGACAGGTCCACTGGTAGATAATGAGTTAATTTCCTATCTTTTCTACAGGAATCCGCAGTACTAATCCTTTCAGGGTAGAAAAGGTTTTGTGATTCAATTACTAACAAATGGGACCCATCCCCCCAAGTCTGCAGTTTCAGAATGTTCTACTACCTGGTGTTCTCACCCGCTGGCTGCACAATACTCTCCCAGAACAATGCTGACCCTGTACTGTGATCTAATAGTGCACTGTGTATGTTTCTGTTACGGTATAAATACAAATATGCATATATGCATTATCATTTATATATTAAGATTTCTTTATTTATATTATACCAACATAAGACACTGGTGTGCTGTACAAGAGACATAAACTATGTCAATATATACAGAGGAGCTGATGCCGAGGTTGAACAGTACTGCGTTGACACTTGCAGGCATAAATATTTATTATGCAATTGCATGCACATGTAATGTTGGTAAGAACATGATCTATGCAGGTTTGTACACCAAATATATGAAAGATATGCTTAATTTATATTTAAAAATGTTTTCATGGTGAAATTGGCTGTTAAGGTATGTACACACAGTGAGATTTTGGCAGGAGATTTAGACTAGATAGTCAAAATCTCCTAGAAGGTTAGCCAAAATCTCCCTATTTTCCACCTGCTTAGTCAATATTGTCTAGCATTGATTGTTTAGCATAGATTGACTGTGCAGGCAAGGCAATTTTTGACTAGATCATAGACTATCATTACTAATACCATGTTCTCTTTGCTGCCCCTGCAAAAACCCGTGTTTTTCTTGCTGGATTGTTAGGGGGCACAGACCCCCTTCATACTGCACCTCAGACCCAGGAATTTCCCGTGTCTGCCCCTTTCACACTGCTTCCCCTGGTCTGCCTGCCAACAAGTGTGTGGAATCTGAGAGCAGCTTTGATTGGCTGTTGGGAAATTTGTAAAAATTGCTCTGATTGGCTGTTTTAAAAGCAGCTTTTATTGGCTGACTAAAGATGATCTCATTAAAGAGGCCTTCTTTCCCCAGCACACTGCATTGATTTTATCATGGCTATTACCCCATTTAATAAAATAATAATAATGACAAGACATTTCTGTTTTTATGTACATATTTTATTCATATGTGCAACAAAGTGCTTCACACTACAAAACGTACTGTTGTGTCATAGTTGCCTACCCTCCTGCATTTTGCAGGAGAGTCCCTGAAATAACAGCAATCTCCCTGTCTCCCTCATTAGTCTAACAATCTCCCTCATTTCACCTAGCCCACATTCCACTGTTACATTTTTTTGGGAAAAAAGGAATGAGAGACAGATACATTTATATTGAATCATCAGCACCATTTCCCAGCACTTTAGCAAGTAAATTAGCTCTTACTAACTGCTTTAGGCTCATCTACATTTTGATATACAGATGTAGCAGGCTACATCTTTGCCTGGAGCCCGCCAGAGCCGGCAGCGCTCACCAGTGAAAGGGATCAGGTGTGCGCCGGGCAAAGATGTAGCCTGTCGTCGCCGGTCCCCCTCGCTGCCGTACTGGGGGGGGGGTTGGGGCAGCGAGGGCGGGGGAGGCGGCAGGGACCGGCGGCAGGCTCCGTTACCACGGAGCACGCAAGCATCTCTTGCGCTGTTGATGTGTTGTGTGTGAACATATAGATAAACAATTTCTATATCAAAATATAAATAAAAATTATATAAAACTTTAGCACTTTTAAATAATGCCTAACATAACATATGTACAGGCCGGCCGAACAGACATGTAAAGAAAATACTGTAACCGGCTTAAACAGTTTTACAACTCTTGGTAACATGGGTAGACAAGGCTTAGGGCAGATGCAGGTTGCTCGTCACTATGTGGAGCAGCTGCATGCTCAGGGGCACGGCATGTAGTTGCTGGGTGTGGTGTTCCAGCTGTATACTCAGGGGCCTGGCGAGGTTTTGGTGGAGGGTGTGCTGTTCCAGCCGTGTACTCAGGGGCATTGGGAGGAATTGGTGGATGGTGTTGAGTTCCAGCCAGATACTCAGGGAAATGATGAGGCATTGGTGGAGGCTGTGACATACTGTGTGCCGCCATGCTTCCTTGGCCTGGGGGAAAAAAAATTGGTTTGCCCTCTGCTATACATTGGATAACTACCCTCAAAAGTATTGCGTGGTGGCTGGGGCTGTGCATAGCCTTGTGTCCTACATAAAAGGCTATTAAGGAACTCCATCTGTGTCTCTCGATTTTCGCGGCTTATACGCTCATGCATACCAACATTCGCTGAAATGAAAGAGTTCTGTAGCTCACGCTCATTGTCCATAAATCGCTGGTGGCGAGCATCTTCGTGCGCTTGCATAGATTCATCCATTTCCTTCAGGTGTTTGAGCATTACAGCGGTCATTGCCTTTGTGGCCCGCTTCTTCTGTTGTGGAACATTATAGACTATGGGAAGAACAAACACAACACATAAGTACAGCAGCCTATAATATTGATATTTCTGCACCTTTCAAAAATACATTGTTGGTGGCCATACACTAAGGCCATAAAGTCTGCATACCGGGTTCAGGGTGGTCAGAGGGGGATTGGTCATTCAGACCTGTTAGCAATGTTGCTGACAGGCCTGAATCAGATCCCTACTATACACGCACACGTTGGTGTTAATTCGATAAAAATACATAAATAAAAAAGCAGTGTTGGCTGATACGTGTTGGAGGCCTGTTCTCTCCTGCACAATAGCTACATGCTGCAACATTTTTTTTAAACTGTGGACTGTGTTATATTGGTGTGTGGAAAATTATGAAAAAAACGTACTGTTGCTGCGTAACTGCAGATGTGGACTCTCGGATCGGTGCGTCGCTTCACGGGCTGCACTACCATCAACTCGGTGCGCTGTTCCAGACGCTGATGGTGGTCGCTGCCTTGACGGCGGTAATGAAGCTTCACCCACTGTGGAAATCTGCGAGTGAACTGAAGTTTCCAGGACTTCATCTTGGACTGAGCAGGAATCCATTTCACTATCTCCAGGTCAATGGGTGCTGTTGCTGCTGCATTATCTTCGCACACACTTGCTGTACTGCCAGCAAAAGTGCTGGAGGAGGACAGTGAAATGGGGTTAGCCAATGCAGAGTTCCCAAAGATGACATTGCACTGGTCATAAAATGGGCAGTCCATAGGTTTTTGGCCAGTGGCGTAACTAGAAATTTTGCGCCCCCCTGCCAAAAAAGCTTCTGGCGCTCCCCACGCATATATTCATTCTTTTTTTTACCTATATGCTCGTTGCCAGGGGTTTCAGGCACTGTACGCACTGAGCTCCACAGAGAGAGAGAGGGGGAAATATGGTCAGAGAGGGGGGAGAGATGAATGGCAAGAAGAGGGGAACAGATGGTGGGCAATGGAGAGGGTGATAGATGCTGGGCAGGGAGAGGGTGATAGATGCTGGGCAGGGAGAGGGTGGTACATATGTGTGGAGAGAGAGTGGTACAGATGTGGGGAGAGGGTGGGGAGGAGACAGATACTGGGGAGGTGGGGACAGGTGCTGGACAAAGAGGGATTGGGGGACAGATAATGGGCATGAAGAGGGGGACAGATCCTGAGCAGAGAGGGATGGGGGACAGATAATGGGCAGTGAGAGGTGGACAGTGGCCTGTGGCGCTGTTACTGCCCCACATAGTGACAATCTCCATACTATTATACAATGTTGCCAGGTTCCAGGCTGGAAGGCTGTGTAGCAGGTGTCGAGGCTCGAGCACAGTGCAGGTCACAGCCAGCCACATAAAAGCACACCGTTGCACGTCTGCTGCGGGGACCAGCGCACGTATTAGGTGCAGATGCACTGCTTACCTGTCCAGTTGAGAGCAGGCACGTGCAGGCAGGGGGCAGCCTGCCAAAAGAGGATAGCAGCAGCAGGCTTTCAGAATACACATGAGTGGGGTGCGATCCCCAGTACAACTACCTCATGCGCATGTTTTGCTGGATGTCAAGTAGCACTCCATGGCTATCCCTGTCACACACCCAGGCACAGCCCCTGCACTTGCAGAGCCCGACTTGTCTCCTGGGGGGGGTGATCCACCCCGTGTATCCGTCCTCCTCCTCCCTGCGTACAGTCAGTCCTCTGGCTGTTTAGTACAGTATGTAGTGGCGGCGCTGCATGACACAGTTGTCATTATGAAAGTTGGGACACGTGCTGCTGCAGCTGAAGACACAGACTCGCGAGATGATGAAATCATCTCGCGAGAGTGTCAGCACAGCTCCGCAGCAGTGGAGGACTGCTGGCTGTGTGTGTGTCCCAACTACTGTCCTGATGTGCCGCCGTCTCTCCTTCAGAACTGGCCGCCCGCCTGTTCACCCACCTCCGCAAAATAAAAAAGTGTGTGTGTGTCGGCCCCCCCCCCCCCCCCCCTTCCTGCCCGACTGGGCCCATGTAAAGAGTACCCTCTCCCCCCCACTCTCAGCAGTCCGGTTGCCGGAACCCGGCGCCCACGCAGCCCCCTCTCCCCCAAGCAGCAGCGGGGGCTGCCTTACAGTATCTACGCCACTGTTTTTGGCATCACGTGCAAAAAACACGGGTCTGTGCCGTTCGGACTGACATACATCCGTGTATTACCCAGGAAAAACCCTGAAAAAATCCTGTGTGTAATTCCCGGGGCATAACACCTGGGAATTTCACAAAGACCCTTTTCACACAGAGACGCGACACTGGAAATTACCGCTCGCCCTGGCAAATACCCGGGTTTTCGCGGCAGTGAGAACGGGGTATTAGAAAAAAACGCTTAGTCAAAACGTGCAGTGCATCTAGCCAAAATCTCTCTCAAAATTGCTTAGTTAAAATTATCCATTAGCCAAAATCTCCCCTTGTGTATACCCCTTTAGGTGTGAATAACATATACAATTATTTTGGCTACAGGAAAACCGCGTGAATTGTTTTTCATGTTCTTAAATGGAGCTACTGTACTAGTGACAGCACAGCCTCGTATCAACCCAATCCTGCAAGCCTAAAATGGACCAAACCAAAGGGGAAAATTGACATGTTTGGTGAGATTTAATAGGATGAGAGATTCAGAAAGTGAGAGATTTGGTGAGAAATCTCTCACCCATAACTTCCATTTCCCCCCTATATTCCATATCTAAGCAGGGTGTATCTCATCAATCATAAATACTAAAGCAGGGTTGCCGACTTTTACAATCTCCTCTCCGGGAGAACCCCGGAGAGGAGACTGTCTACATCACTTCTGGGGGCGGGGCCTGATGGAGACATCATCAGTCCCTGCCCCCAGTAATGCAAATACGCGGGTCTCCGATGAGGAGGTGGGGCTAAATATGCGCGAATTGCATATTTAGCCCCGCCCCCTTCCACCAAATGCCGCAAATCGCGGCAATTTAACGCTTCCAACACCACAAGGTACATGAGGGAGGAAGGGGACAGCCGGAATCCGGGAGGGTTCCCCCCCCTTTCCGGGGGACCCGATTTTCGGGATCCTCCCCGCCATTCCAGGAGGGTTCGCAACCCTGTACTAAAGATTAGATTTCAGTGACACCATTAGGAATCACATACCGAATGTGTAATCGTATCTACTGCTGTTGTGAAACTGCACAAAATGTGAATACCCTGGCATAGATACTTTCTCCACCCTTCAGTTCCAGATGGCAACCACACTTGTATCCATATTCTAGACATTCAGTTTATACCCCTTTTTTTACACATACTACCTGGGATTTTAGTTACAGACCGCCTTTCACACTACATTCAGACCCGGGAAAACGAACGTCCAAATGAATCTCACCATACATCAAGCATTGTCAGTGAAACTGTAGACAACAGCTAGGAGCTGGTTTCATTTGTAAGGCAATATGCAATATACGCATCCTAAAGCCGAGGTTTACATTTATGGTTTTAGAGCTACAGAATCAAATGTGTTTTCTTTCCCCTGTAAGAAATGAAAAATAACTTATATTTCCAACTTGTGTGTTGTTTGAATAATATCATTAAAATCAAATGGCTAAAGTACGGTTATATAAATGTGGAATTGTTGCCCATAGCAACCAGATTATGACTATTATCTTCAGGTAGGTGCTAGATAAAAACTAATAGAATCAAGTTGGTTGCTATGGGTAACACCTCCTCTTCTAGAAATTCACACTTAAGTAATTATACCTTCAATTGTTATACACACAGCTAAGCAGTGTGACAGCTCTCCAAAATCAACATTAGTACCTCATATTCTTAACCCTTTGAGTGCCAACATCTGTGAGAGATGTTCAAAATGTTTGCAAGAAATGCCAACATCACTCACATTTGTTATATAGATTCAAATAAAAAATGTTGTAAAAAGATTATATTTCCTATATAAGATAAACATTACAGGTCATTATGATGAATAAAAATGTTTTATTGGCAACTTCCACATTTTGACAAATTCACTTGGCGCTCAAAGGGTTAAATAGAATAAAGTACCATTCTTATTGTTGTTGTTTTTTAAATAAAGGGAGTTTATACTAGTGAATAAGACTGATGTGTGCTTTGTACACAAATTGCTGTATAAATAGCCTGGAGCTGGAGGTGCACCCCAGTTAGGTTTTTGAATGGAAGTATGGTATATATTTTATTTATAAGTGGGATCTCAATATGGTGGCATATGGGGCCTGCAGCACCCTTATGTAATACAAAAAGACCTATATTAATAATGAAACCAAAGGTTTGTCTGTTCTTCAAAAAAAACTGCAGATAAATACATACACACATTTATATATATATATATATATATATATATATATATATATATATTAAACTATTAGTATCGGCAGCACTCACAATAGTGAACCAAGCATGCAATATTTGGCAACATTTCATTATATCAAGAGCCGATGATACAAAAAGATTATCAAACATGACGTCATGCCATACCTGTAGGGCATCGGCTTTAAGGTTTTTATGGGGGTATGGGTAAAAACCAGACCCGCACAAGACCCCGGAATGCCGGGCAGGCATCAAACTCTGCATTCCGGAGCTTGTAGTGTTCGGTCTGAGGGGTGTCCTGTCCCTTGGGGCTGCCTGTGACAGCTGTCACCAGGAAGAGGAGGGAGAGGATAAAGCCTCCCTGTATGGTCCGGTCATATAGCGAAAACCAGAACTGTCTGGACCACATGGGGAGGCTGTAACCTCCACTTCCCCATGTCGCGCCCCCCCCCCCCCCCCCCCCCCCCCCACAAGCTCCGGAATGCAGAGTTTGATGTCTGGTCCGGCATTCCGGGGTCTTGTCCGGGTCCTGTTTTTTACCCATACCCCCATAAAAACCTTAAAGCTGATGCCCTTAAGGTACGACATGACATCACGTTTAATCAACTTTTTGTATCATCGGCTCTTGTCCGGGTCCGATTTTTACTTTATCCTGGTTTTATGGATTTTGTGCTATTAGAGGAGTGTTGCTTCTGACAATTTATATATAAATTTGTGTGTATTTATATATAGTTTCTTATATAGCGCAGCATGTCCTGTTGCACTTTACAATTGGACACACACACACACACACACACACACACACACACACATACATGTACCTTTTGTATGGAAGTGTTTTAAGGCAGTGAAAGTATCCAGTGGAGCGTCAGATCTTTCTTGTGACATTAGACAGATACTACCACCATTTCTTTAATTGTACAACAAAGTTCTTTGTAATCACGTCCGGATTTATATTGAGCACCCTATTTATATAAAGCAGAATAGAGTCATGTATCAGTGCAAGACAGCAGCCTGCGTGCTCAGCCATAAGTACCCGGACTGATAGGTGACATGCACTGTGTGTGTGTGTGTGTATATGTATGTGATTACCCATGTGTGTTGTGTGTGTGGCGGGAATACTCGCAGCTCCTCTCTGGTGCTGAGACAAGGGTGGAACCGGCCACCACAACCACTTACCATAACAATAAGCAGTGGCCAGTACATACGCGGCTAAGGCCATTCACGCCACTAAAATGGTTGTTACTAAAGTTAATTAAATACGAAAAGAAGTTTAATTCACAAGACAACAAGTGACAGAAACCTGACTCTGCCTTTCATCCCCCCCAACCCCGCGGCCAATCAGAGCCCTGCATTCAAACAGCGCCCCTCCCTGTCACAGGCACGGAGAGGGAGGGGGTATATCTGTCACCAACTACTAGAAAGTATCCGTCACCTCCAGCAGCGGCTACACATCGCGACGACAGTAGCAGCGGACTCGCACCTGGGCGGCGCAGGTAACACGGAGCAGCAGAATGATGATGATGATGAGCGAGTTCCCACGTAAGTGTCTGTTGTACTGGCAGCGTGTCCTGTGTCAGCGTGCACCAGCCTCCTGCCTGTTGTGTTCCTACCTCGTTTAAACTCTGCTAATTACAGCCAGCAGGCGCTCATGTGCGCCCCATCCGGCCGCACGATGGTAGCAGTAACCTGTCCCGAAATCTGGGGAACAAAGACCGCACTGCGAGAACTTTTCTGCCCTATAAGTTAGTGCCCTGGTCGCTCTCCCAGGCAGCACGGGCAGCCTGTAACTAGCCAGGGCAGCGGGCTGCTGCGTGGTGTGAGTGGGACCCTGATGGTGTGAGTGGGGCTGGAGTATGAAGTGACAGCTGGAGGGAAATAGAGGGAGGAGGAGGAGGGGGCGCACAGAAGTTCCTGTTTCTCTTTGAAACAAAGAAACACCAGTCAGTCTGTCAGTGAGGAGAAGTTTACTTTGCAGGAGTTCTGTACCACCAGTGCCCCCCTCCCCAGCATGGAAGGGATCAGTGAGTATGAGATGGGTGATGGGGCATAAATGATGACGGGCACTGTTGGGGATGTCCAGACTGCCATGTGCGGGTCTGCCTTTGTCCCCAGCAGCAGCTCCTCATACTGATTGCTGCCTAGTAATAATGCCACAGAGCCCCCCCAGGTGTGGGGCCCGGGCTTCTCTGGATAGTGATGGAACGTCTCCCTGTGTGAGTGTGCGGGGACTGGCTGTGTCAGTTGGGATACTCGGGAGGTTCCATCAATTGTCACCTAAGTTCTCAGCGCGGTGTCTGTAGGAGAACAGCTCTCCTCGTGTCAGGCAGACGTGGGCAAGGTGAGAGCTAATGTAAGAGCTGTGATGTGATGCCATACTGAATTAGTCACAGGGGCTATCCTCTGTCTTCCAACAGGTAATTGGTAATAAGCCCTGTGTCCACATGGCCATGCCCTGTGCACGTACGCAGCGGCAGCCCACCTCCCCCATCCTGCTTCTTCTGGGAGAGGAGGAGGGGGGCGAGGAACATCCATTTGCTCTATTTGGTTGGTGGGAAGGACCTTGCTCTATTCTGCTTGTTTTGGAGGGAGAAGTTGTAGAGGTTTTTTTCCCCCCAAGCATTGTAACAATCACAGTCTGGGGGGTCTTAATCCTTTTGTTTTGTATGGATACAGTTGTAAAGGTTTCCAGTAACCCAAACACATCTATTTGTTGTAATATACCCATTTTGTTTCTCCATTGAAACATTACTATTCTATTTTTGCCTGGTGTTATCCAGGCGTGTAGTGCACAATAACAAATGGGCAATTTTGAAATTGAAGGGGACAAAAACATGTCGGCACGGACGGTGTAATGGTTAGCATTACTGCCTCACAGCACTTAGGTCATGGGTTAAATTCCCATCATGGCCCTAAATGTGCAGAGTTTGTATATTCTCCCTGTGCTTGCGTGGGTTTCCTCTGGATACTCCAATTTCCTCCCACACTCCAAAATGTACTGGTAGGTTAATTGGCTCCCAACAAAAATGAACCCTAGAATGTGTGTGCGGGGACATGTTTTAGGGAATATAGATTGTAAGCTCCACTGGGGCAGGGACTTGTGTGAATGTTTAAATCTTCTCTGTGAAGCACTGCGGAATATGTGTGCTCTATATATATATATAAAAAAAAAAAAAAAAAACTAATAAATGTAACTTAACTTTCCAAACAAAGTTCACTGCCTAAAGTTGATACATCTATCGTAAGTCTCCTTTTATTTTGATGTTGTCAAATGGTCTTTGCTGAGTTTCAGCCACTTGCAAATTGGGGGAGGGAGTGTTGGGAATGGGAAGAGGTGAGAAGAGGAATGTGTTAATAAATACTAGTGAGACAAAAGGTGTGCATGCCTCTTCCTGGGGCAAACAAACAATGTTGATGGCTATCTATAGACTAGAGAGGACCATGCTGTGCTGAATGTGTGTCCCTCACCCAGTAGCTGCAGCCATTATAAACCTATGTTCATGAAGGCATAATCTCTTCACTTTATTCACCAATGATGTCACCGTGGGATAGATGTATGAAGCGGTGATAACAGAGGCGAAGTGAAAGAGTGCCTGGTACTTTATCACCGGCCAATCAGCTCATAACTGTCCCCTTCTCTCTTTTTTTTTTTTTTTTTTTTTTTTTTTTTTAAATTTAAACCCAGTCTGTAATTTAACAATCAGGAGCTGATTGGCCGGTGCTAAAGTACCAGGCACTTTATCACTGCTTCATACATCTAACCCTGAATTCTTAGTAAACAATTGTGTACATTATCTTGATTATTTGTGTAGTTCTCAAAACAGCTTCCATAAAAATCTAAAGGTTTTTACAGTGGTAAATCAAATGCACATAGTGAAATATGGGATTGCAATAAAACTAGTGATGGGTAATGTGATGTTTTACTCATATGCACTTCTTTAGTTCACTTATACACATCCTGACTAATGTGATTTTTATGTCACAGGGCCAGACTTAATAGAGGAAATGGAATCTGTCCCCAAGACTGACAGTGATGTTGGGGAAGATGACAGCAGTGTGGAGTTGGAAGTGCCCGGTGCTAAAAGGAAACGCAGAGGAAATCTCCCCAAAGAGTCTGTGAAAATCCTGCGTGATTGGCTATATGAGCATCGCCACAACGCCTATCCATCCGAGGCAGAGAAAGCTATTTTGTCTGGACAAACTCGCCTCACTGTGCTGCAGGTATGTAGCTAGGAATGTGTGTGCTGGGGTATTCATCATGGTTTTGACTGTTCCTAACAGAATAAAACCAGGGCATCGTTGTTACATCAAGAAATACACATTTGTTTAATTTTTAATAAAATCTATCTATCAGTGCTTATTGAATCCAGTTTGCATGGCACACTGACAGTGCATATTTTCTATATCTCTTTGCTGGAGCACAGGTGTAGTCACAATTTAAAAAGGTTCACAGGTGGTTTTAATGATTTCATTGGTCAGGTGACATGAAGCACATGCACATTATACATACCTCCCAACATGACCCTTCCAGGAGGGACAGAATGCTCTATTCCTGGACTTCCTTTTTAATTTATGATTACCATAAATTTGTTCTTATAAGTTAACGTGTTTAAAACCAGTTATAGCATTCATAATTTAAGAGGGAAGTCCAGAAACGGGGCATTCTTTCCCTTCTGGAATGGGCCATGTTGGAAAGTGTATGGTTATATCTTGTTTTTCTACTGAACAAAAAATCCTAGGTTATTGCGCAGCAACTGGAGACTTAGTTCAGTGGAAAAGTAACCACCTGGGTCCATTCACCCAGGAATCCTTCCCTGGTACCCAGCAGGTTTTTACTGTGTGACGTTCCCAGTGAAGTCTAATAATAATGTTTATATGGCGCCACAAGGGTTCCGCAGCGCCTGCCATTAAATAGATAAACACGAATATAGTGATTTACAGTACAAATGCAAATTAGGACAAGTACATGGCAAACAACAGCTGCAGCTGAGGCAATTATAACCGTGGCAGAGATATACTCTTAAGGTGCCCATACACATTAAAATTATTGCATCTCGGTTTTGCGATATTGTGTACAATAATTGTAATGTGTATGGACACCTTTAGAAAAGCACATGAGGAGAGAGGCCCTGCTCGTTCATTCTCAACCCCCAATTCTGCATCTGTGAACTTATACCATGAATAGTGTGACTAGGATGACCGTGGTCCATTAATTTTGCTGCATCGTGTAAGGCTGGGAACAATTAAAGACAAGTTCAGTTGAGGAAGAAGAGATACAAAGTTTATCATTTTAAATGAACTCCAATGAAGATAGTTAAAATTAATATTTCTTTAGGTCTCCAAAAGTGCCCAGAACACTTTCAGTACACTAAAAATGAACCACAGCATTAAGAGACCACTTCTGGTGCTCAGTTGTATTAAACATGGTCTTAATAGTGTAGACCAATTATGCATATTAATTATAGTATAGGGTGCTACTAGCACAGCATTTGTTGTAGGCCTACAATACTGTTGACTTTGTTCAGATACTAAACTCATTTTCATCTCTGCAGATCTGCAACTGGTTCATTAATGCCCGTCGGCGAATACTGCCTGAAATGCTCCGGAAGGATGGGAAGGATCCCAACCAGTATACAATTTCTCGCAAGGGAAACAAGACGCCAGAGCCCGCTGCACCTGTTATGCATAGGGTGGCTGAGTTCCCCCCTGTTAAGCAGATTGAGCTCCCTTCAATTACACATATGGAACACAATACAATTCCTAGTATGTTGGTTGTTCCCCCTATGGCTTCTGGCATATTGCCTCTGATTTATCCCTTCAGGCACCCAATTCATGCTCTTGCCACAGTCAGTCATGAGCTGGTAATGCAGAAAGTGACACCCACCATGAAGGCTGAAGAAGGTGGCTCCTCAGCAGAGCTGCCCAACAAACGCAGTTTCTTCTCTTCTGAGTTTGGACAAACGCCCTCATCTTCCTCTCCTACTTGCGACGTTGAAGGTGCAAACATCAGCAGATTGCAGATCTTGGCGCATGTGGCTACACAATGCATAGCTGAAATGGAGGCTGAAGAGGCTAGGCGTGAAGCGGCTCGCTGTGCCCTGAATTCCTTACAAACTTCATATTCCATTAAGGAGGAACAATGTTAACCTGACCAAACTGCATTCTGGGTTTTTTGTTTTCTTAACCCCTAAGATTGTTCAAACCATTTCCTGGATTGTGATTGACTTATATTCTTTTATTTTAAGACCTACAATGAAGACCACAAAGGAGAGGCTAAACCAAAATGGAACCTACCATTTTTAACTCGGCAAAGAATGCACAAACCCCCATCTCTGACTTGGGGGCTCTTTGCAAAGAGACAAGGTCATAGGTTTTGTTTTTTATTGACTTCCAGTACTTATGCTGTTTACATTTGGTATCGAATCCCCCAACTGCTTTTATTTTATAGTTGGAATTTATATGATGGCAAATGGGCACCTTGAGACACTATGGGTGGGGTGGCCATATTAACTGAACCCTCTAGCACAGTGTTCTCCCAATATGCTGCTACCCCCCTCTGCACTTTATCGTCACAATGACCAAAGGTCACTCAGCAATAAATAGGAGTATCACTACAGCTGGCTTCTGGAGTAGGTGACTTGCACAGAACAATTCTTCAGCCTTCTCGGACATGCTCAGCATCTTGCATTGCTGCTTGGTGGTTCAAGTGTTTTGTGGGGAGGATTGGCAACTCATTCTCATTAACTGAGCTTCCTTCGTGACACTGTGTTTACTTAAAAAATCTTTTCTGATTTATGTACTTTGAAACTGTGAATGTTTAAATGCTGTTTATATGGTCAAAGAGTCAAGTATTTTTATTGGGTTGTGGCAGGGTTTTTTTTTTTTTTTCTTCCCATCTGACTCTTGTTGTTAATTATTTTTTGTAAGAAATAAAACAGTATTAGTTTGAAATGTATTTTTATACCATGACACTTAGTCATCTAAACTGTATAAGCATGTCTGCATTCAAGAGCATATTCTTTATAACAGGGTTAGATCCATTGAGTATTGTCCTTTAATGTATTATAAATCTGATTGTTCCCCAGTAAAACCACTAGATGGCGTTACATTTACACAAACCTCTAATCTCCTGTGTATTTTTTGCAGCCAGTTTATCTAGGAACCCTTTCACAAGTGTGTGTGTGTGTGTTTCATTCCCCCCTCCTTCTTCCTTTTTTTTTTTTTTTTAATATTGCTGCACATGTAAAAAGCTCGGGCGAAGCAACGTGAAAGGTCATAGACTTTTAAAAACTAAAATTCTAGAAATTACTACAAAGTTGCAGAACTTCTTGCTACTTTTATACTAATGTGTAAAATTATTTAGCTTATTCTGGGTATACACTATGCTGTTATTGTGTACAAAAGAATTTGAGTAGACACTAGTGTGTATACTCATAGGAGCGCTTAAAGTGTTGTGACCTCAATCTGAAGCAGCTGCTTGAATGGGGAGGGTCAGTCCCCAAAAATATATAGAAAAAACAGCACAAAAAGCAGCGCTACCAATTAAAGATGAGTGAATCAGATATCAAAAAGTAACAACAATTTATTAAAAACAATAATTAAAAATACATATATAGCAGCATTAATTATCCCATAGCATATGCATCACAAGTGGGCACAAATGGAGTGTGTGCACATAAACATTTGAAATAATGGCAATAAAAGGTGACCAGATCTCACGTGTCGGTATTCTACCCCGTCCGGGGTGGAGGATTAAAGTCCCGCACTGTCCACACTAGGTAGTCCCATATGAATTGGCGGAGTCCAGAGTAACGGCGATTTGTATTCCTGTGGGCTCACCGAGGGAGTGGCTGTTGTTATATGAGCCTACCTTCAACCTCGCGGCCAGATATCCAGGTAACGTCCAAGTTGGTGATGAATTGAGCCGTGGACTTCCAGGTGTTGTTTGGGAAATATGGTGGTCAGGTAATTGAGCAGGAACCTCCAAAGTGTAGGTTGAGATCTTGGTATCAAGGGGGGGGCCAACGCGTTTCGCTGTCCAAACGTCAGCTTTGCCTTGACAAATTCATCACCAACTTGGACGTTACCTGGATATCTGGCCGCGAGGTTGAAGGTAGGCTCATATAACAACAGCCACTCCCTCGGTGAGCCCACAGGAATACAAATCGCCGTTACTCTGGACTCCGCCAATTCATATGGGACTACCTAGTGTGGACAGTGCGGGACTTTAATCCTCCACCCCGGACGGGGTAGAATACCGACACGTGAGATCTGGTCACCTTTTATTGCCATTATTTCAAATGTTTATGTGCACACACTCCATTTGTGCCCACTTGTGATGCATATGCTATGGGATAATTAATGCTGCTATATATGTATTTTTAATTATTGTTTTTAATAAATTGTTACTTTTTGATATCTGATTCACTCATCTTTAATTGGTAGCGCTGCTTTTTGTGCTGTTTTTACTATGCTGTTATTGGTCTGATCCACGGTTTATCTGCAGATTGTACCAATAGTCGCATAATGTATAGCCACAACTGATCAGCAATGATTGAACGGCTGGGCTTGAGAAATGTTACAGTATGACCTACCGAATCAGATCAGTTAAGCATTGTGATATCTCAGTGTATGGCCACATCATCTGCTTGGTTTAGGCTGTGGGGTAAAATGTTTGACAACGTTTGCCCAGAATTATTATTATTTTTTTTTTTTTTCCTCTACAAATTATCATAGTAAACCTCTACAGAAAACTTATTGACTATTTGCAGCTTCCCCATTGTTAAAAAAATAAATCTATATTATACTGACATTGGGATGGAGATAGGTGTGTGTCTTTTTATATTACATGTGTTTTTTTGCACATGTGGGGTAAGTGTGTAGTATGTGTTTTTCATTTCTCTTACATAGGGCCAGATTCTCTAAGCTGCAAAAGTGATAAAATGGAGAGTGATAAACAGCCAGCCAATCAGCTCCTACCTGCCATGTCACAGACTGTGTTTGAAAAATGTCAGGTAGGAGCTGATTGGCTGGCTGTTTATCACTCTCCATTTTATCACTTTTGAAGCTTAGAGAATCTGGTCCAGAATTATTAAGATATATATTTCTTTTGTCGGGTCATAGGATTTCCAAAACTGAACAGTGGAAAAAATAAAATATATATGTTACTTCTATGTTAGTTGGGCGCCCACTATATAGTTAATACGCTGATACTCCCCACTATCCATGTCGGCATGGAGTTGATTTTATATAGTGTGGTGAGCGCAGCGAGGAGACGTGGAAAACTAAGCAAATAGCTTAGTGGGCGCCCAACTAACATAAAAAATATATATATATATTCCTACAATTTTTGCAGAATTTAGGGATACTCTGAATTACTAATATGCAACAGTTTTATATTTTAACTCATACTTTCATTAATGTAGAAGTTGTAAAAATTCTGTGCAATCCCACCATTCGATATTGTTAAGTTTTAGTTCATTACATGTTTTATGTGCAGGTCTTGCACATGTGTTTTTTATATAAAAATTTTATATATTTTTTTTTTTTCTTGTTACTTTGTAAATTTTAAGTGAAAATCCTTTTTGAGTGTATTCTGAACATATTTTTCCACTTAATTTTAAGCAACTGTTTTAAATATGGTTGGATGAAATGTAGGTACCATGTTGACAAAGCCAGTATTTGCTGTACATAAATTTAAATGAAAAATTTAATTTGACAGACTTAAAAGTGTTTTTTAAATAGAAAATCTGTTTCTTGCCTTCTTTTATTCCCACAAATCCTAAGTGAACTATTTCATACTTTGTAACAGGAAGAACTTTAAAAGCACATCCTGTCTTCTGAATTTATTTTATGTTGGCTGTTTTGAACACTTTGCGCTAAAGCCACTATAGATACCTACACAAACCCACTCAGTTATGGGTTCTGAAGTAAATGGCCTCTCACAACTGATAAGCTGTAGATATATTTTAAAATGCAATGCTTTTTTAGAAGAAAATTCTTGTCTATGTTACAACCTGATTGGGTGTAAATATGCTTGCCATTATTTATTTATTTGGTACTTGTGTACTTTCACAGCTCCCATCGCATGCCATATGTAGTGGCATGCGATGGGATGCGATTTTTAACAGAAATGCATCCAAATGCATTGAAATTAATATCAAACATGTTCAATGGCCCCCAAATGTCATTTTTTAGGCTGTACCACCCCCACTATCAACGCGAACCCGAAGCGTGGCGAGCGCAGCGGTACGCGTCCTACGACCTTGTCATACCCCCACTATCCACGTTGGCGTGGAGTTGAGAATGGAAAGTGTGGCGAGCCACCGTGCCTGAAGCGTGGCGAGCTGAAGCGGGCACCTGTGAAGCCCGCGAGTGAACGCGTATACCTGTGAAGGTATCAGTGTCCCCTCGCGGGGCTCGCTGCGCTCACCACACTTTCTATTCTCAACTCCACGCCGACGTGGATAGTGGGGGTATGAAAAGGTCGTAGGACGCATACCGCCGCCCCTCACGGGCTCGCTGCGCTTGCCATGCTTCGGGTTCGCGTTGATAGTGGGGGTGGTACAGCCTCAAAAATGACATTTGGGGGCCATTGAACATGTTTGATACTAATTTCAATGCATTTGGATGCATTTCTGTTAAAAATCGCATGCGATGCGATCGCATGTGATTTATTTTGCTATGCGATGGACATCGTGGGAGCCGTGATTGTACACAAGTACCATTTATTTATTTAGGTACTTGTTTCCTAGCAGGGCGCCCACTAAGCTATTTGCTTAGTGGGCTATTCTGCGTAGTGAAACCACATCGCATCACATGGCTTTTTGTGCCTTGTGATGTTTGCGATGCGATCTCTGTAGTGAAGTTATTCACTGCACCCTGAGTGAAATCGCATCGCACATCGCGTGAGATGAGGGGTGAGATTTAATAGGATGAGAGATTTGGTAAGAAATCTCCAGTTTTTTAAAGGGGCAATCATTTACACTGCTAAACCAGATTGATTTTGCAGTGTAAATGATTGTAACTTTAAAAAAACTGGAGATTTCTTACCAAATCTCTCACTTTCTGAATTTCTCATCCTATTAAATCTCACCCCTGATCGCAGTAGCTTATATGGTAAAACACCTAAAACAGCACCACTCTCCACGTCACCTTGAAGCGTGGCGAGCGGCGGCGGCGGAACGCGTCCTCCGACATTTTCATACCCCCATTATCCACGTCCGCGTGTAGTTGATGTTATATAGTGTGGCTAGCCACCGAGCCCAGAAGCGTGGCGAGCGCACGCGGATTACTTTACATGTATTCCGCGTGCGCTCGCCACACTTCGGGGTAGCGGCGTGGATAGTGGGGGTGTGAAAAGGTTGGAGGACGCGTTCCACTGCGCTCACCACGCTTTGGGGTGACGTGGAGAGTGGTGGTGTTTTACCATATGACCCTACTGAGATCGCATATCTCAGATCTCACGCCACAAAAAAAGGCCATGCGATGCGATTTCGGTAGAGGGAGCAGGGGGGGCTGGGGACGCTGCGGGGGACACAGGCGGCATAGAGCCGGGCAGGGGGAGCCGGCGGGAGCTGTCAGTGCTAGAAAAAAAAGGCTATACAATGAATGGGCAGCCTGTGATTGGCTGAGCGCTCTCTCAGCCAATTGCTGACTGGCTGAGAGAGCGCTCAGCCAATCACAGGCCGCCCATGCATTGTATGGGCTTTTTTTTATTCAATACTGACAGCTCCCGCCGGCTACCCCTGCCCGGCTCTATGCCGCCTGTGTCCCCCGCAGTGTCCCCAGCCCCCCCTACCGCCTCGCCGCCCCACTAGTAGGTCCCAAGTCGGGTGGTCGGACGTGCAGCAGGTCCGACCACCCGACGCAGATCCGATGCGCACGGGACCGCGCATCGGATCTGAGGGGACATCAAAACTAGCCGATTTTGGTCCGATTTCGGCCAGATCCGACTGATCTGGCTGAAATCTGACCAAAATCGGCTAGTGTATGGGGGCCTTTAGGGACTGAGCTTGTCTGGTTGCAGCACTTCAGGGTATCTCTACTTAACACTTAAGGCCCCCATACATTAGTCTGACTTGTCCTAGGGACAAATCTGACCTGATTTCCCCTGCAGCTCCCCGGGAGGGGGACACACGATTAGGCACTTGATGTGCCAAGTTTTGCATATGATAAATTGCATGGATTTATCATATGCAGTCCCCGGGGAGCTGCAGAAGGAGGGAGCCGTGCGGGGGACATCAGCAGGCGGGGGATGCCGGCTAATAGAGAGCCAGGCAGGGGGAGGCTGTGTAGGGAGCCGGGCAGGAGGAAGCTATTGCGGTGACAGCGGGAGCAGGGCGCCGGGCTGCACATAATCTTATGTGCAGCCCTCACGACTCCGATCCGATGCGCACGGTACTGCGCATCGGATGTGACGGGATGTCTACAAGTGCGTTTTGGGCCAATTTCACGCCCCGATTCTTCCGAATCGGGTGAAAATCGTGCCCAAAACACATAGTGTATGGGGGCCTATAGATTCACATTTTTCTCTGTATGTTTATAGAGAAATCTCCTATCTTTTTACTTTTGGGACACCCTCTTAGCACTAGTAATTACTTTCACATACCTTTTTAATATTCTATGACACCTTATACTATGTGACACTTGTGGTTAGGGAAGCCAATCCCGGGGCATTTTTTCAATCCCGGGATTGAAAAATGCTCAATCCCAGGATTTCCGGGATTGGCTTCCCTAATTTGAAAAAAACGCCCTGGCCACCCTGCACATTCACAGTACTTACATTTGCGGGTGCTGGGTGGGTGGGCGAGCGTGCAGATATTGCTGGGAGCCAGGTGAGCTGCAGGTATGTCTGCTAGCCGGGTTGCTGGGAGCCGTGTATGTCCGGAGGTCGGGTAGCTAGGCAGGGGGGCGGACGGGTGGTCGGGAAGCTGGGTGGGCGGTCGGGTAGCTGGGCAGGCGGTCGGGTAGCTTGGATGAGTAGCTGGGCGTGCACTGTGCTGGACTGATAAGGTGTTTTGAGCCGGGTTGCTGGGCGGCTGTGTGGCCTGCGCAGCGTGACAGCTGACCTCATCACGCTGCGCAGGCCGCACGCCGGGTATGGGAGAAGCCGGGCAGGGTCTGAGCGAGTGCTCAGACGCTTTCCGGAATTAGACTGCGCATGCGCAGTCTAATCCCAAAATCCTGGGATTGGAATCCCGGCATTTTGGGGGCCAAATCCCGGGATCCCGCCGATCCCGGGATTGGCCACCCTACTTGTGGTATAGTTTATGTAATGCCCCGGGTAGGGGCACTTTGGCTGGACTGGTCTGGGGCTGACCTGCGTTCCAGATGTGAACCCCAGAGTGTTAGGGTGTTTCGCTACGATCGCCACCTATTCTATTCTCCCTCTATGGGGATTGTGAAACCCCACGAGGGAGAATAGCCAGTGGCTGTCTGGCCCCCGTGTGTCGGGGTTTTGACTGTCGGGATCCCGACATCGGGTAAATGACTGTCCACCCCCCAAAATAATCATTAAGGTGTAGGGGAAATGTTGCCCAAATGAATGATAGTATCCACCAGTGGTTGGTGATCACCCATCCCGATGTCCCTGCACAGTACCTCTCTCACCCACAATATCAGTGTACATTATTCCACCCCCCTTGCCATGTCCATGCATGCATCTCTTCCTCTTTTTATCCCTGTAGAGCTTGACAACTCCACAGTAGCCAGTACTGTGCCCCACTGGTCCCAGTACCCAACAATGGTTGGTGCTCCTGATGTCCAGGTCCCTCAAGTGCCTTCACTGTCATCTCACACCAGTGCCATGTGCAGCAGTTATTTTACTACTAGGCCACCAATCACTGTGAAACATATCTACCCATACTGTACTTATAGAGTGCTCAAAGTGTGCCAGTATATGCTGGCCTAGTATACCAGAATTTGAAACATAGATTTTGGGTTATTTTTCGTTCCCTGAATCTCGATCCCCCGCTTCCACTGCGTCTCCCCCAACCTGGCTGAACAGACACCTGGGAGGTATACATGAGTAGCCAGTACCTGTCTACCTACTTCTGTGTGGAATGGCCCTGATCTGAACTGAGATGTCTCTGACATAAATTCAAATACAACTCTAGTAAAAGGTTCAAATTTTTTTTTTACAATTTTTGTAAATTAACAGTGCTATCAGAAATCCTGTCACATCAGGACGTCGGAAAGTCGGTAATGTCAAACAAGTAGCGTATTGGTCGTTCCTGAACTTCTTGACCAAGGCATGCTAGAATATCAGGATTTGTTCAAAGCACCTCTAGTCAAAAAGTTTATTATGTATAAAAAATTAAAGTAAATTGTGCTTACCTGTCACTCCCAGGTTCAGTTATGTGGTGGGAACATACAGAAGGAGAGTCTCTCATACAGCACCGGGAATCTCCAGAATGCCCCCACTGGTGATCGCCGGCGGAGAGGTGCTTCATCTGACTGGGACGCGAGAGCGTCTCAAACGCGTGCATGTCTCAGTCACTCGGCAACGGGGAGCGGAAACCCTGCCCTTCTCTACTTCGGGGGGGGGGGGGGTAGAAGGGAAGTGGCGGAGATCTCCATTGGAACGGGTCATGCGAGCATCTCGTGCACACGAGCTGAACAAGTCCTGCTCCATCTGTAGCTGTGGTTCTAATTGTCCATACCTTTTATGGTTGGCAGCCACCAGCACTGGTTTAGCCTATCATATATAATAATAATAAATAATTTGTTTTGGTCATGGACCCCCAACCTGAGGCACCCTTGCAAACATCCTGAGGCACCCCAAGGTGCCTAGGCACACGGTTTTGTAACCAATGGGTTAAGTCAATTTAATGATGATGGCGCTTACATTTAACATGATGGCGCTTACAAGTAAAGGGTTGTCAGTCAGCTCTTAACCCACAACTGCACACCTTGTGGGTTATTCTAGTTCACTCGCAAAGGCACAATCACTCTCTAATGGACAAAACCATGTGCACTGCAGGTGGGGCTGATGGAACGTGTGCAGAGAGAGTTAGATTTGGGTGGGGTTTGTACTTCACACTGATATCTAAATTGCAGTGTAAAAAATAAAGCAGCCAGTATTTACCCTGTACAGAAAAGATAAAACACCCAAATCTAACACTCTCTGCACATGTTACATCAACCCCACCTGCAGTGCATATAGTTTTGTCCATTAGAGAGTGATTGTGCCTTTGCGAGTGAACCAGAACAACCCTCCTTGTCAGAACCCTAGATGTGAAATCTCCAGACTTGGTTAGCGTGTGCTTTATGCTGCAGCTGATGGGGCAGGAGTATACCTGCATGTCTAATGGGCTAGGTAGCTGCACCTGATGATGTGTTGTTAGAGACACAGGATCGAAGCAGAAAGCAGGTAACTGGAGGAGGTGGTAAGGAAGAAACGTCCACCCTGGCACAACAGAGCTTATTCAAATGTCTGCACACTTTTTGTTATGTATGCTTTTAGAACAAACTGCAGTGTTTTGCATTTATATGGTCACAGTTAAGTCCAGGCTCGCTACTGCAGTAGGGAGAGTCTACCTCATTATCTGCAGCATTGATATTCCTGAAAGCTGAATCCATGCTTGTGCACCCTTTCAAGTCAATGGGAAGCAGTGACTTTACAACAGCATTAGTGTGAGTGATATACAGTACCTAGCAGGGGCGTGTTTACATGATGTCTTTGTACAGCACTATGTTAGAGAAAGATAAGTCCTACATTTCTCTGTGCAAAATAACAATGAATATATATTTTTTACTTATGGTCCAATCTAACATTATCCCAAATCAGCCTACTTCATCTGATTTACCTTATATCTATGCACATTACCTCGTGTAATTTCTCACAAATATATTTCTCTTTAAGTTACAATAAGGAATGACTTATCCTCTTCCAATTTTACTCCCCGTGCTGCGGTTGAAATGGCAATCTATAAATGTTCTGCAGACACAACTTAGCATTAATCGCACAGGCGTTAGCGGGAACCCTGTCGACCTAAACATATCTAATGACTTGTCAAACTAATGACCTGTCGACCTAGAAACATGTCAACCTTTTCCCATGTCGACCAAACGATTGTCGACCATCATGCTGTAGACCAAATGATCCCAGCCCGTTAGCGACTACCTTAGTCGTCTGTACATGCAGTTCAATCCTGACTATATCGTAAATGACATCATGCTCCTGGATGTGGCCACTGAACAATATCGTTTGTAACATCATTTAGTGTGACTGCACTTTATCGTTTGTCAGGTAGTTCAAGGGAAATTGATACACATTGCATTGTTTATTGTGTTGTCTAATGTGTACTAGTCACTTTTCTTTATTCCTGAATGCAAATGAATGTTGGTCTTCCTTTTGACAACTTGCATTTGCAGTAATGGGCTTTTTGGAAATAATTTTCTTTTCATCGGGTCTCTGGATACTAATATTAAAAGTAAATGTTCTAAATTGGTATTTAACTAATATTCCTCAATTGATAATTGGAGGATTTTAAATGTTCTGCTGCCTGTGCATATTTTTAAGCTGAGTACACACGGGGCAATTTTAAGCACATATCTCTGGCAATATGGTATTAAAATAGATGTTCTATAGTGCATCTTCCTTACCATTCCTACTATAAAGCTTTGTTCAGAGCCAGTCCTAGTTGTGACTTTTGAACTTACTCATTGAAATTTCCTGACTTAGCAGTAAGTATAATGCCCCGTACACACTATATGATATACAAGACCGCTGATTATCCTTAACAGCGGTGCCGTGAGAACAAACAACCTGCAGGTAATCACTTAACGATATCATTCAATGATGAATCGGTTTCCCAACCGAACATGCAGTCACTGACAATATCGTCAGACTGCATGTTCAGACGATAGGGGTTATCATTCATGATCTGCTAACAATATAGCGGGTACACACTGAACAATATGCATGATATCGTTAATGAAAATTATATAGGGTGTGGTCTAGTTGGCAACTGAGGTGGACGCAGGACACATGAGCTCTGGCTCAAGCCCTGGTCCAAGCGCTGCTCCCTACCTCTCCCCACAGCGGAGGGCTCCAGCATTTCACAGCTGCCCTTGCTGTTGACCCGGGGCTGTATCATGCAGGCAGCGGAGCCAGACTTTATGGAAAGAGGGGGGCCCTAGAATGCACACCCTGTAATGAGAGGTGCTACCTTGCTTAGACTTTTAGCTATATGCAAGACCGAGGGAGTTTGCAGGCACACTATGCACTCATTACTGCTAACATATATTCATTTTATAATTAATTTATGAGGTTGTAAGCATACATTTGGCCAAAGATATGTACCTGCCCAACGCGTTAAGGTCACCTCTTTAGAGCAGTTCCCAAGCACTATGGGGTTCATGCCTGGGGTGCCGGGCACTCCCAAACCAGTCCAGCAAAACCACCCAGATCATCACATAAATAAAATATAGCTGTGAAGTGTAATAGAGTGTAAAGTGTAATAGAATGTAGGGTATGTGTAAGCAACTAATAGTGATAAAGGGTGTGTCAAAAGTATATAAAAAAAAAGATTGTGAAAAAATACATATAAAAAAGACATACATAGAAAAATGATGATATGTTTATGTGAGTCTATGTGTAAAGTAGCGGAGCCAGGAGACCGACTTGTCTGATCTCTGATCTAGCAGCAGGTATAAAGGCCCCCATACACTAGGGCGACTTGTCCTTAGGACAAGTCGCCCCTGACCTTCCCCGGCTGCTCCCCGGGGGAGCTTGATTAGATTGGCACTTGATGTGCCATTTTTTACATGTGATAAATCGTCTCGATTTATCACATGTAAAAAAACCGGGGAGCAGGGGGGGCTACAGAGGTGGGAGCAGGGGGGCTGGGGACGCTGCGGGGGACACGTCTGTGTCCCCCGCTGCTGGGGACGCTGCGGGGGACAGCGTCTGTGCGAGGCGGTAGAGGGAGCAGGGGGGGCTGGGGACGCTGCGGGGGACACAGGCGGCATAGAGCCGGGCAGGGGGAGCCGGCCGGGAGCTGTCAGTAATGAATAAAAAAAAAAGCCCATACTATGAATGGGCAGCCTGTGATTGGCTGCTGAGAGCTCTCTCAGCCAATTGCTGACTGGCTGAGAGAGCGCTCAGCCAATCACAGGCCGCCCATTCATTGTATGGGCTTTTTTTTTTTTTCAATACTGACAGCTCCCGGCCGGCTCCCCCTGCCCGGCTCTATGCCGCCTGTGTCCCCCGCAGCGTCCCCAGCCCCCCCTGCTCCCTCCACCGCCGCACCGCCCCACTAGGTCCCAAGTCGGGTGGTCGGACGTGCAGCAGGTCCGACCACCCGACGCAGATCCGATGCGCACGGGACCGCGCATCGGATCTGAGGGGACATCAAAACTAGCTGATTTTGGTCCGATTTCGGCCAGATCCGACTGATCTGGCTGAAATCTGACCAAAATCGGCTAGTGTATGGGGGCCTTAAAGCTTTTGGCCGAATGGGATATCTCAGTTAAAGGGCCTTATTCTAGTTCACTCTTTCTGAAAAATTCCTTCTTAGATGGACAAAACCATGCGCACTGCAGATGTAACATGTGAATTAGATTTGGGTGAGTTATTTTGTTTCTGTGCAGGGTAAATACTGACTGCTTTATTTTTACACTGCAATATAGATCTCACTTTGAAGTAAAACCCCACCCAAATCTAATTCTCTCTGCACAAGTAACATCTGCCCCACCTGCAGTGCACATGGTTTTGTCCATCTAAGAAGGATTTTGTCAGAGTGAACTAGAATAAGGCCCAAAATCCCAAATTAATTAAAAGAGCAACCCCCTTCATATGGGGGTTTTTTTTTTTTCTTGCAGAGATATCTAAATAGACTTCCATGACCCGGCTTTTGCTGTGCCCTACACAATGTTAGATATTTTTGTTTGTCCCAGATGGGATTCACTAGGGGCCTATAACGGGATGCAGTTAATACGCTCGGCACGCTATTTTATTCTCCCTCTATGGGTGTCGTGGACATCCACAGAGGGAGAAAGTTTCGGGATTTCGGCGGTCGGGATCCCGACCGCCGAAATCCCGAAACTTTCTCCCTCTGTGGGTGTCCACGACACCCATAGAGGGAGAATAAAATAGCGTGCCGAGCGTAGCGAGGCACCGGGCCCGCTGCGTGGCGAGCGCAGCGAGCCCGCAAGGGGGGGCCATCCATGTCCCCCCCCCTTGTCGGGATTTCGGCGGTCGGGATTCCAGTGTCGGGATTCCGACCGCCGGCAAATCGTATCGGATCCCCTATAACACCTACTTTAGCTGAGTGTGTGGCCTGGTTGAAGGTATAATGTGATTATATGCTTATATGATAAGGTTGATTAATGCTATACTAAATATGTTCCAGGCTTTTCATGTCTTTAGGTCCCACCTCCCAATAATAGGATGCTGGTTATTTATATACCTTTACACTTTTTTACTCTTATACAGTTTAATTCCTTTAGTGTGTCTCTACTTTAGAGTTAAGGCCCTACTGAGTAATTATATATGTAAGAACTGAGAATTCTCTTTATTTAAAAAAAAAAATGTATGTGTGTCAACTTACCCGATATGGGTGGCAATGTTACTGCCTGTCCCCAAACCCATGTGGTTACTGTATTTACTGTTAGTTACTGTTTTTAATTTTCCCTACAGTAACAATGCTTTTTCTTCTTTTTCCTGATTCCTTCCTTTTCCAGGGGATTGTCTGACTTTATTTACACAAAATATTATATTATTCACCATGGTTGAGAATAAATGGTTTTAGAAAAAAATATACATATGCGTACCCAGTAATACTGAGTGATGGTTTATGTATATTCATTAAATGTTAAGGGGTTGAATTCTCTTAATAGGCACAAGGCAGGCGTGGTGATGTTACAGGAGACGCATTTTATTCTAGCTCTCCACCTGTGCTTCGGGACCGTAGATATCCGGTTGGCTATTTTTCCTATGGCCCCTTTAAAAGGAATAGAGTAGCCATTCTATTCCATGCATCTATATCCATTACCTTACACCAGGCATGTCCAAACTATGGCCCTCCAGCTGTTGTGAAACTACATGTCCCATCATGCCTTGCCACAGTTTTGCTGTTAGGGAATGCGAAAACTATGGCAAGGCATGCTGGGATGTGTAGTTTCACACTATCTGGAGGGCCATAGTTTGGACATGCCTGCCTTACACTCTTCATTAGAAGATAAAGATTTCATTACTAAGCTACAGGTATCTATTCGCCCATGGAGGCTTTCCTCCCATCTTTTGACAGATCCTGTAGTTAAATCCCATATAGAAGACAGTAGAATTTCATATTTTGCCTCAAACTCCCCGACGGACACCTCCACTACAGCATATTGGTGTGCTCTTATAGCCATATTCCGGGGAGCAGCTATATAAGCTGGTGCTCGCTATAAGCGTCCGTATGTACAGATACAAACTGATTTAGAAGAATTAGAGATGCTATAAGCGTCCGTACCTACAGTTACAATTTGATTTAAAATAATTAGAGAATTGGAAACACATAACCAGACATGCCCATCTAGGGAACTTCGTAAAGAGCTGTCAGCTGATAGAAGCCACCTTCAAAATCATTGAGCTGCAAGCACTCAGCCCACATTAAATACGGTACAGCAGAGCTTCTATTTAATGGATAATAGAGCAGGACGAATGTTGGCCTGTAGACTTCAGGTCCATACACACTGGGCGACTATGCCCAGCGTGTATGGACAGCGATGGTGACAATCGCTGCTGCGGGGAAAGCTGCTCAGTGCATACACACTGAGCGGCTTTTCCCCTGCCCAGCGCTGACAGAGGGGGGAGGACGGCTTTGCATAGCACAGAGCTATGCAAAGCCATCCTCAATCCAGCTCATCTGCTGGTATTACCAGCAGATGAGCGGCTTTCCCAGCGATGTTGCGGGAGCACACAGCAGCGCTCATCGCTGGGGCATACACACTGGGCGGCTTTGAGCTGAAAGCCGCTCAAACAGGCTGTTTTGAGCAGCTTTCAGCTCAAAGTCGCCCAGTGTGTATGGGCCTTTCAGGTCACAACAAGCCATAGAATTAAACGTATTTTGACTTCCACAAATACAAAGATAATCAACCCAGCTAAGATACAGTAGCTCAACAATTTGCTACATTTCATTCGCAACTTTATAATCTATCCTCTGACCCCAGTCTCAACTACTATAGTCCTTCCTATCCCACTCACCCTCTCCCATATGTGTCTCTAAATGGAATTTAGTTGCTGGCCGTGTTCAGGTATCAGAGCATCAAAATCATATTACTGTGCAAAAGATCTAATATTGGGATATTGCTTTTCATCCAAATAGCAGCAAAAAAATGAATGAAAAATAAAAACAATGCTTGCAGATCTGATCAGTCAGACCCTATAAATTACCGTGTAACTATGACATACATGTTGGCATGGCAATGATTTATAAATCGCTACTTGATAGAACAAATTATTTTGGTCATGAAATGTCTCAGATTCCCATAACTATTGATGAAGCCCATATAGATTCTTTGAAAACAATCGGCTCCTGATTGACATTTTTCAAACAGTCTGTGACATGGAAGTTAGGAGCTGATTGGTTGGTTGTTTATTGCTCTCCATTTTATCACTTTAGAAGCTAAGTGCATCTGGCCCTGTGTCTTTCTCGAATTGTTTAAATAATAAGCAGACATATAGACTAATCCCAGAAGCTAATAGTTTCAAAGAAAGAACAAAGAACATATGCCTTCTACTTAATGTTAAAAATATTACACTTAAAATGATAAATAATTAATACACTTAAAAACTTTCTTTGTGAAACATCTTGTTGGGAAAATATTAGTAAGTTACTGAAATAATATAGTGCAATTTTACATTGCATTAAAAGTGCCGAATCTAAAACAAAATATCTTTCCAATGGCAGAAACTGTGGGCAGCAATAGATGTTTCACCAGCTTCAGCAGGAATACAGTCACTCAATTAAGGCCGACATCTGAAATAGGTCAGCATGGCTAAGGTTAACAGGGTTGCAAGGTGGACACAAGCATTAAGTCAACAATGGGAAGTTTGACATGAGTTTTTCATGTTTTTTTTTTTTTTGAGTGGACATGTGCTGACAGGCGGCATTTCATACCCCTCCACCCACTACGGCATGGTGGGAGAATAAAAGTGTGTGCTCGAAGCATGGCGAGTGCAGTGGTACACTTAATACGGCGTCCATGTAGATTATGTCAACATTCACTGCAAAAAAAAAAAGTGAAAAACCATGTTGACCTTTTGACAGTCAAACCTTATGCTTGTGTTGACCTTCCAACACTGTCGACTTTAGCATGTCAACCTATTTCATGTTTTGACCTAAGCCCTGTCGACCTTCAGTGGTCCACCCTTGTGGGGTATGCTAGCAAGCCTGAGTTTATACCTGTGGGGTATGCTAGCAAGCCTGAGTTTATTCTACATCAGAGATATGCAACCTGTAAAACCAAAATATCCCATAATGCCATACTGCAGTTTTGCGCCACCCACAAAACTGTAGCAGGGCATGCTGGGAAATGTACTTCCATAGCAGCTTCAGTCCATCTCATTGCTAAACCCATTCTGTAAGTTGTAATGAAGTAGTTTGTGGTTGTTGGACGGTAATAATACTTTAACAGAAAAAAATTACATAAATCTAGAATAGATTATTTAAGATTTGTACATATATTATGATTCTTAAATAATAGTACAATTAATATCTTCTTATGCAAACTGCTATAGCCCTTTGTTTTATCACATTGCAGTGGACTTCATGCACAGAATATCACCGTTTTGCTTCATTATTACACACAATAATTTAGTAGACCATATTTTTTCTGTAGTTTATCTGTGTGTACTCAGCAGGAAGGCTTCATCCGACCTACATGGCACCATTGTGTTTGATAATGTGCAGTTTGGCCTGATCTATAATAGACTCATTTGAGGACAAACCACACTAAGGGCTTAATTCAGCATGGGTTGTTAATTAGAGAAAAAGCAGTTGCCTCCGATCAAAAAGAAGCCGCACAGAAAGAATGAATAACCGGCCTGTTCAAAATTATGACTACATCACAAAGAGCAATGCATTCGCAGATCGACGCAAAAACTGAACCATCAAACCATTTTTTCCATCTAAGTTTAGGGCTTTCATTAATCTGCACAGGTTCTCAAAGTTGGTCCTCAGTGCATGTTTTGCAGGTCTCCTCACAGAATCAAGTGAAATACTTAGCTCCTCCTGTGGATCTTTTAAAATGTGTCAGTAATGAGTGCACCTGTCGGGTGACCTGGAAAACGTGAACTATGTGGGGTTCTGAGGGCCGAGTTTGAGAAACACTGATCTAAAGGACCAAGCTGAAAGTGGTCATTGCTGATGTCAGAGACGCACCCAAAAATGCCTGGGTTTTCATAAACACCCAGAAAATTCCATGTTTCCACCCGAAAAAGCTGGCTTCCTGTTAAACTGCAGCAGCTATTCATACTTTTTTTGCAAATAATCATCCGGATTGCAAATTCTCAAATTAGTGATCCATGCTGAATTAGGCCCTAAGAAACGAGCAGACTCACGCACGGCAAGCCTATTTTGTTACAGTATGAATAGTCAATCCATGACTCAGGCTCTATTGCTCTTTATTGGGTGCATCCCTAGGAATAGATATTTTTGTTTTTTCCAAAATTCCAAAACATGTTTTTTTTTGTATTTAAATTTATTTTTGTCCTAAAAATCCTGTTTCCACGTCTACAAACGTGAAGTTCATTCCTGTCCATTGTCACGTGGGGAAGAAACCTACAATCATTAGTAAAGTCCTCAAAAAAGTGTCAGGGGGAGGGAGCTCATAATGCCATAGATGTATGATAATCATTGTCATTATACAGTGTGACTTTCCCATTATTGTTACATGGATACTCAGCATCACCATACAGAAGTGTTATTGGTATTCCGACACCTGGCACCCCTATACGTTTATAGAGAAGTGTGTTCATTAGTGTATAGAAAGTCCACATAATAATTAGAGGTTGCATATTATTGGTGAACAAATATTCATCATTTATACAGCGCAGCATGTTCAATGTTAATGTATAGGGATAAAAGTGCCAAATAACCTATGTATGGAGATACTATGCATCATTACACAGCCAAAGGAGTTCATTACTAGTGTATGGGCTTGGTCATTGTTATATAGTACAGTGTGCTTTATTTCTCATTATGTTGCTGGCCCACCTGGCAGACTACAGCTTTCAAGAGCGATATTATTCCCTCCATTCCAAAAATAGGGTCTAGATTGAGAAAAGAGATTCAGAAATTTAATGAAAACTTGGGTCAGCTGCTAGTGAGGTCAGCAATACATTGCAGTGCAGAGCCTGGTATTGATTGTGCAGAGCTGGTCATGAGTGCCCTCTGCTGGGAGCACAACACTGCATTTACATACGTTGCAGAGCAATGTGTTTGTCTAACTGGTGGAACAATGCATCGCAAGCCGCTGTTCTATTTCAACACATGGAATTTGGGGCTGTAGTTTCTGAGTGTTGATCGGCACCATACAAATCTGCATGCTCCTGCTCAGGAGGAAGAGGGATGCTAGGGGGGTGGAGTTTATTCCTTATTGCAATAGGTGCTACTTATACAGACAAGGGGAGTGATACAAAGATGGCATACCATCCAAAACGAGGGTGCAGTCTTTGTGCAATTGTGAGATTTTGAGTTGCCTTATTGCCTCGGCCCACGTAAGGAGAGGGGCTGCATAAAAGGAATACCCCTTCCAGAAACCTTCCACTTTGGGTCTCTTCCCCACATCGACATGAAAAGCCCCTTATTTTTAAGATAATTAGTTGAAAAGTCCTGACACATCATTTGTGGAGCACTCCTGGCAGCACCAGGTGTTTCCCAGGATTAGCAGCCTAGAATGAGCGTGCTCTTGTGCCTTCTCCCTGTGTCTCCCACTTGAGTCTGTAAGTTTATATATGCCAAACCCTGCATTCCCCATGATGTGCGCACTAGAGGCTCCAGAACTCAAAGTCGCGTCTGTGCCTCTGGCACATATATCTCGATGCTGTCCGCACTCTCTGTAGCAGAATTCTGACGCACCGATGCTGCGCGTTTAGCTGCCATAAGCCTTTTGCGGGCTTCCTGACGCTGTTTGTCACTGTTGGAGGTGCCTGGTGTCTTGTCACGGCTTAAGGGGGGCTTGGGCCGGGCTGGCTTCTTTGGCACAGGGGGAGGGGGCCTCTTTATCTCCTGTGAAATGAGAGAACAAGTGAAACATTATGAATATATTGTAGCTCTTTTTAATTCACTGGTGAATAAGATTCCCTTTTCCCTTCCTTGTAATAACTAATTTGCAAATAGGAAAACAGCAGAAAGAGATAATAGTTTAGAAAGACAGTAATTCTGGTGAAGGTAATAAAATATTGTGTTCATTTGAGAGGATAGCAAGTGGCACGGTTTTGGGTAGAGAAGACAAAGCCGTACAGAGACAAAAGTACACCAAGAACAAGGATGTGGAGAGAATAAGGCAGTTGTTGTGTTGCGGAGAGTCCTGCAGCTTGGGAAAGATGTTACAACTGTGATGGATAAAGACTGTGGAAGTAGCTTTGGGTATTACGATATAGGAGCTGCAGCACAGCACTGGTGCCTTGATAATGGTGGACACATTTTGGTTCTGTTGCAACAGTATTTGGACTCGGATAGTGGTTGGGTTTTCTGGTACAGACTGATTCAAATGGACAAATATTATGCCTTAAACAGAGTGCTCTAAAAGAAACTTGTTTGTTTAAAGATCTTGCAAAATGGCTCAAAGGGACTATGGCCCTTATTCTGGATCACTCGCAAAGGCAAATTCCATGTGCACTGCAAGTGGGGCAGATGTAACTTGTGCAGAGAGAATTAGATTTGGGTGGTGTTTTACTTCAAAGTGAGATCTATATTGCATTGTAAAAATAAAGCAGCCAGTATTTTCCCTGCACAAAAACAAAATCTCACCCAAATCGAAATCTCTCTGCAAATGTTAAATCAGCCCCACAGTACACATAGTTTTGTCCATTTGAGATGCAATTTGCCTTTGCAAGTGAACCAGAATAAGGGCCTATATTACCAAACCAATAAAAAACTACCATTTTGAAATGTATAAAGCCAAGCATTCTCACATGAAACTGTTTGTGCTAAGTAGTAAGAGGCCAGTATTAATATATATTATGGTACTTGTGTATTATCTGGGCGCCCATCGCATCGCATACCACTAATTAAGGTATGCGATGGGACCCGATTTCCGGGCGCACAGACCCGCACTGTGCGATAAAATATCGCATCACATGCCATTACAAATGGCATGCGATGCGATATTAAATTGTACAGGCACCCTGATGGGTGATTACTATGTTAAATGCACCCCCATTGTTAACGCCACCCCCACTATCAATGCCCACCCGAAGCGTGGCGAGCGCACGTCGGCGTGGAGTTGATTTTAGATAGTGTGGCGAGCGGACGCGGATTACATGTGAAGTAATCCGCGTCCCCTTGCGGGGCACGCTGCGCTTGCCACGCTTCGGGCTCGGTGGCTCGCTGCGCTCGCCACACTATCTAAAATCAACTCCACGCCGACGAGGATAGTGGGGGTATGAAAAGGTCAGAGGACACGTAACGTCGCCCCTCGCGGGCTCGCTGCGCTCGCCACGCTTCTGGTGGGTGTTGATAGTGGGGGTGGCGTTAACAATGGGGGTGCATTTAACATAGTAATTACCCATCAGGGTGCCTGTACAATTAAAAATCTGGTCCAATTTGGTTGCATCGCATGCAATCGGATCGCATGCGATGTGACCAAAACCATGCCGTACGATGGAAATCTTGGGCGCCCAGATAATACACAAGTACCTATATTATTATAGAATATATGTTATAAATAAATAAATAAGACTCTTAAAAGACTCACATTTCTATCAGGGGTGTCGCTCAACACCCAGCCATTGGCCTTGAGCTGGAAGAGTTCATCAAATTTCATGCTAATATCTTCTATGGAAAGCTGCAACAGGTCCCAGAATCCGGCAAGGTCCTGTGCTGAGGGGCGTGGGTTTGAGTTTGGATTCTAGAGATCAAATAAAAAGAAGCAGTTTTATTACTCTGTACCTTCCTCTGTTGCATTAAGCACTAAATCTGAACAATATACACTATTAAGAAAAGTCAACTGACTTTATACATGCTCTATCATGTCCCTCAAAGCCATGTGAGATCAGCTGCTTAGCAGAACTCCCTCAGTGAGTGTCTCATGAGCATAACTACGCCAAGGGATTAAAATGTCCTCAAAATCTTCTGTGCTTTCCACATTAAATCTCTATGCAACATGGGTATTTTCAGCTGTGATCCTCTTGCTTCTCTGCAGCATTCAACATTGCAGGTTTGTGTAATGTATCACAAGAAGTGCACAGGGGCTAATCAGAACATGAGTTGTTGACAATGATAGAATCACTTGCTCTTTGAAGAACATTAGGTATCGGTGGTGTCCTAGGTTAGCTGAAGGATGCATGTAGCATAACACAATTCTTACTGATGACAAATGTTGCTGTACAGTAGTGTGAATATAGTCCATCAGCAATGTGTGTGATTAGCAGATGCATTTTTATTAGAGATGTGAGGGTTTGGTTTTATCCGGATTACTCTATTCTTAAAGCGGGATCTTATTGGCTATCCAAAACATGTGACAGCCGATAGCCAGAGAAATCCGGGTAAAACCGAACCCGCACTTCTCTAGTTTTTATACAAACGCACACAGAAAAACATTAATTTTACCTTACTGTATCCATAAAATGGTAAAATATTTTAAAAAGTGGATAAAAAACTACAGATGGTGGTACACAGGTAGAAATCTAGTACAACTCATGACTTTACCCTGGTACCGTAAAGTTTGTTTTTGATATTGGCGTTCTTACAATTATCTGTTTACATTGCTCCCTCAGAGACCTGCGTTCCTGTCATGAGTTGCTGGAATATTCCAGTGCTGCCCAGTGGCGGAACCTGTGGGTTGTGCAAAAAATATAATTTGGCCCTCCTCCTCCACCCCAATCCAAGTTCGCAATATGCAAAAAAAGCAGTGGATGGCAGGGAGAGACAGGAAGAGGGTGAAAGGGTCAACAGTGGGCCCCTTAGTTCTCAGGTTCTCCGGTGCAATGCACATGCTGCACCAATAGTAGTTCTGCCTCTGGTGCTTCCCATGTACAGTTTTTATGTAGGTGTTACACTTATGATACTTTGCGGCATCCAAAATAATTCTGGGTATTGTGGCAGAGACAGCATCTGTCTCAGAAATGTGGAGAATCCAGACCAGGTTTTGGAGCAGTAGCAGGAGCAAGGTTGTGTAATCAGCAGCACCTGTGATCTCCTGATATAAGTGTTTTCAGGGCAGAGTGTAAATGCTCTTGATGGTGGTTTAGCTGCCCAAGCAATAAGGACAACTGGAGCATTTTGGAAGAGTCTGTACTATGCTATGATTACTTGTATGGTGCTGGCAGTACCTACACTTGCCTGTGACCTGACCTGGTATACTGTCTTCTGCTACCGAAAACGTAGATCAAAGACTTCATTGGAGTCCAGTGTATGTGCGTCTTTATCACAGTATATTTATTTATCCACTTTCATAATTATACTAGCGCTTGCCCATGGCTTCGCTCTTGTGGATATCTCATATTTCTCAGTGGAACGAAAGCTCGACATACATTGTTCAATCTACCTCGTATACAGGTCGTTCTAATCAATTGTATGTGCTATAAAACATATACAAACTGCTTACGACCGCAAGCCACCCCGACTGATCATATCTGCAGTGGAGCGACCTCTCAACCTGTGGGACCGCCATTGCACTTAAATACCTCATGATGTGCACATAATCGATCGCACGATCAGGCTAAATCATGCATTTGGGGCTATAATCGTTCTGATGTACGACCAACTTAAGACGCTTGGAGTTTAAGGCCTCTGGTTTTTCCTTCATTGCTCCTCTCACTGATGTCATATTGATATAAGACATCCCCCATTTTCTTTCTAGGTCACTAAGCTAGAGAATAGTGGAAATACAATCTGAATACATCCGGTACTTTTTTTGCGTGATGCTGGAACGAACAAACACATAGCTGCAGTCAGGAATGGGCGAGCTGCGGCTGGGAGCTTGTCAATTCCCGGCAGAATTAACCCGACTGCTTATGAAGTCAGGCTCGCTCTGCCAAGATCCCCTGTTCAATGCTGTTGGGGGACACAGCATTGAATAGGGCCCTGCAGCCATCTCCCAGTTGGGAATGGCTGTGGGAGGATTGACTAGCTCCCTAAAAGTCTGTTAGAAGTAGATTTCTAAAAAAAAAAAAAAAAAAAAAAATTTCTATGTATGAATACAACCCTTACAGTTTTATTAGTTATACACATTTTGGAATAAATGTACAGTACTTTATTTGAATGTTTCAGAAATAATAAAATATCTCTACATATTTATACTAGTATAATTACTTTAACATAAAAAAATGTAACACAACTAACTTCCTAAAGTAGTGAGCCCCTTTGGCCAGGTTATACTGGTGAAAAGAGAAGAAAACATAATCCACTGTGCTTGGCTTTAGTACACATTTAGTTGCAAATAAAGACTAGCAGACAGAGGCGTAGAACTAATGCACCCATCCAATAAAACTGAAACTCACAAATGAAAACCAAGTGATTCTCAGAACAATGTTCTATAAATGGAATCCTCTTACTTTCCTAGGACTCGTGCCGGAAATCCTGCTGTGTGAGGACTGTGATCGATGGGCTACTGTACTGCAAGCTTTTTATACCTCATTACACTGCAACAATAACTGCACATTAGAAAACTGAGAATTTGGGGGTCTATGGGCAGTATTCAATGAGGATAATTTGCCCTGTTTCACAGCGAATTTGTGCTATTTTTGCGTTGGAAGGTGATTTTTTTTTGGGTCAGAAAGTGAATCACCCTATTCAACGTGCACTTCTCGCTGTCTTTCTAAGTGATTTTCGCTGTGTGTCGCCATGTAGCAAATCGCCATCTTTTCATGGTGAAGTGGAAAGCGAACTTTTAAAATAAAGTTGTTGTTGTTACATTTGGTGTAAAAAAATCAGGAATTTTATTCTGAGCAGGGGCATGCTATTTTTATTCTTGTGCTTATATTATAGCACATGAATATATATTTAATTAAAAAAAAAAAATCTTTTAACACATAGCAGCCAGCAGGGGGCCGGGAGCCGAGAGCCGCTCATTAGATATTCATATATTCACTGCTCCCGATCATTACATATGCACGATCGGGTGCAGTGAATACCCGGTCCCCTGCTGGCTCTCCTGGGGGGCAGCCTGTGCTGCCTGGCTCCCGGGAAGCCCACCTCCCCCCCACATACGTTCTGAGGCAGGCAGGGAGACTTCCATCTCCCTGCCTGCCGCCGTCCTCAGGCTCCCTGCGGCGTCCGCTGCAGGGGTTCACATCCGCGGTCAGGGGCAGCGAGCCCCTACCTCATTGAATACTGTGTCAACGAGGGCTCCAGCCTTCCGGAACACGGCGATTAGGGACATTGAATACTGCCCTATGAGTTATTACAATTTATTATTATAAGAATTTTTGTCCAAAGCGCAGCGAGCTCGCGAGGGGCGGCGGTACGCGTCCTACGACCTTTTCATACCCCCACTATCCACGTCGGCGTGGAGTTGAGAATAGAATAGTGTGGCGAGCGCAGCGAGCCACCGAGCCCGAAGCATGGCGAGCGCAGCGGATACCTGTGAAGTCCGCGAAGGGACGCGTTTACCTGTGCAGGTATCCGCGTCCGCTCGCCACGCTTCGGTCTCGGTGGCTCGCTGCGCTCGCCACACTATTCTATTCTCAACTCCACGCCGACGTGGATAGTGGGGGTATGAAAAGGTCGTAGGACGCGTACCGCTGCCCCTCGCGGGCTCGCTGCGCTCACCACGCTTCGGGTTGACTTTGATCGTGGGGTGGCGTTAACAATTGTGGGGGCCATTTCACACTTTAGGGTGCATATTTGGCCTCTGTGGGCCATTTAACATTGTTTCCTATGGAAAAATCGGGTCAATTGAGGCATTGAACATGAAAATCGGGTCAATTGAGACATTTAACATTGTTCCCTATGGGAAATCGCGGGCATCGCGTCTGTCGCGTCGCACCCGATTTTTAGTGCATTCAATGGCCGCGATGCCCGCGATTTTTTTACCTGCGATGCCCACGATCAAAATCGTGGGCGCCTTGCTAGGTAAAGAGTACCGAAACATAAAACCAGTGTTGATCCTGCCACAGGCAGTCTTCGTGACCATAGACTCAGTTAGGGAGACCATGTTCCTCATTACTGCGCCACTGCCGTGTATGTGTACACAGTTGCGGAGGGCTTTGCAATGGCTCCAATGGGTGTCTATATCCTTTTTTTGGGAAGAAGCTTCGGTACTTGTTTCCTAGCACGGCGCCCATCGCATACTGTATTTAGTGATGTGCGTTGCGATACGAGCTTCCCTTTAATTTAACAGGAGTGCTTGTACAATGAAATATCCCATAGCATCGCATGCCATGCGACTGGTGTGAGGTCCAAAGCACCAGTTCAGACCCGTTCACACTGCATAAATAACAGGTCTGAACCATGTAGGATCCTTCTTTTTAACCGTTTTGAATCACAGGTTTTCTTAAACCGGTAATTTATTAAAACTGGCGCTTTCACACTGCAGCTATAACAGTTTTGAAACGGTTTCAAATCAGAAAAATACCGGGTTATAGCTGCGGTGTGAAAGGGGTATATTAAAGTGCTTGTTGAGAGGTGTCTGAATCACCAGTAATTTCTCAATGATGTGCATGATCAGCTAGGCAGCACGCACTGTGAGAAAAGTACAAGATTCGGTTGCAAAGCTGACTTGCATACAACTCTAAATCAGGCCTCTAATATACAAATAGAAGGGAAATGGTTGTAACAACATATCTGGCATATAGGTACATACATTTAATCATTTGTACATAGCAATACTATACAGCAGTTTAAAATATATATCTCTTGCTACATTCCCACTCTGGGGATTAAAGGCTTTACTAATTCTCCCATCATATCTCCTGAAATAGTGCAATTTCCAGCTCCATAATCTGCATGGCTCTGCACAAATCACTCCCTCACACTGATCTGTATAATGTGTATCTATTCAAAATGTAAATCCCACGCTGACTGACTAGCCATTTCTACTAACTTTATCTACTGCCTCTCATACAGCCCATAATCTTGCTGCCACCCATAACAGCCCATCTTAATATTCTTCCTGACAGTTAAAATTAAGTTTCCTTATTTCCACCATTTTGTACATTTCAGTGCCAATTGAAACAATAGAGAGAGCTATAGGGCGGGATGTACTAAAGGGAAAATGCGGTAAAATGGGAGTTTTACCGCATTTTCGTCCGCCCCGTCTCCGCTGGACAGGGTATCGCCACCCTATGGGCTTCTCTCGCCGCACGCGCCCCCCCCCCCCCCTCCCGTCCTCCATTGTCTCCTCCTCCCCCAGCAGGTGTCACAGCCGGGAGGACATCCGGCTGCAGGGGGGAGGAGGAGACGCAGGGGGAAACTGCCAGCCGGCGGGAAGTGATGAAGACTCCCGCACACCACATTACAGGTATCGCGGGGGTCTCAGTCACCGCAACCCGATGCTAGCCGCATATGTTAGTACACAGAAAATAATTTACATACACATGCTTTTTATCATCTCGCCACTGCAATCCATTTTGAATGCTGCTGCTAGGCTGATCTTCCTCACAAGACAGTCTGCTGATCTGCTCTGCCAGTCCCTCCATTGGTTGCCTGTATTTTACCACATTCAATATAAAATACTTCTACTCACATATAAAGCTATTAACCATACTACACCAATGTACATCTCTTTACTTAATTCAAAATATCTCCAGTTGACCACTTCGCTCTGCCCAAGATCTGCATCTGTCTTCTGCACGGATCACTAGCTCCCATTCACTATTACAGGACTTTTATCGGGTTGCTCCCACCCTATGGAATGCCCTTCCACGTATAATAAGACGTGGCCTCCAAACTTACAAGCATTCCCTGGGAACTCACCTCTTCAGCCAAGCCTATTATATTTAAGTACACATAACCCTCTGAGGCACTTATGTATCTTACAGCTTCCCTTCTGGAATTTCAACTTGGTGGCACTGCTATGCTATTACTGGTGCCTGTCCTTGCATTTCCCTCCAATTTTCATATAGATTGTAAGCTTGCAGCAGGGCCCTCCTACCTCCATGTTACCCAGTTTGTTTTATCACTGTCTACAATTGTAAAATGCAACAGAATTTGCTGCACTATATAAGAAACTGTGGTACATGTGTATTAGCAATATGCTTAGTGGGGTATTCTGCTTAAGGAAATCGCATCACATGGGCCATTTTAGTGCCATGCGATGCGATTTTCCTATGTAATTTCTTCACTGCTCTCTCCGCCCTGGGCCACTGCATCGCATCTGCCGCAAAATCGCATGCAATTTTATATGGTGTGCGATGCCATGATATTAGGAATACACTAATAAGATTGTATGTCCCCCAAATAGGTTTAAAGCCCCCCCCCCCCACTATCCACGCCACCCAGAAGCCTGGTGAGCGGTGGCGGAACGCGTCCTCCGACCTTTTCATTCCCCCAGCGCAGCGAGCCACCGAGCCCGAAACGTGGCGAGGGGACGCGGAATACATGTAAAGTAATCCGCGTCCCCTCGCCACACTTCAACTCCACGCCGACGTGGATAGTGGGGGAATGAAAAGGTCAGAGGACGTGTTCCGCCGCTGCACGATGGATAGTGGGGGGGGTGGGGGGGGGGGGTGTGTGCGTTAAAACCTATTTTGGGGACATACAATCATATTATTGTATAGTTAATATAATGGCATCGCACACCCTATAAAATCTCATTCGATCACATGCGATTTTGCGGGACATGCGATGCGATGAGATGGCCCGGGGCTGACAGAGCAGTGAATAAATTACACAAAAAATTGCAACGCATGCCCTGCAAAATCGCATGCGATGCGATTTCCCTACGGTGCCATATGTAGCAAAACTGGGCGCCGTGATAATACACAAGTACCGAAACTGTAAATAAAATAAATTCTGTTCAACAAGCAGCACATATAACAGGAGTCTCTTAGGTCTAATTTGGGTTCTTAGTATGGATTGGCTGCTCATACAGACAGACTGGCTATTGGGATACTTTTCCTGTCTGTAAAAGATGGGACAAAGGGGTTCATTCTGGTTGGCTCGCTAAGCAGTGGGAATTTGCTGCTTAGCGTGCCTTCTTATGCCGCCTGCCCGAATGGTCACCCCCACTGCCGCGTGAATATACCCGGTGCTTTGCGAATGGATGTTTTGCATAAACATCCATTCACAGGGTAGTGTGCGGGGCCAAAATCATTCGATTGTCAGCGACCATCGAATGATTTCTACCATGCTCACAAATGTCAGTCTGGGCTGACTTAGACTTGTGGCAGAGAACTGGGCGAGCAGCTGACGTCCTGTGATATCAGCACCCGCCCCCCAGCAAACAGATGCCCGCCTGGGTTCCCAAAGGGGCACCAGGAAATGCAGGGCGCCACAACGACTATACAAGTTGGCGAAGTCGCCCACACAGAAGCCCTGTACATTTGCATATGAGAATATGTGCATGCACAGAGCTTAAACATCGGTCCCCCATGCGAACACGATGGGGACAGAGTCAATTAGAATAAGGGCCAAAGTGCCACTATAAAGGAATAAAGCAAATTCCTTATCTGTCCCATATGAAGACTCATGGATCATAATAGGTTACATTTTCATTCACTGGAAGTTGTAATCAATGATGTCGTGCTTGCTGACACTATAACTTACAGATCAGTTTTCTTATTTTTTGCACATTATTTGTTTTGATGTGCAAGGCCTTCTGGGACGTTTGTGATCTTCGGCATTCTCCCGGCCATTGCTAAATCTTTTGTGCCATTCAAACACGCATACATGTGACATAAAGTATGCCCTGTAAGAATCGGTCAACATACTGAAAGATTCCTTGGGTGGTGGTGTTCAATTTAACACAATATTTTAAGCTAACATGTTGCTCTACTTTTGAATTAAGCTTTTTTATGACGCACAGGAAAAACAAAACTTCTGTGCGAGAGGGGAGAAACTTGCAAAACTAGCTAGGGCTAACACAAATTTAAAAAGTCAAAGTAACACTCAGAGAAAATTACAAGCATTGTTAATCTGCTAAAATAAAGACAAAAAAGTGAAAAGCCCAATCCATTTCATGGATCTCTTACCAGGTTTTGCTCACACAAGCCGCGGAACTGCTGGAATTTCTGTGACATCAGAAGCTGAGCACTGCCAACCGCACTGAGTAGCTTCCCAATCACTGTGAGCAGAAGGCAGAGGTCAGAGTAAGCAAATCCAAAGCAGAAAAAAATGTTCATTTGGGACATGAATTAGCCTCTCTTTTGCCAGATGGGCTCTTGGCAAACTGCAGAAAGATAGTTAATGGGAATACTGTCTGTGTCGGCTTGGTGTAGATCACTGTGCATGAAATCTCAGGTAATCGCATACTGCTGTAACAATATGGAATCTTATATAAGAAGCATGGAAAACACTCATTTATGTTAGGCCTCTCAGAGTCGGGGCAAAGCACATGCTCTACACCTGGGGTAGCCAACTCCAGTCCTAGAGAGCTACCAACAGTTAATGTTTTCCAGATCTCCTCACAGAATCACAAGTGAAGTAATTAGCTCCACCTGTGGACCTTTGAAAATGTTTCAGCTAGTAATGAGTGCACCTGTGCAGCAGCAGTCTGGAAAATGTGAACTATTGGTAGCTCTCGAGGACCGTAGTTGGCTAACACTGCTCTACACTGCTGCATGAAGATGGAAGATTTTTAGAATTGCAGCTATTGTTAGAAATGTTCTTTCCCGTATAAATAAGTGTCAAAACCTATAAATATCATGTACTCTGTAATGGAATATTAACCTTTGCTCCATAAAAGTCAATATATTGTTTAGTTTTAAATGGAGTCTGGAATCCAATCAAAACACTAATGGCTATGTACTTTAAATTCAAAGCATCATTTACTGTAAATGTGTTTAAAAGCATGCTTAACCCAAACATAAAGAACATGACTGCTGGACAGGAAAACCATTCCTTCTTCCCAAAACAGGACTGAATTAAAATGCATTGTATTTTTAGTTACTAGCCATTTATTTTTAAGGCATCTGTTATGTTTGGGGAGCACAGGCCTAGAGGAAAAGCAAGAAAATAGGAAGAATAAGACTTGGGCTTGATCAGGAGCCGGTTCTGTAAATTGTCTCTTAATATATACACACACACACACACACACACACACATATATAGGGAAATATAGAATCTGTACTGGGGCGTAGCGAGGGCAGAGCACAAGCTCCGGGCGCCGAAAGATCACAGGGTGCCGGAGCCATGCACCGCCAGCCCAGGTCGCCTGATGCCCGGCTGTGCCCCACAATTGTCAATTCAGTCTCCCGCTGGACCGCTAGGCTCTTGCGGTCCAGCAGCCAATCAGAAGCAGCATTGATGGCTGCTGGACTGCAAGGGTCTATTGGATAGCGGTCCAATGGGAGACTTGAAATGAAAATAGCGGCGGACAGCCGGGCACAGTGGGGAGCGTGCAAAACATGCCCTTGCTCCACCACTGAATCTGTATTGTGCTATAAAAACATTAACGTTAGAGATGCACTAACTGTAGGATTACATTTGACATTTGGGTGTATGCTAGGGATTTTTTTTTGCTTTTTAAAGATTTGGCTTCAGTCACTTCAATGAGCCAAGTCTAGATTTTCTGCACAAGGTGGATTAATTATTTCCAGTAGAGAACATTAACACTTTGGGGGAGATTCTCTAAGCTAAAAATGCGGTAAAAACCCCGTTATCGGGGTTTTTACCGCATTTTGGGATGCTGTAAGCATCCCCCGCCGGGTTACCGCGGCGGGGGGCATCGCCAGAAAAATCTGGCAATGCCCCATAGAAGCCAATGGGCTTCTATCGCAACCCTCCGCCGCCCCGCGCCGACCCGCATCGCCCCCTCACCTGTGTCCGGGCAGCACAGCGCAGTGCTGCCCGGACCTGTGACCTCCTCCCTGCACTGATCCTCTTCCGGGTACAGGGAGGAGGAGAGCCCGGCGCAGCAGCAGCGCCGGGTGTGTGAGGGAGGGGGGAGCCGCCGGGACCTGCTGGGCAATGTTCCCTCTAATTTTACGAAGGCTTTGTGCAGAAAAAGATATTGGCTGTGCAACTTTGGAAGCAAATGTACATTTTTGTGCGTCACATAACGTATACAGGCCTAGGTTTCGAGTTCTGTTGAGTTAATAAAGCAATTTGAATGTTTACAGACTTCACACACCACACATATAGACTATAGCAGTGATTTTCAACCTTATTAAACTCGTGGCACACTAAAACAAGATTTTAACCTTTGTGCGCTCAGTTGTAATGTCTGTGCGCGGGTTCGGCGAGTTGTGTGCGCGCGCACACGCGCACAGCTTAGAGGGAACACTGCTGCTGGGACCCGGCGACTCTCACCGCAAAGGACAGCTCTTAACGCAAGAGCTGTCCTTTGCCTTAATTATCGCATATGTTACAGCATATGCGATAATTAAATATGCGATGGGCGGCGAAGGGGGGGTGGAGATTCTTAGAGAATCTCCCCCTTTATATGTAAAGTAGGGTACAGAGTCTGTTTAGTATTCTGTAGAATCCATAATGTGTATTCAGCTATATGACTTATGTGCCATATTAAACAATCTAATTATTTAATTGAAGATGTGATGGAGGTGGTGAGCACTTTCTCCAGATTGACAGAAATGTACTAAAAGAAGAAACATTATAAAAACCTGGCATATCCCAGAATTTAAAATATACTGACGTGTTATGCTTTTAATATTGCTGCAGTTTTACATTTTTAGGGATAACCCCAGAGAAGCACTATACCAGCAGATAAAGACCAAGGCCAAGGCTCTGCCACCTAAACATAATCTGATACACCAGATGCAATAACCAAGATGGAGCTTTAAATACCTTCTTCACACATGTTGTTATCACCCGTTTCTCTTTGCATCTGTTTGCACCAGCCCTCTAGTCTTTCTGTTTCAGCTTGCAACAACTTCAGGAACCAGTGCCCGTCCCTGCGGCATGCCCCAGTCTGAGCTGGCTCTGAAGAAGGGGGAGAGGCTGCAGAGTCCAGCCAGGGGTCAGGAGGAGGAAGGGCTGAAGCCTCCATTTCCCCACCATCTCCATAGGAGAGGTGCTTTTTGGGGAGGGGTACCGGAGGGCCAGGGGCAGGTTGGCGAGCTGGAGGGCAGTCGGGCACACTTTTGTCAGATGAATTGCTGGGCTCTTGTGTATCAGAGTCTGTTTCTTGCTTCGAGGTCATGCTGCTGGAACGGCTATTTCTGTTTGGGAATGAAAAAAAATAAAAGGGAAATGAAATAAGTTATTGAGTTTCCAAAGAATGCTCATCATTCTGGAAGAGGGCATCACAAATAGTGGATCAGTCTCAGAAGAAGACATACTTTACTATAGATGAACACAACACAATAAATATGCAGTCTAAAAAAAATAAAACAAGGAATTGAATAGGGACTATAAGCTACAAAAAGAAAGGAATAGGCATAGATATTTAACAAAATATACATAAATACAGGACAACCTGCCACAATATATTAGTTACCACACATATCATACATATGCATTTATTTATGATGGGCATGATTCAGGAGCCATGCACATCAGAGCTGGCCATGACCAATTTGGCAAGATTGGTGACCCGCTGATGGCTGGCAGTGATATGATCACACTGGTGGGAGGTCACATAGTGTGTTGCCATCTGTTCTATGCTTCTCCCCACCTCGTTAGTGCCAGTGGATGGATGGTAGAGTTGCCACCAGATGTTATTTGTAAAAACAGCGGTATTACAGTACGTATTTTTGTTTTTGGCAATGCAGAAAAAAAAATGATGGCTGTTATGCCATCGCTGAAGGGTCATGTCTGTTGGCAGCTCCTCTTGGGTGACACGGAGGCTTGCCACCATGCCTGCTGGGAGCACCTAGGATTCGCCAATATGGCTGATGTCTAGGGCCAGTGGTTACTTTATACCAGTACGTTGGTGGAGCGACCATTTTAAACTATTTCCCTGGTGGTGCGGCCACTTTATACTATTAATGATAAATAATAATGTTATTTATATATCACTTTTTTCCTAGCCTTTCTCCTTAGCCTTTACAGCACAAAACCAGCTTAACAGTAGATACTAGTGAAATGTTGTTTAAATAGTGAAATACTGAAATTTTTAAGTCTTCTCACGTGGAGGTTTTTGAACTGCGAGGAGTTCAAGGCATTTTTGTACCATTACCAGTCCTTCATCAACAGTTCACAGAATCAAGCTGGGCAGTATGGAATCAGAAGCTGCTTCAAGTACCTTGTGCACTGGCCATATAGTGCTTTGAAAGTCAGTAAGCCAACCTTGAAAATTATTTGCCATCATACAAGTAGCCAGTGAAAGGAGTAGAGAATGGGTGTTATGTGGCTGGAACAGGACTTGTTGGTTAAAAGCCTGGCAGCTGCATTTTATACCATCTGAAAGCTGGTAGAAGGCATTGCAAAAATGTAGACGTGATGATACAAATGCAGGTATGACTTTAGGCAGATCTCCTGAGGGAACTATCCTAGTGGTTGTATTGATTGGATGGCCACTTTACATGGTAGTGGTGTGTGATAGAGGTCAAAATATAAAACTACCATGGTGGTGACGGAAGTGTGTGTGTGTGTGTGTGTGGGGTACCTTTAAAAAGTTATTTACTGATGCTGTCAAAATCGCTGTGAAGCGCTATGTCACAGTCTTGCCGCTTTCACCTACGCAACATATCACGCATCAGACCATTCCTCTCCACTGACGCGACCAAAATTCTCATTCACTCTCTTGTCATCTCCCGCCTTGACTACTGCAACATCCTTCTCTCTGGGCTACCTCTCACCCGCCTCGCACCTCTCCAATCCATTCTTAACGCTGCTGCTAGGCTCATCTTCCTCTCCCGCCGCTCTACCTCCGCCTCCCCCCTCTGTTTATCTCTTCACTGGCTCCCCATTCCTTTCCGAGTTCTCTTTAAACTCCTCACCACCACCTACAAGGCTCTCTCCTCCTCCACAGCTCCCTACCTCTCTTCACTGATCTCTATCCACACTCCCTCCCGTCCTCTTCGCTCCATCGCTGACCGCCGACTGACCTCTCACCTAATCACCTCCTCCCACTCCCGTGTCCAAGATTTCTCTCGCGCTGCCCCCCTGCACTGGAACAACCTCCCGCCACCCATCAGGCTATCTGATTCCCTTACCTCCTTCAAGCGCTCCCTCAAAACCCACTTTTTTCGACTAGCCTATCCCTCCTCCTAACCTCTTTTGATCCTCCTATCCTGCCTCCATTCTCCTCCGTTCCTACTTATCCTATTGTATTTCGTTCGTCCACCCACCTATTTTTAGTATGTTAACTCTTATGAGCAGGGCCCTCCTTCCTCACGTACTCACCCTACCTCATTACCTCACCTGTGCTCCTGTCCTGTTCTTCCCTTCCTCTACTTCATCTTCAGTCTCCTTGACAATTTTGACACCTACTTCTGAACTGATGCTGATTTTAGTTCTACCAGCTATACCCCTATTTATACTGTATCTTTCAACACACCCTGTACGTTACCTTGTAATTTGTTTTTTTTTTTTTGTTTGCTATGTACGGCGCTGCGGACACTTTGCGGCGCCTTATAAATAAACGTACTACTACTACTACTATGTGCTGAGCAATCCTCAGCAATCTACATTGCTCAGCAACACCTCCCCAAGTGTAGACCTCTCAAGTTAAGCTCATACTTATCTCCACGGAGAATTCTACACTTACATATGCACACCCCTAATTGTACTGAACTTGTGCATGCCCAAATCCATGCATGTATCCAAGTGTGTTCTAAGTTTCGGAGCTGCTGATCTAATACACCACATTGCTAATGCATAAATGGTCTGCTAGGAACGAAACACATGAAAACGTTTTAGGATGATTTTAGAGGGTAATTTTGATTGATCGAACGCGGCTGATTATCGATGAACTGCGCGTGCATATATGCCACAATGCAAGTGCGCGACACTGGCAGCAATGAACTCCTGCTACTCCTTTTGATCACTGGCCATGCACAAGTTGATTGACAGAAAGTAGGAGCCTGTGGGTGGTAGCCAGCCGTTTAGTGGGAGTACTAAGTACAATGCAGGCGAGCCAAAAGAAAGGTAGGCATGCCTAAGCATTTTAGGGGAGGGTATGTGATGTCAGCAACAGGCCGGATATGCCTGTTTTCATCACAGCCGCCGAGTAAGTCCAGGGCTGCTCTGAGCCTGCCAGTGAAAAAAACATTTGATGGTGAGCAGCTTGTGATGCGGGATTTGGACATATTCACACTGCTGCAAATAGATTTGCAGCCATTCACATCTATTTGTACAGCTCACACATTCATTTGCAAGGTGGAAATTCACTGTCTTAACTGAACGCTGGCCGCTGCAAATTTGAGGCCATGCGATCAGGTCTCAATTACCCCTTAGTTTCTGAATGAATGGAGCTATACATTACACTTGGTATTCAAGACCAGAAGTGAACAACAAATCCCAGCAATCTAATTGCATCAGGTAATATGTAAAAAGATTATTTTATTTTAACTTTATATTCATTGAAATATATATTAGATCTGCACTCAGTCCACCAATGAGATAAATGGGCGGTGCTCCAATTGAAAGGAATTGTAATCCCAAAATATCTTAGCAGGAAGTAGGCTCAGAAGTACAGCAGAATACATGGCTACCTGGTGCTATGTATCCTGTGGTACTGCTGTGATGTCTTGATAAAGATCCCTGCTGTGGATCTAATTGTCAACCAGATTTGATGATTTAACACAACTACTTAGGAAGTAAAAAGCGGTGAGTGCCCACTTTTCATTGATGTGAGGATGGATGGGAGAGCAGGACAAGGAATATTGCACAATAACCCATCCTAAAGAGCCATTGAGTATAAAGTGTGAATCAGGATTACCTCCACTCTTCTTCTACCTGGATCCCAACAGACTGGAATTTGGCAGGAGGGGGTGGCTCAGGGATAGGCACTGGTTGTATACTATCCACCTAGACAACAAAAAGACATAAAAAGGTGCTAAAATACTTTTGTTACAATTATTATCCTTTACTTATATGGCCAATTACAGAGGACATAAATGAATAAGCAAAAAAACAGTGATGTACAGTTGAATACAAGAGAGGACAAATACAGGGTACATAACTATAGCTGCGTATTTTGGTAAAACACGTGAATTCTTATGTTCGGTTACAAAATTCTTCTTAGTCTTCTAACATAAGAATTTCTCTCTTCTATATTTGGAGATTAGGAACATAATTTCTCCTAATAGAAAGGATCCCTACACAAATCCTGGGATCAGTGCAGTGAAAGTGCTATTTATTTTGTGTCCATAACTATAGCTGCATTAGCAGTGGACATTGGAGTAAGTATCCTCGTGGCAGGAAACCCCAGGATTTGGGGCCCATCAACGATTGTTTAAGTAAGAGAAGGAAAAGCACACGAGGAATGAGGGCCCTGTTCGTGACAGCCTACATTCTAATGGGGAGGGGCAGACAAACAGCGGTGACACAGATGATGGGGTTCCAATAGTGTATTATCTTAAACCTGATGCTTCTCCCATTAAATACACTGAGTAGTAATTGATAGAGGTAGTGCATAGTTTATATTTAATGCACTGCTAACCAATTGCAGAATGTCAGACTTAAGATCAGCAAACCAAACAGATATGAACAGGACAAGTTTATCTCAAACGGGACACCCAATGTAACATAAATAGACATCACATAGAGTTAGATTTATTCAGCATAACTATACTGGATTTAAACCAATTCGTTATGCTATTCGCACTGCAATGAGCGTTGAAGAAAAATTTCTCCAAAATGTAATAGCTTTGTGCACTGCATTGAAATCCTTTTAGGTCCCCACAGTAAGGGTAGCAAAGGGCAGCCTGCCCAGTATCCGTATGACTACATAGAGCAAGACGATCATTCACATGTGTTCAATAGTTTGGCCAATAACAGATGTGTATGCGTACATATTCCTGCGGGTTAAAAACTTTTTTTTTGTATCGCTGTCTCACCTGAATTCCAATGGAAGATAGTTTGCGTTTTGGGAGGGGTTCTGGGGCACGTGGCTCTTCTTTGATTTTTACGGCTGCATGTTTGGGGGGCACCTCAGGTGGAACTTGCCTGATGGGAGTTGGGGGGCAAACACGGGTCACACTGGGCGCCCGGGTACTTTCAAGGCTCTCAGTGGAGGTGCTGAGCCCAGATTGGCTGTTGCCTTCACTTTGCCCCTCCTGTGCATCCAGATAAGAGTCCTGGGCAGATTCAGTACTACTTTGTACAGTCACAGATATAAAGGGTTTGGAGGTGGTGCGAGGGGGAACCGGTGGGGGGGTCTTCTTGTAACCCACCAGACAAGAGGAGCCTATTGGAAATAAAGGAGAAGACAATTTATTATGCAGAACAATTTGTGTCTATCTAAACACATTTACTTAAAGTTTCACATGTAATTGTATTGAAAAGGTAACTGACCTTCTGATCTGGTAACAAACGCTAAATATAGTTTCCACATCTGTACATTCAGGCTATAAACATAGCTGTGCATGGTTTGTACCACAACCCCAATTAATAGTAAAGAACATGAATCATATTCATACAGAAATCAATAATCCAGCTTTATTAAATCATACAACCGAATAGACTAAACAAGAAGAAGCTGAAAGGAAGATCTATGGTCAGATATCAGGAGTCGACAAAAGCATAGTCTAGTATGGTTCGATTGCCAACTCCAAATATGTTTTTGTGAGTCAGCCCTGTTCTAAAAAAAAACTCCACGCTACAGACACCCTTCAGTATGTGACTCAGATGCTAGAACCTCCAGGATATTTCACATCTCACAAATAACTGAAGAAGAGCCCCTATCTTTTCACCCTACAACAGTGGTTCCCAAACATTTGTGAATCATGGCACCCTAGAGTATCAGATTTTCTTTACGGCACCCCTAAGTGAAAAGTTTCTGATTGAGAAATTTGTCCACATTTTATAATTGGAAGCATCTAGCACTAGTTTTGCCTATTACATTAACCATAAATAATTTCAATTGGTCCTGCTCCACCAATCCAGGACACCAGAAGGTTCCCCCGAGGCACCCCATGGTAACCACTCAGACTTTGGAAACCACTGCCCTACAAGATCCCAAAGAAACCAAGACCCACTCCTATTGTAACGTGTACTCTAGCTCCAGCTCGGCTTAAAGATCTGGGTAATGTTACCTAAGAATCAGAACATGGATATATAGATCCCCCAAGGCCCTCAGAGTACAATATTAGACCTACATGGATCAGTATTATACAGCATTCTGCATGCAGATACATCAGTGAAAAGAACACATCTTAATATCCCTATAAGGTTCAGAACTAGTAGCTGCACAGATTCTGCAATGAATTATGACACTGCAAGAGACAGAATATACAAAACGTGGAAAAACTAAAGCATGCACCAGGGGAAAAAACCAGGGAGGAGAAAGACGCGGATTCCTGCAAAAACTCATTGGAATGCAACACAGACAATAAAACTATGCACAAGCTATTCACATATTGCAACTCAATGTACAAATACAGACACATGCACACATCAAAACAGACAGGAAACTACAGACTCAGCACAGCAGAAACATACCAGACACATAGTATTACATTCTGCATAGTGCACATATGCAGACACACACCCATCATTTCAGGGATTAGCGTGTGACTGAATCCTGATTGCTTCCCTTGATGTCTGACCTACATTTCCTGCTCACATTAGTCGGTGACAGATCCAGAACAACTTATTCTGCTCATAGCAACTTTGCTTAAACTCACACTAAACACACAATTGTCTCTTTTTAACTCGGAAATGTCGAGACACTCTAATAATAATAATAATAATAATAATTAAAATATATATATATATATCTCTATCTCAATTTTTTATTTTATTTATTTATATAGACAAGCAAAGATTGGCGGCAGGTGTTTCCTGCTGTGGAATTATTGGGAGGGCCGCCGAACTTTACTTGTCTATTTGGGGACCAGGCAGTACTGAGGCCAGGAAGAGTACCCATCCAGCAATATTAATTATGTGGCTGTGCTGCTCCAACGCATATATATATATATATATATATATATATATATATATATATATATATATATATATATATATATATATATATATAACAAGATATGGGGGGTCCCCTTTCTGCGCTCTAGAACTATGGAGCAGCACCTCTGAGGGATCTTCTTTTAGGTAAGATCCAGGGAATAGAAATGAAAAAAGAAAGTGGGGTTTCAGAGGGTGCTAATATATCACAACAATTTTGATAAAAATGGTATTTATTACAACCTCAGTAAAAATTACAATTACAAAAATAAACAATGAAAATAAAACTCTGGTGAGACATTATGAGTCGCAATTGGAACGATGACACTGGTGGTATAGTCAATTCAGAATGGATTTGCTTATAGAGCAAAATCGAATAGAAAACCGAATGGGCATTGAATGGTTTCCCTACAGTCGATGCAGATTTGATCCCAATGCGCGCTTCCGTGTAGTGTAAATCGAATAGTCTTGTCATGTACAGAGCTGTACTACATAGTCAAATCTAATACATTTTGCGTACCACTTGATTCTATTCAAATCACTATATCAGGGCATAAAATAACAGATCTATCCATCAGCTTTATTAAACCCTAGAGTAAAATCTGTCTTTTACGCTAGCAAAACACCATGGAGACAATATACTATTATTATTTACCGATGGAGGGAAGAACCTGTGGCAAGCGCAGCAAGGGGCTTTGTTACACTCGCCCCCGTGTTGGAGTATCGGCAGTCTGGATTACGATGTCTGTTTACTGACCGTCAGAATCCCGACTGTTGGGGCGTCATACCACATCCCTTACTTGTACCTTGACAAGCCATATTACAATGCAAGGGGTGTGAATGCAATTTGTTTTATTTTAATTTTGTATGTATGGTATATGCTATGTGTTTTTGCATATAGTACTGGGCAGCTTTGTTTTTACATGGGAAGTTAAGTAAGCAGACTTTTCTTTCCAACCATCTGCACATCCTGAATCTGTGCCTCGTTACAGCGTAAAAGGGTGTCAAGTTATAGTGAGGCACCAAGACACTAAACCAACAATTAACATAAATAGATACAGAACTATTTTCATCTGGTCTAGAAAGTGATTAATTAAATCCAATTAGAATAGATTTACTGAAAGCCGCTTTAATAAATTGCCCAAATTCAGAAACCGAAAACAACAAGGCTACACTAGCTATAGAGCATCCACAATATAAAAAGTCACATAGGTAATTGGATTAGGGTGTGTGTGTGTGTATCCACACACCTCTAGTTGAGTATATCTAACCAAATATGTCAGTGTTGGCATTTTAGGGGACTAGACCTATTTTATGCCCCTTTCAGACCGCACTAAAATAATGGTATTTTGCCTTTTTTTTTTTTTTAAACGGTAATATGTGCGGTCTGAAAGGTGCGGAGTGATTTTACCATTTCCCAAAAAAAACGTTTTTTGGAAACTGTAAAAGAGCAGGGTCCTACCCGTTTCAGACCCTTTTTTTTGCTGCCTGAACGGGTCTAAAACGGTACCCAGGCAGCAGTGAACACTGTTGGTCCCCAGCGCAGTGCATATTTAATGAGCCGACTGCTCATTACATATGCACATATGTAATCCGCCCTTCATTACATATGCACATATGTAATGAGCAGCCAGCACTGCACTGCACTGCACTGCGTTGGCTCAGAGCAGATCAGCTACTGCTCACTGTCAGACCCCCTACCCATATGAGTGAGAGTAGTGAGAGAGAGAGCTGCTGCTGCTGCTGGGCTGGAGGGAGAGAGATGAGTGTCAGTGCTCACTCCCTGTAATGTAGGAGGGCAGAGTGATGCTGCTTTCACACCGCAAACCTGCTTTAGTCCAGGTATTTACATGCGATGTGACCCATTTAAAAAAAAAAAACGTTTTAAATACCTGGTCTAAGCAGGTTTTGCGTTGTGGAAGCAGCATTCGTCTAGTCAAAGGACCTGGCCATCTCAATATATAATCAGCAGGTTTTAGTGCAGTATATCTACCAGATGCACACAGCTAGATATATGATAAAATTTAAATAAAATAAACAATGAATCTTGTTTATATAACTAAGTTCTTTGGAATATACCCTTTGTTTGAAAAGCATCTAAACCATTTTATGCCCCTTTCCCACTGCAGGCTTTACACGGTAAAATGCCGTTTTTTTTAGCCTTTTTAAACGTCTAGAGCTGCAGTGGGAAAGCTCCAGGTTGCTTTACACGGGTAACAAATACCGGTATTTGTTACCCGTGTAAAAAGCAGTGTTTTTACCGTGTAAGAGACGTTTTTTTGGCGATGGGAAAGGGTTTTAAACGGTATTTTGAAATCATAATAAAGGTTAAGAACATGATTGGTGCATGTGATGTTTTTAATGGCAGGAAAGGTTTACTAGAGAGTTTAAACGTGTTGCTTTGTGGTTTACACGGGTAAGTGTGAATGGATGCTGCTTTCCCACTGCCTACCCGGGTAAAGACCCGTTTTTTTTAAATGGGTCTTTACCCGGGTAAGAGCCACAAAGACCCTTTCCCACTGCAGCTTTTAAACGGTAATTTACCGTTTAAAAGCAGTAAATGTCCCATTCACACTTACCCGTGTAAACCACAAAGCAACACGTTTAAACTCTCTAGTAAACCTTGCCTGTCATTAAAAACATCACATGCACCAATCATGTTCTTAACCTTTATTATTATTTCTAAATACCGTTTAAAACCCTTTCCCATTGCCAAAAAAACGTCTCTTACACGGGTAAAACACTGCTTTTTACCCGGTTAACAAATACCGGTATTTGTTACCCGGGTAAAGCAACCGGGAGTTTTCTCACTGCAGCTCTAGCCGTTTAAAAAGGCTAAAAAAACGGCATTTTACCGTGTAAAGCCTGCAGTGGGAAAGGGGCATAGGACAAAAACTGCTTTTAAACGTTATTTTAACATTTAAAAGCTGCAGTGGGAAAGGGTCTTTGTGGCTATTACCCGGGTAAAGACCCGTTTAAAAAAAACGGGTCTTTACCCGGGTAGGCAGTGGGAAAGCAGCATAAGTTTAAAAAAAATTTAAACTTGCTCACTAGGGGCCTTATTTTGGTTCATTCTTTCTGACAAAATCCTTCTTAGATGGACAAAACCATGTGCACTGCAGGGAGGGGGGGCAGATGTAACATGTGCAGAGAGAATTAGATTTGGGTGAGTAATTTTGTTTCTGTGCAGAGTAAATACTGGCTGCTTTATTTTTACACTGCAATATAGATCTCACTTTGAAGTAAAACCCCATCCAAATCTAATTCTCTCTGCACATGTTACATCTGCACCACCTGCAGTGCACATGGTTTTGCCCATCTAAGAAGGATTTTGTCAGAAAGAATGAACCAAAATAAGGCCCTAGATGCTTACTGACAAGCCTCAGATTATTTTACTTCTTTTAATATATGAATTAAATGGTAATTATTATATAATACTGTACATTGAGACATATTTAAATGAGTGGGAAGGTGGGGGTACTAATCACATATAAATTTGAATTTCACTTTACGGGCCATATTAAATTGATATATCGCGGCTGATCTCATGTCTAAAGCAATGGGAGATTGCAGGGCAATATCCATTTGATTTTTATTTTCTGCGCTCATTAAAGTTGGGTTGCAGATAACCCCTGGGAAAACTAATGGGTGTGAAGTGAAAAGTCCTGTTTGAGCACTCAAACAGATGACTTTTCAATCATTTGAGCTCGCCACTCCCGACCGGAGAAAAATTTGAATAGCTCCGTTTGGCGCCCTCTGAGGTCTGCCACCGGACACACATTTAAATACAGCCCTGATAATTTAACTTGCTTCTCCCACCTGGGTGTAAATTCCCTGAGATCCAGTAAAAAAAAAAAATCATTAATACAGGTTACCATTTATGATCACATGGGTTGTTCTGAATTACTTCTGACATTTTTTACTGATGCTTAAGTGCTAATATAATGTGTGCAAGATTCATGATGGTGTAGAGAACATGCACTGGATTAAACAGTAATATACCCCTTTCACATCGCAAAATGCAGGGTCGCACCGGGATGTTGAAACGGTTCAGTCCCAGGGAGACCCTGCATTTTGGTCTGTTCACATCCCCTCAGCCAAACGGCAATATTGCCAGTTCGCTGACGTCATCCGGGGATGCAATGCTGCTCCAAGCACTGCCTCCTCCTTTGGTGTGAATGGGAAACGGGTCACTCGACCCGATTAACCTGTTCACATCACAAAGCATCACGGCAACGAACCGTTAAGAACCCTTCTTTTTTACCAGTTCGTATTGCCATGTTGCTACAGGTTTGCGGTAACCCCTTTCACATTGCACCAATTGCTGGCCGAACCGGCAAGAAACCAGCATGAACCCGGTAATTAGGTGCGATGTGAAATGGGTATTAGTGTCTAGTGATTTAAAAAAAGAAAAACATGCATTATCTGTATAAGTGTTCTAAGGCAATACAGCTCCGATAATGAATGACTGATAATACAAGTGTATGCAGAAACGGGCAACATTTAATTGATTGTAATATAAGGTAATAGACTGTAGATACTTACTGTATGTAACCATCTGCTGAGAGGTGTGTGTGTGTGTGTGTGTGTGTGTGTGTGTGTGTGTGTGTGTAATCAACTGTTCAAGGACAACCCTAGAATTGCTTTGGAGTTGGTTTTAGGACTACATGACAGTAAAAATGCACACCTCTATAGATATGATAAATATGTAAAATGAATACTATGTTTGAGGTCAAAAACCCAGACTGTTGCCCAGAGTAAAGGTCAAGGACTAGATCGCATCGCATGCGATTTGCGTGTGATGTAATCCAAAACTAGTTAAAAAAGCACGGGCTGTACAGACTATGTGCTGTGCGATGGGATGTCCACGGGAGCACGCATCGCATTGCATGGCACCCTCGCACAATGTATGGGCACCTTAAGAGGACTTGTACTATTTGTATGAAGACCCTTCAATGTATTAATGAAATAAAACATGATTACTTTTATTAGCCACCAAGGCCATCAATTATTTATTGTTAAAGTGAGCTTTTTCCAGTTAAAAGAAGAAGGTGCCTATGCTAGAATCTGATGGCCGGTAACTAATACAAAATTCCATTCACAACATTCCTAACACACAGCTTCCTGAATTGGGGCTAGCTAGTAATATCACCCACCTGCAAGAAGCTCCATCTAGTGATCAGTGTGTGGTGCTGCCATGGCAAGCAATAGGAAGCAGCCTGTAATTGGTTGAAACTGTGGGATGTGTCTTAATGAAGCCACAGACTGGTCACTACAGGAAGCTTCAAGGGTAGGAGGTGAAAAAGATGAAACATCATCTTAAACTGAACATTTAAGCAGTGACAGCAATGCAGATTACAGTGTGCAATAATCTATAAAATCATGAAGTTACTCACTCTGCAAAAACACCCCTATGGGTTGAAAATAAGCTATCATGAAAAAGGACAGCCAAACAATGCATACATAAATGACCTCAAAATAATAAACATTAGAATTTGGAAACCAAATAACATGAAAGGAAAATAGTAAATTTGCTACACATACCAAACTAGGTATTTTCAGATCTGATACAATAGTAATCATTCCTTTCCTATGTTTTGGCATTAAATGACTAAATACAAACAATACTTTGATACAATGAACTATTAACGGTTTTCAATTAGTTCCTAATTTAAAACATTATTGTTAGAGTGGCCCCAACTTTACACTTGACAATCTAGCTATATCACATGCTGATTTTTATTTTAATCTACTGGAAAACTTTCACTTTTTACTTTAATGTATTGTATCAGGCATGCATATTATTATATGTCTGGCTTTGTCTCTAATCTCTCATTCCATTACTCTCCAGTAAATGGCCGCCAGGCCTCAGGTGGTGGTTTCTAAGCAACAGCTCAGTTTCCTCCACAGTGTTGCCGTGACAATGCTCAGCTAGGAGTCATCCTCATAACCCTTTTGTTAGTATAGCAACAAATTTAGGTCCAAGACTACATAGTAAATTAACATGATAACCAAGGTTTGTTTTTCTTAAGAAGTAACAAAAAATGGACAGAGCAGCAATCACATTTTGGCAAATATTCTAGTAGATTGTGGGCCATGTAGCAATGATTGTAGTATGCAGAATACATGTAACACATCTTTTAGAAGCAAATGCTCAGACTTTTGCTTGTGGTTTGCTAAAAGTTTTTTTAGTTCTATTTTTCTGTAGGTTTTTTTCAGAGAAAGGGTCAGTTAAGGGTCAACAGCCCGGTCTGTGGCAATCCCAGACTTATATTTGACTCCAAGCCAAATGCTTAAATTGCTAACAAAACAGGTGACAAGTCTTATTTAATTTAAACGCGTCAACACTGTACCATTTAGAAATAGGAAAGGAGTAGAGCCTACACATTGATGTCAGAAATTCTAGAAAATTGAAAGGCTACTTTCTCTTGGGCATTTGTACAGCGCACAAAAAAGCTGCCTCCACTGCATGCAAGTGGCCGAAACGCTACGGGTGAAATTGAATAGGATGAGCGAATCACAAAGTGAGAGATTTGGTCAGAAATCCTCAGGGTTTTTTTAAAGTGGCAATCATTTACACTTCAAAATCAAACTGGTTTTGCAGTGTAAATGATTGCCGCTTTGGTACTTGTATAGTTTCACAGAGGCAGTTACGTAGTCAGCGTAGAGTCCTTGTCAGAATCAGCATCGTGTTCCCGCAGCCAGCGTAGTTAGCGAAGTCAGCGTCGTGTTCCCGCAGCCAGCGTAGTTAGCGAAGTCAGCGTCCCTGTCAGTACGTTCTCGGCAGCGTTACACAGTTAGCGTAGTCGGTCATTATTGTTTCAGATGGATGACAGGTGTAAATGTGTTCCTGAAACACCCCCCCTATCCACGCCATCCTGAAGCGTGGCGAGCGCATGCTGTACGCGTCCTCCTGATCTGTACATAAACCCACTATCCACGTCGGCATGGAGTTGATTATATAAAGTGTGGTGAGCGGCCGCGTAAAACAAGCCCGAAGCGTGGCGAGCGTATGCGGATTACTTGACGAGCATTCCGCATCACCTCGCTGCGCTCGCCAACTCCACTCTGACGTAGATAGTGGGGGTATGAACAGGTCGGGACGGCGCATACTGCTTCCGCTCGCCATGCTTCGGGCTAGCGTGCATAGTGGGGGTTTGAAATGGAGGCATTTGGCAGTATGTAATATGGAGCACTGGCAAATACTTCCTTTATTGTGCATGAGACGCACTTGTGCACCACCCCCCCCCCCCCTTTGTGCACGAGACGCACACGCTACTGAACCCCTATCCTGTCCGTGTCCCTGAAGCAGACATGGGCAGGGTTGCCGTACCCTGCCGCAAGAATTACAGAGACGCACAAGCATATGAGATGCTAGTGCGTCTCAGGCAGATGGAGCGCCTCTCCCTCGGTGCCCGCATGATTGCCTCTCCGCCGGCGTCCGCCAGCACAGGGGATCTGGCGGTTACTGGCGCTGTGTGAGAGGCGCTCACTAGGCCTGCCAGGGATGCCGGGAACAGAGCAGCAGCTCGCGGGGACAATACGGTGACTACGCTGCATGATGGGGACACTACACTGACTACGCTAGGCAGCCGTTGGGCTATGCTGACAACGTAGTTTAGCCTACACTGAAAACGTAGCATAGCCTGCCGCCGTGGAACTACACAAGTACCGCCCTGGAGATTTCTTAACAAATTTCCCACTTTCTGAATCATGATGTAATATATTACTCACAAACATGGAAATCCCCTGTCTATGCATACTTAGGAGTATATGTATGAAGCAGTCAAAAGAGCTTTGAAGTAACATTTATTGAGTGCATTCTATAAAATAAATTATACATAGCAGCTGATTGGTTGCCATGGGCACCTCCTTCACACTGTTCACTGCTTCATACATCTACCCCTTTAAGCTGGGTACAAACCTAGATTTATCTGTCCAATCTGTCTGGTAGGAACAAAAATCTGGTAATGTATGGGAGCAAAGGACAATCAACCATTTGCTCTCAAACACTGGAAAAACACTGTTTAATCTCTTTGATTTAACACATTTATAATAACACTGTTTTTGTACGTTTTCCAGTGTTTAGGAACAAATGGTTTTATTATTTGTTCCAATACATTACCAGATTTTTGCACCCACCACAAAGATTGGACAGAAATCTTTAGGTGTGTACCCAGCTTCAGTCTCAAGGACCATTTACATTACATCTGATGACTGATGTAAAGCCCTGTGTGTACACACACACACACACACACACATTGATTTGCTTTCGATTTTCTACTAGATCTGGCATTAGATCTCCCCATTCAATTTAGCATTAGATCTGTACTTTTGCATTTGATTCGATTTCGATTTCACAGTGTAGGCACAATGTACTCATTCGATTTACTGGATCGAATTCGAGATTTTCTTGGCTGCACAGTCTATTTTTCTTTTCGAATTTGAGAAAATGGGAGCGCGCATCGAATCGAATGCAGATCGAAAGTGTCCTAAAAACCATTTGATGTGGCTTTGATTTTGCTTCTAGAAGCAAAATCTAATCGAAAACAGGGAAAAATCTAAGCGTGTGTACACAGCTTTACTGTGATAATGACTAGAAGGCCTTATGCATGGAAAATGAATGTCCTGTACTTCAGGTGCAGTAATCTCTAGCTAGAATGACTGTCTCTATAGTAACTATTGCTCTCCACGGTAGTCATCGCTATACTCACTAGAAGAGTAGGATGCTAATAAATATAACAGGCTGCAATCAAGCCTATACTACTTTTAAAAAACAGCTAGTATGGGCTCAATAGCAGCATCTCTTTTTTATTTTGAATGAATATTAAAATGCAAGTTAAATTTTATATAAGCTACAATATTTATGTACACATTTCATATCAAAGATGTTGCTGTTGTTTATTTGATGTAGTCTGTGCCAAAATAGGAAGTTATCTTGTTCAAGCCCAATGCACATGGAAACACACTTCTTAACCACATGCGATTACATTTTCAGTTTGCTCCCACTGAGATTAATGCAAGTAATGGGCAGTATTGATAGAAATCAGAATCGCCAAGATAAGGTGCTCAAAACGACACAGCACAGTGCAATTTTAAACAAGAAGTACAATGTCCTTAGGAACAATAATCTATTTTTTGTACACTTAGCATCTTAAACACACAATTTTAACACCAGTTAGTATGTAGCCTTAAAGTCTGATGGTTTCTCTAGTTGCATCAGCTGTAAATGAGCAGAGCAGCAGGGTGTGTGCAGGGCTAAATCTGGAACTAAGGCATTATAATTCTGTTATTACAGACATAACCAACCAAGCCTCCACCTCATTAAAAAGAATCACCACCTTTTTCTGGCAGTAAGCCAACTTTTTATTAATATAGCACCTACACAATATGAATATAGTACTTACACATTGATAAACACAGTCATTGATAATATGAAATGCCGGTGTTAATGCCACTACACTGAATTGGATTGGAATCAGGTTCATTACTAGACAAATGAAAATGATGATAATAATATTGCTACTCTATACACACACACCACTTATTACTTGCTTTCCACTAACATAACAAATATCTATTTAATGATGTGCACTCACTATCAACACGTTGCACATACAAAGTATAATAGTACCACACTTGGTATCTGCCTAATGAGAACACACTTGCACATAGTAAACAAAAACTCTGAACAGACAATATTACAAAGTGAAGCATTCATGCATATTATCAGGCATGAAGGAAACATATGATCCATGCTGGCAAACATGATTTACATGTATATTACAAGCCCTGCTGACAGATGACACAGAGTGTATCATATTATTGTAACAAATAAAGCTGGGGTCCTTGCAATTAAGCCCTGTGAAGGCAAATCTAGACAGACCTTGTGTGTTGTCCTCTGTTCTTCAAGTGGATCTTCCGTCTTGTGGGATGCTGAGTTGGGTGTATACTCAGTACCACCCTATTGTGTGTTAAATTACATAGGCTTACATTACATAACTGGTGAGTAATGGCACAAAGTCACCGCACCCTGCAGAGCATTGCACCCCCACACTATGGAGTATAAACCCACAACCCCTTCTTTAGTTCAAACCACCCCCACAATGAAAACCTTACATGGCTTTATTCTTGTAAATGAAATCAACAGGCTGCAGAGCATCACATCACTTGGCACCACATCACTCCTAGCGCCACAAAACTATAACGTTCCATAATAAGAATGATGGCATCTGATGCACAGTCACACAAAGCAAACTATAATAACATACAGAACAAAATGTTCTATTTTCTCTGCTGTGTTAAAAAGGGTTAAGTGCGGTGCTGTCATACTTAAAAGTACTGAGCTGGCAGTCACTCCCCTTTTTAAAGAGACGGCGATAAATGAAAGCTTTGGGCATTGTTCAGAAAAAAACGCCAGAGAAAAACCACCCCTCATGATATAATTGTGCAGCACACATAGCAGAGTATATGCATTTTCCCTAAATAGGACTTCTGGCAAGAAATAGCTTTATTTTGTATATTAAATTATGCTTTGTGGAAGGTTATTAACTGACTTCTATATCCTGCATGGAAGTTAAAGGAAAAGTGAGGGGGAGGAAGTGGGATGGGTTGTGCATGTGTGACACAAAGCAGTTGATGGGAACGCATGCCTTACAAACATCACTATCCAGGAAGTGACTAAATGCATTCTCTGCCAAAGCCGCATGTACAGCACGACTGAGTATGGACACACATACAACTGATTTCCTGCCAGCTGCTCAGCCATGCTTTCACAGACATCCAGATGGACAGCTGGGGTGCAGCTGCTTTTATGGGCACATCAATTTATCGGAGTGGACTATGCCTTGTGTACACTGATGTTTACTTATTATGGTACCCACTTATCAATGAGTTTTAGCTATTTATAACTTTTTGCATGAGATAAAGGGTGCTCCAGCCAATCAGCTCCAACACATGACTATTAGGAGCTGATTAGCTGGAGCACTTATCTTACGCAATGAGATTTAAATGGCTAACACTAGTTGAAAAATGGGCCCATAAGTAATTACCGTAAACATAACATTTACGATAAAATTAATAATAATGCAGCAAAATATTATATTACACGTGATATACATTATAATAGAGGAGCAGAAGTATACATTTCAAGTAAAAGTCCTGCTAGCTGGGCTTTCTCTAAGTATGATATATCATTGCTAATGTCACAAACCGGATAGTCACCATCATCCTGGCTTACTTGCATTATAGCCATTAATTGATTATTCACAGGAACCAGAGCAGATTAACTGTGACACAAAGCCTTAGCTGACACTCTAGACTTCTGTGAAAACTACTGCTAATGGCACGAGAAAACACAACAGCCAATCTGGGATCTACACATATATTCATGTGAATTTAGCCTATTAATCAACTAGAAAACAGTGGTATCACTACTAAACAGATGATACAGTAAGGATGCACCTTTATTTCGGTTTAGACAAGCAAATGGCCTACACTATCTTCTACCATACTTATGGCCCCTACACAGGTAGCGAGTCGCTGAGCGCTTTGAGCAAAGCTAGACCGCTCAGAATGCTTAGCATGATCACTCAGCACACATCGAGGTGCCAGCAATGTGTGCTGAGGGATCTGTCAGGGCCAGTGTTCTCCCCTGAGAACACTGGCCATGACCAATTAATAACCTATGTGCGAGTTCTTGATTGGCCCCAGATATGGGGCCACGCATTTACATCGCTGTGTAGATTACACATCAAGCAATATTCAGGCATTTTCTGAGCAATTTAGTGAAATTATTTAAAAAAAAAATCGCTCCGAAAATGCCTTAATATCGCTCCGTGTAGAAGGCCCATTAGAACTGACTTTAGAAATTAACTGCAAATTAAAGAGTTCGGCATGAGAACGGATTGCGGGGCCCAAATAGTTGAATTGGCCTCTATACGCTGTGGTGTGAATTTCGAAACCATTAGATTATCAAATGACTGCACATGCATTGAGATTGTAGTGCGCATGCAAGTAAAAATAGCAACAAATATAGGGAAAATATATCTCCTTGTAATCCCTTTGCATTTGGGGGGTGGTAACTGTCTTTTTTTCTGGGAGTGGCAGCAAAAACACAGGTGTGCCCTGGTGTTTTCAGGGAGGGCGTGTGACATCAGCGCTGGCCTCAATTAGCCTGCATCTGTCACACAGTTGTTGGAGGGTCAGACTTAAGGCCCCCATACATTATGCGATTTGGGACAGATTTCACCCGATTCGGACGAATCGCTCTGTGAAATCGTCCCAAATCGCATTTTTTGACACCCTATCCGACCCGATGCGCAGTCCCGTGCGCATCGGAGTCGGGCAGTCGCACCGGCTGCACATAAGATTTCCTAAATCTTATGTGCAGTCTCCGGGCAGGGTCAGCGGGCGGGGGACGCCGGGGAAGGTGAGCTGACAAATAGTCAGCAGGCGGGGACGCCGGGCATGGGGAGAGGCTGGCAGGGGCAGCTGACACTATAGACAGCGGGCGGGGGGACGCCGGTGAATCAGCGAGGGGAACCAGCTCACTGCTGGGCAGGAGGACCAGGCGGCAGACGCAGCTTCAATACAAACGAATGGGGAGGCAGTGATTGGCTGAGAGAGCTCTCTCAGCCAATCACTGGCTCCCCATTCTTTGTATTGGTTTTTTTATTCCTTGAAGCTGCGTCTGCCTGGTCCTGCCCAGCACGTGAGCTGTTCCTCTCCCCGGTGCACCGGCGTCCCCCCGCCCGCTGCCTATGTGTACACTGCCCCTGCCAGCCTCTCCCCATGCCCGCTCACCCTGCCCAGCTGTTCCCTGCTGCTCCCCAGCGTCCCCCACCCGGCTCTCCCCCTGCAGCTCCCCGGGGACTGTATATGATAAATCCATGAAATTTTTCATATGCAAAATTTGGCACATCAAGTGCCTAATCGTGTATCCCCTCCCGGGGAGCTGCAGGGGAAATCAAGTCCGACTTGTCCCTAGGACAAGTCGGACTAATGTATGGGGGCCTTTACATTTGCACAGAGTGGAAAAATAATTTGATGGTCCATGAATTGTATAGGGATGTGCAACATTTTTGCATTCCCTTGGGTGATCAGGTCTGATTCAGGGCCCATGTTGGAGAGATGCTTTATTTCAAAGTTGTGGTTTGGGTATTGAAAGGCAAATATCCCACCATTTTTTTTGTCATGAATTTGCTGCAAAAGGCACTGAGATAAAACTGCATTTTCACTCTGCGCAGTAAGGGCAATTTTTAGCAGAAGACATTTACAATCACACTTTGAAACACAAGCCATTCACAAGCTCTGTTGGATTCACACATTTCAAAATGAAGGTGTAACAATTCTGAAAATGATTACTATTTTTTTTTTTACTTTTGACAGAGCCACAATGTATTCATGCAAAAGGAGAAGTTATTACGGTCATTAGTGGATCTGTAAGGATTATTGATAGACGTATCTGCAGGCTAATGTTAAATAAATATAGGAAAATGCACTGCGGTCGAACAGATGCAAATCGATGCCAATGAAATCTGATAAAACAGCCTTCAAAATGTATGACATGCTACATGATTTAATAAGATGTATTTAAACATACTCCGAAAATGTCACCCTCCTAATTTCAACATATAGAGAATATGTATTGTGTACACATAAAAAGGTCTAGTTTAGCAGAGATGTGCAACACTGCAGGGCATTTTGTGTCACTAGGGTCTAGCCTAAAATTTCACTATGGAAATGGACCCAGTGCTGTGATCTCCCTAACAACTCCTCACTAGAGAGCTATATCCTTGTTTATACATCCTGTATTTATTCCTGAGAGACAGAACAGTAGTCAGCGATTGGCACAAATTGGACTGTCCAGACAATGCTGTAGCTGTAACATCTGACACATGATCGACTTATACAAATAGAGGATTAAGGATACATAAACAGCAATAACACTATACTAAAACAAAACTTCACTGTGTGGCATTTGTATGCTCTCTCCCCAATTGCATGGTCTCTCTCCACAGTCCTACATGCAAATGTGTTGTAGACAGTGAGGTGCGAAAAGGTAAGTAGCTCAGGAGGCAATGGCTAGTGCCAGAGCCAAATTATGAGCCCATGAGTTCATTTTCATATTATCCACAGGTGCATTAGTATATACTGCTGGAATGTGGGGAGTTTCCATGGGGGACATGCAGAAAAGGCGAGCAGGTGAGGCACTGCTTCATATATCATAGACTTTTTACTCCAGAGTTTTGACTATAATAAAAAAGTATTAGAATAATGCAAAGAAGATATTTAGAATATATTGTTTTTATATACTTTATACAGTCACTGTTGGCTCATACTGGAGTATGACTAGAAAGGCTCTGCCTCACCTCACCACATATCACTGGTTCTAGGTAATTCATTCACTCAAAATCTTTTTACAGAGACGAAACGCACCAGTGGTTTATTTTCAAGAATAGGTGAGACAGCACTTCACAACTTTCTATTGATGGGACCAGCAAAACATTAAGCCAAGTATATGCCAGATGCCATATTGTAAAAGTTTATATGCTGCAAAACCAGTCAGGCCGCTACATCGAAATACACTGAGCTGTAAATACACTAGGTTAGTGTAAAACTTTCTGGGTGGCTACCAATATACCCTTTTCAGACATACTCCAAAATCCCAAATTTTTGCACATAAACGCGCATCAATCCGGGATTTTGGTATGTCTGAAAGGGTCAACCTCCTTTTTACCTAGGTTGAGGACCCAGGATTTAGGACCCAGGTTGACCCTTTCAGACATAAGAAAAACCCGGGTTTTTCAGCAAATTATCGGATAGAACTGCTTCACCCAGTAATTTGCTGCTCTAAGTGTGCAGTCTGGGAAAATTACCCAGCAGTAAAAATGCTGGGTAATTCCCAGGTAGTATCAATACTTTCAGACATATTCCAATATCCCAGGTTTTTGCACATGAATGCGCATTAACCTGGGATTTTGGTACGCCTGAAAGGGTCAACCCGGGTGTCAAAACCCAGGTCTCTGACCCTTCTTTTTACCTGGGTTAAGGACCCAGGATTTTCGACCCGGGTTGACCTTTTGTGACATAAGAAAAACCCGGGTTTTTCAGCAAATTATCAGGTAGAACTGCTTCACCCAGTAATTTGCTGCTGTAAGTGTGAAAGGGTGCAGGCTGCACACGGGAAAATGACTGAGCAGTCAAAATGCCAGGTAATTCCCAGGTAGAATGTCTAAAAGGGGTAATATATTTACGCCTATATAATTTATTTATTTCAGACAGAAAAGTCTGAAAATCCTGGCAAATACACGTCATTTCAAATGCCGTCTCATTTTCTGGGAGCAGCCTGACCCCCCTTCACACAAAAGAACAAATTACCGGGTTGCAAATTTCTGCTTGGTAATTTGCTGAATAACACAGGTATTTATTTTGTGTGAAAGAGTCAACCAGGGTCATAAAACCCATGTCCTCGACCCTGGTCAAATCCATTTAGGACACGGGTGTACAGAAAAAGGACCAATGTTATTTACAAAATTATTGGGTAGAACTGCTTCACCCGGTAATTTTGTTTTCTGTCTGAAAGGGGTATTAGTCACAGTCTCCTGAGTTCAGAAGGAGTGCGTTCTATCAGAATTAACAAGCACATTTGGTATTTCTACTTATACCGTGTTCTCACTGCGAGTGAGAACTACACGGCTTTTACCCGGCATTAAAATGCTGGGGACTGCAGCGCTGGACCCCCGTTCTCACGTGCTAGGCAAATTCCTGGGTGAAGAAGTTCTGCCCGGTAATTTGCCTTTTAACACAAGTTTTTATGCAGTGAGAACGGGTCAACCGGTGTCTGCATACCCGGATCTCATACACCGGTAAAAAGAAGGGTTTTACCAGTGTATGAGATCCAGGTATGCGACCTGTTCACACTGCAAAAAAAAACATGTGTTAAAAGGCAAATTTCTGGGTTGACATGCTGGACCCGGGAATTTGTTGTTGTTTTAGCACATAGTATATAAAACTAGGTCACATATTTATGGGACTTAGATGCAAACCAGTGCAATGGATTTTGATTTATCTCTAATGTGCAAACTTTAGGTCATTACATCTTGAAATAGGTTTATTAATGGGCTGTATGGTTGCCACAAAAAAAGAAAAAGATTTCTAGAATGACTGCACACGTAATACAATCATAATAGTCTTTCTCTCGAAAATTGTGATTTTATATATGCATGTGCATTTTTACATATATTGTATGCATTTTTTTAATTGATCTTTACATTTGTGCAGATGATTAAACATTGTATTGTTTTACAATATAAACCTGGCCAAACAGGTTAAAGTCAGGTACAAACCTCAAAGATCTATCCAATCTAACTGATGGGAACAGAAATCTGGTAATTTTTTGGTGCAAGTCAGATAATTGTAGTCTATATTTACATACTATATTGTAACTCTCTGGTGAATTAAATGTTATATCAATTTTATTCAGGCGTGCTCTTCAGTATTGTGCAATTTAGCTTTTTGATATTTGGAGACAATAATCCAGAGGTTTTTAAACTCGGTCCTCAGTTCCCACGTCACCCAGCAGGAACACAGGTGTACTCCTTACTCTAAAGCCGTGTACACATGGCGTGATGTGCTAGCCAAAATTGTCTGGAAAGGTTAGCCAGAATCATACACAATGTGTACACTGTGATGATAGCAATGCGCAACCCAGTGGCAAAACTATCGCCTGGCCAAATAGACTGGGCAGGCAAGGCAATTCTTAAAAAGCTGCACACACAGTGTATTTGGCCTATGGCCAAATCAGCCTAGTCAAAACCGCCCATGGTCTTAGTCAAAATTGCTTTGCCTGCGTGTCCATATGTACACCTCTTTAATACATTTTAAGAGTTCCGCAGGTGGAGCTATTTATTTTTTATTTATTTTTTTTTAATTTTTTTTATTTGAGGCATGTTATTTCACATTACAATTTACCATAATGTCAAAAGCATACATTACAATGTTTAACACTTGCTCCATAACAATGAAAATAAAGGTATAATATTACTTTAACCGTGAATCATTTCTGAGTGGTTACTATTACATTCAAACACAAACTATGATGTATTTTTTTTTTTTTTTTTTTTGTTCTATGTTCGTTTGTCTATATCTTGCTAGCAGAGTTATCATACTATTTCACAATATTGGTGCAGAAATCATTTGGAGCTATTTATTTTACTTGCAATCATGCGAAAAAAACCTGGAAAACATGAACTATTTAGGGTAGTGATGACCAAGTTTGATAACCTATGAAATAATACGTGGATAAGTGGCATTTGCACAGCGCTCGGACAGGGGCTGAACCCTTAGCAGCTTACACCTGTAGGGGGGAGTCCTGTCCCCCCCCCCCCCCCCCTACCTTTTTAAGAATCTGATGCAGGTTTTTGGGGTGGTGTTAGCGCTCTAGGGTTGCCGTAAAGAGTGGATAATGTCTAAAGTCACTGGTAATTATGATCACCAATATATACAGTGTCCAGTGGGACAGGGAAGAATAGGGAAACATTACACAATCTTAGTAAAGCTCTGAGCCAATGGTGGTGCTGTATAAACAAACATTAACACAATTTAGCATAAAGCAACGCCTATGGTATGTTCTGTAAGAATTTAAATTGGAATTCAACAACCAGCTGAAGCCTCTAGGCAGACAACGCTATAATATTCTAAATATAGAACACTGAGGTGACATCAGCTAAGTATCTGTACTACTAAAGGGGAATAGGTTTGAATGAGAACACAAGAACTAATCACTTACAGATTAACACATACAGGTACTATTTAAAGGTATTATGACAGTATGTAGTCCCAAAGCAGGGGTTAAGTACATTGTAAGACTTTAGATGAACATTGTCAAACTGAACAAAACATTTTTTAGACAAATACACAAACGCAATACTATGGAACACATGTCCTAAACAAACGGGAGTGATAAAATGGATAGTGATAATCTACCAATCACCTCCTATCCCTACCATGGCAGTTAGTAGAAGAGTGGCTGATACTTTATCTCTCTCCACTTAATCACTGCATTTCCCATACGTACTGTATTTGCATTACCACATATGTGATGCAATGTCAAAAGTAATGCTGGTCAGGAAGCAGGCCACTGTACAGGTTAAGTCTTTACATTCATTTTTGGAACTTCAGAATGAACCCCTACAGTAGGCTTAAGGATGCAAATTGCTCTTCAATAACTTTATGTATATACAAGGCCGACATGGGTAAACAGGGCTGGTTGAATTATACCCCCTCCTGTTGCATATTAAATCATGATGAGATGCAGTAAGGTAGCCACCAACAACTCAGTATAGGCACAATCAGTATTTTCTTTAATATTATACTTATTGATTCAATTATAAATTCTAATAAAACAATGATGCAGCTGTATATACAATACAATACATAAGTCCTAGTTATATTACGTTGGCTCTTTCATTCCATTTATTTTTGCTATTATTATTTCATAATATCCTGTGTTCTGCCCTAGAGCTCAATGTATCTGTTTCCAGAATGTAGCATTTTATATATTGTAATAAGATATTATAAACTGATGTAGAGTTGAAAGCTTGGCTTGCATTTGCACTTACACTCTGTAAACAGATCGAACTGCAGACATTGACCTGTATGCAGAATTGTACACATCTATATGCTTGAAACAGCTGTCATCATTATTAGTGCACACATGCACCAACCCTATAACCGTTGCAAGACATCCATCTGATTCACACAAGTCAGTAATGCTTGCAATTGCACCTCCACACCCTCACTTAACTTGGCCTTCGTGCTAATGCCCCATGACAGTTACCCCCATTCAGGTGGCAGTGAAGTTGTGACAGATGTACACAACTCAGAACCACCCAAAGTGTGCTTGGGAGCAGGTTCAAACCTGATTGTACGGCTGCGTTTACGCAGCACTGACGATTATCAAATCACTGAGCATTCGTACGGTACACAGTACACATGCATGAGCTGTTTGTGCATTGGGAGCATGCGATGGCTAGCCATTGCAGGCTGCCCACAGGTGTGTCCCAGAAAACGTTGGCATTCTGCGGCCGTTGGGAGGGAGGGCCACTGACGTTAGGAGCGGCCTCCATCTTCTCACGAACATTGCAGCGCTGAGTCAAGACTTACTCAGCACTGCGACGAGGGGAAAACCATTCGATGGTGAGGGTTTTTCAATGGTTTTCCCCTCATGTGCATGGATGCGATTGCATTTGCAACCGTGCACATGGGCGTGGGGGATGTGGATGCTGCAGTGCAGCATTAACCTGTACGTTGTGCTCCAAAATCTCACAGCCCAACAATCAAGTCTACATCGAGCTCATAGTGCAAAATGGACTTCCATGTGTTCTGCATCAGCCCTGTAATGTGTAACTTATAAAGCTGCCCTGTACAGACTTTTCTCAGCAGAATAGCCTAAGCTATGAACAGAATGTGCTGCTTTTATCTTGTTTGCATTACCAACATTTACCCTACTAGCTTCCAAAAATATATATTGATCCTATGAATTACTGTAGGATGGGTTATAACGAATTATCTGCAGATAATTGTACAGTGTATGTACGAAAACGACCAGAGAATATTAATCTGACTGAATAATGCCAAATCATCCAGCATATATACGTCACAATATTTTGAAGTTGCAAGTCAGCCACTTTGGGTAGTGTATGAATCGCCACAGCCCACTGACTGACACTTCCCCTGTTCACAGTGGAGGAATGCAGCAAAGTCTCCTCCACATGGGAAGGAACCCAGGCATCGTGGCCATGTTTTTGCAGTGTATGGCCCTGATATCTATTGGGTGTGAGGCTGCTAGATAAAATGTTGGTCTGAAGGGCATTTATCTGACCATGTGTATGTCCAGCATAAGGTGGCTTCTGAAAGTATATGTTGTGGAGGACCTCATCATTTTTGGGTTACTGCAAATATAAAATATTTTTGTATGTCACTTTATTTAATAATCCTTTCAAAATGTTATTAATTATATGTTCACTGATGACCGGTATTATGCCCAGATTTTAAACCATATAGTAACGGTCTATCCCGTAGCAGCTTAGGGTTGCTTTTTTTGTTCTTCTATTGTTCTTATCTTGACCTTTACATTATGGTGTCATGGTATCCTTACTGGCAGTTGGCAGTGGAGGTTGACAGAGATCTGTGGCTGAGTCTTCCTTGCAGAATGGGAGACTAGTGTTCTCAAAAACACAAACCTTACCAATCCAATGCTTGTTTTCCTAAGCTCTGAACCAAGTGGGTTATAGGGACACATTATAATTATTAAACATAATATCTCTTAGAAAAGGGAAAATTATATATTATTTAAAATTAAACATAAAATGGGTGCCCCCTGGACAAAAAAAAAGTAAAGGGGGAAGCATCCCAAATTATTACAAAGATATTTTTAGCATGCAATATAGAATAGCTACACATATACTGGAGAGGGCCCTACTAGCATGATATATTTATAGGGTTACGGTATAGATGATAGACAATGTTTAGGTAGACAGTCAATATGGTCAAGCAAGTTGACAGCTAAGAATGGTCAACATACTTTAGGTCGACATAAGCTTTAGTTTAGTTTTTCATGTTTGTTGTGTCTGTCAACCTATATCTACATGTACACCGTATAAGTGTACCGCTTATTTATTATCAGTTTTTTTATATAGCACACACATATTCTGCAGCGCTTTACAGAGAATATTTGAACATTCACATCAGTCCATTCCCCAATGGAGCTTACAATTTATATTCTCACTCTATGCCCACTTGGATAGCAAAAGTATGAAAAAAAGTGTTGTTGTTTTTTTTTTTTTTAAATAACATAAAATCATGAAAAACCATGTCCATGTCGATCTTAAGCTTGTGTAGACCTTCTGTCAAAGTCGAGCTAGGGTATGTCAACCATTCTTAGGTGCTGACCTAGACATTGTCAACTCAGCGACCGCATACCATTTATAGTTATTACGAATAAAAGGAAGGCTGAACTTGGGGATCATGTCTTTTCAACCTGAATTAATGTAACTACTACCTAATCTAGTTTGTACAGTACATCTGCACCAGTTGGAAGACTAGAGTACAAAGTATAATCCTGCAGCCTGACCTTGTACCCCCCCAATCCAATAAACAGATCAGTCTTGGGGCTAATACACAACTAGCTTTATTTAGAAAGCAACCTGGGTTATACATTATTATGGTATAATCTCTCACATAAGGGTTTAGGCAATGTCCCAAATAAATTTGTTGACATCAATAAATTGCACATTACAAGTAGTCTACATCCAACCATCATCAGGTCCTACAACCTCAATTTTGATCCCATGAAGGCAAGCCAAGTCAATGGCTGGATACAATGTCATACATAGAAAAACAAGTGTACAAATATAGACAAAGCAGTGACATTTATATGACCCACAACAAGTTAGTATTAAGATCCTGTGTACCTTATTGAGGGTATCACCTGAAATGCCCTAGATCTTCAGTAGTCCCATGCTATGACAGTTGTTCAGCAGTGTAAGAAGAGCAGTAGCAGCTGTCCTAAAATGATCATGGTCAGAGCAGGCCTTCCCTCTGAACCAATCTCACCCACCCTAGGCTACGGTGCATCACAATGCTACCCAAACCCAGTACATCAGAGTTACCAAATCCTGAAGAGAACTGCAGTGATAGCAATCTCACAGATAGGTATAAAAAGTATCAAGCTAATAACAGGAAAACTGAGACCACATGGGGTAGCATGAAAAGCAGTATAGAACTGAGCAAACCGGTAGACAAACAATGATGTTCACAGTGCACTACAAAATATATTCGAGAAATCCACAGCAAACAATATCAGACAGAATGCTCCAAACACTAATGGTGGCATTACAGAGCAGACATGGGGCAAAAGGAAGTCTGTCAAAAAATAAAATGAACAATGCTTGTTATGTGCAGTGCAAGTTTAATTAGTATTTAAAACAATCCCAAACCATTAAAATCCTTGCATATCCAAAATAAAATGCTAAATGTGGCATATGCAGAGTCATTTCACTTTGCCAGCAAAAAAAACCAAGGGTTATCCCTGCCCAGACACAAAAATAGTGCCAACCTCAATGCCATGCGCCAAATAAAGCAATGCCAACTGGCACGATGAAGCTTGCATGCATGACAAAGGCAAGCAAAACATTTAAGCCACCCCAAAATAATCACCATCTATCCCCTGCGGTTGCAGAAAGCAATGGCACATTACCAATTTAACTTTCATTTTCCGATTACAAGCAGAACAATTGTACTCCTACAGTCCAGCAAGAGTGTGGCCCACATCCACATGCCAGCATCACTAGCAACTCTGCCTCTCCTCAAGCTACAGATCATGGAAGGATGCTAGAGAAAGAGCACGGCCAGCAGCTTACAGCTACTCCAGCATCCCAATGGTTAATCATCCCACCTATTATAGAACATAAGTATATTTCGCACATTTCCCAGCTGGCATTTGCTTTGCCCCACAGCATAGGAAAGGGCAGATATGAATGGCGAGCTCCAAGGGTGACATTTCTAAGCAATTAGGTACAGAAGAGGGCTGCATGCCCGGGTCACCCCGCTACAAATGAGTCACAGAGAAGAATGGCAGCCGCGGTGGGCAGGGGGCACATTACACACAGAGGGCAGGAAGACAGGGCACTCACATTGCCTCCACAGCACTTGAAACAAAGCCAGGGTGATGGAATCAGTGAGTGGGAGAGACAGGGAGGGGTTCCGTGCTTCTAGGGTCTCTAGGAGATTCTCAGCATGGGCACAAAGGGGTCCGGGTGCCAGATTGGAGAGGAGGGATGGCGGGGGCAGACGTGGACGGGGGGATCCGCCCTATTCATTCATAGGAAATTCTGCAGATGACTGAAGAAAACCCTACGGAGCCTCGGCTACATGTGTAGGATGAGCAGGCCGGAGGGGAGACGCGGCGGCTGTGGCTGGCTGGGGACGGCGATGCTGCTGCTGGCTGGGGGAGGCAGCTGCTCCCCAGGTGACAGAGACAAGGGACAGACACGGACACTTACCCTCCTGCCTGCTCCCTCTCTCTCTGCAGCGTCTCCCCTTTAAGAGGAGGGGCGGTTTGGGTTAAAGCCCAGCTCCGATACCCCTCCCCGCCATGACATCACCTCCAGCAAGCCAGGGCCTAGCCGCTGCCCATCATCATCCGCTCGCAGCCTCACACACATACAGCAGTGACGTAGTGGTCGTCGGCCGGGGAACAGATCACAGGCGGCAGTAGCCGCCGCTTGCAGAACAGACTATTTTTATTTTCTAAGCCACTTAGGCGCAGGCACGCATTAGGTGTAATGTACAGACAGCGGCAGCACAGGCGCCGTATATCCGCGCGGACGGGGGACACTAGTGCTGTACTACTGCTGTAATTACGTTACAATCAGCCATTTACCTTGTGGCCCCTGACGCCTGCAGGGTGGTTGCTGCTGCTGCACGCTGCACTGGTTCCCTGTGGCTGACTGACGCTCTCCTACAGGAGGAAACAAATGCAGGCGACCCTGTCTCCTAGGTGACTGTCAGTGGACCCTTCCCCTAACACACATACTGTACAATAGCAGGCACCTAGTATCAGTTTCTTTAGGTCTCCAGCCTAATAATATTCAAGTCTGTTTCTGTGTCCTGCTGTAATCCCCGCTCAGCTCTGACCTGTTATGTTGTTATTATTATCCTTTATTTATATGTGCCACAAGGTATCCACAGCACCCTATTACAGAATACAAAAATGAATAAGTGAAAAAGGCTGTGGGCGGGATGTTCTAACATCCGCCGGGTGTGGTATAGGGTACCGCCAGTCGGGGTACCGACAGTCATTAGCCCAACGTCGGAATCCCGACTGTCTGGACTCAGACAGCATGGTGAGCGCAACTAAGCCCCTTGCCGGGTCGCTGCGCTCGCCGGTCATGGACCCCCACGAGGGAAAATAGTAGGTGGCCATCGGGAACCCGGCTGTCGGTGTTATGCCTGTCGGGATCCCGACTGTCGGGGACCCCGTCCGGCACCCCTCTTCGCCAGACATAACCAGCCTCCGCATCCATACATACCCTCCATCATTTCATGGGCAGAAACCAGTACACATTCGGAATGGTGGTGTGGCTGTGGGCAAATGGGCGTGGTCACCGATAAAGGGGCATGGTTAAGCTCCCTTTCCAAATGTGTACTGGGCATTTTTTTCATATATATGCCGCTAGGCGCTCCCCCTCACCTCCCCACTGAATATGCCACTGAGCGCTCCCCCTCCCTGCTGAATATGCCGCTGAGAGCTCCCCCTCCCTGCTGAATATGCCACTGAGAGCTCCCCCTCCCCACTGAATATGCCACTGAGCACTCCCCCTCACCTCCCCGCTGAACACTCCCCTCACCTCCCACCTCAGAGATCCACCTATTTCAAAAGCTGTGTGAGCATCGGGGGTGGGGCCGCGGGCTGCATGAAGTCATGGCGCGACGCATGCTGTCCCAGGCTGCAATGCACCACTGGGAACAGGTGCACTTGGCTACATTATCTTACCCCGCCGTGTCTGATCAGACCATCACATAGCAAGCCTGGAGTCAGAGGAGCGGCTGGGAAATTTGAAAAAAAGCGGTACATTCGGTACATTTGTTTTTAGCTGGTACAGACCATAAAAAAACAGTACTGTACCGGCTAAATCGGTACAGTTGGAGGGTATGTCCATACTAATCACATATGCACTAACATATGCGATTATTAACGCAAAGGACAGCTCATGCGATAAGAGCTGTCCTTTCCAATGCGGCGCCATCCCTGGCCTTCTATGTCTAAAACCCAAAGTCCCTCTGCGTATGTGCAGAGTGACTGCGCCGGCTGCGGGGCATGCTGGGAGGATCCCTCACACACCACTTTATCTCTTTCAAATGATTAGTAAATAGACCCTTTAAGCTTGCCATCGTTTTGTACTGCTGAATGTGTCCATAAGCATAAGTTGTGTGCACAGCCTAACAATTGCTCAGAAAAATACAACAAAATGTATTCATATTAAAAAAAAAAAAAAAAAATTTAAATAATATCCATCCGTATGGACTGATATGCCATACTCATACTTAGGGCGAGATGTACTAAGCCTTCAAAAGTGATAAAATGGAGGGTGAAAAATAGTACAACCAATTCAATTACACCTTACAGTAGCACAAACTAGTCACATAGGGCCTTATTCTAATTCACTCTTTCTGACAAAATCCTTCTTGGATGGACAAAACCATGTGCACTGCAGGTGGGGCAGATATAACATGTGCAGAGAGAATTAGGTTAGGGTGAGTTATTTTGTTTCTGTGCAGGGTAAATACTGGCTGCTTTATTTTTACACTGCAATATGGATCTCACTTTGAAGTAAAACCCCACCCAAATCTAATTCTCTCTGCAGAAGTAACATCTGTCCCACCTGCAGTGCACATGGTTTTGTCCATCTAAGAAGGATTTTGTCAGAAAGAGTGAACTAGAATAAGGCCCATTGCGCCGCACATGGTGTCCCTGATTCACAATACATCACATATGCAGGGGTGCCGAGAGAGGGGGGGAGCAGGTACAATTTACCCGGGCCCGGGCCTGTCAGGGGGGCCCTGGTCTGGACACACAGGTTTTTTTTAATTTGGTGGCTAGTACCCCCAACATGACCCATTCCATTAGGTACAAAATACTCTGTTCCTGGACTTCCCTGCCAGTGGTAGTTACAGAGGTTGGACTCCAGCACAGTCCAAAATTCAAAGAGGGGCAGTCACATCAACTGAAAGTGAGTCCAGGACAGTGATGCTTGGGGTGGCAGTATATACTGTATGACCCCCCCTTTTTGAATATTGGACTGTGCTGCAGGCTCACATCTGTAACTGCCACTGGCAGGGAAGTCCAGGAACAGAGCATTTTGTAACTAATGGAATGGGCCATGTTGGAGGGTATGTGTAAATCCTTTGCAAAGAGCATGTAACCCCTGGCAGAGCATGTTAACCCCTGGCAGAGCATGTAAATCAGGGCAGACAGGTTAATCCCTGGCAGAGAATGTTAACCCATGGCAGAGCATGTTAACCCCTTAATATGCAATGAGCATTATGGTGTGTGGCATAGCGTGTAATAAGCATTATGGCATGTGGTATAATATGTAATGGGTGTGTGACGTGTAATAGGCATTACAGTGTAAATTTTTGTACGTGTATCCACCTTGGAAGCAGTGGCGTAACAACGGGTGCGCAGAGTGTGCGGGAGCTCCGTCCGTGGGGGCCCCAGGAAGTTGTTGTACCGGGGCCCAGGATTTCTCTTGGCGGCCCTGCACATATGCACAAAGTTCTCATTATTGTCTCTGGCTACTAACACATTTACATATTGCTATGGCATTATTATTACATCTCTATGTATTATTTAGTGTTGACATTATTGTAAACCAATGATATTAGAGGCTAGGAACTTCATGGAATAATGAACAGCTATTGTATGAGCAAAACCCTATAGAAGCCTATGGGCTTCTATCACCGACTACTGCAGATGTCTACCCCCTCCCTGTCCTCCATCAAACTCCCTCATCTCCCTAGCAGTATGTCAGAGCTGGATGTCATTCCTGCTGCAGGGGGAGAAGGAGGCGCCAGAGACAGTCATGCTGAGCCGGGGATGTGACGAAGAAACCCCCCCCCCCCCCCCCCCGCACACCACATCACAGGTATCACAGGGGTTCCTCCGTCACCGCTTTGCGATGTTAGGCACATATGTAAATACATGTGCGCTAGCAACGCTGCGGCGGCGCGGCGAGGGGCCGTGATGTATTTTAATACATCCCGCCCAGATTCTCTCACGGTCTGATTCTCTCACCCTATTACCTTTCACCCCTTATTTCCTTCATATCGCAAGTATATGAACTATGAGATAAAGGTGCAGTGTGCTGATTTTCATATAAAAGTATGTGTAATAACTGTAACCGCTGTCTAGCCTGTAAGAGCGTCCATAACATAAAGAAATAAAGAAAACATTTCCCCTAACTCAATTTTAGTAAAAGACTACAGCTGTTCAGGCCAAATAGAAGAACACTGAACAAGTGACACGGAATGCCATTATGTACTATTGAATCATATGGGCTTTTGACCTTTTGCATTTTGTCCCCAAATGTTAAATTTCTCTTTGCAGTATATTGGAGAGATAATAAAGTTATTTCATGATATAATGTGGTGATCTATAAAAAAAACTCTTGCCAGCTCCCAAAAGATCCCATCCTGGAGGATATGGTTTACATAAGTGATATTGTTGTTGCTATCACTCTGCTATCTCTCCATGCATGCTTTCAGAACTTGTTTTATTGACCCAGATCACCGTCCTAATGGAGAATAATTGCAGTATACTCTATCTCCTGTGCTCAGATAATTAATTGCAGAGTTACTGATAAAGTGCCTTAATCATATGGAAATGGGAGTTTATACGTATTCTTAGGGCCTGGTGTATCAAGCTTCAAAAATGTATAAAATGTATAAATAATCAGCGAGTCATCCCCCAACTGTCATTTTCAAACTGTGGGGCATATATATTAAGCCTTCAAAAGAGATAAATGCAAGGGTGATAAAAAGAGATAAACATCCAGCCAATCACATCCTAACTGTCATGTTGCAGGCTGTGTTTGAAAAAAGTCAGTAAGGAGCTGATTGGCTGGACGTTTATCTCTCTTTGTCACCCTTGCATTTATCTCTCGTTAAGGCTTAATACATCTTACCCACTGTCTGAAACATGGCAGTTAGGAGCTGATTGGCTGGTGCTTTATCTCTCTCCATTGTATAACTTTTTGAAGCTTGATACATCTGGTCCTTAATGTTTCATGTGTTTACTGCAGGAAAAAGCACCTATAAACAATTTAAGTGGATTTAGGTGTCCCTATAAAATGAAAACTATCAGTGTTTTTATTTCACTTTATTCTATTGCACAGCAGAATAAAAAGGGAACAGTACGCTTTCTACCTTAAGGCACAATGCATTCATCTGTATATGTCAGGCTTCAGTAAGAAACTTTTCAGTACAGGAAATCCTGTGTGCAATATAGGTGAACAGGAAAATAGTTATGATGAAGGGACCAGAAGAGCTGACTCAGTTGCGTTAATAAGATAATATCAGAAAATAGTAGGAATGGGACAGAATTCAAAATGGGCAATTCAGTAATTTTACGTTTAAAGGTATTAACAGGGCTTCAATGGGTGAATGCTGCACCATTAGCGCATAGGGTTGCCACCTTTGTTAGAAGAATATACCAGCTGCAATATATAATGGTTATTATAAATGCTGAAAGGAGATATGATTCTCTAACTGTTTAAGAACATCCATCCTTACATTTATTTAAAAAAAAAATCGTTACTGGAAAAATAGGGCCTTATTAAGAGAGTTACACTTTTTGTGCTACAAATGTATGTATGTATATATGTATGTACAGTATGTATATATGTATGTATGTGTGTGTATATATATATATATATATATATATTCTGAAAAAAGCATACTTTTGTGTGTGTGTTGAATAGCAGCTATAATATCAAGATAATGTCCGGCTCCAAACCCTTATATAGGGTACACACCAGAACGATCATAATCGTGCACTGATTTCCGTGAAATCGTATGATGGTAACACGATCTGTTGGAGAACACGATCTGCAAACGATCTGCTCACGATCTGTACCCAATCCAATGTAGATGACGAAACTTTAGTGCAGCAGGTAAAATCTCCAAAGCGATCAAATGACGCGCATCGGATCGGAATTGCATTGAAAACATGCGCAATGCTGCTCTTTTCACATACAATCGGTCGAAATTGCATTGAAATTGGAGGAATTGAGCCCAAATCGTTCTGGTGTGTACACAGCATTAGTATTTCTGCAACAGATATACTTGGCACAAAACAACATAGAGGTGCGAGTAGTAAATGCATGGGTCTTAGTACCGTATCTCTCCTCAATATCATAATGTTTAAAACACAACAGAGATTATTGTGAAAGAGTTATTGTTAAATTAGAAAATCATGTGTTCCATATAAAATGCCGTTAACTGCAAATTCCCATGAAGGGCACTATTCTATTAGCCTGAAATGTATTTTCAGCCGGTCAAAATGTCTGGATATCGTGATAAATATCCAATGGTCATTATCCCAGTATCCAATTAGCAGCTGTTTGTCTAAAAATAGACACACAACTGGTGAAAACGCTGAAATCAGGGATGTCTCCAAACCCATGTGTTTACGCCCATCTGACACCTGCTTATCAAGGATTAGGTTTCTAAGGAATGTCAAGCCTAATACCCAATAACAGCAGGTATCAGGGTTAAGGGACACCGGTAACAGGGCTCATAGGATAGCCCCGGCCAAACCAGCAGCTGTAAAGTACCACAGCTAATAGGATAGCATCCAAAGTCATTGTTTACAGCTTTTGGTACTGCTTTCCTAGCACGGCGCCCGTCTCATTGATTGTATGCCTTAAGTTTAAGGTACTTAAGGCATACAATCAACGCGATGGACCCGGTTTTTTAATCTCATGGATCTTATGCATCCATAAGATGCATGAGATCCATGAGATAAAAAATCGTGAGCCCCCAATAACCATTGTTAACGCCAAACCGAAGCGTGGCGAGCCCGCGAGGGGCGGCGGTACGCGTCCTCCGACCTTTTCATACCCCCACTATCTACATCGGCGTGGAGTTGATTCTATATAGTGTGGCGAGCGCAGCGAGCCACCGAGCCTGAAGCGTGGCGAGCGCACGCGGACTACTTTACATGTATTCTGCGTTCCCTCGCGGGGCTCGCTGCACTCGCCACACTTCGGGCTCGGTGGCTCGCTGCGCTCGCCACACTATATAAAATCAACTCCACGCCGACGTGGATAGTGATAGCACAGAGCTATGCAAAGCCGTCCTCAAAGCCGCTCATCTGCTGGTAATACCAGCAGATGAGTGGCTTTCCCGGCGATGATGCGGGAGTGCGCAGCAGCAGCGCTCACCGCTCATTGCCGGAGCATACACACTGGGTGGCTTTGAGCTGAAAGCCTCTCAAACTTGCTGTTTTAAGAGGCTTTCAGCTCAGTCACCCAGTGTGTGTGGGCATTTACATTTCCTACCATTCACAATGATGTTTGCTTTATAATTGTTGCACTTTGTATTTGCTACATAGGTAACCTTGGAATTGAATCAAGCTACACATTACAAAGTAAATAATCTGTATCTAAACTACATGAACACGCCTTTGCTATACACCATAAATGATTGTTTGCCCCTGTTCCACTTTTCCAGGCATGATTTCACACTTAAAGGTGCCCACACACTAGAAAGATCTGCGATCTTAAGATGTGCGCATAAATTAGCCTTCAAATCTTTGGTCTGCCCTGGACCAAAGATTTCAGGCAAGCGCACATCTTTACCAAAGATTTTTCTTAAGATCCCGTGTGCGTTCCTATGGATCGTTTGTTAAATCTTCTGATCTTTCGTGCAGCACGTAAGATCAGAAGATTCAGCTAAAGATCCACGGGAGCGCGCATCAGTCCGAAATCGGCCGATTTTCGACCGATTATCGGAAAACATCGGACGATATATCGGCCAATTTATCGGAAATCGGCCCAAAAATCGTTCTAGTGTGTGGGCACCTTTACAGCCAGTATGGAAATTAACAAACATTTACAAACATAACTAAATCAACTCAGATCATTAATAAAAATATTTCCATTCTAACATATTTATACAAAATGATTCTATACACAGTCTGCACCTAGTTTCACCTGTTCGTGAAAGGCAGCATATATTTTCTGCCTACCGAACAGGGAAACGCCACCCTCAGTGCATCAAGCGAACCTTATTCAGGTTAATTCATTCGCACATACCCGTGCAAATGGCAAACACACGCATGCACTATGCAATGCTACACCCATACCACATGCGAACGTGAGTGTTTGAAACGGTACCCAAATGGCGTGTCCACAAGCTCATCCTCTGTGTGTGCGTACAAACATCCTCTGTGGGTGAATTCATTTCAGAATCAGAATCAGAATCAACTTTATTGGCCAGGTGTGCTTGCGCACACTCGGAATTTGTTGTGGATATACAGTGCAGCATCAAGCAGGGATGAAGGGGGGGGGAGGCATTACATAGGTTACATTGACACATTTCATGCTGGCAACACATGCTCACCGAGTAGCACAGCTGTATAGCAGGGACAGTACAGTATCACACAGAGAATATATACCCGCCAAGCTGCACAGCGCCTAGGCAGCCATCAGCGGCGCCACTGGTCGCTGCAGCAGCCAGGTAGGTGACAATATAAGCAGGGACAGTACAGTGTCACACAGAGAACATATACCCACCAGGCTGCACAGCGCCTAGGCAGCCATCAGCGGCGCCACTGGTCGCTGCGGCAGCCAGGTAGGTGACAATATAAGCAGGGACAGTACAGTATCACACAGAGAACATATACCCGCCAAGCTGCACAGCGCCTAGGCACCGCACAGCCAGGTAGGTGACAATATAAGCAGGGACATTACAGTATCACACAGAACATATACCCGCCAAGCTGCACAGCGCCTAGGCAGCCATCAGCGGCGCCACTGGTCGCTGCAGCAGCTGGGTGGTAACAGTATGAGCAAAGATACCGCAGTTATAGCAGGGACAGTACAGTTATCACACAGGGGAAACACAGGGTACACAGGGGGTTACATATGCTGAGTGCACAGATCCTAGGCAGCCATTTGCGGCGCCAGCTTCCTGTAGGGGAACCAGCGTGGAGAGCCAGCAAGGGGGGGGAGGGGGAGAAAGAGTCACTGGGGCCTGATGGAGTCAGTGGGGCCTAGGGCTGGAGTTGGGCCCCCCCTGGCTTGAGTTCCAATGGACCAGACGTACCTCCTCCCTGGTGGGGTGGGGGGACGACGCCAGAGGCATAAAAGGTCTTCTGCAGCCTCTGGTGCTGGGGATCAGCAGCTGGGGCCTGCGGCCTGGTCGCTTCTCATATGTGGGTCAGCCGGGCGCCGGGGGGGGGGGGGTGGGGGTCCGCAACCGTCTTCGAGATCATGCCGCCAGGTCCTCCCTCCTGAGCCCTGAGCCACCAGTGTCTTCCCGGGGGCCAGCTCCGTGCCGCGGGTGTCTTCGGCAGCGGCGGTGTCCAGTGCCGCATTACCTTCCGGCTTCCTCCAGTGCCGCAATCCCTACCGGCTTCCTCCAGGCACCCTTCTGCAAGGAGGTCGTGGGTGGTGAGTGAGGGGACAGTGAGTGGACGGACACCAGTCGGTATTTTGGTCCGTCTGTGATCGATTAGCTTTCCCTGGCTCTGTCCTCGCAGTAGAAGTCTCGCAGACACGCTGCTGTGTATCGGTCGTGCCGGGCCATGGCGGTGCGGCCGGGAGGGTGGACACCGTGACCGTGCCGTCGGAAGCCGGTAGCTGCCGGTAGCTGCCGCCAGGTCACCTTCCATCACCCCCTCTGTCCTCCCTCGTCTGCATCTCCCCGCTGCTCTGGGGGCCGGGGATGTAAGCTCCGGTGGATGGGAGGCTCGCGTGTGTGCGACCATCCCCGGCCCCGACCGGAAGTATATATATATATATATTTGCAACTGTAACAATACGCACGCAGCCAACCTATTCTCCAACGATTAATTAATGACATGATTAGTCTCCTAAAATGCTGTTTAATGGAACTCATTTACTTATTTAGTGGGCAATTATAATTATGCAAACGTTTTAGTACATGGCTGATTGATATGTTTTACATGTATTAATTCCAATACTCAAATTAGATATATGTGTCCTACAGATGTTGTGGATATCAATGTAAAAAAAACATAGGTGCGCGTTTTTTTTAAATGTAAAAATACGTATTTATGTTTGCAATCTATACTGGCGTGGTTAAAGTGCACTGGAGGGCGGCAGTTCGCCCCTCGCCCCCCCCCCCCCCCCCCCCCCGTGGAAAGGGGGTACCTGCTGCGCTGTCTGGGGAGCGGGTAGGGGGGTCCATGCCGGCTTCTGTCAGGAGCCTGCAGTGGTGTCCTTGCCGCGCCGGGTACCTGCGGCGCTGTGTATAAAGCTGGCGGCGGCGGGGGGTCCCTGCAGTGAATAAGGAATAACTAGCGCTATCCACTGGGCTATGCGGCAGCGCGGGAAGCACTGCCGGGTTTGAAAACACTGGCTGCACGCTGATTGGCTGAGATTCAGCCAATCAGCGTGCGGCCAGTGTTCTCAAAACAGAAGCGTTTCCCGTGCCGCCGCATAGCGCTAGTTATTTCTTATTCACTGCAGGGACCCCCCGCCGCCGCCAGCTTTATACACAGCGCCGCAGGTACCCGCGCGGCAAGGACACCACTGCAGGCTCCTGTCAGACACCAGCATGGATCCCCCTGCCCGCTCCCCAGACGGCGCAACAGGTACCCCCGGCACCGGGGCGCCCCGTCCCTGACTCGCCTGGGGCGCTCCGGTATCTTGCACCGGCCCTGCCGCTAAGCTGCTTCCCTGCGAGGCTTGAGAGTCACATTTTTTGGGTGGGAATGATTTAGAGCTTGAGCACTGCAAGTGTTCGCACAGTGCTGTGAATCCAACACCCAGCACTGCCCACTTCTGCCCACTTTCAACTTTTTTGAATGAAACTTTATTTTTCATTAGCAACTAACGCTAGAAGGGCTAGTGGCGCTGTCAGTCCTATCGACTACAGTGTAGCAGCCCCATCAGCCCTGCTGGCCCCAAACCCCCCCCCCCCCCGAAAACCTGGGTCAAGTGGGGTACTTGCGGCAGAGGTAGCCCACAGTGTCTTGCACCGCCGGATGCCGAAATCCGGACACCAATCTCCCGCAGTGAAAGTGAAAGCTGCTTTCACTTTCCCTGCTCTCCCAGAGACCAGCGCCCATCTTCAGCGTGCAGTTCAGAGTCTCCTGGAGTGTGGGTGAGTTTCCCCTGTAAAACTGTCTACTGCTGTCATGCTTTTACAGTATTCACAGTAGTTGATTGGAGTCATAGGTGCCAATTTATGTTTTTGCTGGTGGGTGCTCAAGCCAAAAATATAGGGGAGTGGCTTCATGTGAAAGTGGCATGGCCACAAAATAATTCTGATTTATATTGCACAGCACAGTTGTCTCCAATATTCCAATTATGGCAACAGTGCCAAATACATAAATGCCCACACAGTGCCAAATACATAAATGCCCTAACAGTGCCAAATACATAAATGCCCACACAGTGCCAGATACATAAATGCCCACACAGTGCCAAATACATAAATGCCCCAACAGTGCCAAATACATAAATGCCCCAACAGTGCCAAATACATAAATGCCCCAACAGTGCCAAATACATAAATGCCCCTACAGTGCCAAATACATAAATGCTCCCACAGTGCAGGTACATAAATGCCCACACAGTACCTGTGCCAGCGACAAGGGAGTGCAGTGAGACACGGATGGGTGGGCCGCTGCTGAGCAGGTGGGTGCTCATCAATTTCCATGGGTGCTCGGGCCCTCAAGCACCCACAGAATCGGCACCTATGATTGGAGTGCATTTGCAGTTATTTGTACCAGCACTGTACTACTATAATTTGCATTTTATGTGACTGATGTGCTAGTCATTTCTACTTTCTCCTCTGTCAGCTCCATTTTATATATTGCTGTCCACTTTATTTATTTTTCCTCCTGTAACCAGAAGGGTTAGAGGTTAATTCCTCACAAGTCACATATTGAAATACAAATCACTCTAGGTTTCCCTACCATGCATTTACCTATTGTGTATATTAGTGCACCCCTGTGTTTTAACATTCTAAACGGGGGCACACATAGACAGTCTCCCTCAAGCTCATATCCTGTAAGGCTTTTGCTGCAGGTCTGCCTGCCTGAGCACAGTGAGCAGGATGTTATCCAGGAAGGTTTATGTGTCAACTGCTTTATCCCTCCTGGTCAGTCCTCTGCCCTGGTTGTACAGGAGCCTCCTTGGGCAACTTTTTAGCAGCTTAGTGGCACTTTATTAGATCGCCTCCAGCCTCCTATGGACACACCTGTGGCTATGACACCCATTGTGCAGGCCCCTCCGCCATGGGTGGATACCTTATCTAGGACGGTACAAATCTTGGTGCAGAATACTGTAGCAATGCAAAAATTACTGCCAGCTGCTATTCATGTTACTAAACACCAGCTCACCATATCCTCCTCCCCATCAGTTCCAGTGTTGGAGGAATATGATAATACTGGGGATGAGGGTGAGGAGAAGGATGACGATGATGATGATGAGGGTACCACTCTGCCAGGGTCAGGGGCACCAGAGGTACACACTACAGCGGTACCAGCCTTAATTGATGCTATACGACTTGTGCTCTTATCTAATGAAGACGAGCCGGCACCAGTAGCAAAACAAACTGACGTGTTTAAAAAAACAAAAAGTCATTAAATTCAGTTTCCACATTCTGATAACCTAATGGAAATCAGAATGGATCAATGGGAAGCTCTGGGGAAAAAGTCCTCTATATCCAAGAGGCTTCTTTCCAGATATCCTCTATCACCTGAGGATTGTAAGTTATGGGAGACACTCCCCCCCAGTCGATTCCCATGTAACCCGACTGGTTAAACCATTGGTGCTTAAAGGAGCCCACGGATAGGCGCATGGAACAATGCCTTAAGTCCATCTTTATGCTCACAGGGGCGACACAAAGACCCACTTTGGCTGTGTCCTGGGTTGCAAAAGCTTTTCTGCCATGGCTTCAAGTGCTGGAGGCTGCCGTCTGATGCATCAGAGGATGCCAGATTATGTGTCTCTCATATCAGACTGGCGGTATTGTATATTATGAAAGCTCTGTCCTAAGCTAAAAAGCCTCTGCCAATTCTGTACTGGTATGTCGCATTTTGTGGTTACGACCCTCGAAGGCTGATTTAGAGTCTAAAAAGTCCCTAGTAATTTTACCCTTTAAAGGGGACATAATGTTTGGGGAGGTACTTAAAAAAATTGTAGCTTCTCTGGCAGCTGCCAAGACCACGTGTCTCCCATCAGCTCTCCCGCTTCGACCTTAGTTTGCCCCTTTTCGGTCCTTTCATCCCCGAGGCAAGGCCAGAGGCCAAAGCTTCCCTCGCACATCCAGTGCTTCTAAGCCAGCCAAGTCTAAGCCCAAACAGGCCTGGGCCACTAGACAGCCCCCAGCTAAGCCTGACAAACCTACAGTATGATGGGGCGGGCCTCCCTCAAAGGGACCCCAAAGTGGGAGGCTGACCTCTGCACTTCACACAGCAGTAGCTCACCACCACAGCAGATGCTTGGGTGAGAGAAGTTGTTTCTCTGAGATACTCTGTATCATTCAAAAGACACCCCACAAAAGTATTTTGCACAGGCCTTCCATCCAACCCACAAAAAATGAAAAAGCTAAGAGAAATAATACACTCGCTGTTACAATCTCAAATGATTGTACCAGTCCCACAACATCAAAAAGGGATCGTATTTTATTTGACCCTGTTTCTAGTTCCGAAACCAAATGGGACTTACAGATCCGTTCTAAACTTAAAGGCACTATACAAGTTTGTCAAAGTGTTAAAATTCTGCAAGGAAATGTTGTGGATAATAGTAGTATTGGCAATGGAGCCGGGGACTATATGGTGTTTCTAGATATATGGGATGCTTATTTGCATATCCCTATTCAACCTTCACACCAGCAGTTGCACCATTTCACCATCCTAGCTTATCCCTTTCATTTCAGACCCTCCCATTTGGCCTAGCGATGGCACCCAGGATAAAAAAAAAAATCATGGCAGTCATGGCAGCCTGTCTACGACAACAGGGCATCAAAGTATTCCCTTACTTAGACAACCTCCTTCTAGGGGACAAATTACTGTAGGTTCTGTCCGCACACCTGCAGACAACAATAGCTGTTCTTCAGCAGCATGGATGACTTCTCAATTTGGAGAAATTGTCTCAAACACCACCTCAACGGATGCTGCATCTGGGGGCACTGCTGGACTCCCATGCACAGAGGCTATTTCTAATGCCAGACAAATATCAGACTTTGCAACAGAGAATATACCAATTCTTTCAATGCCCCATAGTCTCGATCAACCTGGTAATTCTGAGCCTTATGGTATCTATCAACGTTCAATATGGTCAGATGGGCGCAGTTTCACTCACGCCCTCTGCAGCATCACATCCTCCTAAAATGGGAGGATCCGATCCGATCAGAACCACATTTATGACTCTAACTCATCCTTCCAGTGGTGGCTTTAACTATCCCATCTGAACCAAGGACATCCATTTTGGTTCACCAATTGGATTCTCCTAAGCACCGATGCCAGCCTATGAGGCTGGGATCGAGGGATCCTCAAGCCAGCTTCTGTCAGGGCTCGGGTCTCTGGTGTTCCTGGCTGTGGCAGCAGTGGCCCAGTGGTGGATGCTGGAACACTGGAGGCTTTTGATATGGACAGTTCATATGAGTATCCCTGACACTGTGGGCACAGCTAGGTGGGGGGAGTTGACAAGACTCTGGTCAGAGGCGCGGAGTCTAACACCACTGACGGTTTTCACCAGGGACCCCTGCAAGGAGGTTTGGACTCCGCTGTGTTCGGTGGCTAGGTCGTGGCCCTCTGACCTGAGTTCCCCACAGCTATCTGGCGATGGACGGTGACTAGTGGCAGTGAGCTTGGAGCTTGGAACTGAGGAACTTGGAACTTGGTACTGGATACTTGGTCTGCGCTGGCCTGGGAGGCCGGAGAGATAACAGCGGCTTGGTGAGCCAATGGGTAGTCAACGGCCTGGAAGCCAACATGGAGGGTTGATGGCCTGGGAGCCGATACAGCACTGTAGATGGCCTGGGAGCCGGAGGAAGTGTTAACGACCTGGGAATCAACACAGTACTGCAGACAGCCTGGTAGCCGGAGGGAATTTGACGGCCTGGGAGCAGGAGGGGTATTGACGACCTGGTAGTCGACAGGAGCTTGTTGATGACCTGGGAGTTGACAGCATGGGAGCCAACATGGGAGTTGACAGGAAACTGGAGAGTTGACGCTTGTGTTGACTTGGGAGAAAAAAGGTGGTATGGCCCTTTTAAGGGCAATAGCAAACTCTGCTGGAAGATGCTGGAGCGCTCTATCATTTCCCTTGGGAGCTGGTGATGGCAGACAGCAAGGAAGATAACCTGGCAGTTGAGGATTGCCAGGGAGCTTTAATATCAGCAGCAGATGACAGCAGCAGTTTGCTCAGGGTTTTTCACAGGGTAATCACAGAGTCTCTGGACAGGATTATGGAGCCTTAGAACGCTGAGAACTGGATACGCACAGGAATCAGACAAGTTGTTCAAGGCAGGGAAAATGGGCCAGAGGCCTCAGCTATATCCCCTTTGTTGGTCTGTGATTGGCTGCAACCGCAGGAGCAATTAAGTCCAGGAAGTACCTGTGCACACCTTTGGTCACATGGGTCAGTGCACAGGTCAGAGTATCAAGGGAACATGGAAATCATTGGACAACAGAGTCATGTGATTGCAGGTGTCATGGCAGCGCCCATGTGGCGTGGGCCTGGCCTGGGACCAGCGTGGGACGCTGGCAAGAGTTGAGGGTAATGCCACTCAGATCCTGCCATGAAGAATACCCAGGGACAGTGCTGGACAGGGGCCTGCACCACAAGACACACCAGTGAGCGGTTAAGGAATGCGGACATGTGCGCAGATGCGAATGCGCACCCTCTTTTCTGACAGCTTCACGGACTCACTGTCAATTCCATGGAAGTTTTGTCTTCCATGCACCTTTCCTCCAGTGTACATGATACCCAGAGTTCTCAGGAAATTCAAACATGAAGGTGGGGATCTCCTATTGATAGCCCCATCATGGCCCTGACGTCACTGGTTTGTAGACCTGCAACGTCTGTCAGTACAGCAACCATTTTGTTTGCCTCTCCGATCGGACTTACCCAGTCAGGGGCCTTGCCTACACCCAGATCTACAGTGTCTGTCTTTGACAGCATTGCACTTGAGTTTGATATTATATAAAAGAAAGGATTCTCCCAAAAAGTAATCCAGACAATGCTCAAAGATCATAAACATGCTTTTGCCAGAATATACTATAGAGTATGGCATTCATATTTCTCCTGGTATGCGGCTCTGGGCTATGACACAAAAGTGTTCAAAACAGCAAGAATACTTGCTTTTTTACAGAGAGGCTTAGACCTGGGTCTGAGACTAGCTTCGGTACTTGTTTCCTAGCACGGCCACAACGATCATGATCGTGGTCATCGGGTGTAAAATCGTGGGCATCGCGGCCATCGCATGCACTAAAAAATCGGGTGCGATGGGCCAGACGCGATGCCCGCGATTTCCCCATAGAGAACAATGTTAAATGCCTCAATTTACCCGCGATGACCATGATTTCCCATAGGAAACAATGTGAAATGGCTCAATTTAACCAAATTATCATAGGAACAATGGTAAATGGCCCAAAAACACCCCTGAACATTGAAATGTCCCCCCAAAAGTAGTTTAGGCCACCCCGCGATCAACGCGAACCCGAAGCGTGGCGAGCGCAGCGAGCCCGCGATGGGTGGCGGTACGCGTCCTCCGACCTTTTCATACCCCCACTATCCACGTCGGCGTGGAGTTGAGAATAGAATAGTGTGGCGAGCGCAGCGAGCCCCGCGAGGGGACGCGGATACCTGTGAAGCCCGCGAAGGGACGCGTTTACCTGTGAAGGTATCCGCGTCCCCTCGCGGGGCTCGCTGCGCTCGCCACGCTTCGGGCTCGGTGGCTCGCTGCGCTCGCCACACTATTCTATTCTCAACTCCACGCCGACGTGGATAGTGGGGGTATGAAAAGGTCGGAGGACGCGTACCGCCGCCCCTCGCGGGCTCGCTGCGCTCGCCACGCTTCGGGTTCACGTTGATCGCGGGGTGGCGTGAAATACTTTTGGGGGGACATGTCAATGTTCAGGGGTGTTTTTTGGGGTTTCTGGCCCATTTACCATTGTTCCCTATGATGATTTGGGTAAATTGACCCATTTAACATTGTTTCCTATGGGAAATCGCGGTCATCGCGGGTAAATTGAGGCATTTAACATTGTTCCCTATGGGGAAATCGCGGCCATCGCGTGTGGACCGTTTAAGCATTTTTTGCCGCATACGACCCGACCGACGCGATTTTCACTGTTTTCAATGCATTTCAATGGAAAAATCGGGGGCATCGCGTCGGTCGCGTCGCAGGCCACTAAAAATTACACCCGATGGCCGCAATTGTGGCCGTGCTAGGAAACAAGTACCCTAGCTTCATTGAAAGTGCATATCTCAGCCCTTTCCATCTGGTTCCAATGGAAGATTGCATTTATCCCAGACATATGTACTTTTCTTCAAGGAGTGATACATATCCAACCCAGGGTTGCCGACTTTTATAGTCTCCTCTCCGGTAGAACCCCAGAGAGGAGACTGTCAACATCACTTCTGGGGGTGGGGCCTGATGGAGACATCATCAGTCCCTGTCCCCATTAAGGCAAATACTGCAATATGCGGGTCTCCGATGAGGGGACGGGGCTAAATAAGCGCAATTTGCATATTTAGCCCCGCCCTTCCACCGGAAAGCCGCGAATCACGGCAATTTAACGCTTCCATCGCCACCAGGTACATGAAGGGGGGGGGGGGCGCGGGATCTGGGACGGTTGCCCACCTTTCCGGGGGGGGGGGGGGGACCAGGAGGGGGACCTGATTTTTGGGATCCTCCCGGCCATTCCGCGAGGGTTGACAACCCTGATCCAACCTCCATATGTGCCACCAATGACACCGTGGGATCTGTCCTTAGTTTCGCAGGCTTTAGGGAACCTCCTTTCGAACCACTGCACACAGTAGACTTCAAGTGGCTCACAGCTAAGACGGTTTCCCTGTTGGCAATTGCGTCTGCTAGACGTGTATCGGACTTGACTGCTTTCTCATGCCGTCCCCCTTTTCTTATCTTCCACTCAGACAGGGCGGTTCTGAAAACCAGATCTACACACCTCCCTAAAGTTTCATATGAACCAGGAAATTGTTGCCTTTAACTCAGAGGATCTGTCTCAGGCTGAGTGTTCTTTGGATGTAGTTAGGGCTCTAACTGCTTTTATTCGGAAGTCAGATGCATTATTTGTGCTCTACAGTTTCCACAATAGGAGCTGGCCAGAGAACAAACAAACTGTGGCTCACTGGATACGATTGGTCATTCAGCAGGCTTACCAACAAGCTGATCTTCCATTACCACTGTGTATTCATGCACATTCTACCAGGTTGGTGGGTCCCTCATGGGCGGCATGCGAGGGGCGTTAGCTGAGCAAGTGTACAAGGCTGCAATGTGGTACTCTCCCTTGAGTACTGCTATTGGACATCCCCAATGTCACCCTGTGGGGATTTTGAAACCCAAAGAAGAAAGCAAGAGTTATGGTAGACTTATCTTCGGTTAACTCTCTTTCTTCGAGGTTCATGGGACCCACAGGGCATCCACCCTTAGGTATTCCTTGGGATATACAAGATGTGATTTAAACAACCTTTGTCACTACTTCCCTTACTCTGTCTATATAGGAGTGCTCTGGTATGTTCATCCCCTGTCTTCCTCTTTCTCTGCTTCCTGCTATTGACCGGTTAACAAAACTGAGGAGCTGAGACAGGGTTATAGGGGAGAGGAGCCGTGCATGCATCCTGGGATGCCTCAAAGCTTTGCTGATTGGTGCCACAGCCCTCTGGATCCACCTACATCACCAATGTCACCCTGTGGGTCCCATGAACCTCGAAGAAAGAGAGTTAACCAAAGGTAAGTCTATCATAACTCTCATTTTCCTGCAGCCTAACTCTCTCCAACCCCCCACGCAGTCCAACAATAACACTCTCAGCTAGTGCCTAAACCTAACCCCTGTACTCCACCCACTAAACCTAACCCTCTCACCCCACAGCCTAACCCTAATTCCCCCTTCTTGGTGTCTAAACCTCCTTCCCAGCAGCCTATCCTTAACCTTTCCATACCTGGCCTGACTCTAACCCACCCCACATACTCACTGATGGGCTGTTTGTATTCTGGCTTGGCAATATTGATCCTTCCGATGTTCCGGTGCTGATCTTCTATCACTGTATTTTGTCCACTGCCAGTGCATCAACAGACACACATCTTGTACAGAATGGAGCAGCAGTGTAACGGTGTAATTACCCTTTATTTATCTAATCTGAGCAGTGCTGACTAATCATGCTCCCCTGGAGGCACCTCCCTCCCTCCATCATATAGGGTAAGTGATGACGGTACTTTTTTACTAGAACGGCGCCCACGATTTCCATCCCCTGGAATACTGCGGCATGCGATGCATGCGATGCGATGAGATTTTTAATTGTACAAGCACCCATGCCATGAGATGTGATGGGTGCTTACAATGAGATGTAACCCCCAGTATACACTCCATCCCGAAGCGTGGCGAGCCCCACAATGGGCGGCGGTACGCATCCTCCGACTTTTTCATACTCCCTCTATCCACATTGGCATGGAGTTGATTTTAGACAGTGTGATGTGCGCAGCGAGCCACCGAGCCCGAAGCTTGGGGACACGGATTACTTTACATGTATTCCGCGTTCCCTCGCGGGGCTCGCTGCGCGAGGGGACACGGATTACTTTACATGTATTCCGCATCACCTCGCAGGGCTCACTGCGCTCGCCACGCTTTGGGCTCATATTCCGCGTCCCCTTGCGGGGCTTGCTGCTTTCGCCACACTATCTAAAATCGATGCAAAATCCGACGTGGATAGTGGGGGTATGAAAAGGTTGGAGGATGCGTACCACGGCCCCTCGCAGGGCACGCTGCGCTCGCAACGCTTCGGGATGGCATGGATACTGGGGGCTACATCTCATTGTAAGCACCCATCACATCTCATGGTATGGGTGCTTGTACAATTAAAAATCACATTGCACAACCTGGCCTGCCATCAGGAATTTTGGGGCTCGCAATGCTGTCCCGGGCATACCATTTGCTGGCATGCGATGCTATGCGATATTTAATTGTACAAGCATCGCACGCATCGCACACCACTAAATAAGGTACACAATGCCATGCGATGGGCACCGTGCTAGGAAACAAGGACCGTGATGACTTCCAGCCACTTCCCAGCATCACTGGCTTATTTATTTTTTATTTGAAAAGTGCAGAAAAAATACTATTTTAAATGTTCCAATGCAGTCACATTGCACCTTTCTTGCCAGTTTGCAACAGATGACATATGGCCTGAGTCAGAGTTGGATGTAATGCCAACTTTTTCGCAGATGAGCGATGTTTTGCTTCTGCACATCCTTGAGTATCCTTGGAAACCCTTACTGTGCATTCCAAAATTGCTTAAGATAGCTCATGCAGTCGATTATTAAATCACAATGAATGAGGAGACAAACGCAAAGCGATTGTAAATCTTGTTGGAGACTAAAAAAGGAAGTATTTATATATGCAAAAAAAACCTGTGTTGTGGGCAGGTCTGCCAATAGGGGGACGTTGTGTGTATAGCTGTCCCGGGCCCCGGCCTCTAGAAGGCTCATTTTGCCCACCGCAACCGCCCCCCCCCCCCCCCCCAACTGCCTCTGCTGTGCTGAACAAAGCAGGTCCCGGAGCGCAGGCTTATTCAACCCAGGACGCCGGCAGCCAATTAAAAAGCTGCCCTGGCTTTTGAGCCAATCAGAGCTCACGTACCGGCAGCCAATCAGAGCGGCTGCCAGTACACGAGCTCTGATTGGATCACCAGTCGGTGCTGCATTTTAATTGGCCGCCGACATCCTGAGTTGAAGAAGCCTGCGCTTCGGGACCTCCAGGCTGCAGCTCAGCTAACAGGAGATGGGGGAGCAGGATCTCGATTGTGATAAGTCAAGTGAGGAGTGGGAGGGGGGGCTGGAGCCCAGACTGGATTGGTCATTTCCAATCCGGGGCCCCAAAATTCCTGATGGCAGGCCTGGTTGTGTGCATGTAATGGAAGTGTATGTGGCCGAGTTCTCTCTCACAGTAACGCTGCCATAGTGAAAGTTAAATATTTCAATCAGCTTGACTCTGGCCCATAGCAACCATATAGTCTACTTACCTTGTATCTAGAACCTTCTAGAAGCTAATAGCTAGGATCTGATTGATTGTTATTGGTAGGTAACACCTCTAAGTGAGGGAGGAGGTGACATGCTAGTGTTTCCAATTTATCACTGTTGACCTTGTATAAAGAATATGAGCCATCAGTGGCGCTGGAACGTTTTTAGGTTGGGGGGGGCAAGATATAATCTCATTTTGGCGCCCCCTAAATTGCTATATGTTACCCCCTGATAGTTAATGAAATATGTTTTCATCAATAGTAATAGAGTAACAGAAAAACACTATAGTTTTATTAGTAACAAAATAACATTTGTCCAGCACATGCCCCCACATCCCTCATATGTCCAGCACATGTCCCTATAACCCTCATATGTCCAGCACATGCCCCCACATCCCTCATATGTCCAGCACATGTCCCTATAACCCTCATATGTCCAGCACATGCCCCCACATCCCTCATATGTCCAGCACATGTCCCCACACCACTCATTTGTCCAGCACATGTCCCTATAACCCTCATATGTCCAGCACATGTCCCTATAACCCTCATATGTCCAGCACATGTCCCTATAACCCTCATATGTCCAGCACATGCCCTCACATCCCTCATATGTCCAGCACATGCCCCCACATCCCTCATATGCCCAGCACATGCCCCCACATCCCTCATATGTCCAGCACATGCCCCCACATCCCTCATATGTCCAGCACATGCCCCCACATCCCTCATATGCCCAGCACATGCCCCTACATCCCTCATATGTCCAGCACATGTCCCCACATCCCTCATATGTTCAGCACATGTCCCTATAACCCTCATTTGCCCAGAACATGTCCCCACACCATTCATATGCCCAGAACATCAATTGTTCACACACTCCCCATAACTTAATACATCCCCAATGTACATTAACTCAAATTGTGAGCAAGTTTAGAGATCTCCTCAACTTACTTTTTTTGTTTTGCTGCCTGGATCCCTCCCATACACAGCAGGGCAGACACGCTGGCCGCAGCAGGATGGGGTTGGAGCGCGCTGGGGACCTGGATGCTAGATGCCATGCCCATGCGACGCTCGTCGCTGAAGCAGCAGGGGGCGGGCGGCCGCTGCGTCGGACACTGTAAGTGTCAATCAAACACCGCTGGGCAGGACGGCCGGCAGGGAGGGGACTGAGTCTGACAGGGAGGACGGATGGAGAGACCCGGCGCAGCGGCGCCAGCGCGCATAGCACTGCAGGATATGTGAGTGTAGAAAAGACCTCACACATACATCAAGACACAGACGGGCCCCGGCCGGGCTCTGGGGCCCTTCAGATCGCCGGGGCCCGTCACACATGTCCCCCTTGACCCCCCCCTGTCGCCGGCCCTGACAGCGCCCCCAGACAACGGTACTTTAGTACTTTTTGCCCCCTCGCCCATGTGAGCCATACAGTTCTAATTAGAGCAGCAGACGAAGGAGTGCACGGACCAGCAGGCAGATCTGCACAGTTGACGTTTCACTTTTTGCAAAGCCCATCTCAGAAATGTTTAAAAACTAGCATTTGTATATTTTGGCACTTTAGCTATGTATGGGATAGCATCATAGGAGCTGGAACAGTGGAGGCATTGGTGTGACTTGCACCCACTGAAATATTTGAGAGGCACCAGTCCTGGACCCAGTGCTGCCTTCATCTACAGTTAATACAGGCAGTATCAGGGTGGACATAATCCCCTTTCCAACTGCTCCAACTCCTCCCTCCCCACAGCCCTTCTCTGCCTGCCTCCAGAGCCCTCCTCCTTCCTTGCTCCCAGTTCCAACCTCTATAATGTGTGACTAATTATTGTGGGCTATCCCTTCCTCAAAGACCAGGAATGCACCCGCACACTACATATGTTTCTCACCTCTTCACCTTCAGCTCCCCTTTTTCCTCTCACACCATTTCCTCGTGACACCTCAATAAACAGTGAATGGGCCATTTAATGTTTGTATTTTACTTCTAATACACTACTATCCTCTATGCTGTTTTTCAGATAGGTGGTGTGGTGGGTAAGTCCAGCTGTCCTTGAGGGGGCATCTTTAGAGATTTAGGAGTGCCACAATGAAAATAAATCTTGACACCCCCCTTAAAAATGGTTGTGGCACCCCTGAATAGTGTCCAACACTGAATCAGACCAATAGATAAGTTTGAAAGTTAATCTTATTTCTGGGGCCCATATAATATATTTGGGGCTAATTCCCCAAAAAGGGGTGTTATCTGCAAATATTAATTATCACCTCTTCAGCTCCCCTTTTTCCCCTCACACCCTTCCTCATGACACCCCCTGAGATCACTTTAGCTTACACACTGCTGGGATGGGTTTCCTATCGGAGCACATGTTCCTGGATGTGATTATTTAAATACATATGAGCGAAAATATATTTCTTAATATATCGTCAACCGCGACAAGAAATTCTTGTCCAGCTGTCCTTGAAGGGGCACCTTTAGGGATTTAGGAGCGCCAAAATTAAAATAAATCTTGATGCCCCTCCCCCCCCCAAACTAAAAAAGGTTGTGGCACCCCCGGATAGCGGCCAACACTGAATCAGGCCAGTAGATAGGTTTGGAAGCTAATCTCATTTATGGGGCAACTTTATTATGTAATATTTGGGACTAATTCCCCAAAAATGGGTGTTAGCCGCAAATATTAATTATCACCTGAATATATCTAGGAGGATCCCTGCTGTGATCCCTCCTGCACCGCTGCCATCAGCAACCCCCATAGGTTTCTATGGGAGATGTAATGCTGTCCGATGTATCCACATCGGGCAGCATCGCAGTGGGTCCTGGACTTATTGCCATTCTGAGATGGCAGTAGCCCATTGTAACCTATAAGCTGCTCCTGCTGGTAGGATGGGATGGTGCGGTCAGCAGAGGCATAGCACTGACCACGCATGCACAAAACCCCTGGCACCTGGCGAAGGTTGTCCATGCGTCTCCAGGGACATACATTTAACCAAATCCCGCCCAGATCACATTGCATATGTAATCCTTTATTAAATGGGTCCTATGCGAGTAGGGTTAGGGTCAGCTCAAGTAAAAGTTCACAGAATAAAAAAATCATGCATGTTGCCCCAAACTTGAATAATATATCCTGTTTTTTGTTTGTTTGTTTTTTGGCGAAAAAAACTGTCAGACAGCAGAAATGTGCAGGGTACCTTTGCTGTTGAATAATTTGGCAAAAGCTACATAAAAATATTTACAAATATATAAAATAACTGTACTCTGCCATACAATACTGTTTAAATAAATAACACATGCAGGTGTGCGCCTGAAATTTGGGGGCATGGCCTCGCGACAAGGGGGCATGGCTTTCAAATGACATCACTCACGCGAGGCCACACCTCATTTTGCCACTGCTGCCCATCTGCCTGCGGGAATAGATGCTGTGCACATGTGCACAGCATCTATTCACTGCTGCCCAGCGGGTGGCAGTGGGAATTCCCTACTGCCCCCTCCTTAACCTGGGGCACTGGTGGCCCTGAGCGGGATTTATTATTTATTATTATTTATTAACAGTTTCTTATATAGCGCACACAGATTCCGCAGCGCTTTACAGAGAATATTTGACCATTCACATCAGTCTCTGCCCCAGTGGAGCTTACACTCTATATTCCCTACCACATGTACATGCACACACAGACATTCTAGGGTTAATTTTGTTGGGAGCCAATTAACCTACCTGTATATTTTTGGAATGTGGGAGGAAACCCACACAAGCACGGGGAGAATATACAAACTCTGCACAGTTAGGGCCATGGTGGGGATGAAACCCATGACCTCAATGCTGTGAGGCAGTAATGCTAACCATTACACCATCCGTTCTGCGGGAATGTCCCCCCCCCGGCGCGACTGCGAAACCCCCCCCCCCCGGCGCGACTGCGAAACCCCCCCCCCCCCTTCATACCCATACCTGTCGCGCTGCTGCCCGGCCGCATCTGCGTCACTGTCCCGTCACTCGCTCCCGGCACCGGCTCCTGCTGATAATGAAAAGTGACTCTTAGAAAATGGCTGCCAAAACTGTCTGCAATACGGGGGCAGCCATTTTCTAAGTGTCACTTTTCATTATCAGCAGGAGCCGGCGCCGGGAGCGAGTGACGGGCAGTGACCGCAGATGCGGCCGGGCAGCAGCGTAGCGGGTAACTATAGCACCGCAGCCCCCCAGGCGCCCATAGTTACTCTGCGCCTCCCCGCCATGGCGGGGGCTGCGGTAGCTTAGTTACGCCAGTGGTTATTACTGTATACATTCCTAACCCCCCATTTGATCACTGATATTATAGACAAGTGATTAACCCTTTGAGTGCCAACGTTGCTGTGAGAGATCCTCAAAATATCTGCAAAAAATGCCAACATCGATCACAGTGACTGTTATTTTTTTGTGTGAAATATTTAACTAAGCTTCGATTCATTGATTTGGCTGTATTTGTATTTATTTATACTAAATGTGATGCTGGCATTTTTGCGGATCTCTCACCACAACGTTGGCACTCAATGGGTTAATACATTCTGACTCGAAATTTGATGTATCATAGAGGAACACAGCATAAGTAAATAGCTGAATGGCCTCTAAATGCACTTTTTTTTATCCTGCCGTTGCTATAATAATTGTTTTCTTATTGGTTGCTGTGTTGAGTAAATCACGTATTTTATCTACCAGCCTTCTCCCATTAATTATTATCTAGTAGTGGGGTAAAGCTCTTTTTATTAAAAAAAAACCAGTGACTTGATTTAATCGATAAATCATTTATTTCAATGGTCTCTTTCTGCCAGGAAGAACTGGAGTAGCAGAGATACAAGAACCACCATGATATTTAATTTATAGATTGCATCTGGTCGGCGGTAGCCTGCAAATATATAGAGCAAAGCTACATTTAGCATTTCTCCTGCTAGATCCGCCACATTCATCACCAAAAGGGTCATTCTGAACAATGATCTATTAAGCATATCATATTCAAAGCAGTTCACTCAAGTCCAAATTCAGGATGGCTTGGTAAACGCCGAATCGTTATGCGCTGAAACGCAGCCCGGTCAAATGGCCAACCCCCCAGCCACCGAATCCTCTTGGTACCATGCGAGGGGAAGTACGTGAACACATTCCCTCCCATGCATCCTGAAGGGGAGAGAAATCATTTGATGGTCACTGATCATCGAATGATTTTTCTCCCCTTCAGAAATAAAAGTCAGTCTTAACTGAGCAGGGATCGGCATGCCTGCGTTCCCAGACGAGTGCCCAGCGTTTTCTTGGGGATGCCCATAAAATGATGGGCATCCCCCCTATTGTATGTGAACCTGCTGCCGGTGGCTCAAAGGGGACCACATGCGACGTCTCCACTCAGAGAAGTCGCACAAGCATATGGCATGACGTTCAGTATAAAGTGGAAAAGGCTAAATAGGGCTTAAATATATTTAGAGCAAAATACTTGAACAACCGTAAATAAATGTACTTGTAATAAGCAAAGGTTACTAAGTACATAAATAAGCAAAGTTTACTAAGTACATAAATATGTATGGAAGGTACCACATATGCTCTACAAAGGTGAAGTCAAACCTTTTGCTCATCTACTTACATTTTCCCATGCTTATATATGACCTATAGAAACAGCAAATTTCACCATTAATAATTCATTAACCCTTTGAGTGCCAACATCTCTGTGAAATATGTGCAAAATATCCACTAAAATTGCCAGCGTCGCTCACATTTGTTATATATATTCAAATAAAAAATGTGTAAAAAATGATTATATTTCCTGTATAAGGTAAACACTACAGGTAATTATGATGAATGGAATAGTTTGCTTGGCAATCTTCACACCTATTTTGACAAATTTACTTGTCACTTAAAGGGATTAATAAAAACTTTTGGTACATGTGTATTAGCAGGGCGCCCACTAAGCAAATTGCTTAGTGGGCAATTCTGCGTAAGAAAATCGCATCGCATGGGCTGTTTTAGTGCCGTGCGATGTGATGCGATTTTCCTATGTAATTTATTCACTGCTCTCTTGGCCCCGGCGGATCGCATCGCATCACATCGCATTGCACCTCCCACAAAATCACTTGTGATCGCATGCGATTTTATAGGGTATGATGCCATTACATTAGCTATACACTTGTATGACATGGAATGAGGTTTTAGGCACCCCCCACTATCCACACCACCCCGAAGTGTGGCGAGCGGCGGCAGAACTCGTCCTCCCGACCTTTTCATACCCCCACTATCCACCTAGGCGTGGAGTTGATTTGATATAGTCTGGCGAGTGCAGCGAGCCACGAGACCGAAGCGTGGCAAGCGAACCGAGCCCACGCTTTGGGCTCGGTGGTTCGATGCGCATGCCACACTATTTAAACTCAACTCCGCACAGATGTGGATAGTGGGGGTATACAACGCTTCGGGGTGGCGTGGATAGTGTGTGTGTGGGGGGGTGCCTAAAACCTCCTTGCATGTCATACAAGTGTATAGATAATATAATGGCATCGCACCCTATAAAATCGCATGTGATCACATGCGATTTTGCGGGAGGTGCGATGCGATGTGATCCACTGGGGCCAAGAGAGCAGTGAATAATTTACATAGGAAAATCGCATCGCATCACACGGCACAAAAACGGCCCATGCGATGTGATGCAATTTCCCTACGCTAGCGTACGTATGATAATTGGGCGCCCTGCTAATACACAAGTACCAAACTTTCTTTAAAAATATTCATTTATTTTTCCCTTTCTTCCATTTACCAAAGAGGCAGTCTGGTAAGTAGCACCCATGGTAGTAACATCTGGGTAGGGTTCTGTCTCTTCATTACCAACCCCAATAGTCTACAACACCTCAGTCAGATAACAGAGCTGGGAAATGGCTTCCTTTTGTAGGAAAAATTCAGCAATGGCCCGTGCTCTCAATGTGGCCTATATAGACCAGCACCATATATTTACCATTTAAGACATCATATTACAGTGCATGTGAACAAGAATGGGGATTATGCTAACCTTTAATTATCTAAGTACATATACCGCCATCATTTGTTGTCAGTAGTTTACAACACCGTATAGGTCTCAAAATGTGCTGATGTGTATCCCCATCTGGGAACAGATCCGCTATGATAAATGCTACCAACAATCTATCAGAGACATTGGTTTAAATGGCAGAAAGAACCAAATAAGCAAGTCATTTTACATTAGAATGCCCATTAAAAATGTATAGTTTTAGAGTTATACTACAAATATTGATATATGCCAATTATTTAGCAGACTGACTGAAACAGCACATTGATTGGAAAATTATTTTCCATTTGTGATAGCATTGTTTTCAATGTGTTTTGTGAAAAGTAATAATACAAGCAATTGACTTACTTAATAGGCACTTTGCACACAGCAAGGCACCTATAATAAGGTCATGAATAAGAAATATCTCTGCAGCATGAACTGATTTTACTAATAAATATATGAATAGTTCCTTTTATTTACTGTTTCACTATGCGAATGCTAAGGCAATAAAGAGAATGAAAAAAGCACACATAAACACTACCCAGCGGTTTCATACATTCCTGTTGGGAACATTGTTACATATATAAATAAAAAAAATAATTCAAAAATATCTGATGAATATATGTGGATGTAGCTAAGGCTGGTTACACACTTGCTAATATAACATGTGTACAGCTGACTAACGATATCAGATTCTGTGTATAGCCATTATACATTATCCGTGAACAAAATGGTCTGTGCAGCACTGCAAACCTGATATTGGGCCTTATTCTGGTTCACTCTTAGAAGCACATTCCTTCTCAAATGGACAAAACCATGTGCACTGCCGGTGGGGCAGATATAACATGTGCAGATAGAATTAGGTTAAGGCCCATAGATTGCATATATATATATATATATATATATATATATATATATATATATGCAATCTCTAATACTGCCATCATTTATTAATTGATTCCACCTTGCTCCAGTGCCAAAAAACGTGTACATACCATCCACATACCCTATGCAAGGGATAACAAAGGGAGGGGGTTAAATGGTGGGGATCGCCAAAAACAAGTGATCCTCGCCATTTGACCCCCGCAACGGCCGCTCACCCTATTTAATGCACCAGGGATTCCCCCAAACAGCGAGCCTCACTATTTTAACGACTGCATACGTCATTTCCCCCTCACTCCAAAAACCTAGCGAGGGGGAAACAGCGTGTGCAGGGGGTCAGTTGAATACTGACCCTGCGAGCTGTGACAGCGAGCAAGCTGCACTGCTCACTGTCACAGCTCGCAAAAGGCATTGAATACACCCCTATAACACAACCAGAGCTTCATGAGAAATGGCATTGTAGATGTAGATGGCAAGATGATCACATGGAACAATGCCAGGGATTGTACAGAGTGATTACCTGAATAATATTTAGAATAGTGCTGCATTATATGGTAATGAAATGACCTAGAATGGCCTGGGATAGTGTTATATGACACAGTGATACTTTATACAGCATTGCTGCAATTAGTTAAAGACTTATGGAGAGATTACATTGAGTTATGAATATGAATGAGCAACATATACTATGCCAGATAAAGCTTTATCTACTGTAATGCTCAGTCATTCTGGCAGATGTAGCACAGCTTTAAAAAGTTTATTGGCTTAGGGTGAGATGCATGACAGACTTTGGGGTTGATGTGTCTGAAGCAATGTGAGGCTCTGCAAGTTGTCTTAAGGACCTAGTCCTGCTATTGTTAACTCACCGATGTGTCTGGGGAGTGTCCGGCTGGTGATTGGTAAAGGGGGAGACATGGACTGCAAGGATGTAGTGTCGTCATCTTGGGAGCAGCCGGCCTGAATGGCACGGAGGTAGCTGTGGCTGCGGGAGCGGAAGTAATTGGGCAGATGGAGGTCAAAAGCTTCAGTTTGGGATGGTTCAGGGTTCCCAAACACAGCCTGAACCAAGGGGTAATGCTCTCTCTTTTCTTCTACTGCCATTGGGTACCGTACACTTTCCTCCTCTGGGACTTGAGACAGGGGGTAGCGCTCCCTCTGCTCTTCAGGCAACTGACACAAAGGGTATCGCTCCCTCTGCTCCTCAGTCACCTGACACAGTGAGTATCGTTCTCTCTCTTCTTCCTCTACTGGACAAAGCTGGAATCTTTCCTGTTCCTCGGGATCTTCGCATAAAGTGTATCTTTCTATCGGCTCTTCTGGAACCTGACACAAAGGGTACCGATCCCTGTGCTCCTCTGCCACTTGGCATAGCTGGTATCTTTCCCTCTGTTCTTCTATTTCTTGTGTTTGGTACTGTAGGAGGCAGAGTGGTTCAGGATCCTGTGATGGGAGAGAAATGTCACCATTTTTTATTATTTAAACACTCCAATAACTATTATGCCAATGAGCCAATTGTCATTCTTAAGGTGCCCATACACAGGTCCAACTTTTCTCAGGACAAGTCGGACCTGATTTCCCATGAACTCCCCTGGCAGCTCTCTGGGAGGGCTTCCATATGATTTGGCACTTGATGTGCCATTTTTTACATGCAATAAATGGCATGTGATTTATCACATGTATAAGGACTTCCTGGGAGCTGCCGTGGGGTTTAAGGGAAGTTTGGTGCGATACATTGCGGGTGCTACAAAACAACATAGATGTTCCACTGATGGATCTGATTCCGATTAATCCTATGTGCTGCACATAGGATCACAGAATCCGATCCAATGCTCAGGAATGCACATCGGGTCCGAACTGATGTCAAACATCTCTAATTTGGCCAGTTTTCATCCAATATATTGGACCTAATTGTCGGAATTGGATGAGAACAGGCCAAATCACACCAGTGTATGGGCACCTTTAGAGATGTTTTCCTACACTACATGTGAACAAAGGTGAACAAAAAAAATCCATTGGCCCAGGATGTCTCTTACTCCAAAGGCCCCAAGTTCTGTTTTAAAGACTAAGGGGGGTATGCAATCACCGTCGAGCATCTCCCGTAGGGGAGATGCTCGACGGGCCCTATTCAATGCTGTCTTCCCCGACAGCATTGAACAGGGTTTCCCGGCAGAACGAGCCCGACATCTCTAGCTGTCGGGCTCGTTCTGCCGAGAACATCCGGGAAGTGACGAGCTGCCGGCTGCAGCTCGTCACTTCCCGGCCGCAACTCGCGGCCACGCCCCCTTCTCATCCCGCTGCAGGCGGGACATTGAATCCCGCCTGCATGTTCTCGGTCGAGCTGACCGAGAACGGGACCGGGTCACGGCGGGCGAGCAAGCTTGCCTGCCGTGACCTGAAGATTGAATACCCCCCTAATAAGTTAATAAACACTTAAAGGACTGAATTCACAGAAGTGGTATTATGAATTTTTAGTCAAGTCATTTTAAAATGAGACATACCCTTCTTAGCGCTCACTAAAGGTGTTATGTCCTCATTTCAGTAATTGACAAACAAGAGTCATTTAATATTGGGGGTAATTCAGATGTGGTTGGAGTTGCTATCACTGCTGCTTCCTTGGTGATGCAGCACTAATACTGTAGCTCTATATGGTGATGCAGCAGGAGGCATCTATCACAAGTAGGTGCTCCTGCCGAAGTCGAGATCCCACCTGCATCATAGGATGCAGACATTGGATCACTCACCATCAGTTGGCTTGCGGGGGGATGAGGACGGGGATGATCCTGGACTTCACTAATGTTAAATACTAAATGCATATCACTATGGTATTTAGTATTGTTAATAAATGGTGCTCAAGGTTTTCTAAAGGTAATTGAAATAAAAAAAAACGTACTTGTGTAGTTGCACGGCAGCACTTTTCAGCGGATCACATGCAAATTGTATGCAAATCGCATGTGATATTTGCATACGATTCACATATGATTCGATACGCGATGCTATTTAGCACACCCCCACTATCCACGTCACCCCTAAGCATGGCGAGCGCCGCGGTACGCGTCCTCCCAACCTGTTCATACCCCCACTATCCACGTTGGCAGGGAGTTCATTTTATAAAGTGTGGCGAGCGCAGAGAGCCACCGAGCCCAAAGTGTGGTGAGCGGCCGTGTAAAACAAGCCCGTAGGGTGGCAAGTGGATGCGGAATACACGTCCAGTAATCCGTGTCCGCTCGCCACGCTTCGGGATAATTTTTTGTGTCCGTTTGCCTCACTTTATAAAATCAACTCCACGCCGATGTGGATAGTGGGGGTATGAACAGGTCACGAGGACGCGTACCACTGCGCTCGCCATGCTTAGGGGTGACGGGGATAGTGGGGGCATCGCGTATGGAATTGTATGCAAATCGTATGCAAATATCATGCAATATTTGCATAATATTTGCATGCTATTTGCATACAATTTGCATATGATGCAATCCGCAGGGAAGTGCCGCCGTGAAACTACGCAAGTACCAAAAAAAACAAATAACTCTACCGTTATTTCTTTAATGAGGGGTATTCAATGCAGCCGGCTAGGGTGGTTGTACTGTGAGGATAGCTTCTCCTCACTGAAAATAAGCCCTCCGCACCGTCAAACCCCCTCGCCGTATTCAATGTTTGGGCAGAGGCCGGTGAGGATTCCCTTAAATGGCGAGGTTTGCCGCAAATGCAGTGAGTCCCCTGCCATTTTAATGGCCACACTCGCCGTTTCCACCTCGTCTCAGGGCGAGTGGCGAGGATTCATAGAATACCCTTACGCAATCAGGGCATTGAATACCGGTCAATAGCGCTAATTATGTAGTCAATAATACATAATAAATAAATTACCTTTTTAACACATGAAACAAAATCAACCAGGTTTTTTTTTTTTTCATTTTAAAGAATTTTAAGGTTCAAATGAACAAATTATTTAATGTTACTAACTGCCAATATAAAAAAAATCAGAATGATAGTCAAATTGATTAGGAATGATAAAACTTTACTTTTGTTATTTGACCACGCTAAAACTGATAGAAGGCATGCTGGGATGTGTAGTTCATCAACAGCTGGAGGGCCGCTTATTGCCCACCCCTGTGACTAGCCTATAGTAGATTATGGGATACTGCATTGTGCAGTGCACTCTCCCAAGTTGACCCAGAAGCACAGTGATAGCTCTTCCCTGGGACAGGCTCATAATATATTTTTCATTGGTATGTTAAATACATGTGAAAATATTAATTTGTACTTCACAAATTTAAGCATTAAAAAATGTATCACATCCTCAAAAACAAAAGGTGTGTCGTATCATTTTTAGCTCTTCCTCTAAATGGCTAGGAACATTTCATCCTTCCTTACTACAATAGTATTAAAATTATTTTGACACTTTCCACTCAAAATAATCAAATGTAATGAAAATCGATTTTGAGGCATTCAATTAGCTGATTAAATAATTGCAACTAATTGATCCCACAGGGGCCAACCAGTTAGCCCTGACAGATGGAAATATTGTTGATTAGTTCAACCTGCACAGAGGTAGGCAATACAAAATTCCCAATAACCATAATCACAGCCATGAAAATGCATGGATCTGGGAACTTAAAGATATATGTTTGGAGGGCACTTTCGCACTTTAAAAAATGACTCCTTGAATCGGTAGAATGGAACCTGTGGCAAGCGCAGCGAGCCACTGAGCCCATAGGTTGGCGAGCCCACAAGGATCTTTTTTTTTGCGATAGCCCCCATCCCCTATCAGAGTACCAGTGGCTAAGATTCTGATGTCGGTAATACAATATTACTAATCCCCGTGGGTTTATTGAGAAGGGGTGATGCTAAAATGGCAAAATTCTAAAACAGGGGTGGGGAACCTCCGGCCCGCGGGCTGGATATGGCCACCACACCCAGTATGTCCGGCCCGCCCACCTGCCTATATTACAGCCGCCCGCCCGCCTATATTACAGAAGTATCATCCGCCCGGCCGCCTATATTTCATACCAGCCGCCGGGGATAGCTGCTGCCGCCGGGGAGATGTGCATAAGACGCGCCCGCCAATCACTGCCGGCGCATCCCATCCACAGCCACTGTGACTGGCGGGCGCGTCTTCTACACATCTCCCCGGCGGCAGCAGTAGCAGCCATCCCCGGCGCCTGGTATGTAATATAGGAGGGAGGGAGGGCGGGCGGGCGGATGATAATACATCAGTAATATAGGCGGGCGGGCGGCTGATACATCAGTTATATAGGCAGGCGGGCAGCTGATTAATCGGTAATATAGCCGGGCGGGTGGCGGGGGAGATGTGCAGAAGACGCGCCCGCCAATGCTGCTTCTCTCACCCTCCCTTCCCCTGTGACTGACACATCCAGGGGTTGTCATTTACCCCTGGATTCACCCCCAAACAGGTTAATGTGATTATGTCTGATTCTCATAATCAGACATAATCACATTAACCTGTTTGGGGGTGACACCCCCCCTTCCTCCACACTGTCACTTTTTATGGTGTCTCTGCCCACATGTATATGTCGCTGCCCGTGTGTATAATGCCCACATGTATATGCCGCTGCCCGTGTGTATAATGCCCACATGTATATGCCGCTGCCCTGTGTATAATGCCCACATGTATATGCCGCTGCCAGTGTGTATAAGCCCACATGTATATGCCGCTGCCCGTATGTATAATGCCCACATGTATATGTCGCTGCCCGTGTGTATAATGCCCACATGTATATGCCGCTGCCAGTGTGAATAATGCTCACATGTATATGCCGCTGCCCGTGTGTATAATGCCCACATGTATATGTCGCTGCCCGTGTGTATAATGCCCACATGTATATGCCGCTGCCAGTGTGAATAATGCTCACATGTATATGCCGCTGCCCGTGTGTATAATGCCCACATGTATATGACGCTGCACTGTGTATAATGCCCACATGTATATGTCGCTGTCAGTGTGTATAATGCCCACACGTATATACCGCTGCCCGTGTGTATAATGCCCACATGTATATGCCGCTGCCCTGTGTATAATGCCCACATGTATATGCCGCTGCCAGTGTGTATAAGCCCACATGTATATGCCGCTGCCCGTATGTATAATGCCCACATGTATATGTCGCTGCCCGTGTGTATAATGCCCACATGTATATGCCGCTGCCAGTGTGAATAATGCTCACATGTATATGCCGCTGCCCGTATGTATAATGCCCACATGTATATGTCGCTGCCCTGTGTATAATGCCCACATGTATATGCCGCTGCCAGTGTGAATAATGCTCACATGTATATGCCGCTGCCCGTATGTATAATGCCCACATGTATATGTCGCTGCCCGTGTGTATAATGCCCACATGTATATGCCGCTGCCAGTGTGAATAATGCTCACATGTATATGCCGCTGCCCGTGTGTATAATGCCCACATGTATATGACGCTGCACTGTGTATAATGCCCACATGTATATGTCGCTGTCAGTGTGTATAATGCCCACACGTATATACCGCTGCCCTGTGTATAATGCCCACATGTATATGCTGCTGCCCTTGTGTATTATGCCCACATGTATATCCCGGTGCCCTGTGTATAATGCCCACATGTATATGCCGCTGCCAGTGTGTATAAGCCCACATGTATATGCCGCTGTCAGTGTGTATAATGCCCACATGTATATGCCGCTGCCCTGTGTATAAGCCCACATGTATATGCCGATGCCCGCGTGTATAATGCCCACATGTATATGCCTCTGCCCTGTGTATAATGCCCACACGTATATGCCGCTGCCCTGTGTATAATGCCCACATGTATATGCCGCTGCCCTGTGTATTATGCCCACATGTATATGCCGCTGCCCGTGTGTATAATGCCCACATGTATATGCCGCTGCCCTGTGTATAATGCCCACATGTATATGCCGCTGCCCTTGTGTATTATGCTCACATGTATATGCCGGTGCCCTGTGTATAATGCCCACATGTATATGCCGCTGCCAGTGTGTATAATGCCCACATGTATATGCCGCTGCCCTTGTGTATAATGCCCACATGTATATGCCGCTGCCAGTGTGTATAATGCCCACATGTATATGCCGCTGCCCTGTGTATAATGCCCACATGTATATGCCGCTGCCCTGTGTATAATGCCCACGCGTATATGCCGATAATTGATAATTTTTATATGGCCCCCGAAGGGTTTTCAAATTTTCCAAATGGCCCTCGGTAGAAAAAAGGTTCCCCACCCCTGTTCTAATAGAATCTCATCATATTGGCAGGGTTAATATGCCTGCTTTCTCTTTTTTGTCAGGATAACGGGTGCGCTGTGCGCTAGTGTCCTGGATATTTCAGACTCTATAATATTGGGTGATCTTAATGGAAAGGACTTCTAAACATAATGAAGACAAAGCAATTAACTTATCATAAGATTTTATTGCTCATATATTTAATTATTTCATCTGTAACGCCCTCCGTTTTTTGTACTTGTGCATTATTGTTTGATCATTACTAACAGGGACTAACTGAGAGGTGCTCTGTTTATCTAGTGCAAGATAAACGCATTGTGTTTTTTTGTTATATCTCTCTCTTCTCTCCTCTGAACATGTGTGGCCGTCCAGTTGTCCTCCAAATTCATGCCAAGAAATCAAGTAATTTGCAGTTTATGCAAATACAGTTTACTCACGTTGACAATAAGATAATCTAGACCTATATTTTAATCATGAATAGCATTTTATTGCAAATACTGGCCACTAGGTGGACCTCTATAACATGTATAAAACTTCATAATTCAACACTGCAACCAGTATTTGTGGATTTTCTTAACCGCTTCAGTGGTATGCCTGGAAATTTCCAGGCATACCAATCATAAGTAGGTGTGCACCATTGGTGCCTCCAGTTGTCCACTGGCACACCACCTCTAGGGGCAACCCCCCCTCCCCACACACACACACACATAGCTCCCCATACCACTTTCCACCCCCAACAGTCACCACGCCAACGATCGTAAGCCGTGGCTCCCCTGCTGCTGCCCCCACCGCCATTCGCAGCAGTGACCAGGCCCCATACAGGAAAATTTGAGGCTGTTGTGAGCGCTCGGCAGTTCGGGTGCCCAAACACATAAATGCCCGAGCAGCCCCGAACTTCCCTGAGCGGCTGCAAATAGTCAAAGCCAGCAGCAACCCCAGGGAACAGGGGCTGCTGCAGAAGGCATCGGCTGCCCCTTCTGTGGTGAGTATTTCTGGGGCAGGACAGACCTGCCCTGGTAGGTTAATGATATAAAAAAAAAAAAAGATTCATACTGAACACACATACTTTTATTATGTTTGAATTGTTTTTTTGGTACTTGTTTCCTAGAACGGCCACAATCGCGGGCATCGTGTACCTTAAAGTTAAGGTACACGATGCCCGCGATGGACCCGATTTCCTTTGAAACCAGGTCCATTTTACCGTCAACGTGGATAGTAGGGGTATGAAAAGGTCGGAGGATGCGCACCGCCGCCGCTCGCGGGCTCGCTGCGCTCGCCACACTTCGGGTTGGCGTCAATCGTGGGGTGGCGGCGTTGAGGGGGTAAAATTGGGGGTCTGGGGAATATTTTACATTGAATCCAATGTAAAATAGGGTCGATCGAGTCGGTCGCATCGCATGTGATTTGGTCGCATGCGATGCGACCGACGCGATTTTTCCGACACGACCACCCCGATGCAAATCGGGGTGGCCGTGCTAGGAAACAAGTACCTTTTTTTTTTCTAGCATTTTAGTGATAGTTTCAAATACTATGTATTGCAAAAAAAATGAAAATTGAACAAGCAGCTTTCTAATAAACACAAAGTAAAAATACAAATGTACTTAAAGTCACTGAATAATGATTTTTAGTATTAAATATGTTTACATGTGTTTTTCTATCATTAAAAATGCATGTAAAATGAAAATAAAATTGCACCTGTGAAAGCATAGCCTAAGGCAGAGGTTCCTAAACTCCCCCATTATAGTCCAGAATTTAAGGATAGCCATACTTGAGTACAGATGAGCCGTGTACACACGGCAGCAAAAGGGTCTGAAATCGATGGGAATATGGTCGCTGACGACCATATTGCCAGTGATGGGAGTGTGCCCCGGCGATAAATCGCCGGGCGCGTGCTCCCGTTTTCAGCCCCATTATAATCGCTGGTCGCAGGAGCTTGCTCCTGCGACCAGCTGATTACCTCTGCAGCTTCCCCGGCAGAGGCTTCTTTTCATCAGCGACCATCTCTGGTCGCTGATGAAAAGGAGACACTGAGCAATATATTGCTAGCACTATATTGCAGAGCAATATATCTCCGCCGTGTGTACGCACCTATGGTTAAATCAAATTGACTGAGGTGCTAGTTCATACCCCTTTCAGACAGAAAAATCCCAAAAACCCAGGTATTTCCCGGATACAAAAACCCGGGTACAACTAGGCAGCAAGGGGCTGACCCCCTTTCACACAGGAGCAAAAACCCGGGTATTTCCCGTGTCGACCCCTTTCACACAGAAGCCGGATTTTTCCTGCAAAACTCTGTGTGTCATAAGAAAAGGACAGTTTTAAAGGCCACACAGAGATGAGGTCATCAAAAGTGGGTGGTGACTGCTCACTGCATTGCATTAACCATGGCATGACACAAGGATATGTTGTAAACAAGTTTTATTGTTTTTATATACTGGAAGGTACATGTTACCTCACATGGCTGTCAGTATATTTGCAATGTTTGAGTACACTGTGGCATCTTTGACTGTCCCAGTCATCTGTTTGCCGATATCCTCCTCCCCTCTTGCTTCTACCAGTGGGCCATACTATCCTTTTTTCAGCTCCCTAATGACCTCAGAGGCCAGCTCCATTGCCATGCCCTCCCAGCCATTCAGAGAAGCCTATCCTCACAACCAATCAGCCAGCACCCCACATGGAGAGCCAATCAGTGCCTTACAATGTGTAATAATCCCAAAAACCCGGGTCGTTTCCTTTCAGACAGCCGGCGACCCGGGTTTTTGGAATCCAGACCCGGGAAAAACCCAGGTAAATACCTGGGTCGAAGTCCCGGAACTTTAGACCCGTGTTGACCCTTTCAGACAGAAGAAAAACCCGGGTCGACACGGCAAGAGCAGGGAAATTCCCGGGTCTTTTTTTCTGTCTGAAAGGGGTATTAGTCACCTGTGCTAAAGGATGGATATCCTAAAAACCATTTGCAGTAGACTCTATTGCATTGCAGCATGGGCAGTGTAATGGTTAGCATTACTGCCTCACAGTGCTGAGGTCATGGGTTTGATTACCACAATGGCCCTAACTGTGCAGAGTTTATATATTCTCCCCGTGCTTGTGTGTGTTTACTCCAGGTGCTCTGGTTTCCTCCCACAATCCAAAAATCTACTGGTAGGTTAATTGGCTTCCAACAAAATGAACCCTAGATTGTCTGGTTGTGCATGTACATGTAGTAGGGAATATAGATTGTAAGCTCCACTGGTGCAGGGACTGATGCGAATGTTCAATATTCTCTGTAAAGCGCTGCGGAATATGTGTGTGCTATATAAGAAACTGTTAATAAATGACTAAATAAATACTAGAGATGAGTATTCACATGGTTCCTCCTACCTCTTAAACCATCCCTGTGGTGTCTCTTTGCCAAATTATAAAAACCTGACCCTTTTTCTCACCTGGCACAGGCTGCTCTCCTCTGTTACACTTTCAGTCAGTTGATTGTAATCCTCATCCCAGCTCGGAAACTTTGGAGGGGACAGAATGTCCATGGAGTCCACACGGTCCAGACTCCTGAGGGGAAACCGCAAAGAATGTTATAAAATATATGTCAGTTTTTATTTTTCAAGACAGACAAGTCAACCGATATAGGGGCAGATGTATTAAGCCTGGTGAAGAGATAAACTGGAGATAAATTGGAAGGAGATAACGCACCAGCCAATCAGATCCCAACTGTCATATTTCAAACACAGCTGATTGGCTGGTGCGTTAACTCTTCCAAGTTATCTCCACTTTATCTCCAGTTTATCTCTTCTCCAGGCTTAATAGATCTGCCCCATTGAGTGAAATACTTGCCTACTTTTGAAAACTAGTTTCAGGGAGGTTATAGTTGGTAGTAGAATTTTGCAAAGCGCCCCATTGAGGGGGTGTGTCATGCTCCACCCAAAGGGTGTGTCTAGTTCCATATATGGAATGATTGTGAAAAGAGATTGTGAGCATGGGTTTGTACTGCTACATCTGAGAGGAATCTTTTAAAATGACTGATATCCAAATGTAGATGAGCCCCAAAGCAGTTAGTAAGAGCTACTGTACTTGCTAAAGTCAATATAAATGTATCTATCACTCATTACATTTTTCCTCCAAAAATGTAACAGTGTAATGTGGGTTAGGAGAAATGAGGGACATTGCTAGACTTATAAGGGAGAGAGGGAGATTGCTGCTATTTCAGGGAGTCTCCTGCAGAATGCAGAAGGGTAGGCAACTACTGTTTGTATAGAGAAATTCAGTACAAAGTACCTAACGATACATAGATTAAAATAATTATTTATGGGGAGAATGCATCATTATTTTTTTTTACATATATACATAAATAAAGCAATGTTCAGAGTGTTTTGGGCTCTTGTTAGTTTCGGTGTCTTTGCATCCTGAACATTATCAGGAAAAAATACACATATAAAAAAAAGTGCATTTACTACATGTGCATATGTTCAGCTGAATGTATCTCTAGACTTATATCATACCTCCCAACATGACCCCCTCCAGGAGGGACTCAATGCTCTGCTCCTGCACTTCCCTCTTACATTGTAATTGTCATCACCTATGTTGAAGAACCTTTCTTAGCAATCTACCTGTTCAACACAAATGAGGGTAATCATACATTAATAAGAAAGTCCAGGAGCTATCCTCAGAGAGGGCTCCATGCTTTCATTTGGCGAAATCCAAGCCTCCTTCTCAGTCTCCACCAAGCACTTTTATTTCTCCAACTGCGACATTGGTTACAGAGCACAGCCCCCCCCCCCCAACAAAATAGTGCCAATACCCAAATACATCCTTCATAGACTTAATAGAACAAACACCAAGGGCTCCATCACCTGGTTGTACAATGTACTCACGGACCCGCAGCACCCTGTTAAAACACGCTCCCAATGTAAATAGGAGCATGATCTTACGAGCCCTCTATCTGATGACGACTGGAAAACCATCTTCCACAACTGTTTCCATATCTCCAAATGTCAGTCCCATACAGAACAATTCTACCAACTGGTACACAGGCTATATCGAACCCCGGCCCTCCTCCACTCAATTTGGCCATCCTCCCCCAACACATGTTGGAGACAATGTGGAGGAGTGGGAACACTACTCCATATATTCTGGTCTTGCCCTAAACTGAAGGGGATGTGGACTAGGGTATTCACGTTGCTTTCGGATCTCTCCGGTGTCCCCATATCTCCACACCCGAAAATAGCTATATTCCATTTGTTCCCGGATTTTGTCCCTAAAGATACCCATTATGTGCTCGGCCATATCCTAATATCGGCCAAGCTGTTTCTGGCCAGTCACTGGTGGACGCCTCTGGTTCCTACGACCCTAACTATCGAAGAAGCGGTCCATAACCACTTCCGACTTGAAACGGAGGGTTCCGCCTGCGTTACTTCCTATACGCCTGCTACAGCAAAGTGGATGGCCTGGCTCGCTTAAAAAATAGCGAAGGCTTAAACATACACCTCAGAAAGAGCTATCCGCACACACACGATTTCTACATTCTTTCTAGAGTCAACTATAGTTAAAAGTGGAATTCCACTGAAGACTTCTGTATTGTTATAACCGTATGTCTGTACCGATTGTATATTTATTACTTGTTATTGCAAGTTGTAAAGTGTTGTTTCCCCCCCCCCCCCTCTTTTTCATTCTGTACACCCCCCCCTCCCCCCCCCCTTAGCGGTCTATTCGACACGCTCTTCAAAATCCAATCAAAATTCAATCTTTAAAAAAAGAAAGTCCAGGAGCAGAGCAATGTGTCATGTTGGGATGTATGGTATATAGTTCTATAACAAATATGCTTTATAAACAATATCATTCAGTGGCCACATCCAGGAGCATTCTGTCGTTGACAATACAGGGGGTGATTCTGGTCTGGTCGCTATGTTGAGAATTTGCAACGGTGACCAATGTTTTCTGCCTGCTTATTTGCATGTGCAGGCCTTCACTGCGGGCACCCTCGGAGACTTGCATAGTCTCTGTGGCACTCACAGTGGGGGGCATGGGGGCGTGCAGGAGGCGCGTTTCCCGAGCATACCCACGAAAATGCTTGGTGCACCCAGGAAAACGCTGGGCATCCACATGTGAATGGGGCCGGCTGCCAGCCTTCGGTGGGCAGGCAGCTGATGTCACCGGATGTTCACGGAGCAGGGAACCACTAATCTAAGGCACCAGGGTGTGACTTAGATTAGAGAGCGCTTCAGAGATGGCCACCCATGCAAGGCACACTTACCCGTGGATACAAATACCTTAGCTTGGTCCATATATGACCAGTGACAATAATATATATGGTTAATTGGACATAACTAGTTCATCTTCACACCATATATTTCTCCGCTTGAAGCGGATTCAGCATCTCAAATATACCCTGAATACAATATATGGAGGTTGAGCATAGTACCGATTAGCTAAAAACTTCTGGACTGGTATAATTAAATTAACGTTTCTATACATCTATGAGTATAACTGGGTTTGTTTTAATTAATTAGACTTTTATTTCCATAAGCTGTGAAAGTTGCTGCTTACAATTGTTACATTTATGTTTTATTTGATTGATAAGTCTGATGATTTATCTGATCACTCTCTATATATAATTAATTGGTTGTGAAATAGTGACCCAGTAATCTATCTGGGAGCTGCTCTGTAGTTAAAGCATTTGATCTATTCTGTTAATTTTTAAGGTGGTTTAGGCAGTTCAGTATATCAGCAGGAGTAGGGTGGGATTTGTCTTAAACTGGTCACACCCGGTTTGTGCTTTAAACCTTTGCACCCGATTATCTATGAGATCATTCAAATGATGCACTAGTCATTTGTTAAATAAAAATGGTTGTTTCAAAAATTCACTGAAAGGTGGTGCTATGAATGTTCCAAAGGGTTATACATTGTAATGTCCAATCACCTGCACATTAATGGTTAATATGCTTGCTCAATATTTCATGTTATTTAATAAATGACACGGGCATCATTTGAATTATCTGTAGTTTCAGTTTTGTCTCATTCTGAGCAGTAGAGCCCTCTAAAGTGAGCCTGGTAACGTATTTTTCGCTAACCCTGTATTTGATGCACTGTCAATAAAAGTAATAAGGTCATTGGGTCACCAGCAAGTTGTTAGGCAGTCATTAAGTTGAAACCATTAGGTCGACATATGTCTAGGTCGACATGGGTTAGGTTGACAGTCAAAAGGTTAACATGGGGTTTTCCATTGTTTTTTGATCCGACATGTGCCGACAAGCGGTATTTCATGCCCTACCATCCACAAGGGCGTGGTGGGAGAATAAAATAGTGTGCCGAGAGTAACAAGGCACCAAGCCCGAAGCATGGCAAGCACAACGAGCCATGGGAGGGGACACGATGCACTTTAACCTGTGTCCATGTCGACTATGTCGACATCCGGGTAAAAAACCAGCGAACAACCTCATGTCGACCTTTTGACTGCCAACCTAACCCATGTCATCCTTTTTGCATGTCGACCTAGACACATGTTGACCTAAATGCATGTTGACCTAAATGCATGTCAAACTAATAACTGTCTAACAACTTGCTGGTGACCAATTGATCCACACACCCCCCCCCCCCTACAGTTCATGGCAACAGTCCTTCTACAAAACTGTCTCCGGGTGGCAGTATCTGCACAGGAAAGGGTTGTGTAACTGTAGGACCATTAGCCTATTCTTGTATGGCATCCACATAAACTTGTGCTGGTGTTATAATATATAAAAAATAATTCTGGTACCTCTGCGTGGTGCTCTGCTCGCTTAATGACTGTTGTGTGGCCTTGAGGTAGCTCTGCCTCCTAGCTGCAGTTTTGGGGGAAGGTTGGGGGCTTCCTTCTGAGTCCTCACTGTCTGCATCACCCATAGCTTTAATGTAGCTTCCACTGCGCATACGTCTGCATGGAATGTCATCGTCCTTACATGGGGCTCCGGTCCACTCCCCACTTGGCACCTGTAAGTCATACACAAGACTGCAATATGTGGTAACAGAGCAATGCAACAGTTTTATAACAAAGACACTCAAATAAATATGGTTGGAATGCAATCTGTATTCCGATAGAGTTATATAGTCTAAACTTTTAAATATGATTTTTTGGTACTTATGTAATATCTGGACTTCCATTTTTCTTATGAGACCGCGTCCCCTCGCGGGGCTCGCTGCGCTCACCACACTTCGGGCACGGTGGCTCGCTGCGCTCGCCACACTATATAAAATCAACTCCATGCGTAGTTGGATAGTAGGGGTATGAAAAAATGGGGTGCATTTAACATGGGAGTCCAGATAATACATAAGTACTGATTTTTTAATGTGGAGTAAGTCTTTAATGGAAAAGTTATCTATCTAATCACATTTTTTTATGTTTTCCCTGCATGGGTTTTTTATGTATTTTATTTAATTTAAGTTTTCACTTAACTTAGCTCATCATCCTTACCCACCTGAAGATACTGGTAGCTGAGGTCCTGATGACAAGACTTGGACTTGACCAGTGCTTTGTCTATAGTGGCTGATGCCTTCTGACACACCTCTCGGGCATGACTAAGTGTTAGTGTTGACCAAGACCCTCTTTTTAGTGAGGATGTAGAGCTAACAGGGACCACCTCGTGGGGAGCAGGTAGAGGGGATAAAGTGAGAGTTGGGGGCTGGAAGGGCGTGAACTTGAGGTCATTATTGCTTTTGGATGCCTTCAACATGCTCTCACTAATAGTATTATATCCACTCAAAAAATGTCGATTTCCATGATCAGGTCGCCTTCCAAGAGTCATCATGCCCGCTGGGTTACGGTAACTGCCTGTGTCACTATCTAAATTATCATCTGAACTCCACCATCCAGAAACTGTTCCACTCCGTGCTTGGCCCTTGCCATCTCCCTTTCCACGCTCTTTGCTCTTACTCCGTTTTGTTCCTTTAGTGTCCTCTGATGACCCTTTTTTGCCATTCACGCTGGCCCTTCCACCTCCCTCAAGGGACTGGGACTTTGCAAAGAGTTTTTGCACAGAGTGGACAAGATGTCGGATGCGTCCAGGACTTTCACTACGGTCCTTTCCCTCTGGGGCTCCCCGCTGAAACTGAAGAGTGCTGAAACCATCTCTGTGAATGGGCAGCTGCTTTTCAAACTGGTCCAGGAGGCTGGCAGGAAGGCGGTTGATTTTGGCAGGGGGTGCATGAGGGGTAGGATATGGTGGAGTCTCCTCAGGAGCTTCATAGTGAGAATTAAAATGGATTCGAGGAAAGGTGCTACTGTTTGAGAGTTGGTTGTTGAGCGGGTACAGGCAATCAGGGTGCAGTGAGTTTTCAGGGTATCGAGGTTCTGGTGGGTAGGCTTCTGTGGAACTGATTAGGTAAGGGGTCCGGTCTTGTGGAACATACAGGGAGTCTGAATGTGAGTCTAGGTTTCCGGACAGGTGCCGGCCACGGGCGTCCCCCAGACCCTTCATTGCAGTCGGCACCTGCAAATCATCTCGTTACAGATTGATGATGTGGCAGTCACAAGCCCTGAAAAAAGAAAGCTGCCTTTTAATACGATCCACTATTACTTGACCTGATTATCAAATAACCCAAAATTATTAAAAGTGCTCAGATGTCTTTCAGCATAAAGGAACACAGTTTAACGCCTATTACAATAGCATTAGATTTACATTGTTGTCCGCACTGCTGTCATGTGATTTTCCAAATACCCTAGGGAAACTCATCCTAGTACCTACAGGATGTCTCATCATTTACAACAATAATTCATCCCTTTGTTCAGCTGTCCTGTAAACTTCCTGATTGATTTATTAGAGCAGCCAGCCCATCTATTCTTTCTAAGAGGTTGCACACTGTTTTATTATATTGCCTCTTCTCTTGCCTGTATGCCCTCACATCTTTTCTCAATTACCCCATGCAAACAATGTTTTAAAGAACAATTAATTCTCTTACACAATAATATCTGTCATTAATACATGTCAATTCCAATAGAGTATATTCTTATTGCCTGTCACCTCTGTGCTATCACAATCTCTGCTCGGTCTCACAGCATTCGTCTGTGAATAATACAGTATCACTAGCCCTCTCTTACTCCCATCCCTTGGCTCGGGATTAGAGTTAAGAACTCTGTTAGAAATTACAATTTCTGCCTCCTCACCCCCACTTGTGTTCTCTACAACATAAAGGTGGACAGGGGGGAGAGAAGCCCTCCCCAATGCTGCAGATCAAACACACACAATCCTCAGAGATTAATCTGGATGATATTAATCTGTTCAATTTAACCTTTCTACCTGTGGTGCACAGCTATCATGGATTCTCTATCAATACACAGCCATCTACCACCCTGCTGTATCTGCTCTCTGGTACCGTTATCCCTCTCTCCATCCTCCATTCTCCCTCTGCCTGCTGTCTCGCATCTCTGTTATCCTCTTTCTATGATTTTCTTCAGCCGGATCCTCTCTTTCACGCTGCCTATAATATACAGCTGTGGGCAAACCAAACCATTAGTTACTACAACATCTGAGCTACTTTTAACCTATCATAATGAAATCAACATCTAAGCAAAGAAAATTATCGTAGAATTTACTACCTGGGATAAAAGGCCTAATTCAGTACCGCTCGCTAAGCAGCGGCCGTTTGCTGCTTAGCGAGTGCCTTAACACCACCCAGCTGAAAGTCCGCCCCCTGCCACCAAGTCCCCTCAGTAACATACGCAAACACCATCCCCTCGCATGCGGCCGAAGGGGAGAGAAATCATTTGATGGTGGCGAACATCTAATGGTTTCTCTCCCCTTTGGAAATAAGTCAGTCTAAACTGACTTTTATTTCTGTCGGCATCTGCCGAAGAGAGGGTGGGTGGTGACGTAATGTGATGTCAGCAACTGGCCCCCAGCAGGCATTGGCCCACCCGCTTTCCCAGGGGAATGGGCAGCGTTTTCATGGGGACCCCCTGATTCCCCCCCCCCCTGGATGTCCCCCTACCCAAGATAATGCCTCGGCAAGTGTGATACTTGCCAAAGGCATTCGCACAGTGGGGCTGCACAAGCACATAATCGCGCATGCGCAGTCCACAGACAGGGCCGGTGCAAGGCTTCTCAGCACCCTAGGCAACTAGGCAAAACTTCAACCTACTCCCCCCCCCCACCCAATTTTTTTTAGATCATGTGGTCATCTAATCCCCGTGACCCCCCCCCCCCCCCCCCGAAGGTGGCCAAGACCCCTGCTTTTCCTGGAGGTCCTCTGCACCCCCCCTTTGCCACCCACAACAGAGTGCAAGGAGGAGGGGGCAGCAATGTAGGAAGTATGTCTCAAGGGAAAGTATTGAGGTGAGGTCTTAGAAGTTCCACGGCCGCCACCTGCATTAACAACAAGGATCCTCATAGACATCCTTGATTTTTTGATTTGTAGACTTGGTGACGCCCCCTAGATCACGGCGCCCTAGGCAGATGCCTAAAGCTGCCTAGTGGTAGAGCCGGCCCTGTCCACAGAACATCGGAACGGGCCCAAATTCAGCTACTTCCAGACTCACCCCTAAACTGTGATCAACTGAGGATAACTAACCTTCTAATAGTATACTTAGCAGTGCTTTCCTTTCACTAATTATAATAACTGACAGTAACTGTAAGAATATCTAGATATTTTTTAAGGAACAAAGTTTAAAACTTACAAGCTTTGTCTATGCTGTTAATGGCTTCTCTTCATCCTGATCTGCCCCATTAGGTTTGGACAGATATTATATAGCAGCATTCACTTGCATTCCTTATTGTCAAGGATATTAAGTGTTATTATTGGAAAATATCCATTAAGCAGCTGACAGTGTTTAATTTTGGACCATGTTCTAGTTGAGAGTGTCAAGGGATATAACCTTGTTCTAAATACCAAGATGTACACTTCCTTATTCCCCCTCCTGCCTCACTGTTTCTAATGTCCATCACATCTATTCCTTTATACAACCCTTATTTAACCCCACAAGAACACACTCAAGTTTATATATAGGATTATACACTAGTATTCTCTTGTACACACCAGCTTTCATCTTCATGTATCCGCCTATTTTTCCTTGTCACTCTACCTCTGTTCCATGGATTTTTCCATCTTTGTCTTGCCACCGATTCTCCTCCCTCTGCAAACTCTGACTATTTTTTATCCTGCAGGATAGAAAAAAAAGGTAGCAGGTTGAGAACAAGAAGGGGGGTAGGAGACTTGAAAGAGAAGATTGAATGAGAGGGAAAGAAAGGCTGCAGCCAGGACATAGAGCGGGATTCAGAGAGAAATGGGAAGAGCTTTTTAGAGGAAATAAGCAGAGTACAATGAAATAGTGATGAGGCTTGAAGGACCCTAAGCTGAAGATATAAATGACTAGATTTACACAGGACACAGAGGAAAATGTGTTTGAAGAGAGAGATATATATATATAAAGAAGCTTCTGGACAAAACAGGGATACACAAAGCAGTTAATAAAGATAAAGCATAACTCCAATCATTTAATTGGTGTGAATAATTTTTACAGGAAGCTAGAGTAGTGTCAGTAAAGAAGCAGCATCAGTGAAATGTAGGAGGGACTGAGTTTGCCGGCCAAACTCCGATGAATTGTTAAAGCAGCAATCATTGCCACTTTAAAAAAATAAGAGTTTGGCCAGCGTCCCACTGTAGATCATGGAAGGACAAAGTACCATGTTAAAGAGGTAAGAAATAGTGAATGGATGGAATAATGGTGGACGATTCCCATGTCATATGCAGATGATGTAGTGAAATGAAGATGTCAGTATCATGGAGAAGATGCAAGGAAGTATTACGCTGAAGGGAAGGTTACATTAAATATGTGAGAATGTAGCATAGTAAATAGGTCAAGAAGAATTATATTGGATCGGAATATCATAGTGCAGAGGTGATGACATAAGGGAGAAATGAAAAAGTATCATAGTGTAGGCTTAAATGATTTATACCTCTGGTGTGAGAATGTATTATATTGTATAGGAGGAAATAGTGCATTGGAGAGGTAAGGATGTGCAATAGATGAAGAAGCGCTGTTGGGTACAAAAGTGAGGCACAAAAGAAATAGCATAGTATAAGGTATGGAAGAGTCTTGGTGGAGAGGCACAAAAGCATGTTGGAGAAGGAAACCGTTTAGTGCAAAATCATAGAAAGCAGTCATAGGGTAAATACATGTATTAGGTCGCAAGGTAAGGATGTAGTTTTGTGAATGAGAAGGGATTTTATGTAAAGGTAAGGAGATATGAAATGAAAGTAGTTAGGATGTATCATAGTGGAAAGGTAATGGCGTAATAAGATGACTGAATCAGGGTAACCAAATGTAAAGTCTATGCAAATTTCCAACTTGTGTGAATTAAATGCACAGTTGAGGTGATCATCCACAATCTGGGGGCCCCTACAGTCTCATAAGCAGGGCCTTTGTCTGGTGGCCACTATACTGTATAATCATAGGCGAATCTAGAATTATGGTAATGGGTGGTCCCAGATCTAGACATAATGGTAGGGGGACCTTTGCGCGGCGTAGCCGCGCGCCAAAAAGGGGTGTGGCCTCATGGGAAGGAGGCGTGGCATCACAAAAAGGGGTGTGGTATTAAACTTTAGACCATACACAGTAATGCCCATTACACATTTTAGCAAACTCCGTAATACCCATTACACATAAAGCCACACGCCGTAATGCCAATAACACATAAGGCCACACACCATAATGCCCATTACACATTGTGCCACACATCATGATGCCCATTACATACTATATAACAAACCGTAATGCCCATTACATATTTGCCACATAAGTGCTGCTTACCTACGTGCTCCTTGCTAGGGGGTTCTTGCTTGATGGCACCATAGTACCCATTACACATGATGCCGCACACCATAGTACCCATTACACATGATGCCACACACTATAGTACCCATTACACATGATGCCGCACACCATAGTACCCATTACACATGATGCCGCGCACCATAGTACCCATTACACATGATGCTGCACACATAATGGCCCTTACACATGATGCTGCACACATAATGCTTCTTACACATGATGCTGCACACATAATGCCCCTTCCACATGATGCTGCACACTGTCATTCCCCTTACACATTAAGTCACACATTATGTGTAATGCCCCCACATACCGCCACTTGTAGCATCCCTTAAGCAATGCCCCCAAAAGTGCCACTTACTGTAAATTTTTATATGAGCCTTCGCTGCTGCTGCAGGGAGAGATGGAGAGCGGTGCAGCTGCATCTATGGGGAGAGGAGCAGAGCGCAGCGCAGAGCACGCTCCCACTCCCCTCCTAGTGCCCCTCTAGCCGAGTGGACATTTGAAATATTGTGCGTGCTGTTGTTGTGCGTGACGTTGGGGGAGCACGCCGGGCGCCGGCACCACATGATTAAAGGGGGGGCGGGCTGAGGTGAAAGCGGGGAGAAGAATTGGAGCGGAAGCTGCAGGATCATGCAGGGACATTCCCAGGCTGACCCCTTATACATCAGCCTAGTCCCTGCATTTTCTGGTGTGAGGGGGAGAGACAACCACTCCTCTCTCCCTACCCCCCTTTAACCAACCAGCTCTATCTTCGGAACCAAATGACCCATTTACATGAGACCAGTATCATATTGAAGAACTTTTGAGTTGGCTTCGAATGATTTTGGTCCCGTGAAACTGGGCTGTTTGGTTCCAGAGAAATCTGTCCTCAAAGAACATAAACATGTCATGAAATTACATTTAAGAAATGAAAAAAAAAAAAATGGTTTAACCTCAATATCCCTGGAACCAATTAACCCATATGGATCCAGCCTGGTATCAGATTGAAGGCCCAGCGATTTGGGTTTGACTGAGATCAACCTCGAGCTTCAGTGATGCCGAAGGGGGAACTGGCAGCCGTTGAACTGGGTGGGGGTCGGAATTAGCGGGTCCCATGTTACAGGGGCGGATCCAGGATAAAATGACAGGGGGGGCACCATGATAAAAGAGGGTTTAGGTGGGGGAGGGGCAGTGTTAGTGGTGCCAGTGTACATGCTAAGAGAGCGGCAGAGAGAGGGTGGGAATGGGATTAAAAATAGGCCCTGGCAGTTAAAGTACGCAGGCCCACCATGGCGACAAATGTGAAGGACGTAATTGTGCGTGCGCCGAAGGCACGCTCCAGAAAAGGGGGTGTGGCCACTCAACAGGGGGCGTGTCCTTGAGTGTAGTGTACAACACCATATACAACTTCTACACATTATGCAACAAAATACTACACCCCATTATACTTGCCCCTTACACATGATGCCAAATGGAATGAGCCAAAATTCACATAATGCCACACGGATTGAGCCAGAATTTACATAATGCCAAATGGATTGAGACAAAATTCACATATTGCCACATGGCTTGAGCCATAATTCACATAATGCCACACAGATTAAGCCAAAATTCACAATACGCTTCATAAACAGGGACATTGTGCGCCAAAGGCGCTCATTAAACATTTACACCATAATGTCCATTACACGTTAAGTTACACGCTATTATGTCCATTATGTATTATGCCAAACACCATAATGCCTATTAAAAATTATGCTACATAAGTGCTGCTTATCTACATGCTCATTGCCAAGGGTTCCATGCTCATTGCCAGAGGTTCCATGCTTGTTGCCATGTGGGATTACATGCTCATTGCCAAGGTGGAATACATGCTCGCGCTAAACGGGGACAGCTGCCGCCAGGCAGAAGTGATAGCCACTGACAGTGGCAGAGCCTGGCTGTATTCAGAGCACTGCAGGTCCCGGCTATTTGAAAAAATACCCCTTTCACACCAGAAAATGCATTCCCAGGTTGGCCCCTTTTACACCAGCCTAGTCCCTGCATTTTCTGGTATGAGGGGGAGAGAAAACCACCCCTTCCCCCCTTTAACCAGTTTTCTAATTTAACCGGCTATATCTTCGGAACCAACTGACTCATTTACATGAGACAAATATCATATTGAAGAACTTTTGAGTGGGCTTTGAATGATTTTGGTCCAGTGAAACTGGAATGTTTGGTTCCAGAGTTATCTGCCCTCAAAGAACATGAACAGCCATGAAATTACATTTCAAAAATAAAAAAATTGGTTTACATGCAATATCTCTGAAACCGATTGACCGATATGGACCAGCCTGGTAACATATTGAAGGCCCAGCGATTTGGAATGGAATGAGATCAACCACAAGCTTCTGCGATGCCAGGGGGGTAACTGGCAGCCGCCGGAACCGGGTGGGGGGGTCGGAATTGACGGGTCCCATATTATCCTATGGGGAAAAAAACGTTACAGCTTTGCCAGGCGATATCTCCGGTTCCCGGGAGGCTAGAGACACGGGGCTGGGCTCATTGGAAAGCCCTGGTCCTCGGCTACAAAAATAATGACAGGGGGGGCACGTGCCCAGGTGCCCCCCCCCTGAATCCGCCACTGCCATGTTATCCTATAAGGAAAACGTTCCAGCTTTGCCTGGCAGTATCTCCGGTTCCCAGGGGGCTAGAGACACGGGGCTGGGCTTGTTGGAAAGCCCCATCACTCAGCTACAAAATGGGCTAATGGGTGGTCCTGTGCACCCCCGGACCACCCCCTAGATTCGCCTATGTGTATAATATCTATTTCAAATCTGGTGGTTGCTGTCTGTTGCAAAGGTAAGTGTATAGCACTCTCTTAATCTGGTGGCTAATGTATAGCAAACCACCCAATCTGGTAACAAGGGTATCTAAGTCCTACAAATATGGACTACAATACAATTCTCAGTCAGGGGACCCTTGTATAGCAGACGCCACTAATGTTATTCGGTGGCTCATTGCCAAACTGAATTTTGGAATACTCTCCCCTATCTGTGAAACTGCGAAAGTACGTAACCGAGTTGGTACGTGTTATAGTGAAGAGTTGAGAAACTATATTGCAGAGGTGATAATTATAATAATGGCTGAGACTTTACCACTTTCTACAAGAAATGCCATATTTCAATGTTTTAGAAACACTCTATGGTATGAGACACGTATTCTCCCCAATGACCCAACAATATCTCTTGTGGAATAATACTTATATGACTTGGATTAGCACGATGGTTGTAACTTTTTTGTCATAATTGCTTTGAAATGGTTGTCTTGATTTTGTGATACTTATACTGTATGTATTGTGTTGTCACACCTTGAGGCTTTAAAAGAAGAAAGTGTTTAAAAAAATATAATGCCTGAGACAACAACATAGCAGGGTGAAGAGGAAATACATCAGAGAAGTGAGCAAGAATCAGAGCAGAAGTGTGAAAGTAATAATGGAAATGTGAGGAAGTATACTTAAAAATAACATTACTATAACAGCATAAAAAATAGTGTCAGGTATTAATTAGAGTGAAGAATTATATCAGACGAAGAAGCATTATAGTGAGAAACTATACTGAAGAAATGAGAAAGCATCTTGGTGTAAAGGTGAGGAAGCACTGAGAGAAATGTAATGGATACAATTATTATAACAGAGGAAGTATATCAGAACAAATTCATTTTAATAACTGTGAACATTACTCAACTAAAATGCAAGTGAAGAAATGGGAATATACAATTACTATATTATTAGTCTAGGTAGCAACTGGGATGCAAGTCACAAGGCTGGTGTTGGAGGATACCAAACAAATTTAGCATATCCTGGAAAGTCAATCAAAAAATAGCACCTATTCTCCTAATGTGAGTGTGTGCTGACCAATGATTTGATCTAGTGAGCATCCCAAGTAGTGTAGTGACAATGTACGTGGCAAGTTGTCAAACATTGGAGGTCTTTAAGCAATGGAGCTACTCCCTGGTGTAGGACTATCCATGTACAACAATCAGTTGGTTTGAAAGTAAAGGTGGCCATACATCAGAAAGACATTGCACTTAATCATACAATTTCAATGGATTGTAAACTGGATTGTGTGCAGATTGTGTGCGCATCGTGTGCACACAATCATACAATGCCGGCCCCGGGAGATTGGATTTTTGGTCCTCTGATCTGAGGTGCTGCACGTCAGATCAGTTGGGATTGGGAGCAGATTGCATGTGCAATCTGTCTTTAGATGGCTCATACAACCAGAGTCATGTGACACTCCCTCTCTGACTAGCAGAGAAGAGAGATGCAGCTTCTGGGCAGCCCGTAGCAGTGAAGTTGCTGGGAGCTGCAGACGTTTCCAGTGGCAGATGGGCGGGCGGCTGAAAAGAGCGGTTGACATCCTTTTGCACAATTCTGTCACTACTCTGAAAACAGAGGATTGCTGCATTCGGGCTATTTAATAATGGCATAACACAGCAGATGCGAGCAGATTGGTAGTTGCTGACAACCTGTAAATTAAAAAAATAAAATAAAAAAAATGGATTTTTGGTACTCCTATCCTTTTGATCCTAAAGGCCAGCCCTCTATTTAAATGAAGCTTCAATCATACAATCATGCAGCAGATGGATTGTATGACGGATTCTATGACAGATTGCAAGTACATTGGGGGGGATGCTCTTACATCCGTGCCCCCTTACCGCCGCCCATCGCCGGCTACCGCAAACATAATTATCGCATATGATCTAACTGTCTGGCTGTCTTTTGCGTTGACCTGGCGATGAGAGGCGGGTCCCAGCGGCTCCCCGCTCCCTCTGGAGCTGCTGCTGCAGGGGGGGCTGGCTCTCCTCCTCCCTGCCCCCCGAAGAGGATGTGCAGTGCAGGGGGAGGAGGTCACAGGTCCAGGCATCACAGCTCTGTGCTGCCCGGACGCAGGTGAGGGGGGCCGGTGCGGGGCGGCGAGGGGTCGCGTTAGAAGCCCATAGTCTTCTATGGGGCATCGCCAGATTTTTCTTTGGACAACAAGTTGGACAAGTGTAAGGGGACCTTAACAATCATGATTGTGTCCAATTTCCCTTCAACTCCCCGACAGTCCCATTGTGTGTTCAAAAACCACCAAGGACTGCCGGAGAGTTGAAGGGAAATTTGACACAATCATGATTGTTAAGGCCCCCTTACACTTGTCCAACTTGTTGTCCAACAAGTTGGACCTGATTGACTTGAGATTTATCCTATGTGCAGGAGGATCAATCTCTTGGTTCGAACCAAAGCGCATGGGATCCTACAGCATCAGGCATATCAGATTTTGTCAAATAAATTGGCCCAATCCATCTGAATTGGGTCAAATCTGACAAAATCTCACAAGTGTAAGGAGTCCTACTCTCATTTCTGGGTGTGAAATTCTGTTTCAGTGTACTGATAGTGTTAGTACTCAGGTATGTTGAAGGTGCTGCTGGGATAAGAATAGAGATAGACACATTGCCTGTTTAATACTGATGCATTTACGGAGGCCATGCTGCAATCTGGTGTTTCAAGTGATTGTCTAGGGAATATTGTTGTAAAACCATGTCCTACATGGGAATTGCCTCTGCAAAGTTTGAGTTTGTCAGCAGGATTGTTTGAGAACCCCAGAGACTGTGAAAGTTTAGGGAGGGAGCCATCTGGAAGCCTTAGGGATTCAATGAAAGCGTTTTAGTTGTACTATTGGATGAAGATAGGTGCTTCTCCCAAGATCCTAGGCATGGTAGAAAAAAAAGAATATATAAACTACAATTCTGTCTGTCTTGTATTCTGTCTATATAGTGATTGTAATTTTGAGGAAGAAATCTCAAGAGTGTCATTTTGGTACAGGTTGCGTATCCCTTATCCAAAATGCTCGAGACCAGAAGAATTTTGGATAATGGATGATTCCGTATTTTGGAATATTTTTATATTTGAATGATGTATTTGAGGTATCTTGCATTTATGTTGTATAAGCACATGAAATACACACAAATAGAATTTATGTGTGCATGAAACAAGGTTTTAAAACATGAAACAAAGTTTTTGTACAATCTCAAACACTGAATTTGAATGCCAAGCAATCATATCCTTGCACATACTGTATTTAGTGGCAGTTACATATCATTTCCCCAGTAGTGCCGGTTACAGATGTACCCAGTAGGTTTTTAGCAAACAATAAAAAGTAAAAGTACATTTTGGTGATCAGTTTGGGAACCACTGCTCTAGATATTGCTAAGAAAGAAGCTTTTGAGTGATATATTTTAAAATATTGTCTAGGGGCTACACTCGTTAGTGACCCCCCTCTCCCCTATCTGCTGAACATGCTGGTCAATTTGGCTATATAGCGAAACGGCCCACATGTTGAGCGGGTCCAGTGACGTCATTGAATGTTATTGTTTACCAATATTGTTCAATATGTATACTCAATATCGGCCAACCGTGGAACCAGGAAATGGTAACACAGAAGGGAAGTGTTGTAGTAGATGCGAGATAACATAACGGACAGGTAGAAAAAGGGAATGCATAGAACAAAATGATTATTTTGAATATATGAAATAGTCTTCAATGAGTGAGCCAAAGGAATGGGAGCCACTCAAAGAAATAATCCAAAAACATTACATAGGCTTTAATGGTTTTCAGCAAGGAATAATGTTATGTTATGACAAGGATGAAATAAAAGAGCTTGTGATAAACTGAGTAAGGTGACAGCTGCTGTGTTGAGTGAGTACAGCTGCTCATATTACATTGAATACCTCTGTGTGCAGAGCTCCAATATGGACCATACTGTGAGGAACCAACCATCAGATAATGGCTAGAAAAGGGAGAAAGAGCATGGTGAGTTGTAAAACATGTACAATTACCTCTACAATTAAATGTAGCAGTAGGAGCACAATGGTATAAACTGAACAACCAAATGAATTGGGCAGAGGAATGATGTAAAGCAATAGAAGGCGTTACAGCAAGATGAACAGGCTGAGCAGTTACATTAAGAGATAAGAACTGGAGGTGCTACATAGATATGTATAATTTATTTATGTAGGATTAGTATACATTTCTAAGACCGCACAGACCTCGAAAGTGCCAATGGGTTGAAGTAATGTGCAAGGTTGCCAAAATTAAATACAGATATAAAAATAAAGGATAAAGGGAGGACCCAGCTCATCAGAGAGCTTACATACTCATTGGAAGGGAGCACAGCTGGATCAAAAGGTGTGTGTGTGAGACTGGATAAGCAACCCCTGGACAGTTCGCTAAGTAAATGATTCATCATTTTAGTGAATGCAGTATTGTAGAATGTTAAGGGGAAGAGCCCGAATGCAGGAGGTTGAGAATGGGGCGAGAGGAGAGAACATGAGAAAATGGTTGTACATAAGTTGCTCAAGTAGTTTGGAGGGAAAGGGGAGAAGAGTCATGTAGTTAAAGAAAATGATAGGTGGTTGCTTGTTTAAATGGGCTATGAAAATAAGCCAGTGAACAGAGACAGGTTGCAGAGATGAGGTACAGCTAATCCTGCAGTCTAGTACGGAGAGTGGAGAGGTTAGACAGAAATATGCTGGATGGGGCAATTCGTAGGGTTAGATGAGAAGAACGGTGTTGGTAGCAGAATGGATCAGTGGTTTCCAAACTTTGTCCTCAATGCACCCTAATAGTCCATGTTTTAGGGATATCCATGCTTGAACACAGCTGGCTTAATACTGTAAGTACCTCTGTCAATCTGATTAACCAATCTGTGCTCAAGCATGGATACTATGGACTGGATATTAGAGAAGTGACATATTATGCTATGCAAGTAAAAGGCAGTGTTGCAAGATGAAAAGATGAGTTGTTTTTTTTTTTTTTTTTTTTTTAAACTCTTTATTTTTACAGTGGCAAACAACACAGCAAGAAAAAGCAAACAACAGTACCGTGCTATACCTGAATTTCTAAAGAAAACATATAATGTAGATGAGTTTATAGTGTGAGCAGCCTGCCCTGGTTCAAGATTATATCTAGTGATGCCCAGCACTGTGGTTGAATTTTGGATCAATGGAGACTATGGACCTTATTCTGGCTCACATGCAGCGCTGCAAAATGCCGGGTCACTGTTGGGAGCTGTAACTTGGAAATGCCGGGTTGCTCCCAGGACTGACCTGTGTCCAAATCCCAGGTGCGACCTGGCATTTGGGATGTAATAGGGGTATTATTAATCTGTAACATCATGTATGCACCAGCAGTATTTTCTATATATATATATATATATATATATATATATATATATATATATATATATATATATATATATATATATATATATGTATATATATATATATATGACACAATGCAGTGGCACTCCCACAGGACTATCACCAAAAAAAACTGTCAGACCACTCTGGGGTTCCGTTCAACGTTTCAGTCGGGTAGACTTTTATCAAGAACAAGGCTTGTTTTTGATAAAAGTCTACCCGACTGAAACGTCGAACGGAACCCCAGAGTGGTCTGACAGTTTTTTTTGGTGATAGTCCTGTGGGAGTGCCGCTGCATTGTGTCTTCTATCTGTTGGTTCATTTGTACATTGATGGCACCCGGGCAAATAATTTGATTACAATTGGTGGAGTGCCAGCCTATTGGTTCATATATATATATATATATATATATATATATATATATATATATATATATATATATATATATATAGACCGGAAGGTTCCCCAGCTCCCACCGGACACCGGAAAACAGACACGTCACTGCAGCAATTTCTTCAAACTGTGAAATTTATTGTAGCGCCCCCGTTTGAAGAAATTGCTGCAGTGACGTTTCTGTTTTCCAGTGTCTGGTGGGAGCTGGGGAACCTTCCTGTCTACTGATTCTTTGACAAAGGCACGCAGCTTGTGCATTATTTGTGGAGAGTGCTGGTCCTTTGGCTGTATATCAAGGGCTCCAGGCCATGCACTCTCTAATGGGTAGACAAACCAATGGTGGCTGACCACACACCCTCTGGGCAATGGCCACACTCCTAAACATGACCCCTTCCCAATGCCCAGTCTGACACTGGTGAATTGGAGAAACACTAAAGGAGAAAGTAAGGGAAAGAAGTCTTGTGTGGCTGCAAAGCATACTTTCCTACCTTGAGAGTCTCCTCGGGAGGGGTGTGGTATGACCAGGGCTATTTTTGTGCAGGCTCCAACAGGAACTGTGGCCCTTGTTCTAGTTCACTCTTTCTGACAAAATATTTCTTAGATGGACAAAACCATTTGCACTGCAGGTGAGGCAGGTGTAAAACCCCACCCAAATCTAATTATCTCTGCACAAGTAACACCTGCCTCACCTGCAGTGCACATGGTTTTGTCCATCTAAGAAATACTTTGTCAGAAAGAGTGAACTAGAATAAGGGCCTCAGTTCCTGCTGGAGCCTGCACAAAAATAGCCCTGGGTATGACACACCAACAGTCGGGATTCCGACAGTCATTTCTCCGACGTCAGAATCCCGACTGCACAGCAGGGGGAGCGCAATGAAGCCCCTTGCGGGCTCGCTGCGCTCGCCACGCTGCGGGCACGGTGGCGAGCTGTGCTCGCCACCTATTTTATTCTCCCTCTATGGGGGAGCAGTCGGGATTCCGACGTCGGAGTAATGACTGTCGGAATTCCGACTGTCGGGGAGCCGTCCGGCACCCCCCCGGGAGTCATGCATGTCAGATGCATGTCTGTACTTGAGTTTTATTTCACAACCTGTGACAAATCGCAGGCAATTTATCTTACTGCATACACCTGTACCATACAATTTATCTGATGGGCTGTACTACAGGGTGCTAGGGGGGCTGGCCTAAATAGTACTGCTGAATTCGTCCAATAATTCAGCAAAAAACACAACTGGAAAATACTCATTTTCCAGGTATATTTGGCTGAAGGAAGCCTGTACGGATCAGTCAGATCCGTGCACGCTTCTTAGTGTAATAAAATATATTTTTTTAAACAAAGTGGTCCCTCCACCTGGCTATAACCAGCCCCGGGCTCATCGAGCCGGTCCTGGTTACAGAAATACAGGGGAATAAAAGCTGGGGTCCCCCTGTATTTCTATAACCAGCACCAGGCGCTTGAGCCCAGTCCTGGTTCCCAAAATACGGGGGACAAAAGGAGTAGGGGTCCCCCGTATTTTGGAAGCCAACACCGGGCTCAAACAGCCAGTGGTGTCATGCCACATCCGGGGGACACTTTTTACATAAGGTCCACCAGCCAAAGCATGATCACCATGGCTGGTCAGCCCGGCGCAGGTCCCTGGAGGAGTGGGGACCCCCAATAAAGGCCCCCCCCTCCAGGGGAACCCCAGCCCAGGCTGAAGCCCGGGGCTGTCCCCGCTACCCCTGGGCTGTGGGTGCCGTGCTGATGGCATTGTAATAAAAGAATACAGCATTGGTGGCCAGTGGAAGCACCCGCCTCGGGAGGATTTTATCCTGTGTTCAAGGCTGCTGTTGCTGCCGGGAAAGAGGAGGGGGAGGGTGGCGGGGTCGCTGACTTGCTTAGTGGGGAGATACCAGAGGAGAGGAGACGGGCACCAGGTGGCTGGAGACCTGGCAGTGTGACGTCTCGCACGGCTAGGTGTGGGGTGTCTGATGAGCGGCCACCCAGCAATTAATTTCTTTTTCAGCAGTACGACCTAGGAGGTGCAATGCAATGTGCATGTGAACGTGCATTGCTTTGCACCTCTTCTTATGTACATGCAATCTGGGCACTATACATGCGATTTATCACTGAAATCACATGTAAATTGCCAAAATTGCATGTAAATTGCCCTAGTGTAAGGGGGCCTTAACTCTCTCTGCACCTGTTACATCTGCCCCACCTGCAGTGCATATGGTTTTGTGCATTAGCAAACCAAATGTGCTTTGCGTATTAACCTGAAACACCCCTATTGTGAGGCGATAAATTACATCAAAGTGAAGGTGGAAAGTAGAGAATACATTGATAGTGTGGATTTCAAAGGATGGGTTCTGGTGGTATGGATCAGAAGTACCCTATGGGGAAAGTAGAATAGTTAGATGCAATGGCTGGCTAGCACCACTGAGCCAATAATAGTGGTTAATGGTACAATGAGGTCCCATGACTTGCAGCCAAAAACAAGTGAAGTTATCAACCGAGTTCCTATGGTAAACTGGATATATATGATATTCTAGTGCTTATGAACAATATTCGGTACTTGTGTAATATCTGGGCACTCGATTTTTTCATTGTATTGCATCGCATCGCATGCAATATAGTGGCATACAATTCATGCGATGCGATTTTTCATTGTAAAGACCCGATTTTTAATTGTATAGTCACCCATGGGTGATTTCACACCCCCACTATCCAACTACACATGGAGTTGACTTTATATAGTGTCACGAGCGCAGCTAACCACCGAGCCCGAAGCGTGGCAAACGGCCGCAGAATACATGTAAAGTAATCCGCGTGCGCTCGCCGCGCTTCAGGCGCGGTGGCTCGCTGCACTCGCCACACTATATAAAGTCAACTCCATGCGTAGTTGGATAGTGGGGGTATGAAATCACCCATGGGTGACTATACAATTAAAAATCGGGTCTTTACAATGAAAGATCGCATCGCATGCCTTAAGTAGTGGCATGTGATGAAAAAATCGGGCGCCCAGATAATACACAAGTACCCAATATTCTGACTTTTGTGTAATTTCTGAATGTAATCATAAAGACCTGATGCAGAAAAGTCCTAACTGGTTGATTTATCATTAGATCCGCATGTCTAATGCAAGGATAATGCATCATATTTCATGCAGAGATGTACACAAGTTAGATGTAATTGTCACCCACATTGTATGCAGGAAATAAATGTGTATAGTAACCATATGCAAAGTTGTATGCATATTCATGAGAGGAACATCCCTATCCATACACGCGTACATCTAATGCTTGTCTTCATAAGTGCACACGTGCAATAGCCCTATCCTTGGTGGAAATCAGGGATTCCCAAACTTTTTTTTTTAAATAGAGTAATTTTTATTGAAATTTTAGATAACTTAAAAACCTAAAGTAACAAGACAGAGCATATGTAGTGATACATAAGATGATAGAATTGGGCACGATATCACACAATGAGTATATAATACAGTATAGTAGATAGCATATATAACGGAGTTTGTAGCATAGTGTATTACCCCGCTCAAAGGATGGTCAAAATAGTATATAAACCCGAAGGCGCCATTTGAGTAAACTAGCATAAAGATTGGCAGGAATATTGTTAAAATGGTACAGTACAGCATTAAGGTGTATAAGTGCAGCCTCTCCACTACATATAAAAAAGGGGTAGCGAATTTCTACCATAATAAAAAAAAATTGTCTTGCCACAAACTACATCTTAAATATAAAAGTAAACCTCCCTAACAACCCAGTAAACCCAAAATAAACCTCCCCATTACCCCCCACCCTGTATAACCTAACCCAACTCAAGGCATACTTGGATACCCTAAAACCCCGACTAACTATAATCATGCAGATAACAGGGGGCAATAGACTAGTGGTCCTCAGACAAAACTAAACGCGTCCTCACAGTGACATCAGGATAGGACTGTCACCATTTTAGCTAAAATTAACCAAAAAAGACTAATCAGCAATAATGTAATCCCTGGCAGCAGCTTAAAGAGTCTCTGCAGGAGAATTGAGTCCTTCGCCACAGTAAAGGCACCGGATGGAAAAGAGAACTGCAGCAGCAGCAGCAGCACGCCCAGAATCAGACCCGCCGGCGCGGCCGTCAGACAGGGCTGCAGTTGGAGTCTACGGAAGGGAGGGATCCAAAATGGCGCACAGCAGCAAGGAGGACAGAGGCCCAGGTAATCGTAGCAAGCTATGTGGGACACACAGTAGAGCCGCGGATGACACAGGATAGGCAGGAGAGGCTCTGGATGGTAAGTGGGGCAGCACAGATGGCGTAATGGTTAGCATTACTGCCTCACAGCACTGAGGTCATGGGTTTGATTCTACCATGGCTCTAACTGTGCAGAGTTCGTATATTATCCTCATGCTTGCGTGGGTTTCCTCCGGGTACTCCGGTTTCCTCCCACAATCCAAAAATATACTGGTAGGCTAATTGGATCCCAACAACAATTAACCCTAGAATGTATGTATGTGCGTGTACGTGTGTATGTGGTAGGTAATATAGATTGTAAGCTCCACTGGGGCAGGGACTGATGTGAATGTTCAACTATACTTTGTAAAGCGCTGCGGAATATGTGTGCGCTATATAAGAAACGGTTAATAAATAAATAATGAATAAATAAGGGAGAGGGAGAAGGAGGCTCACGATCCTTGGGACAGGATAAATAAGCAGGATGTTAATGGAGCCCACACGCCACACGTATGTTCACTGATCTGGCCAAGCCACAAACTTCACAAACTTTATTGAATTGCGGCACCCTAGCGTATCAGAATATTGGAAAATACATATAGAATACAATATTAAATTAAGTGAATGGTGCCTTTACTGTCATCCTTATGTTTATTTATGTGGTGGCTTACATTTGTGCTTCTGATTGTCCACATGTTTTACTATTGGTCGTTTAGCTATCACTTTATGGGGTCCATTTTTTTGGAATTTTTCCAAGGCCACTTTAAATACCCATTCCTCCCATGACACCAGTTATGCCCCTTTCAGACCGCACTTATTACCTGGTATTTTCTGTTTTTTTTTACTGTTTCAAAACAGTAATATGTGCAGTGTGAAAGGTCCAGAGTGAATTTACTGGTTCCAGAAAACCGGTATTTCTAAACGGTAAAAAAGCAGGGTCTTACCCGTTTCAGACCCATTTTTTTGCAGTCTGAATGTGAACGGACAAAAACGGCATTGAAACTGTAATATACTGGTAATATACCATTTAAGATATGCGGTGTGAAAGGGGTTTTAGCTGTCTGACCCATTTTTAGAATCTTTGAAAATACCGGGTCAATGCCATTTTTGCGGTGTGAAAGCAGCATAAAGGGCATTATAATGGAATTAGAATAAAGTGGCAGACACAACTGTGCAGGAAAAGACCCAAGGACAGCTACAACTGTGTCCAACTCAGAATCAGGCCCTATGAGGAAGGATCCTGCCCCTTCAATGGACCCCACCCCCTCAACAGACTCCGCCTCCATGAGGGTTGGTTCCAGAGATTTCATGGCTGCTTTTCAAACCCATTCAGCTCCTGGGATTTATTCAGTGCTGAGAGGGTGAGTGTGTGTGTGTGTAAGGTTTTACTGAGTTCTGGCACTGTGAGTGTGTGCGTTGGGAGGTTAATGAGTGCTTGTGGGTGTGGGTTAATGAGTGCTGGCAATGTATGTGGGTTAATGTATCCTGGCAGGGTTATAATGTGTGTGTAAAGGAAAAGGGGGGGGGGGTGATAAAAGGTGCTGATATATATACAGATATGTATTAAAAATGTGTATTAGAGGCTTTGTAAAGCATTTTGGGGCACATAATGAAATGCTTTAAAGAAGGATTCTACATTTTCTCCATATATTTGCTCCAATAATATCATTATATGTACAGGTTCCTTTCAGTTTAAGGTAACTCAAAGCCTGGCACCACACAATACTGGTGTGATGGCTGTCATTACATTGAATATAATTGACACGTTACAGGTATTGATTGCAACTGATTGGATGGCTTTAGCACCTGTAGCCATTCCCTGGGGTGTATGGGATGCAGAGGTGGGATTTATGAAAGATTTATGTTGGGTAGAGGTCTTTTTAATTGCTTAATCTTCAGGCAACCAAGGTGTTAATAAACATTTGCATTTCAATTAAGCAAATGTACCATGGCACAGAAAATCCTAAATAATTAAATAGAAGCATAACAGGATCAGCAAAACAGTAAACACAGGAGAAGTTATATAAGGGCTGCAAAAGGAAGAAATAGCAGGGGTTATAAGCAGGGGTATTAGACATAATGGATTTAGAGAAACAAGATAATAGTAAGAGTGATAAAAAGAAAGTAATAGTAATAAGAATTAGTATCAATATAAATATATAATCTGAAATCTGAGGAATTCTAGAGAATATTAATGGGAATTATTTCATCCTAATAGGATAATCTAATGTGCTAGAAAAATAGGTAATAGTAGGCACCAGTACAGTAGTGAAAATGCAATACCAGATAAAGGGCCTTATTCTGGTCCACTCCTTCTGGCAAATTCCTTCTTATACCCCTTTTACACCGCCGAAAAATCCGGGTCAGCGGCGGGTCAGACCCGGATCTTCGTCAGTGTAAATCCCTAACGCCGTGTCCCTTTACACGGGACTTCTACCCAGGTCCTGACCTGGGTAGAACACGGCTAGGACCTGGGTAGAGGGCGGTGTAAATGGGAACGCCGGGTCGGACGACCCGGCTCCCATTTACATGAATGGGGAACGTCCAACCTGCGGACCGCAGCGTCCGCAGGTTGGACGGGTTGTCAGCCTGACAGTCACTGACAGCCGGCGCTGCTGTCTGCTATACCCTGCAGACAGCAGCGGCGGCGGGGGAGTGAGGTGAACGGATGCCTGTGTGCGGCATCCATTCACCTCCTGTGCGACGGCGGGGGGAGTGTGCGCGGGGACTGGGGGCAGCCTAGCAGCTTACCTTAGTGCTGGGCTGCCCCCAGCAGCGTTCCGGTCCGGCGGCGGCGGTGATTGGCACTTGGAGATGACATCGCGCTGTCATCTCCAAGCTTGGGGGGGGCTTGCGGGTGCGGGTCGGGCTGTCCGCCGGTGTAAATGGCACTAAACGCCAGGTCGCACCTGGCTTGAACCTGGGTCTAAAAAAGCCGGGTGCGACCCGGCGTTTTGGTGTAAAAGGGGTATGAGATGGACAAAACCATGTGCACTTCAGGTGGGGTAGATGTTACTTGTGCAGAGAGAATTAAATTTGGATGGGGTTTTACTTCAAACTGATATCTATATTGCAGTGTAAAAATAAAGCATTCAGTATGTACCCTGCACAGAAACAAAAAAACTCACCCAAATCTAATTCTCTCTGCACATTTTACATCTGCCCCCTGCAGTGCACATGGTTTTGTCTATCCAAGAAGGAATTTGAACCAAAATAACCAAAATAACCCCCTGTATTACAAAGAGGAGATAATAGGCAGGAAAGTTACAGGGATGTGGCACAGTAGTAGGGCTTAATAAGGGACGTTTTAAACTGGTCATACACATACGCTATGGCCCATTTTCACACAATTTCAATAAATTGTGTTAAAAGTGCCATATCCTATATTGTATGTGTGTTACCTCTGGATCCAATCCAATGCATGGTCCTGTGCACATCGAAAAAGATCAGGAGATTGCCATGGCTGCCACAAGGATTTGTCAGATCCTGTGGCAGTGAATGGCTTTGCATAAAATACACATTGAAATTTAATAGGATGAGAGATTCAGAAAGTGAGAGATTTGGTAAGAAATCTCCAGTTTTTTTAAAGCAGCAATCATTTACACTGCAAAACCAGTTTGATTTTGCAGTGTAAATGATTGCCGCTTTAAAAAAACTGGATTTCTTACCAAATCTCTCACTTCCTGAATCTCTCATCCTATAAAATTTCACCCATTGTATGCAAAAGGAGCGCATACAATGTATCATATGCAATCCTGCAGCCCGGGAAGCTGGCTCCATTCGATGACAGACAGTACAGTAGTTGCAGTACCGTATGCAAGGCTGCATGTGATACCTTGGCTTTCTGTATGGGGAGCTTAAGCATGGTGGTGATAGTCAGGCAAAGGGGCATATATATTATCTGTGAGATTTCATCTGAATGTACATTTCTAGGTATTATGGTAGGGAAAACATTGCTTATTAAACATGTAGGGCTGGATTATAGATTTCTTGTAACATTTTCAATATAATATGGTTATACAATTATTAGAAGTGGAATGTGCAAATACTTTGTGGGTAATATTGGGATAATTCCTCCATTAAAGGTTTTAACCCTTTGATTGGCAAGTGAATTTGTCAAAATAGGTGTGAAAATTGCCAAGCAAACATTTTTTATTCATCCTAATGATACCTTATATAGGAAACATAATCTTTTTTTTTTTTTACACAACATCTTTCATTTTAATTTATATAAAGAATGTGAGCGGCACTGGAATTTAGAACATCTCATGGAGATGTTGGCAATCAAAGGGTTAAGTATATTCGTGTTTGAGTCTAATGGTTAAATTAAATTGACAGAGGTTCTAATGAAGTTTTTTTGGTACTCTTTACCTAGAACGGCGCCCATCCTGGTGATCGCGTGATCGCGGGCAGTACATAAACGGCCGCGACGCGATGCCCGCGATCACCGCGATTTTCCCATAGGGAACAATGTTAAAAAGCCAGATTGACCGCGATTTTGCATTCAATGCCTCAATGCCCGCGATTTTTCCATAGGAATCAATGTTAAATGGGCTACAGAGCCCAAATAGGCTCAATTAACCCTTAAATGTCACCCCAATTTTTTTACGCCACCCCACGATCCACTCCAACCCGAAGCGTGGCGAGCGCAGCGAGCCCGCGAGGGGCGGCGGTACGCGTCCTCCGACCTTTTCATGCCCTACTATCCACGTCGGCGTGGAGTTGAGAATAGAATAGTGTGGCGAGCGCAGCGAGCCACCGAGCCCGAAGCGTGGCGAGGGGACGCGGATACCTTCACAGTTATACGCGTCCCCTCGCGGACTTCACAGGTGTCCGTGGCGACGCCGACACCTGTGAAGCCCGCGAAGGGACGCGTTTACCTGTGAAGGTATCCGCGTCCCCTCGCGGGGCTCGCTGCGCTCGCCACGCTTCGGGCTCGGTGGCTCGCTGCGCTCGCCACACTATTCTATTCTCAACTCCACGCCGACGTGGATAGTAGGGCATGAAAAGGTCGGAGGACGCGTACCGCCGCCCCTCGCGGGCTCGCTGCGCTCGCCACGCTTCGGGTTGGCGTGGATCGTGGGGTGGCGTAAAAAAATTGGGGTGACATTTAAGGGTTAATTGGGTCTATTTGGGCTCTGTAGCCCATTTAACATTGATTCCTATGGGAAAATCGCGGGCATTGAGGCATTTTACATTAAAATCGCGGTCAATTAGGCTTTTTAACATTGTTCCCTATGGGAAAATCGCGGTCATCGCGGGTACACGATTTTGATGTACCCGCGATTTACCCGCGATGCCCGCGATGACCGCGATTTTTTACACCCGACGCCCGCGATTCTGATCGCGGGCGCCGTTCTAGGTAAAGAGTACCGTTTTTTTTTAATTATTATATTTTTATTTACAAGGCGCCACAAGTGGTACGCAGCGCCTTACATATTCCAGCATGGATATCTTTAAAACCTGGACTGTAAAAGTTTGGAAAACTATGGTATGGGGTACAGGGGGAATGGGGCTGAAGAGCCATCAGTAATGCTAAGATGGATAGCTTGGCTACCAAGCGAAAATGAGATGTTGTCAACTATATGAAGAGTAGGGACCAGTGAGAGAATATAATCCAGGTTAAGGGCCAGATGCAGTAAGCTTCAAGTGGAGCAGGATAAACAACCAGCCAATCAGCTCCTACGTGCCATGTTACAGACTGTGTTTGAAATATGACAGGTAGGAGCTGATTGGTTAGTTGTTTAACACTCTCCAATTTATCACTTTTTGAAGCTTAGCCAGATTTACTATCTTTAGTCACTCTGAATCAATGCTGTGTCATACAATACCAAAGGAGATGGCCTGGTGATATTTGGAAAATCCTGGATAGAGAAGAGCTCAGGGGAGGAGAGGCAGATTTGTGTTTCATGGAGGTATTTGAGCATGTGATTTCACCAAGAGAAGAGAGAGAAAACAGCATGGGTCCCACTAAAGAGCCTTTAGGAATGCAATAGAAAGAAGCAGATGAGGGGATATTGTAGTAAAAGGTGAGACAATGAAGGAGTATTCAGAAAGGTACAAGGATATCCAAGAGGGGTGTGGAGGGCCCCAATAAGAAGTGAGCGTGTAAAAAAAAAAAAAAAACCCAGCACAGAGGTCGACGAGGATCGGAATGGATCAAAGGCTCAGGTGATTGTAAACAAGTCACTCAAGTCATTTAGAAACAAGAGGAGGTAGTACAACCACTACTGGATCTGCAGACAGGAGACATGGGCAACCAGAGCTTCCAGAGAAAATAGATAAGGGTCAATGCCATTTAGCAGTCAATGAGTTCAGGGGGGCTTATTAGCAGGGGGGGGGTAGGGAGAAGAGGGGTCCCCCCTTCCCCCTTGCTAATAAGCCCCCCCCCCCCCCCTTGACTCAGTGACTGCTAAATGGCATACACATAGAGAAAGACTTTCTGTCATGGTGGTAGTGGGAAAGATGTCCACTGTGATAGAATATAGGAGGAAGTGTGGGAGAATGGTATTGGGGCATCAGTCCTGTGACATATTTTAATTCAAAATGTCCAAAGAAAATAGTTCACAGAAATGTGTGTTTGTGCCCTATTTCTTCAGTATAAAACACATTCACACATGTTATAAAGGGATGGAGGCTTACATTGCATTAGACTGGAGGAATCATCAAAGAGAGCAATAGCGGATAAATGTTAATTAATAAGTAAATGAAACATGAAATAATGAGGAAATATTGTTACAATGAAAATAGTTAACATTTGGAAATGTTCTAAATAGTTTTTATACAAAATTATATTCTGTATTAGACTTGTTCGACATTTTGTTGCAATATTCTGGGCAGGATGCTTTTACAGTTATCGCCCCCCCCTTCCCCCCCGGCACCGCATTCTTAATAATCGCATATGCTCTAACATGCGATTATAACACAAGGGACAGCTCTGGCGATAACAGCTGTCCCTTGTGATGCAGCTCCGGTGCTGGACTTACGAGTCTGAGACCCAGGAATCCGTCTGTGCATGCTGCAGGGCATGCTGCAAGTGATCTGTGGTGGACCCCTCACACAGTGCTGCGATAAGAAGTCCATTGGCTTCTGCACTAAATCACCAGCAACCGCTGACAATTCCCTCCGCATCGCTGACGCGGTGGATCGGGGTTAGAGCATACGGAAATGCAGTAAAAACCCTGATAATGGGGTTTTTACCGCATTTCTGGTTTAGAGCATCCCACCCTTTGTATGTGTTTTGACAGTGTTCCCAGCCTTGGACAAGCGACACCACACATCAGAATAAATGACCAATCAGCACCCTCCAAATGGCAATTTACAAACATAGTGTGAAGTAGCATCACATGGAATGGTGAAATAAAGATAGAACCTGTATTTCCAGACTTTACACTATGGCCCTCATTCTGATTCACTCGCAAATCAGCGGTATTTTGCTGCTTTGCAAGCCAACATGAACGGCCAGCCGCTGCTGGATGCCAAATGTCCCCCCAAGTCTGCGAATGGATATATTGCAACCCTGAAATCATTTGATGGTTCTCGACCATCGAAAGATTTCTCAATTGCTCACTAATGTAAGTCACTCGCTGGTGACTTAGATTAGCAGCGCCTTAGAACAGGGCGGGCAGCTGACATCCAGTGATGTTAGCTGTCCGCCCCCCAGAAGGCAGGAAGCTGCCCCCGCTCACATGGGGATGACCCAGATTTTTCCTTGGTGCATCCAGTCTCCTGCATGCCCCCCCCCCCCCCCCCCCCCCCCCCGCTGCAAGCACCTCAGAGATTATGCAAGTCTCTGAGGCCTCCCGCAGTGAAGACCTGCATATGTGCATATTCGCTTAACATTGGTCGCCGTTGCAAATTTGCAACTGTGCAACCCGACCAGAATGAGGGCCTATAATTATCTCTATGACATGTTCTCTATCTTGATTTGCCTGAAACTTAGAAACCAGTACATCCCTACGTAATAAACATTGGCTAATAGTGTGTACACACGGTAAGATTTGGCTTCCGATGTTCCCGATATAGGGAACATCGGAAGCCAAATCGCATGCAAATTGCATGCTTTTTTTAGGGCTTGCGAGCACAATGTGCTGCCGAGGTGTGCTCCCGTGTGAGCGCATCGGCAGCACTGCACTATATAGTGTAAATTGTGCCCCTCTAGCATGCGGGTCCTGATGCAATCTGATTGCATCTCACGGCATATCCTGCGGTGTGTACACACCTTAACAGATGGGTACAGAGCATGTCCCCAAAGACACAGCCAGTTTAGTACATATCAATAAACACACATTAAGAAGAAACAAAAAGCCAATAATACATTGTACTGTCATGCGCTGCTTCAGTATATTGACCCTTTATCAGTTCGTCCCCTCCCTCTCAGCTTCCTTTCATCTTACACTCCATCCTTCACATGTCCTTCATTTGGTCTAATTTCTAAGCGCTCAGTGTAGAAATCAGACCCCTTACTGCTTCTTAATTAATATCATTAACAGGATTAAATGTCTGTATATCTGAGAACTCCACGCTTACTTGACATTCTCCCTTATCTCAGTTTTTATTACTACCCCTGCTAAGCACAACTAAGCCACCAACGTCTGCATATTACTATCAGCAATGTGTACAGCCAAACCACTAATTCTAACCATTGACACAACAGAGGTCATTTACATAAGCACTAAACTGACAGAATTACAAATAACATTGGGGCCGATTCAGATCAGTTCGGTCGGGTCCGAATTCGGCCTGTTTTCAATGGTGGGGGGTCTGTGCATGCATATACGTAAATATGTGCATGTGTAGACCCTCTGCGGGAACACCATGGGAACACAGGCCTGTTGATGTCTGCTTGGGGGAGGGGGTGTGACGTCACATGACATCAGCGTCCTCCCCGAATTTCGGAGATCAGTGGCCATCTGAAAAGTAAGTGTTGACTTACTATGTTGGCAGAAAATATAAATGAGATCACAGGAGTGGCAATATTGCAGTTAGAAGCGGATACAGTCATTAGGTTGAACCTATTTAAGTCGACATGTATTAGGAAAACCACAGGCAGTATTTCATGCCCTACCATCCACTAGGGCAGTGATTTTCAACCTTTTTACCTTGCGGCACACTAAATATGTTTTTAAAATTGCCAAGGCACACCATGAGATCCCCACAGGGCAAAACACATTGGCCCCCACAGGAAAAAACCAAACCTATTGCCCCCCATATAAAAAAAACAATAACACTGGTCCCCACAGGTAACACAAATAAAATACATTGGCCCTTTAAATGAAAAAAAGAGACCAGTAAATAACAGTTGAACTGGTGGCGGCTGTAAACTAGTTTGGGCATCTCTAGATCTGGAGGCACACTTGAGAACAGCTCAAGGCACACTAGTGTGCCACGGCACAGTGGTTGAAAAACACTGCACTAGGGCATGGTGGGAGAATAAAATAGTGTGCCGAGTGTAGCGAGGCACCGTGCTCGAAGCAAACGTGGTCCATTTTTTAGTGTCCATGTCGAATGTGTCGACATTTGGAACAAAAAAGAGAAAAACCCCATGTGACCTTTTGACTGTCGTAATGCTTGTGTTGACCTAATGTCCCTGTTGACCTAACCCATGTCGACCTTCAGTCAAGCCATGTGAGGGGAGATGGAACACTTTGACAGTGTCCATGTTAACCATGTTGACATTCGGGGAAAAAAAACTTGAAAAAACTCATGTCGACCTTTTCACTGTCAACCTTGTCATTGTCGACCCAATGCTTGTGTCGACATTCTAATCCTATTGACCTTAGCCATGTCAACCTATTTCAAGTGTCAGGCCGGGGATCCACACAAGCAGCGGGCTCAAATGACAGGACAGGCAGCGTATGAAGATGACGCAGCTCTCCGGCGCCCTCACTGCAGCTGGTGAGCTGCTTCATCTGCGCCCGCCATCTGACCTGTCCTCTGTGCCCGCTGCCTGTGTGGATCCCCGGCCTGCACAGAGAACCAGCAACCGGGGTGAGTACTCGCTGCCATCCCGCCACCATCAAGCCGCCTGCACGCCTCCTCCCCACCTCCTGACGGCCTCCTCCCCGCCCCTTCACACACCAGAAAATGAAGGGACTTTTCTGGTGTGAAAGGGGCCAGCCCGTGAATGGCCCGGCATGATCCCTGGGCCATATTCCCAGGTGGGTCCCTCCATTTTCTAAGGGGTATTAGCCAGATTTTGACCTGCACAGTATATTGGTTGGTCAATTTAAGACACAAATACACCAATTGGTTAAACATACTTGCACAAGAGTCCCACCTGACAAAAAGCAGGAATCATATTCCAGGTTTGGACTGCACATGGCTGTTGGCCTGGGTATGCATCAGCAGGGGCAGATGAATATATGAGAGTATGTGATATAGTAACCATACGGGTAATTTACTAAGATGGGAGTTCTTTTTCACATGGGATGTTGCTATGGGCAACCAATTAGCTATTATCTATTATCTTCTAGAAGGTGCTAAACAAATAAGTATATTCTGGTTGGTTTCCCATAGCAACATCCCATGTGAAATAGAACTCCTCTTTTAGTAAATTTCAGCCATAAGCTACTATAGGATAACACAGTCTTCAAATGTTGTCAGCAGCCAGGGCCGCGTTACAGGCTGCCTCACATTCCAGGGCTTGGTATATCTGACGGCATAGCCTGTGGGATGCTTTGTGGTCAGAAATGGAGGGACTATGGCAGATATTGGAGATCTCCACTGTCCTTCTTCCTTCCAAAATCCTGGGGAGGTTATCTGGCAGATATTCCACACATATACTGTGACGAATATGCCTCTTATTAGGAAGTACAGTAATTGGGATACCTGGCATTGCCCGGGTTAAAATATGGACCTTCAAGTACATCTGCAGCCTTCAGTTTTTACACTGTCCTAGCATATTACCCCTTCTGAAAAGGATCCAACTGTTTGCGAACATGGTTTTAGGTGTGAAAATAATCAAACTAGCTATTAAAGAATTAATTTAGCTAGAAAATAACTAATCTAGCTATTTCTGTAGAGCATATAGCCACTGTTACCTCAACAATGAGGTATAAAGAATGTTCTTTGCTTTTCATTGGAGACCATGGCTAGTAACTGTCAATGCAGGTACAGTGTGAATGTTGGTCCTCTGGCTCACGGATCATTCATTGGAGCTCTGCCTGCCCCCCATTGGTACATAGCAGCTGGTGCCTTCAGATCAGTGCAGTCTTTGGCACTGGGAGAGTTGCTTAAACAAAAATTTTAATTCAGAGTCTTTATAGCCTCATTGGTGGACAACATGTAGATTACTATGGGCATGACGAAATGCATGGCCAAAAACTTGATCCTGGTCAAACAAAACCACCATGACAAATTTGACAGTTGCAAAACTCTGGCCATACATAAAGGACAAATAGACACCTTTTCTTGCTTGTTACATACTGTAGATAGTGATTTAAATTCAACCAAAAACACTCCTTCTTTACACACTGCATTATTACTGGTGCCATATCCAAACCGTCTAACTCACGTTTTACGCTGCTCCTATTACTGCTTCTGACACCACAGTTGTTGGCACCATGCTCAATAACAGTGGGAGGATTTGCCAAGGTAACTACCAGACCCCTATTGATTTATAACTGTGAGTGATGTAATTGCCTTACATGTTGTCTGATACTCTACTTTCTTCATTAGAACTATTAATCTTCTTTTAGTTGCTGAAATGTTAACAGAGCCTTATTAAGACCTAAGGGACACAAGGCAAGATTCTAATTTGGGGTCTATTCTCCCTCTCACATTGTAAAAAAACCAAAACAACATAAAAACAGTTTACTGTAACCTGGTCCCTCTGGGCCCCGGGCAAATGGATATTCGCCTTACTAATAAGAAACATTATTTCTGCAGCACAAATGAAAGGGACCCAGAGAATTCTGAAATGCTAATTTGTTTAAAAATAGCATTTGTCATGATATGAAACTGTTTGCATGAAATATATACACGTTAACCCATCAAAATCCATTGTAACAGTAGCCATGTTCCTGTGGCCAGGAGATATTCTGTTTGCACATTGTGTTTTTGACCAGCAGCAGATTTGGCATCATTGAGAACATTACCACTGCGTTGAAGAAATCAACAGACAGATTGTGTGCCTCAGATGCTAAATCACCCACTTATATTCTAAATGATATATTAAACATTAATAGATGCATTGATGACATTTTTTATGGAAACACTTGGCATATGTGACTACACCAAAGCAAAAGGCACATACTGTATGCCATTATGCAGTTGACAGAACTCTCATGGAGCTGGTGTGGTGGTTGCTGACATTATTTGTAGGGTTTGCCAATACCCCGAGCAGGGAAGTAAAGTTTAACATATTAATGTTTTATATCAGAGACAGCCATAAGGGTTTTGGACTTTGTTGTGCAGGTTTCATCCCTCTGATTGTTTCCTATATACAGTATGAACCATTGGACACTGGTAGAAAGACAGGTAGTGACACTCGGTGACATGAAGGGAACTAGAGCATAGATGTCAAGAATGAATTAGAAACAGATGGGCAGTTTGCTGCCAGGGGACAGCAGAATCAGGTCAGAGGAATAGATGATTCAGTACCAGGGTACTGTATCACAAGAAACAGTACAAATGGAGTACACAAGGAAAATCATTAATTGGACCAGATCAGAATAATGACGTTTTTTTTTTTTTTTTTTACTGAGAGATTTAACAGAAACAGACTCTGGAGTACATGTATGTAGCCTAATACACTGGCACTGACTAGTAGTGTCCAGAGACTTCAACACATAGAGAGAAATTTGGTGCTATACGTGACATCACATTTTACATTTGAAACTGATAGGTGCGCACATCCCTGTAGGATCCACAGTAGCAGCCATAGGAGCAGAGGGGAGATGCCAGTAGTCCCCACAGCAACTGGGGAAGGATGTCTGGCAACAGGGAAAACAGAGCACTGAGACCAGTAGGGGAGACCAGCACCCACATGTTACAGCACCACTGCCACCCTGGGAGACCCAGAATCACTGGACCTAGCAAGAGGGAACCGTGCTCCAGTGTGCTGTGGCAGCTGTGGGTTTTCAATGTATAGCGAATGGGCCCCAATTATTAATTGTTACCATTTAAAAAGGCGTCTTTGGCAACATAACTGAATAGCCTGACTCATTATATATAAAGTGACGTTTAGTTTTACTCTGACCTTGGGTGATAATACTGACAACTGATGTATTGTGCTTTTGTGCTCATGCACAAGCAGGGGCCCTGTGATAGGTCAGATGGAAGGCTAGTGGACAGTTGGTGGAGGAATGACAGTTGGGGATTGGCAGTTGGTCTGAAAAAAAAGTGTGAAGAGAAGAATTTATGTTTCAGATATCATGTGAGGTGGAGATATCAAGGTTGGATAGTTATAAACCAGACAGACATGTAGGTGGATCTGCCAACGAGCTGTTATCAAGCAGTATATTGGAATCAGCTGCTCTGTGTCGGTCTGGACACCCAACCGGTTGGGCATTTGAATTTGCCTACACAGCTCTGACATGCAGCAAGCACGCGGGTGGTCAGTGTGGTGTCTGTATGCATAGCCAGAAGCGCTTTTTTTTAGCTATATATCAACCAATATTTTTGTGAACAACTTCATTCACAGACATATAAAGTGTACATGCCCATGGATAGGCCAATGATATAAAGGCCATTTTCTGGAAAGACCAAAATATATAATTGAAGATACTTCCAGATTAATACAGGAGTCTGTGCAGAAAACCTTTACAGAGTGACATAGACTTTCAGCAAGGACCAAATTCAGGGATTCCACCCATTATCAGTGCTGTGTCTGCACATGCCAGCTGTTAAATACACTGTCTGCTAATCATACACCAACAGGGGAATGTAATAGCCTGTGAAAAGCAGGAAGTGTGACACTTTGTGCCAGTTTTTTTTTTAAAGTGGCAATCATTTACATGGGAAAACTGACCTGGTTTGTATTCAAACCACATCCGGTTTGCGTACAAGTTGATTCAAGACCAATGTGGTTGCAGAATAAAACCACCCAGATCACATCTCTTTGTGTATGTCCTAGGTACTGTCCTTATCTTTCTGCCAAGCTGGGGAGAATATCTCTGGTTAGTATCTGACCAAGAACTTCCCAGTTGTAAGCATTGCTACCACTACACCCTCACCACCCGTGGATACCACACTTGAATTGTTTTGGACTCTGCTCTTTCTTGTTTCCCCTGGCTGTGTCTGCTTACTGTCTTGACCTTCACTTCTTTCCATTATTAGCTTATAAAAAAAACCTACTCCAGTGGATCCTAACCATTTTTGAATTACGGTGTCCCTGAGTATCAGAATTTTTTTTTACAGCACTCCTAGGCCTACACACTAAATTGTGTTTACACCTCATCTGTAGGGCCAGTTATGTTTAACAGAACAGGATTGACTTTTGTTTATACACATTTTGGTTTATACCAATAATGTTGAATTGTTCATGGACCTTGAATCCAGGACACACCTGCAAGTCCCCCAAAACACCCCAGGGTGCCATGGCGCACAGTATGGGAACCACTGGCTTATTCAATTATGTACCTGTGCAGCCTAAGTATACTAAGTCTGTTTTATGTCTTTACTATCCTGTTACCAGGCCCAGCGATAGGGAGGTCAAGGGGGACAACTGTGACGGACCCAACGATCTGAGGGGCCCCAGAACATGGCTGTGGTGGCAGTGATCTACTCAGCCACCCGATGTGTGTCCCCGGCCGCTCCGCCCCTTGATGTGTGTGCCTGGCCTCTCTACGTTTGATGTGTGCCCACCGCCGCCTGGCCACCTGATGTGTGGCACCTGCCACACGGACACCTTATTTGAGCTCCTGGCTGCATGGCTGCCTGATATGTGTCCCCCGCACTCGGCTGCTTGATGTGCAGTCCTGGGCGGAGGTGAGGAGGCAGCTGTTAGCGCGCCCATCAGGACCTGGTAAGCATGGTAAGTACAGCGGAGGGCACCAAGCCAGAGATGCGCTTCTCTCTGCTGGCTATCCCCTGCCAATCAGGGCTTGCGGATCGGCACCCACAGTTACTGATTGACTGTCGGAACGCAAGCTCCAATTGGCTCACAAGTCCGCACCGCATTTGAAATATCTGCTGAGAGAGGAGCAGGACCAGAAATGTGCTCCACTCCCCTCCTCTCCCTGTCTTCCGGCTATATCAGCAGCAGCTCCCTGCAGCAGCAGTGAAAATAATGTAAATTACACTACTTTGAGCATTGTGTGAGGGACACTATAAAGGGCAACATATACAGGAGTATTGGTGCATTACATTGTGTTATATAATATGTAATAGACATTACAGTGTGATATAATGTGGGATGGGCATTACGGTGTGCAGCAATATGTGTGATGGGCATTATGTTGTACGGCATAATGTGTAATGGGCATTATGGTGTGTGTTATAATGTGTAATGGGCACTATGGTGTGTGGCATAATGTGTAATGGCATTACAGTGTGTGGCATAATATGTAATGGGGATTACGGTGTGCGACATAATGTGGGATTGGCATTACTGTGTGAAGTATAATGTGGGATGGGCAATACGGTGTGTGTGGCATAATTTGAATGCATTACATGTGTGACATTGGACCTTACTCAGGTCCATTCGCAAGCGTTCACACAGGGGGTAATGTTTTTTGAATACGCATGTGCATGGGCCCACAGTGAACAAACTGTTCACTGGTGCACGCACCCGCCCTAGTGGGTGGGGGACGTGCAGGGGTGTGAAGGGCTGGTCCATTAGCATATGGGAACGCCCAGAATTTCTTGTGCATTCTCGTGCTAATGCAGCCGTGATGGACATGCAGGGGGTGGGCAGCTGTCATCACCGGGTGTCAATGTACAAGATTTCTGTTGCCGACCTTGCCTGTTACAATTGTTCCCTTCATTGTATGCATATCCTTTTGCTTCAGTTGTGCACCACAAATGTCTGCTGTAGCATACAGTACCTCCCAACATGGCCCATGCCAGGAGGGACAAACTACTCTGCTGCTGGACTTTCCTCTTAATGTATGATTACCATCACCTGTTTTCGAACAGGTTAACGAATAAGAAAGGTGTTTCTCCACAGGTAATGGATTAAGAGGAAAGCCCAGGAGCAGAGTAATGTGTCCCTCCTGGAGAGGGTCATGTTGGGAGGTAATGGTATGCTGTAGCAGTGAGTTTTATTTCCTGTGACTCCAGTCCTGCTTTCTGCTCAGTCTGATTTTCTGTATGACTACCTGTCCAGCCTTCCTTCCAGCCACTATGGTCCCTCCATTGAGCTTATTATACATAACACCTTTTCTTGAGCTTTATACAGTTTGTATGGAGGAAAAGTAGGCAACAGGAAGAAATGTTGCAAACAGAGTGATAGATCCATGGAATAGTCTCCCAGCAGCAGTGGTTTACAGTAAATGCATTTAAGAAATCTATGGAACAAATATAATGTTACATCTAAACCTTTGGGAGAAAAATAAAAATATATTTAAATAAAAACTCCCATTTATAATGTGCAGACTGTGGGGCATATGCATCATCACTTGGAAAGAGATAAAGTACAAACCAATCAGCTCCTGTGATTTTTCAAACACAGCCTCTAAGGGCTATTTCACACTATGCGGGTGCCGGCGGACGGGAAAATACCGCACGGCTTAAAAGCCGTGCCGTCCCTGCAGTGTGTAATGGACTGCTATTTGTCCATTCAAAATAGAAAGGTTCTGCCATCCGGATTTTTGCCGTCCAGTCAAAACCGAAGTGTGTGCCTAAGGGCTATTTTACACGCTCCGGCTTAGGCCAGATGGCGAAACCCCGCACGGCCAGTAAGCCGTGCCACACACCGTAGTTAATAATGGACACAAATGTGTCCATTCTAGGGTTACCACCTAGTCCCTTTAATTCCGGACACATGTTAATTACACAGGTTCTGTGGCAGTTTAAAATCAGGTGAAGTGAAGTCTTGAAGTCAGCCAGCCACAGAACCTGTGTAATTAATATGTGTCCGGAATTAAAGGGACTAGGTGGTAACCCTAGTCCATTCACAAGGGAGGGCCCAGTCGCCCGGTTGCAGCTGGATCCCACCACTGGAAGGGACGGCTGCTGGGCTGTGGCCATCCCCACCATTGTAAACTGCTGTGTGCGGCACGGCTTCCTGGCCGTGTGGGGTTTCGCCACTGACAACTACTGCGCGGGGCACGGCTTTTGGACGTGCAGGATTTCGCCGTCCGGCAGGAGCCGGAGTGTGTGAAATAGCTCTTAAGCTTCTAAAACTGAGAAGAGAAGGTGCTGCCCATAACAACCAATCAGACTCTAGCTAATATTTCTCTGTTGCAATTCTAGAAAATGATTGACAGAATCTGATTAGCTGCTATGGGTAACATAAATTTATGTTGCTGCACATGTTGCTGGATGTCATATATACCAGGCTTTAAACTCCATTACACTTATAAAGATACTAGGTCTACAGCAGTGGTTCCCAACCCTGGTCCTCAAGTACCCCCAACAGTGCACGTTTTCCAGGTCACCTGGCAGGTGCACAGATTATTCAGGCACATTTTAAAAGATCCACAGGTGGCGCTAATTATTTCACTGATTCCATGTGGAGACCTGCAAAACGTGCAATGTTGGGGGTAATTGAGGACCAGGGTTGGGAACCACTGGTCTACAGCATACTATATTAGATCTACAGCATGATGGGCGACATGGGGAAAGGTCAACATGGATCAAGGTTGACATGCCATTAGGTCGACACAAGCATTAGGTCGACATGGGCAAAGTCGACAGTCAAAAGGTCGACATGGGGTTTTTCACTGTTTTTTGAGCCGATGTGCCAACAGGTGGTATTTCATGCCCTATCATCCACTAGGGCAGTGATGGCTAACCTTGACACTCCAGTTGTTGTGAAACTACACATCCCAGCATGGACACTGAATCAGTGGTCTGAGAAATTACTTCCACCACCTCTCCACGACCACTTTAATCCCTCCCCTTGCGTAATAGAGAGTCTCATCAGACTCTAAACACACCTTGGTTTGCCAACAGATCTAGAATGTCCTGGCATAATCCAAAATTCCAGGACTATGGTGCTTAATGTACCAGTTTTTCAGTTTATGATCGCTCCCATGAACAACTCTCACCATACCTCTCAAAATGACCTTTTTCAGGAGGGACAAAATGCTCTGTTCCTGGACAAAATGCTCTGTTCCTGGACAAAATGCTCTGTTCCTGGGGCTACATCACAGTCTAAAATTCTAAAAGGGGAACCACACCCTCTGCCACCCCAAACACTGCCAAACATAACCAGCCGGGACTCATTGGCAGTTGTTTTGGCTCCCATATTTCAATTTTGGACTGTGCCGCAGCCTCTGCAACTGTCACTGGCAAAGAAGTCCAGGAACAGAGCATGTTGGCCCTCCTGAAATGGGTTGTTTTAGGAGGTATGCTGTTGCGCTTGTTTCTTGTACTGTTTGTTGAAAAAAGGGAAATGCAGCTATATGCTGTATGTGGATTTAATCATTGCAAGCCATTTATCATACAATAATATTTTGTTATACAAGGAGTTTTGTTATTACAGGAAGTGCTGTTGCATCCATTATTCAGTATGACTTACAGGTACTAGAGTCCCACTTTTGCAGTTCCCTAGAGTCCTGTGGTGATTTGCACACAGACCACTTTACAAGAAAAACTTCAAAATTAATTTACATTTGTAAATACATAGACATGTATGGTAAATACATAGACATAAATTAGAAACCTATTAGGAGCAAGGTTGCAAGATACACCAAGCATACACATTTTGAAGACCTAAGATCAAACCGAGGCTTGCAACATTTCAGCATTATTCTAAATTTGTCCTGCATTCTTAAGCCTGGTAGACAAGCATAGTACTTGGGCTATTCAGATTTATAAGATGATCTCAGCTACTGTAATATAAATTCCATGCAAAAGAATATCCAACTAATTAGTGTAGGAGAGCTAGGGATCTTAATTGTCAACAGTAATATTACATTTCATGTTCCAAATATTCAAATCATTGCAAAATTATGATCATTCTTCAAGATAATTAAAATATTTTCTTAGGTGATGGATGATCTGCTTAAACGTTTGAAGTTATGTACTCTGGAATTCTATTAAAGAAAACTATATACATCATTTAAAAATGTATTGGCCCTCTCCCTCATTTCAGAGATAGAGATTAATGGTTCTTATCGCATTGCTATGTTATCATGTGATCAGATTTAAGGTCACAACTGACATCCATAGTGGAACTTCCTTTGGTCTAACCACATGATCAGAATAATATGGCCATCGTCAGTACTATTTTTCTGGAAAAATAGGTTCAGGAACTGCAGGTCTGGGGGTGGATCAATTAATAAAAAAAAAACATATATAATAGAGAGAGGGAGGGAGAGATAGATGTATATATTGTATTTAGAAACAAAGGCACTCACAGGTGACTTTAAAATAAAACTTATCTTATGAAAAGTACATTTTCAGTTCCTGATGATGTCATATTTAATTAGAGGTTCAGGAACTGAGTTCCTGCTGGTTCCTGCTGAAAAATAGCACTGGCCATCGTTCAGCAGAGTTTCACACACTGTTATTTTCATGGTTGACATTGTTGAGGAGAGTGCTCAGTGCTGTCTCCTTCACTGAAGGGTTCCTGATGCCACAGCGACCTCCAAACCAGTGTTCTTTTACACTGCATGGCTTGTCCACTCATGTTCATTCTCCGTCCTCCATGAGACAAGTACAGGCCCCTAAATGACTCCCTAAGAGACACTGGGCAGACACACCATCGAGCCTACTATAACCTATATCAGTGTAATCCTGCTAGGCATAGCATACACATGTGGTCCACCAGGGGGGTTTGGGAGAGGTCTACACATACATAATGCGTCTACACAGTGCATAGAGTCCCAATTTTAACAAGATAGATGTTAGGAGGTATGTATGCATTCCACATGCATCTAGTGTTCTACTTGGTTAATAAACAGATCCCTGGTTAAGCTTAAGCTATTGTGTGGACTGACCTCCGCCACACACTGTTACCACCTATATCAATATCCATAGGTTCTACCTATAGACATTATTAATTAATCCTGACTTCAATCACATATATGGCAAAACCGATCAAGTTTTACCCTACTTTTTATGTTATCAATTTACACCTTTGAAAGTTTTTCAATAAAATGACACTGCTGGAGAACAGAAATTTTGATTAGTCTATTTAGTATGTGTATTACTGTTTTCGATTCATTCTATTATGAACAATTTTTAAAAACCTGCAATTCCCTTTTCACCTTAGCTGCACTGTTCTCTTTCCCTGAGAACTGTTGTCTGTATAGTTGAGTGAAGCTCTGGGTGGAGGACTAGGCTAATCAATACTTAGGGGTCAGCCTAATTAGGCTAATCTATACTTAAGGGACCTTCCAATTAAGGGCTAGTTGTGATTTGTTTCATGAAAATCGCAGACATCGCACAAATGCGCACTTCTGATAATTCTCCAGTCCAATTAAAAATGCCTCAGAGAGAAGTGCATTAAAAAGTGGGGTGACTTCTCTGGACCCCCCCAAAAAAACAACAATTTTGTTTGCAGAAGCATACAAAAGGCTGTTAATGTGCACAAGTACTGGAGATATTTAAATGGCTGATATGTGCATTTATTTATTTTTAAAAGACAAATCATAAAAAGCTAATATTTTATGTTTCATGCAAAAAAATAAATGAAAAAAGTAGGAAAAAGTTGCTTTTGAGGTACTTTTAGGTGACTAATCAAAATATATTAAAACATTTTTCAAACAAATAATCTTTTTTTAAATGAGGGTGCATAACGCAACAAAATATTAGAGTATCTTAATTGTTAACTGATAAAAACAATGTTCTAACCATGCATTTAAATTAAAGCAGCTAGTCTCTTAAAAAAAAAGAAAAAGTTACACCCAACCCTTGTGGCACAATATATAACAAGAAAATATAGGTGAGCAGCGCTGCAGGTGGTAGAGGCAATGTTAATTCTCCAATGCTCAGATGACTGAATCTCCTCTTTTTATAGTGGGAGAGAATCCTGCACTAACATATGAATTCATTCAGATAATTTATGCTCCCAAACGTTCCTCTGAATATATGTGATCACACTTGCATAACAATTCTTTCAGGTGTTCATGTAAAGGTATCTTTGCCAATGATTTCTCAGCAAGACAAAACCACATTTACATGTAAATTCTATCTCAAATGCGGATAAAGGTATCTTTACACTTTCCGAGAGATGATGCTCAGATGGTTCATAGATTTTTTTTTTAATCTAAAGAGATAAAAACCAAATACATAAAAATCCTAAAATCTATAAAAACATGTAGGGAATGATGGGACGGCAGAATAGTTCAATAGTTTATGTAAGTGTGATCTACACATATATTCAGAGGGACGTTTTACGAATGAATTCATATGTAAATGCAGGATTTTTCATCACTATAGAAAGAGGAGATTCAATTATCTGAGTCTTGTTGAATTACCATTGCCTCTACCATCTAATTTGAGACTACTTTTTTAAAACCCTAAAAATGTATTCATTAGGGTGGTGGTCCAAGGGATTCTGTGTCCCGACATTTAAACTAAAATAAAGATGTTCCCTGCCATCTCTCACCCTCAATGAGGTGAAAATGGAAAAGTGTGAGTTTACTCTGACTGGTCCAATGCGAGTTTCTAATTGGATTGCAAATTGATGCGAACACGCAGAAGTACCAGCAACTCGCACCTCGCAACTCTACCTGATAAGATTGACCCCTTATTGTCATAACTAATCAGCTGCTTTACAGATGGAAAAACATTCCAACTTGTAGTCTCTCTGCAGCATTAAGAATAAACTATGGGCTGAACTGATTCAAAGATGTACACAAACTCAATGTTTCTGCAGTTGATTGATTATTTGCGGTCTGGGCATGCATCTAAATTGTCGTGTTTCTCTTTCAGTTGGGGTCCCACAGAAGATTTATCTGTAAAGTGATTGACAGGGACCATTTCTGAAAGTTAATGAGGGACTTGTGGTACAAGTTCTGGCATGTTGTGACCATTTTGGGGACGTATTTGAGGCTGCGACTGCAATCCAGTACATAATGTAGCTGCAATTTTTCTGGCATCTTACTTCCTGCGGTCATGCTGGGTGACCATGGGACTACTCCAAGCTTTGATTATCGACTGATATGCATCTTTGTATAGGACTCCCATAGCCACCGATGGGCATCTCAATACTAATTCAGAAGGCAGCAACAGTAGAATATTTTCGCACAGTTGCTAAATACCAATTCACACGAGTATGCATTTGCTGACTTTCTGTATTAGGTCCCATGTGCAGCAACATAGAGACACCTCAGACCCATCTCAAATAGGTTCATTAAAAACACTTAACAATGGCCTTATATTGGGGCTAATTCAGTAAGCCCCACAGATTACTGAAAATTGCTAATTGCGATTTTATCAAACCTGTGGGTGTGCCCCTTATAAACTGTGGTCGCAATGTGAAAAATGTGACGCCATTGTGGGGACGCAGCCCAGACAACAGCTATAAAAGTAAATTAAAAATGAAATACGATTATATCACAGAAAAATGTCCGTGTTATTCAATACGCAGGTCAGAATATGACATTGGTAATTGTACATGTTAAAAATACATATGACGTTCATGTAAGTGGTTCCCTGTGACATTTCCAACGTGCAATTCAGATTGCATTAGCCATTTGGTAAAATATCTGTAATAAGTCACATTGTGGTAAATTTACTAAGATGGGAGTTCTATTGAAGATGAGATGTTGCCCATAGCAACCAATCAGATTCTACTTATTATTTATTTAGCACCTTCTAGAAGATAATAAATAGCATTCCTTCTTTAATAGAACTCCCATATTATTAAATTACCCCATAGAATCTACATTACCATTAAGGGCCTTATTCTGGTCGATGCGTAATTTTCCGAATTCTTTCGGATGGCGTTTTTTAGCCATCTGCGCATGCATAGGCAACGCAATACGCATGTGCCACGCACGGTCCCCGTACTCGTTCTCACTAATACTGTACAGAAATGTGCACCGCATTCACTCGGGAAATATGGGCGTAATATGGGCGTCATTCGGAACTACACAAGGGCGTAGTTTCAAAGTGGGCTAAATTGGGCGTAAATATGGGCGTACACGAGGGAGTGCACTAACTCTGGTAGGCGTGCATTCGGACAGAACACCGACTGCAAACGAACCAACAGCCAGGAAATATGCGGTCTTCATAAGCAAGTATTACTTTGCGGACACCACTCGGTCATGCGCTAGGCATTCAGATCGCCCAATTAGTACGTCCGCAGCTGAACCACTGTCAGATGAACACAATACAATCCACTCCTCTACTCATTACTCATTAATTACACTCTTTTCATTGCTTCAATTGGAACCATTGCAGCCTAAATGGACCATTACAAAACACACAAATATATGCTGAAAGCACAGCTGCATTTTTTAGACACATTTACACTGCAAAGAAAAACAAAATTTTGAAAAACTGCGCTGTTTAGCTGGCACCATGTAAAAATACACCTTCACACCAATTTATTTTAGAAATGATGGTTCTTGTGTAGCATCAATATTTATTAGAATATAAAAAAAGTTTTTATTCAGGTGGCCACCTTAGAATATAACAGTAATATTACACATAATATAAAACATGAGAATTAATAAATATAGAAAGTTTTTTTTTAAATAATAACATTCTGCTTTGATCGGGATGCAAGGGCACCTTGGGAAATGACTTGTCGCTGGGACAGTAATATAAAGTCTTTAGTTTGGGTTTGCAACAAGTATAGCAGCTGTAAATATGGGTATTTGAGAAAATAATACGGTCTGATCAGTCGTAAAGTGCCAGTTAGGCATATCTCACCTGCGCCTCCGTGCGCTGCGGCTTTTGATGGTGGGTATTGTTGAGTGTCCCTCCGGTACGGGTGCGGGGAGGGGAGCGGACCGGCTGAGGTGGTGAACGGGTCTTGGCTCTTACCCTCTGAGGAGCTCTCACCGATAGCTGTTAATTGCCAGCGGCGCTTCTCTCACAAGGGCTGCGGTGATCAGTGGGAGCGTTCGGGAGATGAGGACCTGTGATGGAAGGGTCCGTGCTGGTCTCCCGGCTGACACCTCACTGATGGTTGTTGTTACCAGCAGCGCTTCTCTCACAAAGGCTGCGGTGATCAGTGAGAGTGCTCGGGAGCTGTGGACCTGTGATGGTGGGGTCCAAGCTGTTCTCCCGGTAGCAGTACCATGTGGGAGCGTTCGGGAGATGAGGACCTGTGATGGAAGGGTCCGTGCTGGTCTCCCGGCTGACACCTCACTGATGGTTGTTGTTACCAGCAGCGCTTCTCTCACAAAGGCTGCGGTGATCAGTGAGAGTGCTCGGGAGCTGTGGACCTGTGATGGTGGGGTCCAAGCTGGTCTCCCGGTTGACTGCCAGCTAAACAGCGCAGTTTTTCAAAATTTAGTTTTTCTCTGTATTTTTCAGGCTACCTAACTAGACACACGTAAGTGTGCCTAAGATTGGGTTAGCTATAGTGTACTTACACTGGTGCACTAAAAAAACTGCAGCTAAATTAAAAATCTGATTATAGTATTGATCTATCTAGTTATATTCCTATATACCTATTTGTATAGGTAAAAATACCAACAATTTCTTATAAGCGCCCCGATGGTGACTCTTTTTTAAAGCGCCACCACACCTCCCTTTACAATTACACTGCAAGCCATGGACAGAACTTGGTATCACTAATATAAATATACATCTGTCCGTTCTGACGCTGTAAGACCGTGCAGAATTTGTGTGTGGCCACCGAACACGCACAGTTTGGATGTAGTCCGTAAACACACCCTCTTCTTAAAAAATGAGTCCGTCCGAATGCGGAGGACCTGTGGGCATTTGTTCTTACAATGTCCACACAGCGTGGCGTGCGGTCCACTCCGAAAGAATTCAGAAATTTAAGCACCAACCAGAATAACCTCCTAAATGTGGAGGATATTCTATCGGAATTTATTATGGTGGATGTTGCAGTGAAAAGTTAGTTCTAAAGATGAGATTCCTGGTTAATATAGTCATTGTGTAGTCAATGTGCAACATAATGAGCATCAAGGGCAGAGCCACACCTCTACCCCAAGATGAGTTCATGCAGATTCTAGGTGTGGGGACGTGCGGTGAGGTAAATGGCTGAGGAGTCCCTGGCAAGTACCAGAGCCAGATTTTCACACACTATATGAGCCCAGAGGTACATGCTGGCATTATACACATGTGCAGCAGTAAATATTGCTGGAGATTCGCTGAGTTTTGATAAGAGATGTGCAGAAAAGATAGTATTGTTGACATACTTTATAAATTCAAAACTCCGGCGTATACGTCGTGCCTCACCCACCGCATGCCACTGGTACAGTTAATAGTCCATCATCTGCAGATCATGGGAGTCAGGAGGACTCGGGTGCCTGAACTCTCCCGAGTCCCGCCGAGCTGCGCCGACCATCCCCGAGCCTGCCGCCTTCGTCACTGATGCAGGGGAGCGCCAGTGTATGATCGCCGGAATGGAGGGGGTGGGGGGGAGGCAACAGGAGGGGGGGCGATGGGGAGACCTCTAAAGCTAGTGCGTCATTGGTGCTCAGCTGGAGGCACCACTGGCACGCACCCAATGCATAGTGGTATGCCCGGAAAATTTTCCCGGGACAGATAAACTGGATATAAAGTGGAAGGAGATAACGCACCAGCCAATAAACTCACAATTGTCATATTTTAAACACAGCTGATTGGCTGGTGCGTTAACTCCTTTCACTGTATCTCCAGTTTATCTCTTCGCCAGGCTTAATAAATCAGGCATGGTGTGGGTGACAATGGAGAGTGTGCATAGTGTATCACCACACTCAGTGATGCCTCTGGGTATGGCCAAACTAAAGGTCTATATATGTAAAGCAAACTGTTTCCCAGGAGAGCTTGGATGAGGGGAAAAACTGGTGAGGATTGCCCACACCAACCATGCAATAACATTTGTGCAATAATAAAAATTAATTATCAATAAAACAGATCATATGTGGACTATACAGTGAGACCTATAAAACTTTAGCTCATAAGAAAATAACCTGCAATCCTTTTTTTTTGTAATAAAAGCAGCTCTTGAAGAAAGAAGAGAGTAAAAAACCAACACAGAGACATATAAACATACAACATATAAATAATAATAGCAGTAATAGAAAACTTCTATCACATAAGAAAACTTTGCTCAGTTTATCTCAAGATGGAATGCACAGAGGATTAAAGTAAACCAGAGTGGCCTCAAGTGGGAATCATTGGGAATCAAAATATTGGATAATTTTGGGAAGCATCCAGCCTCACATAACCTGAGACCAGTTTTGCTGAATCTCTTCCCCGAGTCCAGAAGACCTGGAAGCAAAGGAGGTGACCCATACAGCTAGTGAGTAAGGGTTCCTTATCACTATTAGTGGACACTTTGACCTATGGAATTATTTACTGGTACCTGCATGTCCAGCAAATATATGTAAAGTGCAGTTTTATCTACCCTGGACTTTATGTCCTACATAAGTAGCACATTTCATTCAGCCGAACACCACTGCCTGATATTCATCTGCTCTGTTGACAGTGGTAGATATAGTCCAGGTGATTCAAGCTTCAGAGTAGCCACAGAGTTATCACTGGTGCATGGACCAGCTAGAGTGAACCATCCTATTTACTGGACACCATGACTATGCATTATATAACATCTCAGCTGGTTTTACCTCTCTGGAACTTGTAAGATATGTGAGCATGTATAGCACCTCGCTTATTGTTTTAATGATAAACTGACTGCAATTATTAATATGTCATCTGAGAAATTACTTTTTTACCATAATCTTGATCATTAGCCCAATAACTCTAAAACCAGTTTTGGATCCATACCAAGGATTACATTATCTAGATATTGACATGCATCTCCAGTATTGAACACATTATTCTCCATTTAATACACTGAATAATGTTATGGATATTTTTTTTATGGAATCCCTCTGATATATGTATTTTTATGTGGGATTATTTTTGTATGTGTATGACAGATTGTTGATGCTACTTATTTGATGCTATTGTTCAATTGGCCAATGCATGTGACTATATGCAGTATAGTTATACTCCTAGCCATCTATTAGTTTAACCAGAAAATACCCACCAATAGGAAATGTCTTACAAAGCAACAGTTACCAAGTGGAATGACCATAGTTTATCCGATAGATAAGGGACAATAGGGCAGATGTATTAAGCCTTAACAAGAGATAAATGCAAGGGTGATAAAGAGCCAGATTCTCTAAGCTTCAAAAGTGATAAAATAGAGAGTGATAAACAGCCAACCAATCAGCTCCTGCCTGGCAATTTTCAAACACAGTCTGTGACATGGCAGGTAGGAGCTGATTGGCTGGCTGTTTATCACTCTCCATTTTAGCACTTTTGAAGTTTAGAGAATCTGGCCCCATGAGAGATAAACGTCCAGCCAATCAGCTCCTTACAGACTTTTTTCAAACACAGCCTGTAACATGGCAGTTAGCAGGTGATTGGCTGGACGTTTATCTCTCTTTACCACACTTGCATTTATCTCTTGTTAAGGCTTAATACATCTGCCCCAATGTGTACTCCGCTGCTTTTAGAATACTTTGTTTGGTATTGTAAAAATGGAATCTTTTTAAAGTGTCTCTGGGATAAGTATTCAAGACAAATCTAGGCTTAGGAAGTTTATGGATGCCATCAAAATATCTTGGGCTGCTTTAGAAGGTAGATTAAGAAAAAAATCATGCACCAAAAGTTCCACATTAGGGTCAGGGATACCCCTCATTTTTTTATGAATTCCGCCTAGACCTGTCCTCAAAATCTGACACTTTATCAAGCAGTTCATTATGAGACGCTATGACTTCCTTCTGCATCTTCATTTCCAGGTGGTCCATGTGGTCACAAATCCCAGTAACCAAAAGGTCAACCTAAAAACCAGTATGAGACACTGTTTGCACAGTTAAGGGTGCACTAATACCAATAGTAAGACCCAAGTCTCAAGAGTAAGGATCCCTTGGGGAGCAGGAGTAGCTTGCAGGGAAGCAGCGGAGCTCCAAGGCTGCAGTGCCAACCTCATCACTGCACTGGTAATTGTCCAATCTTTTGTGGTCTCTGCCAGGATGCTGCTCCAGAAAGCCTAGCAGGTAGCATGATGTTCAATGTGGAGCCAGCAGAGCAGGCAGGTTGGCCCACTAAGCAGTGACAGCAGTCACAAAAAGTCCCTCTCCCTGAACAGGTGGTAAGTGGAATAAGAAGGCAGCTTTGACGTGAGTAGCTGAGGCTGTTCAGTGTACCAGAATACTTGTAATGTGGTCATAGATGGCCGGTGGTGGGAGGGTATGGAGTGAGTAAGGAAGCCCAGGATCAAAATACTCACTGAGTGCAACTAGTGTTCTTGAGGCCAGCCCAGATGGTCATGTCTCTTGGGGACATGGAAAATGCTGATTTTCAATATTATAGCAGCGGTGTGGTAGGGGCGCCTTATAAACTGTGTTAAGGACGCTTTGTGGTTTGCCAGAAATCGTCTCATATTGCGGAGGGAGAGAATGTCCGTTCAGGACTGCCGCAGGCTGGTTCACAGCCTGCTCAGAGACTATTCCATTCGGGATAGCCCTGAGGAAGAAGAGGACTAAACCCCTTTCTTCTGGTCCTTTCCCCTTGTTTGGACTGTTTTATAAGACTTTGGGACCGTGGCCCCTTCCCCCTCACTTCACAATGTCTGTTGTTTTGTTGATGTATTTCTATTTATTGCCCTCCCCTTATACGTGTCTGTCTGGTCAATAAAGCTTCGGGCATGTGATTCCTCCTCCCTCACCCCCTACCCTCCACACCCATAGTCTTGTATACTGTAGTGTAAATGTTACCGTTAGAATGCATAGTGCATAGTATAGTCTATAGTGTGAGTTTATCTTGTGCTGTATTTTATAATATGTACTATACTGTTTGCATGTGTACTGTGTTTTGGCTGTGCTGCGACACAGTATATGTGTGATATTTGTTATCGTCTGTTTTTTGCATTCTTTATGTACAATAAAGACCTGCTTTTTCAATCAAAAAAGGGGTTACAGAAAGGCACATATGTCCAAGATGGCAGTAAGGCCCTGCAAATTATTAATGATAATATTATTTTTATTATTATTATTTTTTATTAATAAGCACATTTTAGGGACAAGTTTTAGAAGCATGCATTAGGTCTAATACTAAATGCAGCATTATTGTTTGCTTCAATATAAGTGCTCAGGGGCAAACGCAGGATTTTCAGAAGGGGGTTTCCAGAGGTGCGGAGCAAAGTACGGAGATGGACACACTTAGGTGACCCAGTATATGTTTTGATGTCCCGCGGGTGGTAGGGGGTATTATATCTACCGCTCAGCATGTAGGATCTGGATCAGTAATTTCCACTAATTACCCCTTTACTGCACAGATGGTGGGAGATGAGGTGGGAGAAGGGGGCATTGGGCTGAATAAAGGGGCCTTGATACATAACTTCCAGGGTGGTAGGGGATGTTTAATATGCAGAGGAGGGGTGTATAGTGGAGTGGGCTCATTATTCATAATTTTCTGGTGGGAGGACAACTTGCTTGACTACAGATATCTCCAGTTTCCGGAAATAGATTTCTTAGATTTTAATGGAATTAAAAACTAGAGAATCCCACCTACCAAATGGTGTTGGGGACGAGGGGATCAGAGTTCAGGAGGCAGAGCAATCTGCCAAGGAGTATATAAAACTACATACCAGGTGTGCGGAGCTGGAGCAGTAACCAGCTGCTGGAAGGCTGATATCTCTGGTTCTGGGCACAGTAGAGACAAGCTTCTAGTGTCCTTCAAAGGGGGAGAGTTACAGATTTTGGAATATATCCTCAGAAAAACTCTACGTCAGACAGAACCTGAAATATCTGACTGGGAACAGCAATTAACAGGCTTGGATGGGGACCACTGCTTTGAAGTCAGATATCTCCGGTTCCCAAGGTCTGATTTTAAAAGTTCGGTACTTGTTTCCTAGAACGGCCACAATCGTGAGTGATCGTGGCTCTTAATTAAGGGACACGATCCTCACGATGTGGCCGATTTTTTACCATTTTTTCCCTTTGAATGACAGAAATCGGGTCAATCGGTCGGTCGCGACCAATTAAAATCGGCCGCGATGCGACCGACCGATTGACCCGATTTTTCCATAGACTTCAATGTTAAAAAATCTTTTAACATTGAAATCGGGAGGATCGCGTCGGTCTTGTGCCATTATAATGGCACAAGATGAGATGGACTTGATTAAGTCCATCTCACATAGGGAAAAATGATAAAAAAGGTGAAATGGGCCAATATGACCCATTTCACATTTTTTATGTGCCCGCCATGACCCCACGATAGACGTCAACCCGAAGCGTGGCGAGCGCAGCGAGCCCGCGAGGGGCGGCGGTGCGCGTCCTCCGACCTTTTCATTCCCCTACTATCCACTAGGGCGTGGAGTGAGAATAGAATAGTGTGGCGAGCGCAGCGAGCCACCGAGCCCGAAGCGTGGCGAGCGCAGCGAGCCCCGCGAGGGGACGCGTATACCTGTGAAGTTATACGCGTCCCCTCGCGGGGCTCGCTGCGCTCGCCACGCTTCGGGCTCGGTGGCTCGCTGCGCTCGCCACACTATTCTATTCTCACTCCACGCCCTAGTGGATAGTAGGGGAATGAAAAGGTCGGAGGACGCGCACCGCCGCCCCTCGCGGGCTCGCTGCGCTCGCCACGCTTCGGGTTGACGTCTATCGTGGGGTCTAGCCCACTTAGTAACATTTGGGGGGGCAATTGAAAATAATCAGGTGAAAAAAAAAAAAAAATCGGGTGAAAAATCGGTCGGTCGGATCGGTCGCATCGCATGCGACCAAATCGCATGCGATGCGATCGATCCGATTTTTTATCTTACGACCACAACGATCTAAATCGTTGTGGCCGTGCTAGGAAACAAGTACCAAAAGTTCTTGTACTCTTGGAAAGAGGGGACCCTCAGCTTTCAGACAATGGCCCTTAGATTCCTGTGGGGATTTCTGGGTACTCGGATACCCCCCCTGCGTGCGCTACTGGTGCTAAGGGGAGTATGCCTAAGCAAGTTAGCTACACTCCCAGACAATTACCTTCCCAAATCATGAGATACTTATCCTTCTGAGGAAGCCGCTGAGTTGAAGGTGGGGAAACGCGTTAAGGAGACAAGGAAAATCGCCAGGTGCCGGTACCACTAAGGCTACACAGATACTCCTGCTGCCCTGCTCCCAAGTGTGGAAGAACCCCAAAAGGCTGCATTGCTGTGCAGAGAATTAGCAGCCGGGACACCACCACCTTATGCCAAAGGTCCAAAATCAGAGGAGTGGCAAGTTATAGCTCAGTTGAGCTCTGTTTACATGTCTTATATCTGACTAACCCATACTAAACAAAGCATGCATGCTATTTACTAACTACCTTGGAGCTGTGAGAGAGCTAACCAATGGTCGCAAAGCTGACTGCTGCATAACTATTAAGTGTGAAATACTAATCAGTGGTGACCAAGAACTACCTAAGCTGCCTATCAAGCCCCATTAACCCTACACTGTAGGCGCAGTAGAAACCAAAATATTTTACAAACAGGTTCCTACCAACTGAACCTTTTTATAATTTTTTATTTTTCTTACTGTCTTTTACTTTATGCATGTGTGTGGTATTGGCCGGTACCTGCATTGAATGTAATTGTCATATTGAATATTTTATTGTGTGGAATAAATACACAGTACATATATACAATTTTATTAGAAAATAAAATATCTTAATTATATACCTGGCTCAGCGCTATCTCTAAACTTTTTGTTTAGGTCTAATACTAAATGCAGCCATATTGTTTGCTTCTATATAAGTGCTAAGGGGAGTATGCCTAAGCAAGTTAGCTACACTCCCAGCCAATTACCTTCCCAAATCATGAGATAGACTGGGGCATCTGTCTCGACTCTCTGGACAAAATCCTCATTGTACAAATCGCATATCCCATTAAATAATGAGAGCAACTCTTACAAAGTGCAAATTATTTGCTGTTCGGTGCAAAAGCTACATTGGACCCACCATGTGTTTTGATTCATGAAAGTGCATCAAGATTACAGCACAGCATTATGGGTTGACGGAGTGACAAGGATTCATTTGTGGAGGAGCAGAAGCTTGTGCAAGCAGAGCGAGGAGTGGAGAAATTACATTTCCTCTTGCAGAGCAAGATTACTGATGGTTATTGTTAAATTTAATTTCTATCTACAACTCATGTATGGAATGGAGGTAGCAGTACATAGTAAATCAAGAACACTCACACTTACAGTAGGTTCCACTGTGCTCCATTGAAACACTGGTGCCTTTATTCATCCCAAGCACCAGAATAGTCCTAGCCTTGTATAATACATCACACACATAATTTCATGCAGCAATCTGCAGTGCGATAACAGGAACTGAGAGTGAAGAGAAAGTACCGATGTTGCAATGAATAATAATGCCAATTGCACTTTAGCCACACACTACCCAAAGGCAATATCTAGTTATTTTTTTACTTTTAGTTGAAGAACCCATTTAAAGGCATTTTAATTATACAACTATGGGGACACACTTCAAATGCCAGCATGACTCCTAATTAAAAGGAAAGATAACATGACAACAATGTAATTGTTTTTTTATAATGATATTTGTTTTATCCAAATGTAGACATTGAGCAGCATCAAGAAAGATTCCAATTGTAATGTTACAATATTAAACTTTTTCATGCATAGAGGCCACTTCAGTGGACAGCTGTTTTTAAGTCATTTGGTAATATTGTACTGTACTCTGCAATGCAAAGGCTGTTTGAGAATTTCGGCAAACTTGGCTGTTCTATTAAAGTGGCAATCATTTACAAGGCAAAACCAGGTTAGTATTGCCTTTTAAATTATTGCTACTTTGAAAATACAGGCAGGCTTGCTGAAATTCCTAGACAGCATGCACATTGCCCATTACTGCCTACAGAAACTGTGTTTTGACATTACTATTGAATGGTGTTCAAGCCTTTGGACCTCTATTAAACTTTGATGTCCCCTAATGGCAGCTTTTAATCCCTACAAAAACAAAGAGGTCAAAATAAAAGGTGCCAATCCCTTCATGGTAAAACAAAAAAATTAAACGAAAGTAATGTTTATAATAATATGGTAGCTGTAGATGTTTTGATCAAAGTTGATGTAAAATCCTATGTCCACTTCAGTGGATGCCATGTAATACAAAGATCCATGCTACGTGCAAGTCTTATTCTACCATATAGGTAGAGAGTTAGATTTGGGTGTTATTTTGTTTACCCCCCCCCCCCCCCCATGGTTTCGTCCATTAAAGAGAGAATTTGCTTTTACGAGTTAACCAGATTCAGGGACATCCTCTGTTCTCACACTCTGCAAACATTCATAATTGGGAGAATACCAGAAAACTATTCTTCAATGATGGTCTTGCCAAAATAGGAATGTAAAAGGTGAAAGAATGTTATGTTCAATCATTACCTCAGGGGTTCCCAAACTTTTTTGAATCACGGCGCCCTAGAGCATCAAAATATTTTTGAGGCACCCCTAGGCCAAATGCTTCTTATTGAGAAAATCTGATTTTTTTTTTTTATTAAGTGCATTGTGTTAATATGTCACAGTAACTGGGAGGGGCAGGATTTGCTTCTAATTGTCCATGTATGTTATGATTGGCAGCCACAAGCACTGGTTTTGCCTGTTACATTGTCCATAAATAATATGAATTGATCCTGGTCCACCAACCCAAGGCGCCCCAAGCGCAAGTGTCCTGAGGCACCCCAGGGTGCAGAGGGCCGAGGCACACAGTTTGGGAACCACTGCATTACCTGCTTTACTAAATACGATTTTGAAAATTGTTTATTTTCTTTCCCACTGTTACAATGTGCAACAAAAATGTTGTCAGCGTCAAAATATCTCATTTATATGGTATACTAGTCATGCCTTTAGATCCATTTTCAACTCAGTTTGGGCTGCGAAATTCAGAAAATATTGTAAGAAAGCTGCGCTTGTATCGGTCATATCACATTATAACCACTATATAGTTATTATAATAATATAATAAAGTTTAAAGCTTACAGCAGGGTCCTTTAGAATTTACCATGGTAAAAGGTACTGATCTGAACATACATATGGAGATATCATTTCCATATTGGTAATATTTAGTAGAACAATTGTCAGCAGGATGAGCCATGATTGACTGTAGAAGGATATCTTTATAAATGTGTGTGTACTTATAGGGTTAATGTTGGACTTGCTTTAATTAATGATTATTGTACATTTTATCATACATTAAGGGCCTTATTCTGGTTCACTCTCAGAGGCAAATTCCTTCTCAAATGGACAAAACCATGTGCACGGCAGGGGGGGCAGATATAACATGTGCAGAGAGAATTAGATTTGGGTGAGTTATTTTGTTCCTGTGCAGGGAAAATATTGACTGCTTTATTTGTACACTGCAATATATATATCTCACTTTGGGGGTATGCAATCTGCTGCCGCTCTTTCCGACGTGGGAAAAACAGCAGCTCCCTATTCAATGCTGTCATTAACGACAGCATTGATGCGGGATCACGGCAGAACCGGCCCGACTTCAGAAGCTGTCGGGCCCGTTCTGCCGATAATGGCCATGGATTGTCGTGATCCAGGCCGCAGATCGACAATCCATGGCCATTTTCACGGCCACGCCCCCTTTGCGCCCATCAGCAGGCGGGACATTGAATCCCGTCTGTCGTTATGCGGTCAATCTGACCGCAAATGGGCCAGGATCACAGATGTTTTATGGCACAAATATAACTAGCTAAATTAAAGCACGTTGACCTTTTGCTGGTGACATCATCTTGCTAGGGGCAGAGAACTACCCCAAAAGAGACTGGAAATTTCCATGTGTATGTATGCAGACATTACCATAATGAAATGTATACTGTTCCACAGTGAATTTGTTTTGCAGTTAAAAGTTTAATACATATCTTTAAAATGTAATTGTTATCTACGGCTCCTAGAACAAGACAGAAAAAACGTGATTTTTAAATATTATTCTGTTACTGGTTAAAGATTTCCTGATTCAGTTCCATCCCCCCTCTCCCTGATTCAAGGTAATTATTGCAGCCGGCTTCTGCCATATTTGGATTTGCTACATCGTTTAGCTAGCAATAGCCTTTCACACTCAAACGAGTCACATGCTGCACAGGAGAGAAATGACATGAGTAAAATGCAGAGATGAGAGAGATGAAAACACATTTACCAATGAGTTATCTGGGAACAGATGGACGATTCTTATTGGCTGGATGATCCCTCATTCATAAAATCTCTACTTGAGTACAATAAAGCATAGGCGTATACAAGCATTGTATCATTAATAGACAGTGGCAATTGAACTCTTATTTTTAAACTGATAAGTGTTTAATCTGACATTGACTGAGACAAGAAACACGCATCCTGAGAACACTCAGAAAGCCAATGTGCAAACCGTATCTCACATTGCGCATGCAAGAAAAAGTACTGACTCCTGTCATAACATAAAGACCTCTATATTCAGAATCGCATCGTTATCGCGCACAGATCGCATGCAGATCGTAAGGGTTTTAACCCTTTTGATCCGATGCGTGCTCCCGTATCGCACGGCAAAAAGTCTTTGCTGCCTTGACTGTATAGTGCAGATCTGCACTATATAGTCAAAATTGTATGCCATCGCATGCATCCCGTGCGATGCGATCGCATCGGGGATCACATCGCATGGCACATCTCACCGTGTGTACACACCATTAGAGGGGAGTTCTATTTCACCATACCCTCCAACATGACCCATCCCATTAGGTACAAAATGCTCTGTTCCTGGACTTCCCTGCCAGTGACAGTTACAGATGTGAGCCTACAGCACAGTCCAATATTCAAAGAGGGGGGGTCACATCAACTCTCAGTGATGTTTGGGATGGCAGCTGGTGTGGCTCCCCTTTTTGAATATTGGACTGTGCTGCAGGCTCACATCTGTAACTGCCACTGGCAGGGAAGTCCAGGAACAGAGCATTTTGTACCTAATGGAATGGGTCATGTTGGAGGGTATGTTTCACATGGGATGTTGCTATGGGCAACCAATCAGAATCTACTTTTTATTTGATACTTGTTTCCTAGCACGGCGCCCACGATTTTCAATCGTATGGCATCTTATGCATTGTATCGCATCGCATGCCATATAGCCGCATGCGATGCTATGCGATTTTGGCCCCCCTATACTATTTTTAATTGTATAAGCACCCTAATGGGTGCTTACAATGTTAAATGCACCCCCACGCCACCCCCAAAGCGGTGCGTGCGCAGCGAGCCCGCGAGGGGTGGTGGTACGCGTCCTCCGACCTTTTCATACCCCCACTATCCACGTCGATGTGGAGTTGATTTTAGAGAGTGTGGCGAGCCCGAAGCGTGGCAAGCGCAGCGAGTCCCGCGAGGGGACCCGTATTACTTTACATGTATTCCGCGTCCCCTCGCGGGGCTTGCCACGCTTCTGGGTCGGTGGCTGGCTGCACTCACCATACTATCTAAAGTCAACTCCACGCCGAATGGATAGTGGGGGTATGAATAGGTTGGAGGACGCGTACCGCCGCCCCTCGCGGGCTTGCTGCGCTCGCCACGCTTTGGGTTGGCATTACAGGGGGTGGCATGGGGGTGCTTTTAACATTGTAAGCACCCATTACGGTGCTTATACAATTAATAATCTTATAAGGGGGCCATTTAACATAAAAAACACCGATTAGGGTGCTTATACAATTTTAAATCGTATACCATTGTATATGGCATACAATGACATACAATGCGATGGTATACGATTTTAAATTGTATAACATCCGGTGCCATGGCACCACATCGCATCGCATACCATTGTAAGGCTTATGGTATACGATACGATGGGCGCCATGCTAGGAAACAAGTACCTTTTATTTATTTAGCACCTTTTAGAACAGTGGTTCTCAACCTTGGTCCTTAGGACTCCCACACAGTGCACGTTTTCCATGTCTCCACACAGATTCACGAGTGAAATAATTAGCACCACCTGTGGATCTTTTCAAATGTGTCAGTGAGTAATGAGTGCACCTGTGTACATGCTGGGTGACCTAGAAAATGTGAACTGTGTGGGGGTCTTGAGGACTGAGATTGAGAACCACTGTAGATAATAAACAGGATCTGATTGGTTGCCCATAGCAACATCCCATGTGTAGCCAGCACACAGAGTGTGTTTTATTGGTACGAGCATTGGCTTATACTTTTTATTTGGAGTTCATTTGTCTCCTAAATAAATCTGTTGTTTATGTGCACCATGGAGCGCCCCTTTTTTCTTTGTTTTTCCCAGATTTGATCATCCTTGACCCTTGATGCCTTGTGCTTAATCAAAAGGGAGCAGCAGTCTTATATTGGACTTTGGTGATATATTCCCCGACAAAGGGTTGATTTGCTGGACCAAAATTGGACTTTATCTTTAGTCAGCGCCGCTCACACTGAACTCTATTCCAATATATATATATCTATATATATATATACTAGGTGATTCATCGCGCCCTACGGGCGCTCTTCACACCGTCGTAAGGGGCTGCGCCCCCTTAATTTGTGAACGTTTGTATATGAGAAATATGGTTAGAATTGTATGAAAGATGCCCTGTATTGCAACTTAGGTGTCCGCGAATCGCGGGAGGGGGGGTCGCGGAGGGTGCTGCGAATTGCAGGAGGGGGGGTCGCGGGGGGTGCCGCGAATTGCAAGAGGGGGGGTTGTGGGGGGGTGGATGCTGCGAATCGTGGGAGGGGAGGGATTGCAGAGAATCGCGGGAGGGGGGTCGCGGGGTGGGTTGCCGCAAATCGCGGGAGGGGGGTTACGGGGGCGGGGGTTGCGGCGAATCATGGTAGGGGGGGTCGCGGGGGGTGTGCCGTGAATCACAGGAGGGGGGGTCACGGGGTGGGGTGCCGAGAATCGCGGGGGGTGGGGGGGTGACGCGAATCGCCACAAGAAAAAATCAACACAGAAAGGTCAACACATGTAAATGTTGACATAAGTGTGGCACTTCATTGGTGTCCATGTCGACACATGAGAATGAATATGAAAACATTAAAAAAATGAAAAAAAAAAACTTCAAAAACTCATGTCAACCTTTTTCATTGTCAACCATAGCCATGTCAGTGTTTTCCATGTGCAATTTAATTCTGGAGCTGCCGCGAATCGCGGGGGGGTGCCGCGAATTGCGGGAGGGGGGGTCGCGGAGGTGGGTGCCGCGAATCGCGGGAGGGGGGGTTACGGGGCGGGGGTTGCGGCGAATCATGGGAGGGGGGGTCGCGGGGGTGTGCCGTGAATCACGGGAGGGGGGGTCACGGGGTGGGGTGCCGAGAATCGCGGGGGAGGTGTGTGTGTGTGTGCCGTGAATCGCGGGAGTGGGGGTTGTGGGGGGGGTGTGACGCAAATCGCCACAAGAAAAAATCAACACAGAAACGTCAACACATGTAAATGTTGACATAAGTGTGGCACTTCATTGGTGTCCATGTCGACACATGAGAATGAATATGAAAATATTCAAAAAATGAAAAAAAAACTTCAAAAACTCATGTCAACCTTTTTCATTGTCGACCATAGCCATGTCAGTGTTTTCCATGTGCAATTTAATTCTGGAGCTGCCGCGAATCACGGGGGGTGCCGCGAATTGCGGGAGGGGGGGGTCGCGGGGTTGGGTGCCGCGAATCGCGGGAGGGCGGGGTTCACAGGGGTTCCGGTGGGGGGTTGCCGCGAATTGCGGGAGGTGGGGGGTCACGGGGGGTGCCGCGAATCGCGGGAGGGGGGGTTGCGGGGGGGTGTGACGCGAATCGCCACAAGAAAAAATCAACACAGAAAGGTCAACACATGTAAATGTTGACATAAGTGTGCCACTTCATTGGTGTCCATGTCGACACATGACAATGAATATGAAAAAATAAAAAAAATTAAAAATAAATCTTCAAAAACTCATGTCAACCTTTTTCATTGTCGACCATAGCCATGTAAGTGTTTTGCATGTGCCATTTAATCCTGGGGCTGCTGCGAATTGCGGGGGGGGGGGGTGCCGCGAATCGCGGGGTCGCAGGGGGGGTGCCGCCAATCGTGCAAGGGGGGGTCGCGGCGGGGTTCTTTTTGCCGCGAATCGCGGGAGGGAGGTCCCGGGGGGGGGGTGTTTTTTCCGTGAATCGGGGGGGGGGTCACGGGGGAGGGTTTGCCGCGATTCGCGGGAGGGGGGGTCGCGGGGTGGTGGTTATGCCGCGAATTGCGGGAGGGGTCGTGGGGGGGTTCTTTTTGCAGCGAATTGCGGGAGGGGGGGTCGCGGGGGTGTTTTTGCTGCGAATCGCGGTAGGGGGGGTCGCGGGGGAGCGGGTGTTTTTGCCGCGAATCGCGGGAGGGGGGGGGGCGGGCGGGGGGGGGAGGTTTTGCCGCAAATCGCGGGAGGGGGGCGCTCACCTGGTGGCTGTGGAGTAGCAGTGCTGGGCAACATGGGAAGGCAGTGGGTGTCTGGCACTGTCTGTGGGCTCACTGGGCTGGTTCTCTGTCACATACCTCCCAACATGACCCTCTCCAGGAGGGACACAATGCTCTGTTTCTAGACTTCCCCTTAATGTATGATTGCCATCACCTGTTTTAAACAGGTTAATTTCTCAGAAAGGTGTTCAGCACAGATGAAGGCAATCACACATTAAGAGGAAAGTCCAGGAACAGAGCGTTATAGACACAGACACCCACTTTGAGTGACAGATGTAGCCAAATATATAGGAGATATATATATATATATATATATATATATATATATATATATATATATATATATATAGATCCTGGAGGCGGCACTCCAAACAAGCCAAATAATGCCAGCAAGGCGGATGATGACACTTAAGAAGCAGGTGCCCTCCGGTAAGCTGGTTGTTGAACGCAGCTATATGTAGAAGTCAGACGGTGGCACTCAGAACAAAATGACACATAGGTGCCTATGTGTCATTTTGTTCTGAGTGCCACCGTCTGACTTTTATATATATATATATATATATATATATATATATATATGTATATATGTGTATATATATATATATACACACACACACACACACACACATGTTTTAGTGGTTAATAGTTAATTTTTATCAATTAACAAAATGAAAAGGGAGTCAACAGAAGAGACATTTAAATTAAACATTTGGTGTGACCATCCTTTGCCTTTAAAACCACATCCAATCTTCTAGATGCACTTGCACAAAGTTTTTGAAGGGAATCCGCAGGGAGGTTGTTCCAAACATCTTGAGGAACTAATCACAGATCTTCTGGGGATGTAAGATTGCTCAAATCCTTCTGTCTTTTCATGTAATCACAGACAGGTTTGATGATGTTGAGATCAGGGCTCTGTGGGGGCCATATCATCACTTCAAAGACTCCTTGTTCTTCTTTACAGGCTGCTGTCCTGCTGCAGCCAAATAGATGCCTCCCTAGTGTTTATTGCATGGTAGATAATTACCTGCCTATTTCTCAGCATTAAGAACACCATTAATCATCATAACCAAATCCAAATCTCCATTTGCTGAAATGCAGTCCCAAACATGCAACAGATCTCCACCATGTTTCACTGTAGCCTGCAGACACTGAGGGGTAGATTTATTAAGCTCGGTCCGGTGATAAAGTGTCTGGATTTTATCACCGGCCAATCGGCTCCTACCTTTCATTTTTCAAACCAAACCTGTAACCTCACAGTTAGAAGCTGATTGGCCGGTGATAAAAAACAGACATTTTATCACTTCACCAGCTTAATAAATCTGCCCCTCATAATTGTTCCACACTGCAGCCCTATGGTGAACAAACTGCTTTCTGTTACAAATCTAGATATCAAATATTTTTTTGCAACCCAGTTCCTATGTTTTCGGGCATAGTTGAGTCGCTTAACCTTGTTTTCACATCAAAGGTATGGCTTTTTCCCTGCAATTTCTCCATGAAGACCACTTCTGACTCCCGTCCCTGAACAGTAAATGTACCTGGGCCCCACTGGTTTCTGGCCGTTCTGAGCCGATGGCACTGCTGGGTATTTTCTGATTTTGAATGGAACTGCGCATTATGTGTTTTTCATCTGATGCATTAAGTTTACTTGGCTGACCACTGCATCTACGGTTCTTAGTTTTAACTTATCTTTGTGCTTCTTCAAAAGACCTTGAACAGACCATTTTGAAACCCCAGTCTGTTTTGAAATCTTTGCCTGGAAGAGACCTTGCTGATGCAGTATAACAACATTGTGTCTTGTTCCTTTGCACAGTCTTGCCATTGTGTATGACCTGTAACATGAAATCATACAGTGCTGAAATCTGCTCATGGCCCTAGCCAGATCCCAAGCAGTAGTATGCATGAATTGTAAAAAACTTCTTTCTGCAATCGGAGCTTGATGAACAGGACCCGCTAAAACGCTTAGTGTGGCCAGGCCTTAATGGCTCTCTGTGCATGACATTTGATTCACCAACATAAATCCAAATTGAGGCCTACAAAAGTAATGCTCTTGCTTTTAAAATCAATTCTTTGCATATTTTTTTTTATTAAGGTAGTGTCCCCCACTGGGTGAGTTTTTTAGGGGGAGCGCAACCAGGCCCTGCCCCCGGCAACCCGGTGTGGCATTGCAGAACATCGCAGACTGTCACACAGTTGGGGGGCCGAGGGGAAGGGGACGTGCGGCCGAGCAGTCGGAGACGGGCAGCAAAGAAGCTGAGTTCAGCCATCAGCTCAGCGGTGCTGACCGACGCTAAACTATCATGAGAATTTTCCTGGGCTTGCCAGTCTGGACACTGAGGCATAGCCCGGAAAATTCTCGGGATTACCACTAAAGGGGTTAATTCGATTGTAAAGGAATGAAAAGGGGTTTTATACTGTGCCAGTTGTAGAGACAAAAACAGAGACAAAAACAAGAAGTCAAACATGAAATTAAATATCCCCTCAGGTCAATTACTGTAACTTGTACTTGGGCAATGATGAAAGTCTGGCACAAATGACAATGTAAAAACACAGGAAGGCACAAAAAAAGGATAACGCTTATAAAACATTCAGAGTAATCATACATTTAAAGCATCTTTTCATGACAGAATTGTTATCCTCCTATAAAGCCATTTATGCATTAACAAAGTATTACGTCTTATGTGACTTGTTATGTGATAAGTATTGGCTTGTCTTGCAGAAAAGCTAAAAGTAATGCTACTACTATGCTGTAAGCTAATAAAGGCCTTACCTAATAGAATCACTAAAATTACAATTTATTTCCCCATCAAAAGACATACAATGATCTCAATATATATATATATATATATATATATATATATATATATATACATACATACATACATACATACATACATACATACATACATACATACATACAGTATATACGTCTGATACCATCTGTAGTGGGATACAAAATATGATACACAAGTCCAACACCAGAGGCAGGGCGCTTATTCTTTAAAAATAACCCAGTAAATATCTGCTAACATATGGATTTTTATTGCACAATTTCTCATCTTTCCTGGATAATGCTGAAGTATTAAAGCAAATCAGCATTACAAGTTACTGCTTACTGGCCCCAATTTGTGAGATGAAACATGCATAATTTACAATGAGTTTCAGCACCATGGACAGCTCATAAAAATGTTGTCAAGGTTGCTGGGGAAGTCTTAAGCTACTGTAGGTGTAAGATAGTACTTCAGGAGTTGCGTCATTGTTATTATGTACCCGGATATCTGAGGGAGGTGAATCAGACCAAATGTTTGAGATAAATACAGGAAAAGTATTTTTACATTGGCCCACTCTCCTTCCCCCACACTACTAGCACAGACAGATTGTCCAGAAATAAATCCTTAAATTATCTGTGAGTCGTCCTTGGCAATACAAAGGTTAAAGGTTTATAAGCACCAAGTTATTTTAGAAATGTCTGTTAATTAATCATCTGGGAACCAATAGTGTTGTAATAAGGACATCATTAACACTATCAAATACAATATATGTAAAACAAGTGTAAAGAGATGTAAAGTTATCTATTTTGTATAGGTACAATTTTAAAATACAGTGAATATTTTTAATGATTTATGATTAGAATAAAGGTTTTCTAGTGGAACTACAGGTATAGTTTGTTTTTAATAGTTTTTAATGGCTTATTTTTTTGTGCTGCAAACCAATAGGAACCTGTATAATCTAAAATGGCTGATAGTGTTGCTTTTAGTTCAGATAGCCTGAGTCTGGGTAATATAGGCAATGGTGCAAGAGATGTCACAAGGAACAGATGTCACAAAGAAGAGATGCCAATATATAAGGAGTTCAGCTGACAGTTCATTGCACAGGATCAGATTTCAGCTGATTATATGCAGTCAGGGACCATTTTGGGAGGTAACAGCAAATTTTGTAAAACACAGATGTACTGTGCAAAAAACACATATGTGCTGTGCAAAAAACACAGATGTGCTGCATTTTCATGGAGTTGTGATCCTATATGCAGAAAAAATGGGGCTCAGTTTCCAAATCCATTCTGTGAGCCCATAGGGTTATTGAGATGGTTGATTTGTGAAAGAGCTGGGATCACTGCTTCATATTTGTACAAAGTTGCTTAGATTTGCAATGTTTGCATCCTTATTGGTCTTTAACCAATGTTGAATTATTTTGCCATCAATAGGGGAGAAGCAGATGGTTTCCCACCATCGATGATGTATAAGCAATGGTAATTTTTTTTATTACAGTGCTAGGAAACAGAGCTTAGCTCCGCCCCTTACACTTCAGCAAAGCCACACTCCCTGGCTCATTGGCCCTCGGCCTACTGAATTGCACAGCATGGGTAACCACTGGTGGGTGAAACCAAACATGGTTCCCTTGTAGGTGGTTTCTGACCATCGCAGTTACCTATCAATGGTACCATCGATGGTGACCTTTTGATAGGTAACTTACCGATGGCCATCCTTCCTCTCAATACATTACCAGACATCTACATCATTAGCATATTTTCGCATATGTGCTGCACATGAGATTGCAGCTGTGAATGCATTAGCCTACATCTCTGAATCAGGCCCAGAGTGTAGTCTAGCTGCTTTCTAGAGGTCTTGTAGAACTATTATGAGACTGCACTTCCAGAGATTCCCAATGTTTTCAATTAGCGCAATAATTTAAAAAGTAAAACTATACCATTTAAAAATAATTTTCCATGATTATTACTTTGCCTACCAGTACGTGTTTGGACTGCAGGAGTAAACAGAAGCACCCGGAGAAAACCCTCACATATGCTTTGAAGACCACTTCTATGTGTGACATTTGTATGTTAAATGACATAACAAATGCACATAGAGCACATATATTGGGGAGCTATTGGTATAAAAATACCAATACTGATTAATGAACGCAGTACGGATTATTGCAGTGGGAAAATAAGTAGGACGAGAGCAGACCATTGTGTGCCAGCTGAAATGGATCATATTAGAATAAAAGTAAACTCTATATTACCAGAATACGTTTGCATGATTAGGGACTTCTCTAATACAGATGCCCCACTTACTATATTTAAAATATGCATGCACAGTTCCACATCAATGTTTCACTGCTGCATGCATTGCACATCCAGATCAGTAAGGATGCAGATCACATACACTGTCGTTCTCCTTGTAGAAACTAAGAGCATCTACAATCTGCAATACATCACACCACCCCTCTAGACACATTTACCAGTAGCACAATATCTGTTCCCATTCTTCTTACTCATTTTTTCTGTTGCAATAAACTATACTATTAATAGGTGTGAAAGGTGTTTTTCATATAAATAAATAAATAGTCATTCACATGGGTTATTGCAATTTAAAAACAATTAAGCAGAAGGGAAGAGGTACATCTCACAAGATATGTCTGGGGAAAGATAAGTTTTATACAGTACAACAGTCAGCTTACCCAGAGAAATTCCCAGAATGCACTGCAGCTAAACTCGGTGACACTGATCCCAGCAGGCTTCATACAAACATAGACTATACCCTGGTGGTACAGTGCAGAGCAAAAAGCACACTATGTAAGTACAGTAGGTGAAGGGCCTAACCGAATACAGGACTGCCAAACTTCTAAATATGCATTTTTTAAATGGCTATTTTGAGGACCAAGCGACAGTGCATGTTATACATCCTCCTCCATCTCTGTTACCTGTCCTGGAAGAGATTCCCATGCACCTTATTTGTAAAAGTTGATATTTCTCCATTAGGTTATGTCTCATACACCTTACAGACTATCCCTCCTACAGTCTCCTGAGTCATAGTCTTTAACCTCTAGAGATTTATACAGTGGTACATGCTTACTTTTCTTTATAGGGGTTAATTTGGTAGTCTTACCCAAGGCACTTTGCATGAGAATGGTTTTCTATATTGTCTGAAACATCTGAGAATCCACATGACCTTGTAATGTCCTTGCCATGCTAGCATGTAATTGCATGATTCTGTCTGCCCCCAAACCAAGAGGATGAATTACATTCCTCTAACGCAAAGACAGAAATTAACCCTTTAGCACATTCAATTTGAATTCACCATGCACTGTAACATAGAGGTTAAAATGTGAGGCTGTACAGCATTAATAATGTGTGAAATGTAATTGGTCCTTAACTGTAATTAAAGAACCTACAGCAAACTTTGGGAGAGAACCTCTGTATTATTCTAAGAAACATCTGTAAAGATCATTTAGGCTACATGTTCTGACAAAAACAAAAAATATAGGCCAGTGAAACAGAGAAGAGGGAAATAAATTCACAAATAGTACAGCAGAGCTATGCTGGAATATAAGACTGGATAAAAGAGAAAGGTTATGAGCGGGAGCTGCAAAGAATCCTACATGGTACAGGGAAACGTCTTGTCAGATCCCATGACAGGAAGACCTACACAAGTTACACAGAGAGCTTGTTACAAAAGAACAGCATACTCATACAATCTGCCCCATGTTCTGAACCTTCGAACGGTTTACACCAAATACTGTATAAATATCAGTTTATGTTATTACAGTACATATGAATAAAGTTTATTTGATATTATGTCATATAGTAACAGTATGCAACAGCACAGTCAGATAATTATGTCTTAACACAGGGGTTCCCAATCTTTTTTGAATCCCAGCACCCTAAAGTATTAGTATGAGAATTTTTTCACGGCACCCCTACGCCAAAAAAAAAGAAAAGCCGATAAATATAATGCTAAGCATATTGGGTTTATATGCAATTCTTATGGTCAATTATGTGGTAAAGGACAGGATTTGCTTCTGTTTTTACACATTTTATGACTGGCAGCCACCAGCACTGGTTTTGCCTATAAATAAGTAACCATAAATAATTTGAATTGGTCCTGGACCACCAACCCGGGGCACCACTGCAAGTGTCCCGAGGCACCCCAGGGAGCCATGGCACACAGATTGGGAACCACTGTCTTAACATATTATTGTGTGCTTTTTATTATAAAACTATCCCTCCTGTATATATCTTGCAGCTCAGTATTGAAATACAAGTATAGCACACCAGATATGCACATTAGGCACTTTATTTTACGCCAACCAAAAACATGTTGACTAAATTGATGTCATGGCGTCCTGTCACGGTGTTTGTGACTGTAAGGATGGAAAGTTGAAAAGAAGAATCTGAATAGTGTATATGAAGAATGAAGGGTTGTGACTGCAAGAGGAAAAGGAGACAGATGCTGGGGTTCTGGATGTGAGGAGAGGGAGGGTAGCAGATGATGGCGAGCAGGATTAACCTGAGGGAACACAGTGCAGATTACACAGGAGAGCAGAGACCAAAGGAGGAGGTTTGGAGGGGGTGGGGACTGAAAATGTAGTGCTGCGGGGAAAGTCAACTAGGCATTAGAGAAAAGAAAGTAGAAATATGGAATTTGGGATAGGAATAAAGTAACATTAGGGCATGACAAGATCTAAACTTGTAGAGACAGGACAATAAGAACTTAATTAAATAGAGACTAAATAGAATGAACTTGAAATTTGCAAGAATAACAAGATTATAATGGGATTCTAAATGAAGGCAGAGCTCATGAGGCAGATGTGCTAGGCCTTGGGTAGTTTTAAAGTTGAGAGAGAGAAAGAGAGACATAAAGGTCTAGCCAATCAGTTCTTGTCATTTTTAAAATACAGCCTGTGACATGACAGTTAGGAGCTGATTGGCTGGTAGTTTATCTCTGTCAACTTTATCACTCTCCAAGGCTTAGTACATCTCCCCTTGAGAAAATGATACAGAGAATGCATAACCTTACAAAACAAATAAAAGCACAAGGGTATTTAAAATGAAAGCACTGAGACATATGGAGGAATGAACCAATCATCATTTGCTCTGTTTATTCCAACAAAATATTTGCACTGTATTAATAAGTCCCCGCACAGATTATCCCTTGATACCTCATAGTGCCTCATGCAACAGAATGGCACCAAGAACTGTACATTGGTGACCTAAAGCAGCAGCTAATGTGGCTGGAGACACTGACCTGGTAGCACAGACACACTGGATCAGGATAAGGGAGTAAGCTACAGTGGAGAGGCCCAGAACAGGATTAAACAGGTAGCACAAGAAATAAATGAAGAGCAGAATGAACAGTCACAGAAACAACAAAGGTAAAGAAAATCAGAGATGTCAGTGAATAAGAGGGATAGACTGGAATACATATTAGGGCTGTGAGATAAACACTTCAAGGGATTAGATAGAAAGAAATGGAAGACAGCATGAGGGAGTAGCAGATGAGAGCACTGAAGAGCATGGAACGAGAGATCAGATAGAAAGAAGGAAAACAAGAGCAGAATGGTATAGAGGTACACAATGTAAGACAGGAGGGATAGTAGAAGAAACAGTAGGAGCAGTGAAACAACACACAGGGGAAAGAGTCAAATCATGTGTGGGGCAAAGAGGAAATGAGGCTGCAGCAAGCACTGGGAAGTTTTAACCCCTGCAACCTGTATCTCCACCAACCTCAATCTCCATGTCTGGCACACAAGCATCACTCAAACATAATTTATTCAAGATAAAAGTGTACATTGTACGACACCATCATAGGCCTGTGAATCAGACTTTTTTGTGCTCTGAGTTTGCAATCACAGCTAATACATATTATCCATCTAGAGGTGTGGTTAGGTAGCAATGATGTCAGCATGCAGGAAGCACTGCATGGCATCAGCAGTGACATCACAGGATGTGACAAACAGATTACACTGTGAAGTATTTTGTTTAGAGGTAAACAGTGAGATACAGTTCCAGAGTAGGATGATGGGAAATATATACAATTTGTCTGTATGTATATATATATATATATATATATATATATATATATATATATACGTAGGTATGTACATACACACACACACACACAAACAAAATGTGGGTAAACTAGACTTAATACAATCAAGCCCAGACAGACCAGGGTAAAGCGGCTACATTACACTATATCTACATTTAGCACAACCCAGTCTGCATTTCAGAGCAGGGCTGGGAAGTAAGAAGGTCTGTACAAGTCAAATATACAAGGAACTCAATAACCGCACAAGAAGCATAGCCCCACGGGGGTTATGCTGGAATAGCAAAACCCGCTGAAGGACACTGGACATCACTGAGGTTTAACACTGGGTTAAACATACCACAATACAGATATTTAACTGTAGTGAAATGGGCCCTGCAATCCTGCAATGTATTCCAGGACTTGCACTCTGTGTACATTAGTAGCTGTAGCATTCTCAGGACCTAACACAACATCCTTAATTACTGTAGCATTTTAAAGGTTAACATTACCCCCACCCTGTGGATTATCAACACCTCACTCCTATCAATGACCAGCATATTTGCTGCATCCTCTGCAAATATGGGAGCTAAAATGAAGCCCCCCATCACCCAAAATGTCACTCATGCAAAGCTTAGGATCCAGCTCATAAACAGCATGTCTTACCTGTACTCCAATGTGCAAGATGCAGTACAGCTCCTCTCACTCTCTCCAGCCTTGCTTCTTCTATGTCTTCAGGTGAAAACTGGCTGCATCCCCCCTTAGTCGCCAACAACACTACCACCTCCTTCTCTCCACCTCTCCTCCCCCCTCTCCTCCTTCTACAGCTTTACAAAGGTCTCTCTCTCTCTCTCCCTTCACCTCCTCCAGCCCCCCTGCAACAATCTGTTTGGGTGTCCCCCTTTTTCTCCCCCCACCCCCTATAACCCACTCTGGTGGATGATGGAGAGCAGAGATGCTGTGACTGTGGCTGGTGCTGATGCAGGATCTCTGTGGTGGTGCTGCTGCTGCTCTGCTGCCTCCCCACAGAGGAGAGAGAGAGAGAGAGGGAGAGAGGAGGGAGGAGGAGAAGAGCAGGGCTGGAATCCTGCAGGGATGAGGGATCTAGGACACAGGATCTGGAACTGTCTGTGTGACTGTGTACACATAACCACTATGCACTTCTCATACATGTAGACCTTGCAATAGTCATCCAGTACTGACAGCGAGAAGGATGGCTTATTCTGTATTAATATATTATTTCATAACTGCAGTATACACATTTCCCTGTATACAGGCACTCTTTAACATTCTAGATCAGTATAAACAAAATCATATGCTAGTTGAATATATATATGCTTGTCTATATCTGAAAGGAGTAAGGACACATAAACTGGTACTGGGTGATTTCTACTGTTAGGGTGCTTTAATGCAACAAATCATCATTTTATTAAATGTCTAAGCATGTATTGCAAACTATATCTCTTATTAAACAATGGCCTGTTCTGCTCCAAGTGTGTGGGAACATGAAGTTGTCTTTTTGCATCAAAGCTCAATGGTTCTGATTCCTAAATTAACATTAGAATAAACTTAGATACAGCCAGACATGTAGATGGTGTTTGTAGTTGGTGATGTGCTTGATCACCACGTGTTAGGACCTAGAATTACAGAGTCTGAGCTAGTAATTACTTGGATACACAGTAAACTGCATGGGATTTAACTCAGTAATTATGTGTCTTTTACAGCTTTCTAAACTTATAAAATACACAAACTCTGGGAAATCCCCTAATATACAGCAAGTGGCTGAATGCAGCTCTGTACGCAGTACACATGGGAATCCATTACAAAAAAAAAAGGCAAACTAAAAGTTTGTACAAGTAAAGGTGATCTGTGTATATTTCTGTACACGGCACAATTATGTCAATTTGATTCCCAGTATGAGCTGCATTTAACACACAGCTGTAAAAGTCCCACGGATGCTCAGAAGTGCCCTGCGCACGCATCCCAAGGCTAATTATCTGTTAAACGTCAGAGACACTGCACTTTCAGTTGGGGAGAGTGAGAAACATTCTATTAACCTCAGTGCATTCACTTCTGCTTTTATGAATTGCAAGGGACAATGCCTGTGGGTATGGGGAAATGTGTTTCATCCTGTTGTTTACAGATGTTAACAAATACTACACAGAAGCATGGATTTTGATGCCAGTGTCACCTTAAAGTTTGTTCAAGCACAATTCACTTACACTGACTACATGCCATTATTATGACATCTAGGAAGACTGACTTGTACACATCTCTGGCACAGCACTATCCATGTGCGTCGTTTCATTGTCACCATCAGCATGTGATTGCACCAGCCCACTGCTCGGTGCAAGAGATCCTTACAGTTATATATTTTCCCCTATGTGCAATTCTGCATAACATACAGTGCTGTTGACACACCAAATGTGTACTCTCCCAGGAGTTACAGGAGGCTCCCGATTTTTGGGTTAGCCCACCGGACCCCTGAAATTGCAGGCAGATTTCCCATATCCTGCCCACACTTTAGCGAAGTGGGCAGGGTGGAGGGGTAATCACTGACATACAGTAGGAGCAAGTTTCATCTTTGCTCCTTTGGTCATGGCTAGCCATGGCTATTCTATTGTTCTCAGCTGCAATACAATACGTATTGCAGTTGAGAACAATAGAATAGCCATGGCTAGCCATGGCCAAAGGAGCAAAGATGAAACTTGCTCCTACTGTATGTGTGTCCGAGGGACCATAATGATGCAAATTAAGTTATTTTAGCCTTTTCCCCTAACCCTCGAATCCCTGCATTCCCCCTGCAGCATCTGCTCACTGGGCTTCTCCATGAGAGGAGAATTAAAAAGTAGATAAGTACAGTATAACCAAATCCCTAGTGACTACCCTGTTATACTCCTTCAGCTACAAGATGAGTTCATTTTATTCCCATAAAACACCAAAACTAATAGAAATCTCTTGAACTCAATATATTTTGAATGATTTTATATTTCCTTTTTGCTCATAAGATGCACAATATGCCACACTGTAATGCCCCAATAATATACACACAGCTTAAAGCACCCAATAATGGATAAGAACAGAACAGAACAGTGGACTGCTCTAAAGTGATCTTCTATGAGCCCTGATCTGAATTCTAGCAAACATCTATGGAAATGGTTAAAACCATGCAGTCCGGAGAAGGCAGCCATCACACCTGCTGCAGCTGATATGGAGGAGTGGGCCAAACAACCTGTAGACAGGTACAGAAGTTTCATTTAGAGATATAGAAATAACTTGATTGCCTTTAAAGATTATGTAACACAAAATGAGGCTATTGTTCCCTTCCTGTATGTCCATGCCATTCAATTTAATTATTGAAAACATTAAGTTGCATTAAAAATTAAAAATAAAAGCAAAGTATGATTTCCACTGTATATAGAATAAATGGCATCCATTAATATTGCGGCAATAACAAACTAGACAGTCAATAACTTGATCTCAAAAGGTCGGCAGGTTCAGAGCAAGCTTGCCCTGACTGGAACTTGATTTCTTTGTTGCACAACCCATCGCAAACTTTACATATCAATGATTTAGATAACCCATTATTGCAGGCCTGGCCAACCTGTGGCTCTCCAGATGTTGTCAAACTACAAATCCCATCATGCCTTGCCACAGTTTTGCTATAAGGGAGTGTTAAAACTGTGGCAAGGCATTGGGATTTGTAGTTTCACAACATCTGGAGAGCCACAGGTTGGCCTGTCCTGCATTATTGCATACCACATGTTTAGCCTGGAGAACAGTTTGTTCCACTCTCAAAGTATCAAGTATGTTTCTCTTATTCGGCCCTCCAAATCATCCCTTATTTTTTAAATATGGTACAAAGGTGGTCTTCAATACACTTACCAATTTTTATGTGCTGAAATCTTGGTCCCACTCACTAATTCTCAACTCCAGCAGAAATTACCCTCTCTAATAATAATCGTATTCCCCTTCTTACAAGTATTTAGCTATTGTCCCGTTCCGTGAGCTTGCTGAAGCACCAGCCGGAGTGTAACGGAGGCTGGGTGCTTTAATGTAGGGCTGTTACATGAACGACAGAATGGAGTGAAGCAACCTTTTTTAATGAAGATACTGCGGTACAAAGATATGGATGATGACACTATGAAATAACTGTGGATAGAAGACAATAATGATAATACTTATTGAAGAAGCTTGAAGATGATTGGATGATTGGAAGATTGGATGATTGAAAGATTGGATGATTGAAAGATTGGATGATTGGATGATAAAATGATTGAAGAATAACAAAGAAGGAATGGGAATAAGATGAAGTCCAATGTAGTACTTGCTGAATGAGGTCGTGGCTGCCAGGATACCAGGGATACTGGCCATGGATATTGACCGTCAGGAATGCAGGAAGAAGATGACACATTTGGGGTGTTTAACCTTGTCCTTATCCTAAGAGGAGTTCTGTGGGAGGATATGGCTTGAGCAGTGGACGACCAGCAGGAATATCTCGATGGACTTCACCCAGAAGTTTAGAGGAGTCAGCCTGCAGCGGATAATGCAGGAATTGTCAGGGATGCACAGAGATGCTATCGGGTGGACAACATTGTACTGACTGCCGGTCTGGTCCGGCTAGTCAGTATTTAAGTGCTGAGCTAAAAAATGATTGGCTGCAAGAGTGACCTCACGGCTGGAGCCGCGTAGCATAGGTTGTGGATACCAACAAAGACAAAAGATTTGGACTAATATATCATGCGCTTAAATAGCAGCCCCAAAACCACAACCAAAAAATTGGAGAACCACTTCAGAGGTTAGTTACATACAATACCGTGTGGAATTTGGTAGGTAATCAAGGCGCTTTGCAAACATTCAAGGTGAAACCTAAAAAACAAAAGAAAAAACCACAATAGTGTAATATGGTTTTAACAGTACATAACAGTTCAATTAAAACTGGAGTCGACTCGTACCGAATTAAATGGTCTACATATGAGGTAGACAATAAGGCGTAGGGAGGGACATATGCTTGTCACAATGGAACCAAGAACTCCTCTCACTTTCTTTAGATGCTGATAAATCTCAAACGGATAAGAGAAACTTCATGGTGCAGTATAACATACTTTTATTCACACACAATTAAAACATCACACAATGTAAGGGATCTCAGGACTCTCACCATTCAATTATGTCCACAAGTGATTGTAGACACAAAAGCATGAGATGTAAAACCATCTCAGGCGTCCATGGATACTGGCTGTAAGGTGAAGTCCGTCTGGTCCCCTTCCAGAGTGTTTTCAAACGACCACTGCCAACTGGTTTCGATACCTTGCGGTATCTTTCTCAAGGCACCAACAAGATGGCCACCGCCCGTTGTGGCGACAGAAACCAGCCTGAGGCCTAGAATGACGCGGACACCATCATGGCGGATCGTGCCTCACGCCAGAGGCAGATTGGCCCACCGGGAAACCGGGCGATTTCCCGGTGGGCCGCCCGATTCCAGGCATGTAGTGGCCGCTCACCACCATTGCTGGGCCGCGGCGGACCGTGCGACAGACATCTCCACGGCCGGCGCAACACTTTTGCCCAAAACTATGTTTGCTTCCTAACCATCGGCTGTTACAGCAGTCAAAATGGCTGCGGGAGGGCTGGTGCGCATGCGCAGACGCACGCAGCTTCTCATGTGTGAGAGGCTGGGCTGCTCCTGTGATCTGATCCCCGGCAGGCAGCTGCGCGCAGGAGAGGTTGCGCGCGCTGGGGATCAGATCAACATCAGGATCTGGGCAGGCAGCTCTGGCGCTGGCAGAGCAGAGGCAGGTAAGAGGAGGAGGCGGGACACAGAGTGTCACTCGTCCTCCGGGCTCCGGCTCCTGCAGCCATGTGACCTGCTGTGAGCTGTGACTGTCACTGTCACAGCTCAGCAGCTGCCTCTGGTCGGACGGCGCGCGGGGGGGGGCATACCTGGCACTGTGGGGGGCATATCTGGCACTGTGGGGGGCATACCGGGGGCATACCTGACACTGTGGGGGGCATATCTGGCACTGTGGGGGCATACCGGGGGCATACCTGGCACTGTGGGGGCAGTGGCGTAACTATGAATTGGGCGCCCCCCCACCGTTAATGGGAGGCGCCCCCCGCCGTACCGCACCCCCCCCCCCCCCGCCCGCAGCCTTACCTGTCTTGCTGGTCCCATCCCGGCTCCCTTGCTGGCTTCATTCTTCTGCTAGTGAGACGGACCAACACAAAATGTCCGCCCCCATACAGCAGACAGTTTCAGAGAACTGTCTGCTATATGGGGCGGACATTTTTTTTGTGGTCCGTCTCACTAGCAGAAGAATGACCACCAGTGAAGTCAGGTAAGGCTGCGGGCGGCGGATTGGCGGGCGGCAGATGGGCGGGCGGGAGGGGGCTAACTATAGCACCACAGCCCCCCGGCGCCCACACATGCACAGCGCCCCCCCGCGGCCGCGGGGGCTGCGGTGCTATAGTTACGCCTCTGTGTGAGGGGGCATACCTGGCACTGTGGGGGGCATATCTGGCACTGTGGGGGGCATACCTAGGACTGGGGGCATATCTGGCACTGGGGGGGGCATGTCTGGCACTGTGGGGGGCGCATATCTGGCACTGTGGGGGGCATATCTGGCACTGTGGGGGGCATACCTAGCACTGTGGGGGGGGGCATATCTGGCACTGTGGGGGGCATACCTAGCACTGTGTGGGGCATATCGCGCACTGGGGCATATCTGGCACTGTGGGGGGCATATCTGGCACGGGGGGCATATCTGGCACTGTGGGGGCATATCTGGTACTGTCTGGCACTGTGGGGGCATACGTGGCACTGTGGGGGCATATTTGGTACTGTCTGGCACTGTGGGGGCATACCTAGCACTGTGGGGGACATACCTGGCACTGTAGGGGGGGACATACCTGGCACTGTGGGGGGGCATACCTGGCACTGTGGGGGGGGGGGGGGGGCATACCTGGCAATGTGGGGGGGCATACCTGGCACTGTGGGGGGCATATCTGGCACTGTGGGGGGGCATACATAGTTACATAGTTACATAGTAGCTAGTACTGTGGGGGGCATATCTGGCACTGTGGGGGGCATATCTGGCACTGTGGGGGCATACCTAGCACTGTGGGGGCATAACTGGCACTGGGGGCATATCTGGCACTGTGGAGGCATATCTGGTACTGTCTGGCACTGTGGGGGCATATGTGGCACTGTGGGGGCATATTTGGTAGTCTGGAACTGTGGGGCATATGTGTGGCACTGTGGGGGCATATCTGGCACTGTGTGGGCATATTAGTAATGGGCATTATGGTGTGGGGCATAATGTGTAATGGGCATGTAGTATACTTATGTAATGGTTGTGTGGGACGTATAATGGGCATTCCGGTGTGATTTTGGCGCGCACTTTCCCTGTTGTCCTTAGTTTAAAAAAAATTGTTGAGCCCTGGCATAACTCGTAGTGGGCATTATGGCCTTTGGTGCGCACTGTCACTATTGTCCTTCTTTCAAGAAAAATTGTTGAGCCCTGGCATAACGTGTAATAGGCACTATGGCATGTGGTATAATATGGATGTGTGACGTGTAATAGGCATTATGGTGTAAATTTTTGGTGCATTTTGTTGCTGGTTCTTTTTTCATTGTCCACTCATGGCATAACATTTAATGGGCATCACGGTGTGTGCCATAATGTATAATGGGCTTCAGTGTGTGGCATAACGTGTCATGGGCATTAGTGTGTGACGTAACGTGTATGTGGCATTACCATGTGCAAAATCAAAAATAGATTTGAAGCAAATGTAAAAAAACAACAACCATAAGGGGGGTCAAGGGGCAAGGGTGGGGCCTGTAGGTCAAATGTTTTTGTTTGTATTTTCCTGTGGAGTGTCAATGTGCTATTTATTAAAAATGGGGGCCAGAGTGTTTTATTTATCATTATTGAGGCCTATATGTTTTTTTTTTTTCTGTAGTGGTGAATGGGTTTGTTTTCTTTTTTCTCCAGTGGACGGACAATGTTTGTGACAGTGGACGTCTCAATTCTTATATTCGAACGCTTTATAGTGGCAATAGTATCAACTTAAACATTTAAAACTAGCAAGGAAGGCTGCAACTGTGTCTAACTCCATATCCCACCCCTTTTGACAGACCCCACCCTTTAACAGGCTCCGCCCCCATTAGGGCTGCTCTGAGAAATTTCCCGGGCTGGTTTTCCATCCCAATCCGCCCTTGCCTCACGCTACCCGGAGCCAGCACGCCAAGACACTGCACACCAGAACTGACACCCGGCAAATAGACATGGAGCATGTAGCAGGTCGGACGAGAAAGTCGGCTCCTGATTAGCCGCTAGGCGGCCAATAGAATCATTCTGAGGAAAGGCGCGGAAGATGAAACATCTCTGCGCCTCTCCAGTCCGTGAGCGGGTACCAGCCTGGAGCAGCGCGTCTGCCGGAGAAGATGCCGGGGTCGTAGCCGGGGACCAGGTGAGTAGGATTTCCTTCCTCAGGTACCCCTTTTGGACTACTTCGGATCCTGGACCCCGGAGACATCAGCCCTGGAGCCCAGGACCCCGGACCAGCCCCAGAACCAGGACCAAGGCCCCGGAACCGGACTCTTCTGCCCTGGAGCCCCGGACCCCGGACCCAGGATCCAGGGACCGACCTACGGGCTCAAGGTAGGTAAGTATCAGTATGTGTGTGTTATGTATGTATTAAACTTTTATTTTTCAGGGTGTCAGTGTGTTTTATTCAACTATTTTTTGTACTGTAGAACTACAAGTGCCAGCGGGCCCTTTAATGCCCCGCATGCTGGGACTTGTGGATCTCCAAGTCCCAGCATGCGGGGTAGGCTTGCTGGGACTCATAGTTCTACAGTAGAAAACAATAGTTTTTATTCTTTTTTTTTTATACTTTGCATCAGCCCGATGCCCACCGCCCAGGGGCATCGGGGACAGCCCCGGACTTTCAGCATGGGCTGGTAAGTCCTGGAGGGGGGGACCCCTTCATTGGGGGTCCCCACTTTCCCAGGACCCCTGCCCATGCTGACCAGCCACGGGGATAATGCTTTGGCCGCGGGACCTTATATAATAAGTGTCCCCCGGCTGTGGCATTACCCTGCTGGCTGGTTGGGTCTGGTGCTGGTTCTTAAAAATATGGGGGACCCCTAGTCATTTTGTCCCCCGTATTTTGGGAACCAGCGCTGGACCTTGAGCCTGGTGCTGGTTTCATTAAATCAAGGGAACCCCTATTTGTTTGTCCCTCTGATTTTATGATACCAGCACCGGCTTTTTGAGCCTGGGGCTGGTTATGCTTAGGGGGGGGGACCGCACGCCATTTTTTTTCCTTTTTTTTTGTTTTAACTATTTTTTTACAACAGAACCATGCACAGATCTCAATGATCTGTGCATGTTTCTGATAAAATCGCCAGGCAGAACCTGGTCTATTTTTTTTTTTGCGATTTTTAGTAACCTTAAACCATTAAATATGCGAGTTCTATCCTTTTGAATGGGAAAACATCTGGATGCGATTTTTAGTCTAACTAAAAATCGCACCTTTAAAAATGCGATTTTTGCCGCAAATCGCACCCTATAAAATATGCGATTTTCGGGAAATGCCCGAAAACTGCATATTTTGCGGAAAAAATCGCAAAAAAACAAAAACCGCCTCCCATTACATTTTGCCCTCTGTGTCTGTTTCTGCCACAGACACTCTGCTGAGGTCCCCATCTTGCAGCATGGGGAGACAGTCCTCTAAATATGATTGCTGACTCTTCCTCATCTTCTGAAGAGGAATTGATATTTAAGAAAAGGAGGCTCATTAACCTTGTCAGGTTGGAAGATAGTAGGGAAGCCTCTGAGGAGGAAGGAGAGCTTAGTCAGGCTGCAGACTCTCCTTCTCCCCTTCCATACTTGCACAGGGTGCTGAAAAAGTGCACTGATAAAAAAAAAACATTGGTCTCATATTTCTTTAAGAGACGCCTGTTCAGGCAAGAATGTCTCTTTTCCAGGTATTGCCTGTGGCAGGAATTACTTGGAGGTCCTTAACAGACCATTATCACCTGCCCATGGCTGGCACATAATCCCTACCTCTGACCAGCAGCATGCGCAGTACCGCACACACAAATGGACTAGTAAGTATGGGTCACAGTACCCAGCTCGCTCTTATAAGGAGCAGAACTTACCCCAGGTAGACTGGCAGTCCGAGGGGCTGGTAAGAAAGAGTGCCTCCACTCGCAGGGATGAATACAACGGCTTACAGATGGCCCAGTTGCTCTCACTGGTAAAATGCCCCATCCTAGTTATTTTGAGTGCACCCAGTTGGCTTTTAGAACAGCCCTTATTAAGGAGGATGAGATGGTTCTCCAAAACCACACAGGTATTCCCAGCATCCTTGCACTGTTTGCGCCAGAGATAGACCTGGCTCTCTGCATTACTGGGAGTGAAGGCCTTAGCTGATCCCACTGATAAGCTACTCAGAAAGATACAGTTCAAAGTGGCAGATGCTGCTGGTCCTCTGTTATTCATCCTTGATAAAGCGGAGAAGGAAGGGGCCACTGCAGGTTCCCTAGACTCCCTAATGGCCTCCAAAAGGGCCCTCAAAAAAGCAGTCAGTTGGGCCATGCTCATAATTGGTCAAATCTTTTACCTCATTTCCAATGACCACAGAACTCATTGGCTAATGAATGCAGGCTTTACAGAAATAGCTCCTAGGCCAGTTGATGTCCCCAACCTGGATGATTCGGACCTTTTCAGCCTGACTTCAGTGATGTGGTCAAACTCTGTTACAAGGCCAGGAAATCCTTTGCAAACTTAAAGGGTCCTCAAACCTTCAAACGGCCCTTTCATCAGGAGGGTCATTCTGCCAGAGCCAGCGGTTTGGCCTGTGAGCAATGTGGCACCCACAGAGCTTCCAGGGGAAGTTTTTCCTGAACTCAAGTAGCGAGAGGTACAGGACCAGCACTTCCCATCCAAAGAAAGACAGAGGTTATGGTAAGTTAGATGCCGATTCAACCTCTTCCCGGTCTTTCACATGCATTAACCTCCTGGGAACAAATTACCACAGACAGGTGGTTACTAAAAATAGTAAAAGAAGGTTTATCCCTTCCCCTTTGGCGTTTCCCTCACCAGACACGTCCTTTTACAAATAACGCCAGTCCCATCCTAGATGAGGTACTGTCCAACAGGACAAAATAGAGCTAACAGACAGTTCCAAGAGAGGGTGGGTCAGCCATCTATTCCCAGTAAGAAAACAACATGGTTCAAACAAACCAGTTTTGAATGTAAAATCTCTAAACCAGTATATAAAGCCACGGACTTTCCGTATGGAAGGGTTATCAGACATTACCTTCATACAGTCTCAGAATAATTTCTGTATAAAAATAGATCTGAAAGAGGCCTTCCACACAATACAAATACATCCAAACCACAGGAGACTTCTAAGGTTTTGGTGGAAAGAAATTCTCTACCAATGGACTGTTATGGTCTTTGGCCTGTCTAATGCCCCTTACATGTTCACACGCCTAATGAAGGCAGTGATAATACACCTCAGACAGTCAGGAAATAGCAGTACACGATGCTGCTCGTGAGCGGGTCGTCACAGGAACGTACGACCCGCTCACGAGCTGACGGAGCCGCCGTCCGGCACAGAAAAGAACCCTGATGTGATTGCGATCCGATCGCAACCCACACCCACTACAATGGTAGTTTATGAGATCCTACCTGCAGCAGGTAGGATCTCAGAAAAGAACTAACAACCTGCGGGGCCGCGCATCGGATTGGGATCGCATCAAAAGGGCAGCGAAATGGGCCAAAACATGGCCGATTTACATACATACATCGGTCGAGATTGTATCTAAATTGGCTCGTTTTGGGCCATATCATCCTGTGTGTAGCCCACATAAGATAATGCTTTGATTGGGTCATTTTATAGCGCTTGTTTATTTTCTCTTTCCTATTATGTCAACCCTTTTAAGTGTGTAATCTGTGAACTGCAGGCTGATTAGTTTCAGGCATATGTCTGAAAGCCGTGGGTTAAATTCCATGATATTATCCTGATCACAGTCAATAAGTCCTCTCCCTTTCTAATCCTAAATCAGGAACATGTGGCTTATGTTTCTCATAGCAATCTATCCTAATGGCTGTTACAGGAAGATTTCTCTGTCACAGTTCTGACCTTGACAGCACTCAGGAGGGGGCTGTCATCAGAAATCTACTCCTGCCCTAAAGGACCCGAATTCAGTGCTGCCATTCTATATTCAGTAATATCACATGCTGCCATGTCATGTGAGATTCACTGTTCTGTGATCTGTCAGGCTGGTCCGTCATTTATTATACTATGAAATGCTATTTTGGGGAAACAATATGCTTGCTGCCCCATGATATTCTCTGCCACTATGCTTAACAATATGGGGGTTATTCAGACCTAATCGCTGCTCTGCTAAATTGCAGAGCCCTGTGATCAGGTTTAAGCCACCAGGGCCGGACTGGCCATCTGGCACTTCTGGCAAATGCCAGTACACAAGTACACGTGGGCAGCATGGATGGTGTAATGGTTAGCATTACTGCCTCACAGCGCTGAGGTCATGGGGTCGATCCCCACCATGCCCTAACTGTGCAGAGTTTGTATATTCTCCCCGTGCTTGCGTGGGTTTCTTCCGGGTACTCCGGTTTCCTCCCACAATCCAAAAATATCCAGGTAGGTTAATTGGCTTCCAACAAAATTAACCCTAGAATGTCTGTGTGTGCGTTTACATGTGGCAGGGAATATAGATTGTAAGCTCCACTGGGGCAGGGACTGATGTGAATGTTCAAAAAGCGCTGCGGAATATGTATGCACTATATAAGACTGTTAATAAATAAATAAATGTCCAGGTGGGACAATTTGTTAATCCAGCGTTTCGGCGCACAAAGAGAACCGTTGGTCCAGCAGCTCTCTCTGTGTGCCGATCGGGTCCACGAGAGAGGGGGCATCATATACTTCCCTATCACATAATATATTCCCCTCCCATCCCGGCATGTGCGTCACACGTCAGTGTGTGCGTCGCGTGCACAAATGACAGGGCCAATTCGTTGGCCCAGTCCATCCCTGTACGCCACCCTGCCCCGTGCAAGCCTGTGAATTGCTTAGCAAGGCATACGAATATTATCTGGATTAGTGATTAGTTTCAAATCCATTCGCAAGCCCCTCATCATCAAATGATTTTTCCAGTGTGTGTAGCCTGTGTGTAGTTCAGTACTTACTCAGCGGATTGGAGCTGTCACACGACGTCCTCTCTCATGAGCTCAAAGATCTATTATTCTATCGATAAGCGCTTGCGCTGCATATTCGCAGCCTTGCGATCAGGTCTGAATAACCCCCTATGCAGGGCCATCTTAATGCATGGGCTTACTGGGCAGCTGCCCTAGGGCACCACAATTCCAGGGGCCTTCGAGCAGGGGTTAGGTGGTACCTCTGGAGATTCTTGTGAGGCTAGTAGATAGAGGGGGTGCCCTTGAGTGGTGAAGAGACCCGGGGTTGCTGACCCAAGGCCCAAAATTGCAGCTTCCCGGGCAGCGTGGCGGTGGACAGCTACGGAGGAGTTTGAATCTGTAAGGATCCAAAATCCTCCAATCAAGACTGACAGCTGGGCAGCCAATCGGGGCGCGTCACGTGTGAGCCCCTCCCAGCGTCTGATGAGAGACACTGCGAGGCAGGAGGAGGAAGAGAGGTCTCCAGGAGCCCAGCTGCACTGCGCAAAGAAGAGGAAGAAGCGGCAGTGGAGGAAGAAGTAGCAGGAGGCCCAGAAGTCACCGGAGGAGTGCCCTCCGGTGACTTCTAGAAGAAGGATCCCTAGAGCTGGTGGAAGATCTGGCTGCAGCAGCAGAGGAGGAAGATGTCTGGGAGCAGGTGGTAGTTGCAGTGATCCCATCTTGATGAGTAAGTGGCCCTCGGTGGCCACCACCTATATTTAGAACCCCCTAGACCACCAGGCACCGGGCGCAAGGCCCGTGGGTGTGTTCAGGCCCTCCCGGCCTGTGTCCTAGTAGCCCTACTGGCCTGTGCCCTGGACATAGTCTCCGGCCCGAGTCCTTCCCAGGCCCCAGGTCTGTCCCCCCCCAGCATCAGGCCTCCTGCCTGTCCCACACATTAGGCCTCCTGCCTGTTCCCCCTATTCAGGCCCAAGGCCTGTGCCCTCACCCAGGCCACAAGGCCTGTGCCTCCACCCAAGTCTCAAGGCTTGTGTTCTAATCCAGGCGTTAGGCCTGTCAGCCATTTTAGGCCTAGCAGGGGCCTGTCAGCCATTTTAGGCCTAACAGAGGCCTGTCAGACATTTTGGGCCTACATGTTGCAGCGGCAGCAGGACCTTCACCCCCCCCTGCCAATGTGTATCCAGTTGTCGATGCTGATCCAATGCTGGCAGCAGCGAACATCGTGTTGTGTATATGGGCCTTTACAGTGATAAGATATTTAAATTAACAGGAACCTTATGAACAATTTGACATATAATCCAAATAAATCAGGTAAATTCCATCATCTGCCTGGATTTATTTATTATCGACAAATCAAACTCAGCAACGGCTCCTAGCATTAACTACACTCAGGATAGTAGTAGTAGTAGTACGTTTATTTATAAGGCGCTGCAAAGTGTCCGCAGCGCCGTACATAGCAAACAAAAACAAATGACAAGGTAATGTACAGGGTGTGTTGAAAAATACAGTATAAATAGGGGTATAGCTGGTAGAAATAAAATCAGCATCAGTTCAGAAGTAGGTGTCAAAATTGTCGAGGAGACTGAAGATGAAGTAGAGGAAGGGAAGAACAGGACAGGAGCACTGGTGAGGTAAAGAGGTAGGGTGAGTATGTGAGGCAGGAGGACCCTACATAAGAGTTAACATACTAAAAATAGGTGTGTGGACGAACGAAAAACAACAGGATAAGTAGGAACGGAGGGGAACGGAGGCAGGATAGGAGGATCAAAAGAGGTTAGGAGGAGGGATAGGCTAGTCGAAAAAAGGATAGGATAGTATAGAATCTCCATCAGTGGGCTCACAGTGAACAATTATAGTGAACATTTTAAATGTTCAAATAATAGGTCCAAATATTGCTTTCAGCCCACTCATTCGAGCCCACCCAAACAAAGCCGTCAGTCACAGCTGCAGCAAATGCACACTGTGTGCTCTCAGTCGCACTGGTCTAGAACTGGCACCAATATGCAGTTACAGCTGCCAAGGAATGACAATGTCCCCTGTGACATTAATATAGTGACTACACAAGGATAGTAGACCTGTGAGGACTGTTTGTGGGCAGCAGCTGTAAAATACAAGCCTCAAACATTGTGCTTCTGAGTGTTATACGTGATATGTAGGACTAGTGTAGTAAGGCGACATAATTGTGCTTGCGGCTACATACTGAATTGTGAATTGGGCTGCATAACGATGTACACATTGAGGTCATATAGCGGGCTATTTGTAGAAGTTATATAATGAACCATGCTTTAAGTGTGTCCGATACTTAATGTGTCCTTTTTAAAAAAAACAACAACATTTTTTGCTTTGGCACATGTATGAATATGGTGATGTGGAAGGAGGAGAGGAAAGAACCAAAAAGTCTGATTTGACTTTAAAAATTAACACTGGGGGTGAAATGTAATAGGGTGAGATAATCAGAACATGAGAGATTTGGTAAGAAATCTCCACTATTTTTTAAACGGCAATCATTTACACTTCAAAGTCAAACTGGTTTTGCAGTGTAAATGATTGCAGCTTTAAAATACTGGAGATTTCTTACCAAATCTCTCACTTTTTGAATCGCTCATCCTATTTATATTTCACCCTGGATACCAGCACAGTCACATTACAGTATAGTCTCCCAAACAACTTGTGTTAGAGCTGCTCTGGGACCACACTAATGCTGTGTTCACACTGCGTGTGTGAACTACACAGCATTTACCCAGCATTTAAATGCCAGGAGCGGCGGCAATGGGCATATTTATTTATATTTATACCATGTTCTCATTGCCGCCCCTGCAATATCCCTGGTTTTTGTTTCCGTGTTTTTGCACATTAAACCCGGGAAATTCCAGTGTCTGCCCCGTGTACACTGCTTCCCTGGTCTGCCCTGCTAGAGCGGCTTTTATTGGCTTTTTAAAGAGCAGCTTTGATTGTCCATATGGGCACCACCACTCTTCCTCCGGTTGAGATCATGCACCCTGGAGTACCGCTTATTAAGTACTTTAAGTTTGTTCACAACCTGTGGCTGGGTTTTATGAAGTATATTTGATATGTTGTAGCACACTGTTGAATCCTTGACAGTGCCAGTCGATCGCTTATTTATTTCCTCCTCCCTTCTCACAGCCAGCAGCTCCAGCACCTCCTCATCCCTCCAGTGAGCCATGTCTCTTCTCCTCTTTGCAGCATTGAATGGATGTTACCTGATCTTATTCCCCAATCAGCTGGCTTTTTCACATCCTATATGGAAAACCTTGGTCGTGCCTGTTCACACTGGCAGACACCCGGGTAATTCCCAGGAATAACCCTGCAAAAAACCTGTGTGTAATTCCCAGGGCATTACACCGCGAATTTCACTCACACCCATTCACACTGAGACAGGACATGGGAAATTACTGCTTGCCCTGGCAAAAATCCGGGTTTTTGCGGCAGTGAGAACGGAGTATTACTAATGTAAACTTCTTGCTGCTCGGTAAGTATCGTATTCCTTCTAGGAATTTCCTCTTCTTCAAAAGAACATACAGTAGCTTTTCAAAAGTTTTATTTCAGAATTTTCACACAAAATGGATATTCAGCAATACAATGTAACTTTTTGCTCACACAGGAGTAGACATATAAAATACACAACCATTTTGAGTTCAAGTTTTATTTCACCAGAACATGACTGAAATCCTCCTTGTCAGATCATACGATGCAATAGCATATACCCTTACCTGGGATGCTAGAATGCAATAGATAACAAATATTTATACTATAATAATGACATGAGATTAGGTCAATAACCACGTCTCCCCTAATAAGGAGATATTACTCAGATATTATTGCGCAATAATCTATTTATATGCAATGCCTGTATCTTTATGAGAATAACGGTACCCTTCTCTTACAGGTCCGAGTTCTCCAAGAATCCCCTCTACAACAAATCCGCAGAGGGGCCAAACTCTACATCACAGGTGAAAAATTACATACTAAGCAGGAATGACTATAATTAGATTCTTTAACTTATACTATATAAGAAATGTAACATTACTTGCTAGCAGAAATTTAGGTGGAAATTTACCAATATGGATTCGTAAAAAATAGGTGTATTCGTAGGCAGAAATACACCTATTTTTTACACATTTGTATTTTCGGGATTTACTATCCCGAAAATACAACAATTCGTATTCCTAATGATGGGACATTCGTATTTGTATTTACAAATACGAATGTCTACACCATCGATAGGATACGACAGGAATCACCATTCAAAAGAATGGTGGTTCCTGATTTACTGAGCAGCCGTATTGATGATATTGCTGCTAATTGGTGTAAAACAGGCACGAAAATACGACAGGAAAATACACCTTGATGTTCCTGTCGTATTTGGCTTTAGCCTGCACGGATCAGTCAGATCCGTGCAGGCTTTAGTGTAAAAAAAAAGGAAAATTAAATAAATAAATAAAAAAAACAGCGTGGGGTCCCCCCCCACAGCTGTAACCAGCACCAGGCTGAAAGAGCCGGGCCGGTTATTAAAAATCAGGGAACCCGACAAATAGGGGTTCCCTGATTTTTAACAACCAGCCCCAGGCTCCAGGTCCGGGGCTGGTTCCCAAAATACGGGGGACAAAATGACTAGGGGTCCCCCGTATTTTAAGAACCAGCCCAGGCCAAACCAGCCAGCAGGGTAATGTCACAGCCGGGGGGAGACTTTTTATATAAGTCCCCCCGGCCAAAGCATTAACCCTCTGACCAGTCAGCCTGGCCAGGGGCCCTGGGGGAGTGGGGACCCCCCCAATAAAGGGGTCCCCCCCTCCAGGACTTACCTGACCAGGCTGAAGCCTGGTGCTGTCCTCGATGCCCCTGGGCGGTGGGCATCGAGCTGATCTTGGTGTAAAAAAAAGATGAATAAACTATTGTTTTAAACTGTGGAACTATGAGTCCCAGCAAGCCTCCCCTGGAAGCTGGGACTTGGAGAACCACAAGTCCCAGCCTGCGGGGCATTAAAGGGCCCGCTGGGTCTTGTAGTTCCACAGTAAAAAAATAGTTAAATAAATACACACTGACACCTGAAAAATAAAAGTTTAATACATACATTACACACACACTGATACTTACCTATCTTGATCCCGTAGGTAGGTTCCAGAGTCTTGATCCGGTGCCTTGTCCTGGTTCCGGATCATGTCGTCATTCTTCACCATGTCGATCTTCATGTCGGCGTCAGGTCTGGGTCCGAAGAAATCCATGGTGGACCTGTGGAAGGAAATCCAACTCACCCAGGTCCTCCATGGAAGTTCTTCTGGCTTGGTCCGACGTAGTCCAGGGCTTCTTCCTTCTACTTCCATCTTCTTACTTCTTTTTCAAGCTGCCGGCGACTCCAGCAAGCTCCCCGACTGTCAGAGCCGCAGAGATCCTTCCTCCTCGGCGTGTCTACTCAGAATGAATTCTGGCCAATCAGGAGCCGACTTTCCTGGCTCCTGATTGGCCGCTAGGCGGCTCCTGATTGGCCAGAATTCATTCTTAGTACAGACGCCGAGGAGGAAGGATCTCTGCGGCTCTGACAGTCGGGGAGCTTGCTGGAGTCGCCAGCAGCTTGAAAAAGAAGCAAGAAGATGGAAGAAGAAGGAAGAAGCCCTGGACTACATCGGACCAAGCCAGAAGAACTTCCATGGAGGACCTGGGTGAGTTGGATTTCCTTCCACAGGTCCACCATGGATTTCTTCGGACCCGGACCTGACGCCGACATGAAGATCGACATGGTGAAGAATGACGACATGATCCAAAACCAGGACAAGGCACCGGATCAAGACTCTGGGACCTACCTACGGGATCAAGATAGGTAAGTATCAGTGTGTGTGTAATGTATGTATTAAACTTTTATTTTTCAGGTGTCAGTGTGTATTTATTTAATCTCCAAGGAGAGATAGAAAAGGTTTATGGACTACTTAAAGCCTTTGAAAAAACTCAGGAATATAAGGAGAGAGATGTAAAAGTAAATCAAAATATAAAAGAATTTGAACATGAACTTATATACCGAAAGGAAAATAAATTAACTAGAGATGTACAGGATTATGAGAGAGGGGAGGTACATAGTTACAATAGAAATACCATGAGAACATAAGAAAATTACAACAGAACAAGAACTACATACAGAAATAATTATAAGGAAACTGATAAAAAAGTGAGATTTGGAGGCGAAAGAGGGAGAGAAAGTACAAACTACACACCCAATAAGAACAAAGAAAAATTTCAACAGAGAAATAGATTTAATGGGAGAAATAAAGATTTCCAATACACAAGTGGGAGTAGGTTCGAACCACTGAGAGATGCACAATCTCCATACAATAAATATCTGACTAGAAATAGAAGATTAGAGAGTGCACCTACAGACACAGAGGACGAGTGGACAGCATCCCCTAATCAAGATTTTTTAGGGGCACACCAAATAGGTCCCCTGATTGGCCCTCTAAAAAGAACAAGAAGAGAAGAAGAGGCAGTAGGGGAGGAAAACAGGTCAACAAAAAGCCAGTGCATAAGATAAGTCCTAAAATTAAGGGCATTTTTAACCTCTCATCAAAAAAATTGACACCAGATGAAATTAAACTTTTAGAATGAGGGTTGAATTTCGCACCTTCATCAAAACCTAATTTATTCAAACTGTTTGTGGACCTGAATAGGTATACACGCACCCTTAGTAGGAAACGTTTCTTTGCAACACAAAACATGAAACAAAAAAAGATTGAGGGTACCCCAATTATGCTAGATTTGGATGATAAAATAGCTCTGGAAATGCTGGAATCCTTAGAGAACGAACAAGAAGGTGGAGAAGAACCTGTGGATACACAGATGAAAATATATGACCTAAAAAGAACATCAAACTTTAAATGTCAATCTGAGTTTTACCCTTTACAGTACAAAGGACCATTTGTAGAATGTTTTTACAAAACAACCTTAGATCAATTAAAAAAAATTATGTGATAAGGCAGATAAACAAAATACTAAAGACAACTTAAATTCAGGAGAACGTAGGGCTTTAAAATGCCTATATGCCGATAAAAGTATCATCATTAAGCAGGCTGACAAGGGCGGTGGGGTCGTCATACTCGATACTGTAGACTATATAGAAGAGTCGTATAGACAATTGAATAATAACGAATTCTACAGATTGTTGAGCGGCAACCCCACCGCCCTGTATCAGAAAGCCCTGCGTGATCTACTAGATACAGCCCTGGCCGGGGGCGCTATTACCAAAGATACCTTTCACTTTTTGTATAACTCACATCCTGTCACACCCACATTTTACTTTTTGCCCAAAATTCACAAAACCCTGCACAAACCCCCTGGGAGACCAATTATTTCGGGTGTTGGGTCCCTCACTAATAATTTATCCGCTTTTGTTGATTATTATTTACAGGGTCACGTGGAGGGTCTGAGGTCAAATATAAGAGACACACAACAATTCCTGAATTTAATAAATACGGTAACATGAAATGAGCGCTATACATTAGTGACATGTGACGTAGAGGCACTGTACTCAAATATACCCCATAAATTGGGTGTACAGACTGTACAAAAATATCTGGAGAAAGACACCTCTATCTCTGACCCTCTGCGTGAGCTTATAATTAATGCAATTTACTTTATCCTTGAGCACAATTATTTTTTATTCAATGCACAATATTATTTACAGACACGGGGGACGGCGATGGGGACCAGGTTCGCGCCGAGCTTTGCAAACCTATACATGGGTGCCTTCGAGGAGGAGCATGTTTGGTGCGAGCAGTTCGGTGCGAACCTGGTCCTCTACGCAAGCTTTATCGATGATTTGTTCATAATTTGGGATGGGGATTCAAACTCACTTAATAATTTCTTTGATAATTTGAATTTTAACACATATGGATTGAAATTCACTTGTAGTCACCACCCTACACAAATTAATTTTTTGGACATAGCGCTCTCGGCCAATATAAACAAACTGGATACAGAAACTTATATAAAACCTGTTGACCAAAGTAGATACTTAGAATTTATAAGTTCACATGCCACAAAATGGAAAACAAACATTCCTTAAAGTCAAATGGTAAGAATTAGACGTAACTGTTCGACAGAACAAGCCTTTCATAAACAAGCTGAGGGGTTGATTCACTCATTCAAAGATCAAGGGTACCCAAACCAATTGCTAGATCAGGCCTATGAAGAGGTAAAACAGATTGACAGGGAACATCTATTAATAGATAGAAACAATAAAAAAATAGGTAAAAATAGAAAAAATACCTCCCGTGAAGAGAACCAAAACAACGAGAGGAGTGTATCATTTGTGACACAATATAATAGTTTTGCATATGAGATCAAAAAAATTGTAAATCGAAACAGTCAAATTCTATTACAAGACAACCTATTGAAGGATGTAATAGAACAAGGTGGAAAAGTCATATTCCGCAAAGCTGAAAACTTAAAATCAAAATGAGTGTCAAGTCACTTCTCCATGACAAAAACCCCGTCTATAGAACCGAATATAAAAAACTGGCTCCCACCACTACCTGAAGGCTATCACAAATGTGGTAACCATAAGTGCTACACATGTCAGACAGCAGGAAATAAAAAAAGTATTGAGTTCGATTCTTATGAAACTAAAGAAAAGTTTAAAATCAAAGGACACCTTAACTGCAGATCCACATTCGTAGTCTATGTAATAGACTGCGCTTGTGGACTGCAGTACGTTGGGCGTACAACAAGAATTCTACATGCTAGATACCTCGAACACAGAAGAAACATCTTGGGAGGTATCCGTACACATCCTCTTTCCAAACACATCTCCTCTTGCCAAGAAAACTGTGTGAATAAAATACAAATAAAAGCTATAGAACAAATAAAGAAAACAATAAGAGGAGGAGATAGGTTTGGAAACTTATGCCGTAGGGAGGCATATTGGATATTCAGACTAGCCACATTAATACCTAAGGGTCTGAACGACTGTGTAGAACTTAACAATATATAGTATGTAATGTCTGAATACACACATATACATTTTATATATATAAAAAAAACTCTTTTTGATATATGGTTTAGTATATCGAATAGATCTCCCTTTTCCTTCCATCTACCTTTATCAGACGATATGAGTATCGATGTTAATATTAAGATTGATAGCAAATGATAATATGGGAATACCTATCTGTTTTATATTGACATTTATAATAAGTTCAACTAGAATCAAGCTTTATATGAGTTGATTAATAATAGATATGACCATCTCTACCCCTTCTCCCCTTCAATACATCTGTCCTTTATAAACCAAATTCTCTACTTTTGAAATATATCTGAAATTATCCATTCCACTACCCTCTCCCTCCCTTCCCCTCCCCCCCCCCTCCCCCCCTCCCCCCCTCCCCCCCCTCCCCCCCCTGTGTGGTTTGTTGTTTGTTGTTTTTTAAATAATAATACAAATAAAAATGATCAGAATTGATAATAAATTAGTTAATTAATAATGTATATATATCATGTTCTATATATAGTAGTTAGTGAAAAATATGAATTATAGCTATACTCTGCTTAGCATATACAGATCAATTATGATCTAAGTAGTTACTATGTAAAAGTTACTAGAAATGGCGACATTCTTATGTTAAAAAGTATAATTTTATTGTAGTAGATTAGCGTATATTTGTGTGTATATATAAAATATTCTTTTTTTTTGTGTGATCATGTTAATGTGCTTTTAATCATATAAAAGTCTGTGATATCCGTGAATAATTTAATTCATATATATATACATCTGTATTATATAAAAATGGACTGAAAATTGAATGCTGCATATAACAATCAGTGTGCAGAACAACAGCAGCACACGTGACATAAAATCCACCAATGCGAGTCCTCAAATGAAAACGAGGCGTGAGTGTATAATGATGCGCACACGTGATATACAAAGGAATGAACACTTCCGCATATGTGAAAAAGAGACGTGAGCGTGAGTGAAACGCAACCCAGACGCTTGGCGCGTCCAAACGAAAACGAGGCTTGGCTGGATCAAACAGCGCAAGAACACACAAAACCCAGAACGCCATAAAAACCAGGCGCCGGAGACGCATTACATCTACGTCCTTCTGATGAAGCGGCCGACTGTGAAAGGCCGAGAAACGCGTTAAGGAGACCAGACGCTGACCGCTACTTTATTGTGCCTTCCTGCATACTCTCCACCTCCGTGATCGCACCTCTTCCTGTGGACCTCACTCTGGGAGCTGTTTTGCATCCAAGCAAAGAATCAACAGCCGGATAAAAATCCCACACAGCTCGACTGAGTGACTGAACCAGAGGCGGGCAGGTTATAGCTCAATTGAGCACCATTCATTCCTTCCATGTTTTCATCATTTAACCCCTTCTAACCATAAAAGCATGCATGCCATAATTTACTAACCTGGACTAAGCTGTGAGAGAGCTAACCGTCCATCTGCTTACTAAACTACATTAAAAACTGGAGAGAGAGAGAGTGGATTAATAATTACTGCAGCAAGTCACTAACAAATTTTATTGCTTAATTCTGCTTTATTTTTATTTTTGTTTTTTTTATATATTGAAGTACCGGCCGGTATCTGATTACCAATTGTATTAATTGTGCTATTTAATAAATTTTAAATTTGTTATTTGAATCAGTGCTGCCTCTGAAATTTTCCTTCTTGTTTCTGTGCCTAAGGGGCTGGGGTGTCCCCTTATCAGAGACAGCAGCAGATTCGACTATATAGAATTGCTCTCTGCCACCTTTTTTCTTTTGCTATACAGGCTGGCCCCCTTCCCTGTAACTGCAATGTCTCTAAATGACAGGCTGACTTTGTCTGACTTTCAAGATTAGCTGTGGCTCTGACTGCCTTGACAGGGTACACTGTGCTTGTGCTGCAGGCTTAACTGGGGGGAGGACCTGTACTGTGTTTTGGGGTTGTATTATTACTCACCACACCCCTTCGCATGACTCTCTCCTCAGGACTGCCTGGACTCCCCCTCAGCTAGTATCAGTCACCGTCTACGCTGTCTCCTTTCCGGCCTGTATAATGAAGGCACCGCCTTCTCTATGAAGCTGCGGCCCGCCTTCCGGAACTCCATCTCAGGACTCCCACGAGGAAGCTGCCGATCACCACCTCTGGAGAGATGGCCTGAAGCCCAGACACCACCTCCGGTAAGTCTTTACTTGACTCCAGCACCGCTGTCCATCGCCATTAAGCTGCGCAGCTCTGCTTGCTCTAAACTCCTGAGGGAGACTGCGCGCCCCCTGTAACGGCTGTCACAATTTATATCTCCCTGCTTGCGCTCCCTCTGTTTACCCGCCCTCAGCGCGAGCTTGAAATGTGACAGTCCTACACCACATGTGCACCGAGTCTGTTGGCTGGATCAACCCATCTCTCCCTTCTGGGGGGGATTCAGCAGTCCATATCCATAATAAATGTACTTATACTTTCTATGGAAATCTGGGTTGCCTATATATATAAAATATAAAAGTGAGTGCCATCTTGCCTTTTTTCATTATATATATATATATATATATATATATATATATATATATATATGGCTTTACAGTAAAGTCCATACTGCCCTCTGTGAGGGTATTTAGGAGGTCCACCCATTAATTAAGTAACAAGGATTTTCTATGAAAGTGTTATTAAATACAAAGGCGGTTAATGGCTCCTATGGAGCTGGGATATACCCAGGGCGGATTGGGAATTAAAACAAGCCCGGGTAATATCTTGAAGCAGCCCTGATGGGGGGGGGGGGGGGGGTGTTGTTGCGCGCCCGATTTTTTTAGGGGCGTGGCCTATCAGCATGGGGGTGTGACCTATTTCAACGAGGGCACGCCCAATTTTTGCAGCTGAGTTTAAAAAAAAAAGCTAAAGTTCACATTATGCAATGGAATAAGAAGACACAGGGTGAGAGGGGGTTGGTGCAGGGTGAGAGGGGTTGGTAATGAAGGGTGAGAAGGGGGTGACGAGGGGTGAGAGTAGAGTGGCAGGGTGGAAGAGGATGCAGGGAGGGAGGGGGGACGGAGGGTGGCTTACAATGCTGGGAGGGGAGATGCAGGGTGGCTGAGAATGAAGGGAGGGAAGACTTACACAGGGTGGCACAGGACGCAGAGTGTGAGGGGGGCATGATGGCACAAGATGCAGGGTAGGAGGGGGAATGCAGAGTGGCAGAGGATGCAGGGAGGGGAGTCAATAAGTGGTGGAGGATGCAGGGAGGGGAGACAGTGATGCCCATTATACATATGCCACACACCGTGATGCCTATTATACATATGCCACACACCGTGATGCCCATTATACATTTGCCACACACCATGATGCTATTATACATATGCTGCATACTGTGATGCCCAATATACATATGCCAAACAACGTGATGCTCCTTATACATATGCCACACACCGTGATGCCCATTATACATATGCCACACATGTGATGCCCATTATACATATGCCACACACCGTGATGCCCATTATACATATGCCACACACCGTGATGCCCATTATACATATGCCACATCGTGATGCCCATTATACATATGCCACACACTGTGATGCCCATTATACATATACCACACACCGTGATGCCCAATATACATATGCCAAACACCGTGATGCCCATTATTCATATGGCTGAAATGACTGGTTTGTCAAGCGTGCAATGTCCTATTACAACCTAAGAATGGGTGGGCGGGCTCAGGGACAATTCCATCTTGCACGCCTTTTTTTGCCATTATGTGCTTTTTGAGGGCTACTTTTTCAAACTGCCATACTGTCTGCTAATCACGGAGTTGAGCAATGAGATTATTATGTGGATTGCTTTTCGTTACGAAATTAAATTATTATATGAATGATGCACTATTTTTGGGGATAATGTCTTCTTTTATTGTGGGTGGGCCCAGTGGTAATTCCATCATGCACCTCTTTGCCATTATGTGCTTTTTGGGGCCCAGTTTTTTTTGTACTTATGTAGTATCTGGGCGCCCGATTTTGTGATTGTATGCCTTACTTTAAGGCATACAATCAAATGCATCAAATGCAATCGGCAAAATCGCATCGAATCGCATCCGATATCGCATGACGATTTTGCATAGGATTCAATGTTAACAAGGTCCTGTTCATTTCCCCACTATCCAAGTGGGCATAGAGTTGATTTTATATAGCGTGGCAAGCGCAGCGAGCCATCGAGCCCGAAGCGTGGCGAGCGCAGCAAGCCCCGCGAGGGACGTGGAAAACATAAGTAATCCGCGGCTGCTCGCCATGCTTCGGGCTTGGTGGAAAATCGCATCGGATCGCATGCGATATCGGATGCAATTCGATGCGATTCGATGCGATTTTTCCGACCCGATTTTAAAATCGGGCGCCCAGATACTACATACTGTAAGTACCGGGTTTTTTTTTTTTTAGGCGGCTTATTGGGTATTAAACTGATAAGAAAAAGATACACACAGATACATACTTGCAGAACAAGTCAGTGCTGCACGAAATGCCCATTGTTCCTCGGCTGCACATCGTAAACACGATCAAGCCAGATGGGGGTCTTTTTGAGGCCTAGGGTGAGATTTAATAGGATGAGAGATTCAGAAAGTTACATAGTTACATAGTAGGTAAGGCTGAAAAAAGACTTGCGTCCATCTAGTTCAACCTGGTATAGATATCCATTGCTGATTTGGTAGGTTCTGGTATTTTACAGACAATTTATATTTCTTATTTGTACCCATGGATGTTTTTCTCCAGTAAATGTTTGTCCAACTTTGCCTTGAACGCATTTAATGAGCCAGCCGTTACCACCTCTCTGGGAAGAGAGTTCCAGAGTTTGACTGTTCTGACTGTAAAGAAATTCTTTCTACTAGCTGAATGAAATCTTTTTTCTTCTAATCTATACTCATGCCCTCGCGCCCTAGATTCCTTTCTAGTAGAAAATAGGGTGTGTGACAGTTCCTTATATTGGCCCTTGATATACTTGTACATGTTGAGCATGTCCCCCCTTAAACGTCTCTTTTCTAATGTAAATAGTCCCAAATTGCTTAATCTCTCCCCGTAGCTTAAATTCTCCATTCCCCTAATAAGCTTTGTTGCTCGCCTTTGGACTTTTTCTAATTCTATGATGTCCTTTTTATAGTGTGGGGCCCAGAACTGTACTCCGTACTCTAGGTGAGGTCTCACCAATGCTTTATATAGTGGCATAATTACCCTTGAGTCCCTAGTTTCCATTCCCCTCTTAATACATGCCAGAATTTTGTTGGCCTTTTTTGTAGCTATATTACAATGGGCACTACATCCTAGATTGCTGTCTATTTGGACTCCTAGATCCTTTTCAAGTATGGAATTACCCAGTTCCTCTCCGCTAAGGTTGTAACTTGCACACTGGTTGTGTCTCCCAAGGTGCATAACCTTACATTTATCTACATTGAACCTCATCTTCCATTTTTTTGCCCACTCATCTAGAATTGCAAGATCATTTTGAAGCATGGTGACATCTTCTGGTGATTTGATGACTTTGCTAAGTTTTGTATCATCCGCAAAGATGGATACATTGCTGAGTAACCCTATCCCAATATTGTTAATAAAAATGTTAAACAAAATGGGCCCCAAAACCAAACCCTGAGGCACTCCACTTAGTACCGGTATCATATCTGATACGGCACCATTCACAACCACTCTTTGTTCTCTATTACATAGCCAATTCCCTACCCATCTGCAGATATTTTCACCCAATCCTAGGTTCTCCATTTTATTAATCAATCTCTTGTGTGGGACAGTATCAAATGCTTTAGCGAAATCTAGGAAAATCACATCTACAGCATTTCCATTATCGAGGTTTTTGCTAACCTCTTCATAGAACCCTAGTAGATTAGTTTGGCATGAACGATTTTTCACGAACCCATGTTGGTTAGTACTGAGTAGACGGTGATGATCTAAATATTCCTGGATACCATCCCTTAAAAATCCTTCAAATAGTTTACCCACAATTGATGTTAAACTAACGGGTCTGTATTTAGTGGGATCTTCCTTTTTTCCTTTTTTGAATATTGGCACTACCTCTGCTATTCTCCAGTCTTTTGGTACTATACCTGATGATAGTGACTTTCTAAAGATATAATATAGGGGGGTAGCTAGTTCATCCCTTAATTCCATTAATACCCTCGGATGAATCCCATCTGGCCCTGGTGACTTATTTGTTTTGAGTTTGCTTAGCCTCAGTATTATTTCCTTCGGCATGAAATCCACAATGAGATCTGGCTTATGTGTCCCGTTTGTGGTAAATGTTTGTTCCACAGTCTGCTCTCCCTTAGTAAATACTGATGAGAAGAACTCATTTAACAGTTTTGCTTTTCCCTTGTCCTCAGTAACACTTTTTCCACTAGTATCAGTTAGTGGGCCTATGTTTTCCTTAATTAAACGTTTACTATTTATGTATTTAAAAAACTTCTTTGGGTTGGTTTTGCTTTCAGTGGCTATGCACTCTTCATATAATATTTTAGCTGCTTTGATTACCCCTTTACAAGTTTTGAGAGATTACAAAGTGAGAGATTTGGTAGGAGATTTCCAGTTTTTTTAAAGCGGCAATCATTTACACTGCAAAATCAAAACTGGTTTGAGTAAACCACTAGGTAGGCGCACTGAGTGCCACTGCCAAGCAGTACCTCATAATAAAATTAATTATTATAAATTCTGCTGGTGCCACTTTTGTGGCTTAGCATAGTTATCCAGCTACCTCGGTGCAACCTTTTGCCCTAAAAACAATATTGTGAGGTGTGAGGTGTTCAGAATAGACTGGAAATGAGTGGAAATTAATGTTATTGAGGTTAATATAGCGTAGGAGCAAACCCCCCCCCCCCCCTCCCCAAAATTCTGCGATTTTAGCAGTTTTTATGCTATTTTAACAAAAAAATCAGAACCCAAAAAACTAAAAATCCAAACACAAAACACTTAGGAGGTGTTTTGCCAAAACCCATTAGAACCCAAAACCTCAAGGTAATCAGAACCCAAAACCCAAAACCCGAAAAGTGGCCGGTGCACATCCCTAATATATATACACAATATTGCAATCTGTGGCACTCACGTTACTGGATAAAAAAACAACAGCAACTACTGTATGATCTTCATCAATGTTTTGGTTATTTATTTAACCGTCATCAGGATACAGTGAATAAGAAAACATAATTACCTTAAATAGAAGAACACCCAGTGATCTCCATGCTGCTTGTTGGACCACGCACACGCCACTGCAACCAGGGGCAGGGTTGATCTACAGGTAGTCAGATAGTAGATATATATAATCAGTCACTTTTGAGGTGTAGCCCCTCAAACACCATGCCTCCATCTCAGAAGTTCCCTATGGGATAATTCTGTTTGTTCCATTCACGACCGTGCCCTTATAATATAGATATTATATAACTATGTGATATATCTATATGTTCTAATTACTTTTTTCTAACTACTATCAGTGCAGTACAAAATAACCATTTAATGGCTTTCATTAATACTTTCTCTAAGTGAGTTTTAGGGGGTAATTTACTAAGATGTGTATTCTATTTCACATAGGATGTTGCTATGGGCACCCAATCAGAATCTACTTATTTATTTAGTACCTTCTAGAAGATAATAGATACTTGCTGATTGGTTGCCCATAGCGGGATGCAGTTAAAATCCCAGCGGTCGGGATCCCGGCATTCAGAATCCTGACGCCGGAATCCCGACCGCCGAAATCCCGACACTTTCTCCCTCCGTGGGTGTCCACGAAACCCCTGGAGGGAGAATAAATTAGTGTGCCGAGCGTAGCGAGGCACCGGGCCCACTGCGTGGCGAGCGCAGCGAGCCCGCAAGAGGGGGCGATCCACGTCCCCCCCTTGTCGGGATTTCGGCGGTCGGGATTCCGGCGTCGGGATTTTGAACGCCGGGATCCCGACCGCCGGGATTTCATACTGAATCCCCCATAGCAACATCCCATGTGAAATAGAACTCCCATCTTAGTAAATTTCCTCCCCAGAAACCATTTCTGTCCCAAGATGCTGCTGATGCAATGCATGGATTCATTCATTACTATCTTCATCATTTGCTTATACTGTAAATCATTTTCTGTTCACTTCATGGCAAACAATTGTGCAGTGTTAGCTGGGTGCCTGCGGATTAGGTGCTTCTCTATTCCCAACTTCTCAACCTTACATACCATTGCCAACCTCTTTTCCTGTCCAACTATATATACAGGACTTGTCTTTTCTTTTTTTAGGGAACTGGGAGAGCTAGCAGTTATGAATCCATTATTGCATAAAGCACAATCTTATCTACATTGTTAGGATAGAGCTACCACTTGACCTGATTTTTCAAGCAAGCGCAGGTTATTGCCGCTGGAAAGGCCTGAAAACAGATTCTCCATTACTCTGTATTTTTTCAGGAAATCCTTTTATTTATTCTCACCCGCACTGCTCATTAATTCCTTTATGGTAAACTATCTGCTTGCTTGCTATGGAAGGTTGTGTTATGCATTTGTGTTGGCTATCCAAGCAGGATAATGTGATATATGAAATATACACAGCATCTTATAAATGACTCCCTCAAATCATAAAAAGAACATAGACCAAATAGTTAAAGCAATGTTTTAAAACAGTGTAAAAACACACAATAGGAAATACAGTATTTTATTATAGTTATTAGTTTATATATCAGCTGTATATTCTGTTGCACTTTACAATGGGAACAATACTAATAGAAAAAAACTGGTCAATAACAGTTAGACATAGAAGTAAGAGGGCCATCATTGCAATCTTTCTATCTATAGGGTACTAGGTATTGATACCCAATTAGAGACGTTAAGAGGCTGGAGAGAGACAGTGGATGATGCTGGAGAGAGGAAACGGGTAATGATGTGAAGAAGCAGTGGGTGGCGCTGAGGAGCAGTAAGTGATGATGAAGCAGAACTGTCCCAAGGCAAAGGAGAACTAGGCAAATGCCTAGGGGCATGCATCTCGTACAACTGAGCCAGCAGCAGTGGGAGCATTAGTGCAGGGAGCAGAGATAGTGGAGGCAGCGGCTGGGCAGTAACAAATATGGCCACCTTTCTTGGATGAGGGCTGCTGTACATACCCAGCCGGAGCAGCTCCTCCTCCCTTGGGCCTTTGTGGAGTCCACAGAAAGACCATGCACCGATTCACTCTCTGCAGCCAGCCCAGGCTTCAATAAATACAGATTCCAGGTTGGGTAGATGCTGTGCAGTGGTTACAGGGATGAGTGGGATTGTGTTATAATAATGTGTGGCATATGTGTAAGTGGCATTACTTTGTGGCATATGGGTACTAACACGTGGCATAATGTGTAAGAGGTATTGTTGTGTGGCATTATATGTAATAGGGCATTACTAATGTGTGACATAATGGGGGAAATTTACTAAGATGAATTTGGGAAAAAAATTCGTAGGTACTTGTGAATTATCCTGGCTGCCGATTTTGTCCTTAAGTTTAGTTAATTTAAGGACACCCGACCGACGCGATGCCCGCGATTTAGCCCCAAATCGGGGGCATCGCGTCGGTCGTGGCCGTTATAAGGAGCCGCGTCACGATGCCCGCGATTTCCCATAGACAGTAATGTTAAAAGACACGATGGACCCGATTTCCCATAGACAGTAATGTTAAAAGACGCGATGGACCCGATTTCCCATAGACAGCAATGTTAAAATAAAATGACAATGTGAAATTGGCCAATATGGGCATTTCACATTGGATATGTTTTTAAAAAAAATGTTTCATGGCCCCCCACCACCGTTAACGCCACCCCGCTATTGACGCCAACCCGAAGCGTGGCGAGCGCACGCGGATACCTTCACAGGTATCCGCGTGCCCTTGCGGGCTTCACAGGTGTCCGCGTCCCCTCGCGGGGCTCGCTGCACTCGCCACGCTTCGGGCTCGGTGGCTCGCTGCGCTCGCCACACTATTCTATTCTCGACTCCACGCCGACGTGGATAGTAGGGGTATGAAAAGGTCGGAGGACGCGTACCGCCGCCGCTCGCCACGCTTCGGGTTGTCGTCAATAGCGGGGTGGCGTTAACGGTGGTGGGGGGCCATGAAACATTTTTTTTTAAAACATATCCAATGTGAAATGCCCATATTGGCCAATTTCACATTGTCATTTTATTTTAACATTGCTGTCTATGGGAAATCGGGTCCATCGCGTCTTTTAACATTACTGTCTATGGGAAATCGGGTCGGAAATCGGGTCCATCGTGTCTTTTAACATTACTGTCTATGGGAAATCGCGGGCATCGCGTCGCGGCTCCTTATAACGGCCACGACCGACGCGATGCCCACGATTTCGGGCGCGATGAAAAAATCGGCAGCCCGGATAACTCACAAGTACCAATTCGTATTTTGACAAAAATAAGATTATTCGTATTGATGGGACCCCGGACCCCAGGGACCTACCTACGAGCTCAAGATAGGTAAGTATCTGTATGAAAGGGCTTTGGCTGTATTAAAGTTTTATTTTTCATGTGTCAGTGTGTGTGTTTATTTTACTATTTATAATACTGTTGAACTACAAGTGCCAACGGGCCCTTTAATGCCCCGCATGCTGGGTATTGTGGTTCTCCAAGTCCCAGCATGTGGGGGAGGCTTGCTGGGACTCATAGTTCTACAATATTAAACAATAGTTTATTCTATTTTTTACACTTTAATTAGCCCAGTGACCACAGCACACAGTCACCGGGGACAACACCAGGCATCAGCCTAGTCAGGTAAGTCCTGGAGGGGGGTGGGGCTTTATTGGGGGGTCCCCACTCCCCCCAGGGCCCCTGGCCAGACTGACTGGTCGGTAGGGTGAATGTTTTGGCCGCGGGACCTTATATAATAAGTGTCCCCTAGCTGTGACATTACCCTGCTGGCTGGTTGAGCCTGAGGCTGGTTCCTAAAATCCCCTACTCATTTTGTCCCCCGTATTTTGGGAACCAGCCCCGGCCCTGGTGCTGGTTTTAAAAAAACCGGGGAACCCCTATTTCCTGATTTTTTATTACCAGCCCCGGCTCTTTCAGCCTGGTGCTGGTTACGGCTGTGGGGGGGACCCCACGCCGTTTTTAAAATTTATTTATTTTTCTATTTTTTTTTACACATTGCAGCCTGCACAGATGTGACTGATCCGTGCAGACTGCCTATACGAATTTGTAATAGCGGGCGTATATATATGGCCTCTAATACGAATCAATAGGCCATCGGAGGTTTACAAAGCAGTCGTATTTGACTGCTTTGTAAATTCCCCTCCGGAACACAAATTTGCATACGGCTGAAACTGCCGTATGCAGTCGTATTCAGTCGTATTAAGAATACAAATACAATATATCGTATTCGTAATCTTAGTAAATTTCCCCCAATGTGTAAGGAACATTACTGTGTGGCATTAGTTATATAAGGGCATTACTAATGTTTAGCATAATGTGTAAGGTGCATTATTGTGTGCATTATGTGTATAAGTGTCGCTTAGCATAATGTATAAAGTGCACCACTGTGCAGCATAACGTGTATAAAGGGAACTACTATCTGTTGCAGTGTGAATAAGGAGCAATACAGTGTGGTGTGTTGTGGTGTGGTGTAATGTGAATAAGGAGCAATGGGTCAGGGGTGGATCTAGCAAAAGTGCTATTGGGCACCAACCAAAATCTTGCCTAGGGCATCAGTTAGCTAGGGCGGATCTGCGGTGGGGAGAGGCAGTGACTGATGCAGTAGGTGACACTGGGGAATTGCTGTGGAGAGGCTGTGGGTGACGTGGGGAGGGCAGTGGGTAATGCTTGGAAGAGACTTTGGAGATGCAATTGGTTACTATGGGGAGAAATGTAGACACCACAGCAGCACTCACATCCACACACCCTCATTCATAAAAGAAAACCCAGCAGCACTTCCATTCACCATTTACCCCCCCACTGCACTCACCACTCACTTCATTCATCTGGGCAGATCTTCTCCATTCTGAAGGGAATGGCATCCGTGTGGGTTATCTCATGTCTGCTCGTCAGACATATGAAAACGTCATTGCCTGCTGATGCCACCAGAGGAGAGGTACGGTCACTGGAGCGCAAAGGTACTCTGCTGCCTGTAGCGCTGCCCACCACATGCATCAATTCACTTCTTTAAATATGCGTGGAAGGGTGGCTTTTGTGGCTGGTACCAGTAGGCAGCGCACAGCGAAGAGAAGCTAGCCTTCATGCTGCTGTGGCCGGGTGGAAGTGGAACAATTATAACTGACTGACCCCTGTATAGCAGTGGAGCAAGCCAGGGAAAGTGCCTCTCCTGCCGGCACTCCCTTGCAATGCTTTACCCCACTGACCACATCGCGACGACCCTCTACCAACCCTCACATTCTGCTCATTTCTGGAAATTGGCACTTAAAAGTCATAGTAATTATGATGGCAACTGCATGATTTTGAACCTGTTATCTATGGGTGTTGCTAAAATGGTCAAAATATTAATTAGAATGCATGTCCACATAATATTGGCTGTGCAGGATACTTCCAGAGGAAGGTTCTCTACGCCAGAATCCTCCTCTGGCTCTTACAATAGAATAAAGACAAAGTAATATATATATAGACATATAATTGCAGGGATAACCCTTCCTTAGTTCTGGAAATATTAGAATCCTGCTATTGACTGTAAGAGTATAGCCATGAATCTGTATTGTACAGATGCCTATGAGTAAAGATTATAGGTACAATTGGTCATTATTAGGCCACATGGGTGGAAAGTTGTTGAACAGGGACTGTGGGAATCTAAGCTCACTGTGTGTAGAAGCCGTTCAGTTGGTTTGAATTATTGATGCGATCCAGGAATGATCTCACTTAGTTTATGGAGCCTGTAACTAGACATTACCTAAATGCTCATCTTATTAATGGCTGCCACTTTAAATAAAGTACAGTAATTGTTCATTAGAAGCTCCATCATTGAGATGGTTGCTAATGTTCGCTTACCTAGAGCTGTGGGTTCTGACCTCCAAGTGGGTCGCAACAATCTCAGCATGAGGTTACGACTCCATGTTGCTGACTGTCAGGCTGATGACGCCTCTGATTTCTCAGGCAGTGACCCAAAGAGTCTGAAAAATCAGTTGAATTGTCTGTTATTTCAGACACTTCTCATATTATGTGCCTCTGCAATGCTGACATTCATGTGCGGTCTGCACATGTGTGGCCACCATTCTGCAGTAACTTGCTGGGGTCCTGTAATCATTTTTATAAGGCGTCTACTGAATTATACTGATTGAGCTTTAACCTTTACTTAACTTTATAAGGCCTAGAAATAACTCACACTTACACTTATTCTAAAATAAAGACACAGACACCAACTGCATAAGTTTAAATGGTTATATATATTTATTTATTTAACATGGTATGACCCTTATCTGTAAAAGGGATGGCAAAGAAAGAATGCTTGAGACCAGCTCCAGTACGGGGTGTTAAACATGGCAGCAACTGAAACGCCCCAATCCATAACACCCCCTATCGTAAGGAACAATCCACGCTGTGACCGATTCCGCGCCCATTCTATGGCATGCAAGGACACTTCCAGGAAGTGTCCAACGTCCCCCTGCTGAGTCGGGACTCACCAGCCATCCTGGTAAAGGGGGTGGGGGCAATACCGCACAGCGACCACCTGACACCTCACCTGACCGCTAGCCAAGAGTGCCTTCTCAACGATTTTTAATTAAAGTTATAGAAGCCAAATTAGGTGAATAGCCCAAAGGCCAGGTAGCACAGAGATAGAAAGGGAACAGGGATTGTTCATTTGTTCATTTTCCTATTTACTAAAACCCGGCCGCACCGATACCGCATTGAAGAGTATCGCCACCTTTGGGTGGTGATACCTTATAGAAGCTTTTCCCCGCCCGCCGCCTCTGACGCAACCCCGCCACCTTCCCCCCCCCTCCCCCTCCCTTGGGCTTACCTTCCTGAAAGGTCCTCCTGGACCCCGGAAGGTAAACCCCTCATGCCCCTAGCAAGGCAGCCGGACGTCCTTCCGGCTGCAGGGGGAGGAGGAGGCATTGGGGACAGCCTGCTTAGCTGTCCCCGGCGTGAGGAGAGAAGCAGGTGGCAGGGAGATGACTGAGACCCCCGCACACCACAGTACAGGTATCGCGTGGGGCCTCCGTCACTGCACCACGATGCCAGTCGCATATGTTAGTACATATGCGCTGGCATCACGCCGAACGGTGATGTATTTTAATACATCCCACCCTAGGTAACACATTTTCATTTGTACCCTACCAGGAGTAGATTGGGAACTTAAAAGTGACAGTGGAAAATATCCTACTGGCAGCTATGCAATTCAGTGAGCATGTATTCTAATGTGGTAGACACCAAAAAATCTTGACACCAAATAATAAAAAAAAAACTTTATTTTAAAAGATCACAGTTCACACCAAAAAAAGATGGTGATTGCTACACGGCGAAAATCACTTAGAAAGCAATTCGCCATCTGATCATTGAATACACTCACAGCGAATCACATTGAAAAACCCATTGAAAAACCACAGCGAATTACGGCAACTATCAGACGGCGAATTGTCCGTCATTCACTGTTCGCCGTCGGCGAATAGTGCATGTTGAATGGGGCAAATCAGTTTTTTAGTAAAAAGATTCACCTTAGAGCACGAAAATAGCACACATTCTCTGTAGAACATGGCGAATCAGCCTCATTGAATACTGCCCATTGAAGGGGAGCTGCGCTGAGATACACAGACAATCACGCACAAGGCATGTGAGCAGTGCTATAGCATAAAATAATATATAATTCACTGGTGTTAAATTTATGACCACATAAAAAGAACAAAATATATAAAAATACATATATCACATAAAAGACCTTTGATAAAGCTGCAGTTGGCAGTGAAACGCGTCAGTGGCTCCTTTCACACCCAGGACATACTATTGTGGACCCTCATCCCATTGTGGACATCTTTGTTCCGGCTCTTTCCATCCATCATTGCCTCTTCTTTGCTTTCAAAATTGGCAGGCACCGCACCTTGGACCCCTCCAGTGGCTTACTATTCCAACTGGCCACCTGTGTGAGAGGACGTCGCTCTTTGTGTGCGGAAGCCTGAATACCTACCTCCAGCGGTAGCCTACAGCCCGGCAATCATAGTGAGGACTACCATTGCATGAGGAGAGGAGCCTACCACACAGATATCAATACAGAAGAACTGGTAAAGTGCACTTACCTTGTGACTCGTTTCCATTTGGGCCCAAATCCACACCCCCAATTTCCTTGAGATGTGAAAGTGTCATTCATTTTATTAATTGTATTAATATTCTTTTATGTGATATATGTATTGTAATATATTTTGTTTTGTTTTGTAAAACTAACAATTTTTCAAACACCAGTAAATTATATATTTTTTTATGCTATAGCGCTGCTCACATGCCTTGGGTGTGATTGTCTGTGTATTTTTGTTTCGGTGGGGACTGACTATCCCCCCTTCTGAGTAGCTGCTTACCCAGAAATCCAGCCCCTGTCAAAGTGCCTGATTATTCTTTGTGAATTTTTCCTTGAGCTGCGCTGAGAGCCTGAGGAGATATGAGAAGACTATGAAGATAATCTCAGATGATGAGCATGTGAGTGGTGAGTGCTGCTGTGGTGTTATTAGTGAATGGGGGTGTGTGAGTGCTGCTGTGGTGTTATTAGTGAATGGGGGGGGGGTGATTGCTGCTGGGATGTCTCTCCTCATTGTCACTGTTTCTACCAGCATCACCTACTACCTATCACCCACTGCTTCTCCCCAACCTTTACCTAGCTTTACCCACTGTCTGCTACTCACGGTCTCTCTCATTTTAGTCCTTTTTCTGTACTTCCCAGCAAACCCTCTCCTGCCGGTTACGGTAAAAATGGCAGATAATGTCTAGGTCGACAGTCAGTAGTTCAACCGCTAATGGTCGACAGTGACTAGGTTGACACCTTGAAATGGTTGTAATACCCTGCTATACATTGTATTGTGTGTGATGATAAAGCACGCGAGAGTGAATTTGTTTACAGTGGTGGATAATTCCCAGCAGCCTCGGTAGCTGCACAAAAAGTCAGTAGAATGTCACATGACAAGTGTCAGGAGGCGAGTGTGCAGCAGTTGGGCAGTGCAGTCACTGCAGTCTGTGAGGAGAGGTCAAGAGTGCGGCAGACAGCGAGAGCATGGAGGACGCTTATACTTACTGGGGGCATGCGGAGACGGCTCTTTGGTGGCAGGGATTTCCTCTCGAGTTCTTGCTGTCACTCATGGGACTGCAAACGATAAAATGAGAGGCGTGGTGGCCGCTGAGAGGGGGGAGCGGGTACTAATTACCCATGCCCGGGCTTGCTGGAGAGGGCCCGGTGGGGGCCCTGGTCCGACCCCCTCACCCTCCATTCCTCCCGGGCAGCAGCAGCAGCACACACATACAGCATGTGGTGTGCTGACAGCAGGCTCAGCATGAGCGTCTCACTGACAGCATGAGAGCTCATGCTGAGCTTGCTGTCAGCACAGCACATGCTGTATGTGTGTACTGCTGCTGCTAAAGGGGTGGGGGGATAATAACACTCCTGCCTCTACTTTAGAGGGGTTTTTCACTCCCCGTAAAATTTTGGGGATGTGGCCTAATCGCGGGAGGTGGCCATGCCTCCTGTGATTAGGCCACCCCCCATTTTACCGGGGCCTAGCATACCTCTCGGCGGCCATGGTGGTGAGCCCCAAAATACATTCATACCAGCCCACGAAAGAAGTGTTCTCATATTCACCTACACCGCTGTATACAGTTTAAAGATATTTTACCTCAGAAAAGAACATTTTACCTCAGAGAGCTAAAGTCAGCTACTGTATATTTATACACAGTTGCAGACAGAAAAGAGACATTTTACCTCAGAAAGGCTGCAGTAAGCTATGGTTATATACAGCTGCAGATAGAAAAGATGATAACTGTACAACAGGCAGACATTTATTTGGTTCCTCATCAGAAGGAGAAAATAAGTAATTTTCCCTGACTAATATTATTTGATGGAGAATTAGTGACTGTAATAAGCAATAAGGTGCAAAGACTTACACGCTTAAGCTGGGTACACATATATACAGTTGTTGGGCCGTTTTTCCATTCTGGGACAAATGGCCATTCGATTGTATAGGTGTTTACACTGTCCCGATTCCTGCTGTGCGATCGATAAATGGCCAAAAACGGTCTTGTCCATCCATAAACGGTCGGTTGAAGGTTCAGTGCTGTTTAATATTCATCTGACCGGACGGGCCCATATCGGAACAAAAGCGCAGTGTGTACACATGTTCGATCAATATGCTGCCCGTTCTTGTGATTATACTCCCAAAGCTGGAACGCCCTTCACCTCTCCCTCATTATATTTTCCTGCCATAACATGTATATTTAAAGAAATAATCGTTAAACCCCACTGGCTGACGACATGTAGATGCGCACCCCATCTTTATAGCTATTTGCCGTACGTCTGTCCCTAGTCACCCTGCCAGATGACTACATGTAGACGCACATCCCATCTTTATAGCTATTTGCCGTACGTCTGTCCCTAGTCACCCTGCCGGCTGACTAGGTGTGGACGCGCACCCCATCTTTATAGCTATTTGCCGTACATCTGTCCCTAGTCACCCCACCGGCTGACTACATGTAGATGCGCACCCCATCTTTATAGTGGTTTGCCATACATCTGTCCCTAGTCACCCCACCGGCTGACTACATGTAGACGCGCACCTCATCTTTGTAGAGGTTTGCCATACGTCTGTCCCTAGTCACCCCACCCGCTGATGGCCAGCTACACCGTTCTTCGGAGCGGTTTGCCGGACTTAATTTTTTACGTGGCACTACAAGTACCTGTGCAGCAGGGGTGTTAACCATCATGCAATGACAATCGAGAGAGTGTGTATGGTGGAACAACCTTTTTCTTGCGATTGTTTGGACAGGAGTAGATTGGATGTCGCAAGTAAAATTATATAGGTGTGTGCATGCGTATCGGTTGGTGTTTGTGGACGGCCGGTCACGTGTATGGTCGATCGAACGCTCGCAAGAAAACAGGGATGGTATAGATGTGTACCGTACCCAGCTTTAGGCAAAGGATGTGAAGAAAAGTGCAGAGAGGATATATACAGTGTTGTTACAGTATTGTTACAAAGTGAGAAAGCCAGCAATTATTACCTGATTCACTTTCATTTGTGGGTTACTAATAAGCCCACTGTGCGGGACTTCAATCTACAAAACAAATAAAGACGCTTTGGATATAGTGACTACTACCTAATAGTAGTACAATAGTATAATAGTTTACAGCTGCAGTGGGTATATTATTGCCCAAAAATAAATAAGTATTTTAGCATATCATAGTGATAATATTGTCATTTTGATGTAATGTGAAAGATCTGTGTTGAATATATATATATAAATATCTTGTTGGTATTACATAAGCTAAAAGTTTGCAAATAAATTGAGATTTGTTACAGGCAGCCTGAAGAAAGAATTTTCTGGATTGAGACTCTTTGTTCTAGCTCCAGTTTAATAAAATTGTCTTAGAGATGGAGCCCCTCTCATTCACTGCCAGCAGAATGTACCCGCTGGCGAGCACTGGTGGAGAGGGACTCCATTAGACTGGGACGCACGAGCGTCTCACATGCATGCGTGTCCCAGTTAGTCGGCAGCTGGGCGGCGGGACCCTGTCCATCTCCACTTTAGGAAATGGGCAGAGTTATTGGGGTGCAGGAGGGTGGCGGGGACCAGCGGCAGGGACCTCCGTCAGAACGGGGCGTGCACTGCCTGTTCTGATGGCTGGCGGCCATCCCCTGCAAGCATGAGAGGGGCTCCATCTGTATCCATCTATCGCCAGCCCCTGCAAGCATGAGAGGGGCTCCATCTGTATTTCTGTGTTTTGTGTCACTATACCTTTTAATGTTTTAACTTGTAAAATAAAGTACCTGACATTCAAAAGAAAGAAACATCGCTGTGGACATTCCTACCGTTAATATACTTACCTACTAGAATAAAGGGGAATTAATTAATATAATTTCCTGTTCATTACATGGTCAACATACCTCAGGTCGACATTGACAAAAGGTTGACACAAGCTTATGATTGACATAGACATGGTCGAGGTGAGTTTTTCCCATTTTCCGGTGTCAACATGGACACCATATCAGTTTACTGTCAACCATAAGCTTGTGTAAACCTTTTGTTAACGTTGACCTTGGGTATGTCGACCATTGCAAGGTGTTGATCTAGTCACTGTCGACCACTAGTGGTCAACCTTATGACTGTGGACCTAGACATTGTATACACAGTGACCGCATACCTCCTGCCATATATGTACAGTGCATGGCATCAACTCTCACTCAATACAATATGTATAAAATAAGAAATGATAAATTATTCATTCCTGAATCAACCCAGGATTAAATATTTACAATATGTAAATAAATAAAATCTTATTTGAAGGGAAACATCATACTGCTACTACACACCGGCTGCCATAACCCTGGGTTTTTAGATGTGCGAATGGGCCAGGCAGGCCTGGATTAAAGTGGCAGAGTCTCTTTTCTGATTTTTACACTTCTGGTGCCAAACATTTGGATAAGGGATACTCAGCCTCTACTACTTAAAAGAGCTGCAAATTTGGATTCCCCTGTGCATGTCAAAAAATAGACATATTGGACTCAAAGTGGTTTTAATAGACCAACAATGAAGGTGTTGTTTCAGATTAGTGCAGTTTTTTCAAACATTCATTGAAAATCTCCCATTATGACAGCTGACTTCAGTATTTCCGCACCATTTCCATGCTGGTTTACTCAGGGACAAAATAATATTTCTTGAAAATAATCAAGGATAAAGGACTCCTATAACAGTCAATGGGAGACATTCAGACCTGATCGCTGCTGGACGATTTAGCAGAGCCCTCGATCAGATAGCCATCACTCAAACAGAGAACCCACTCTGTGTAAGTCTGGGCATGACTTGCGAAAACCACGCATCAGCAGCTAGCTGCAAGTCTATTTGCAACTCACTCCCCATTTAATGATTTCCCCAGTCTGTGCATAACCCATAACCTACTCTTCCTGTGCGATAGTTTCAGGCTGATTGATGCCGGAGCTGACATCACACAACCTCCCTGAAAATGTTTGGAACGCCTGCCCCTGAAAAAGCTTGGAACACCTGCGGTTTTCCTGACACTCCCAGAAAATAGCCAGATAACACCTACAAACAGCGGCAAGGTGATTCACCTTGTGAAGAGCTAGTGATTAGAATAGACGCAGGATTATGTCGCTGTTTGGGGTCACACATACGTGCTAAGATCCATATCCATGGACAGAAATTCAATAATAGGCCACCTTACGGAATCGCACAACAGCGAGCAGATCTGAATCGGGTCAAATATCTGCACTTTCCCACAAGCCAAGCCTGTTGGAAGACAACAGGGCTTCGTAACTAGATGCAAAGTTAAAACTTACAGCAACCAATTGTATTTATCTGTCTGGTGCAAATCTTAAAAAATTCCCAGTTGCAATTCACCTTTACATATTTGGGGGGGGGGGGGGGGGGGGGGTTTGCGTAGTTCTATACCCCATTTGGGAAAAAGTTATTACTCCAAATCTGTATCCTGGCCCTCTAGGAACATTAAAAAAAAATCCCGCTCAGTAGCGTTGCAGAGGCAGTTATTCCAGTTCAATGGAAATCCACCACTCAACCCTCATTGAAGGAATGGTTTTCCAGAATATATTCACCTAGGTTTGGAGAAACAGCAAGAGTTTTCTTCTATCCGGTTCTCTTGGCTTGAGTTTTAATAATCTGTGGCATATACTGCAGTTTTAGGTTAAGATTTGCTCACTTTAGGTATGCTACCTTTTTTTGTTCCTTCATGTATATTGTTTGAATGTATACTTTGTATTTAGCTGTAATTAATTGCATCAATTTGTTATCTTGATGACAATGGCTTTTTGTTTGATGCTCATTTGGTTTTTCAATTTGTTTAGAAAATTTCAATAAACATATATTTAAAAAAATTCCCATTTATGTCAATTGTCAAAACTTAACTGAAGCATCGTAACAGGCAAACTAACTCATTCAAAAGCATTTTTGGCATCACCCATCGGAAGACTGAGAAAATGCAATTAGTATGTGTGATGCAGTAGATTTAATTACCCTTTTCACATAATTAGCTGCCTGTAGGTCTAAAATGAAGCAAGCCTAGTTGAAGCTGATTAAAATGTTCAAAAATAAACTACCTTTTTTACATCGGAAAAATAAAAAATGTAAGTGACCTCTATAAAAATAAAGTTGAAGATGTTTCTGTTGTAGTATAATTTTTAGTATATATATATATATATATATATATATATATATACACATATATGTACATAGGAGAGTCCCGGCACTCGCAAACAATAGACAGCTACTCAGGTGCCTTTCTTTCCCTGGGGGGGGGGGGGGGGGGGAGTATATCCAAACGAAGTAGATGGCACTCAGGAGGTTTCATATACACTGCGCGGCGGCAGGTAATACAGTGAACAAAAGAAGACAAAGCAAGTCTTAAAGTGTCAACGTTTTGGGTATTAACCCTTTATTAAGACATGTCTTGATGTCTTGATAAAGGGTTAATACCCAAAACGCCGCACAGTGTATATGAAACCTCCTGAGTGCCATCTACTTTGTTTGGATATATATATATATATATACATATATATGTGTGTTTTAATTAAATACTATTATTGACTCGGATATATAAGTCCTACGTCTCTTATCAGCCCCCTCAGGTGATCTCAGATGTGATCTTCCTATGCAGGTCATTTATACATTTTGCATGGAATCCCTGTTCTCCTCCCCCATCATTCCCACCTTCCTTTTCCTTTAATTTTCTTGTCTTCTATTTTCTTTTTGCCTCCGCTATTAGCTATTTAACATTCTGCTGTATATTCCATGTATTTTATCATTAGTTTCTTGATTTCACTAATTTCAATTCATATTATCCATCATTGCTTTTGTTTTAGAGAGGGTTATATACATTATGATTTCTTAATACAAATATTTGCAGTTAGCATGGTTGGGGCAAACAAACTAAAAAGATAAGTCAATCTATTCCTGTGTATGGATTAGCTGTGTTGATCTAGAGAAGGCAAATGAATACCACAGCAAGCAGCTGTCAATTTATCTTTGCAGTGGAAAACATCCTTTGTGACCCCTTACATTAAAATTGGATGAAGCGTTTAATATCCTGGACAGCACACACTTTACTGCAACTTTTGTTAATTGATTTGCTTTTACTTTTGAACTTCTCTCAAGGCCTGATTCAGAGAGAGATGGTTTTGCACAGCAACTGCATCTTTGAATGCACCTGATTTTCAAAAATAAGCTAATGCCTGCTGAAGGAAAAAGGCACCTTCAGTGCTGCATTTATACATAGACACAGCGTCAGATCACCTTGTGATGTTGGGGCCATCAGCCATCTGATGAGACCTAAGGCCGGTTGCACCAAGCTTCAAAAAGCAATTAAGGAGAGAGTGATAACCAACCAGCTCCTAACTGCCATGTTACAGGCTGGGTTTCAACAAGTAGGAGCCAATTGGCTGGTTGTTTATCACTCTCCACCCTATAACTTTTTGAAGCTCTGCACAACTGGCCGTTAAGCTTACTTAGAATGGCCTCCTCCTGCCCACAAACTTTTCTTTCACTCATGGTTAGTGGTTGGGTGGAGCCATTTATTGTCAAATAACTGTGTTTACTCTTTTTAAATCATAATGACAACAGAAACTACCCAAATGACCCTGTTTAAAAGTTTACATATCCCAGTAGTTAATACTATGTATTGCCCCCTTTAACATGAATAACAGCTTGAGTCTTTTGTGGTAGTTGTGGATGAGGCTCTTTATTTTCTCAGATGGTTAAGATGCCCTTTCTTCTTGGCAAAAAGCCTTCAGTTCCTGTAAATTCTTGGGCTTTCTTGCATGAACTGCACGTTTGAGATCTCCCCAGACTTGAGATGGCACTTTATTCTGCTGTAGCCAATGACAGGTCAATTTGGCCTTGTGTTTTGGATCATTGTCATGTTGGAACATCCAAGTACGTCCCATGTGCAGTTTCCTGTTAGGAGCCGCCATGTGTCCGCAGACTCCGGGGGCACTACTGTCACAGGACAGCGCCGGAGCCGCTGGATACAGCGGGCGGCGCCATGTTTCCCGGCTTCTGCCGGACGTCGGGGCGGAAGCGTTGGGCGTTGCTTAGAAAGGGCCCAAACTTCCGCCCTTCGCACAGTGGCTGACGTCACAGCCGGCGGGTGCGAGTTATGAATAAATAGCCGGCATCTGCTGGGAACAGAAGAAATAGGCGGCGTCTGACAGTTACAGCTTCTGATCTTGCTTGTCAGTGTGTTTGAAGTGTTCCTGGTTCCTGGACGCTCTGCCTGTCAGTCCTGCCTGCTCCTGCTGCCTTGAGTCTTCTCAGCATGCTCCAGCATTCCTACAGCTATAGGGTCTTCTATTAGCCTGTTATATTTCTTTACTGGTGTCAGCCTGTGCATTGTTGCATTTATATTTCTTTATTGGTCACCTCTCTGCATTTTTGCATTCATATTGGGTCCCCATAGGGAGGTTCCAGCCTGCCCGTTCCTTGGGTTAGTTAGTCATCCTCTTGCGCGCCAACCGCTTCTGTGGATACGTTGTCTCCTGTGAAAACCTGGCAGCATCGGGGTTGGAGCCGGCATAACCAGCTCCTTTCGAATGCGGTTGTTATAGGCAAAGCCTAGTTCTAGCACGTATCCACAGAGTCAGGGGGCAGGTTGGTGGCTCTCCCTCCGACCCTAACACTTCTGGATTGTTTAGTGCAAATTTTCCTCCAGTATTTTCTGATAACATGCTGCATTCATCTTGCCATCAATTTTGACCAAGTTTCCAGTGCCTCTGTAGCTCACACATCCCAAAACATCAGCGATCCACCTCCGTGTTTCACAATAGGAATGGTGTACCTTTCATCATAGGCCTTGTTGACTCCTCTCCAAATGTAACATTTATGGTTGTGGCCAAAAAGTAAAATTTTGGTCTCATCACTTCAAATGACTTTGTTCCAGAAGTTTTGAGGCTTGTTTTTGTGCTGTTAGCGGGATGCTTTGTGGCATTTGTGTAGTAATGGGATTCTTCAGGCGACTTGACCATGCAGCCCATTTTTCTTCACATGCCTCCTTATTGTGCATCTTGAAACAACCAGACTACTTTTTTTCAGAGAGTCCTGTATTTCAGCTGAAGTTATTTGTGGATTTTTCTTTGCATCCCGAACAATTTTCCTGGCAGTCGTGGCTGAAATTTTTGGTGGTCCTACCTGACCGTGATTTGGTTTCCACAGAATCCCTCATTTTCCACTTCTTAATTAGAGTTTGAACACTGCTGATTGGCATTCTCAATTGCTTGGACATCTTTTTATACCTTATAACTTTCCTGTTTTATACAGTTCAATTAACTTTTCCCATAGATCCTTTGACAATTCTCAGAATCCAAACACGTCAGTGCAGATGCAAGGATCTTTCAGGAGCTCAGAAACTCACTGACCTTTTATACACACACACACACACACTGATTACAAGCAAACAGATCACAGTTACCTTTAGTAGCCATTCAAACCCGTTTGTGTCAACTTGTGTGCATGCTATGAGGCCAAAATCTCCAGGGTATGTAAACTTTTGATCAGGGCCATTTGGGTAGTTTCTGTTGTCATTATGATTTAAAATTAGTAAACACAGTTGTTTGACAATAAATGGCTTCACCCAACCACTAACCATGAGTGAAAGAAAAGTGAGTTATCATTCATATTCTCTGACAAATTGCCAGAAAATCACAAATTCTGCTAGGGTATGTAAACTTATGAGCACAACTGTATAAGGCTGGTAATTTAGCATCAGAAGACACAGACATCGGACCAACTTACCCATTTTATGAAAAATGCATGTAGCCCTGTTCCCATCCTGTCTCCAAGCAGCGCTACATATACACAGTCCCACAAACATCAGAGATGTATGTAAATCATCTTACAACTTACATTTCTAAATCATCCCATATCATGTATTTACCCAGTGGAGTATTTTTTTTGCCACTGCGCATGTATCTATGTCACACTGCGCTTGTGCAACTATGGTCTTGATATAGCAGTCCCAGCTTGGATTTATTTACAAAGTGATTAGCATGGAGTATTTATGGGAGGTAACACATCTAATGGCAACTCAGGCATTTTGGGGATGCTGCAGTAAACATGGCTCCTGTATCTTAATTCAGACACCCATGCTGTGGTTACTGAGAAGGTCAATTATGATTGCATCTTCACGCACAAACGGTGATCTGAGATACCTCCAATGGGCATCTTAACACAATTCCCAGCAGCAGTGACAGTTACACAATTTTGCATAGCCACCATGTACTTAATATCAGCTGCAAATTAATTTTTACACATCTCTGGACCAGGCAGAGTTGTTTATTTCTGCTGCCCTTGGATATGTATGACATGCTACAGGAAATACAGTACAGGAATTTTTAGAAATTCTTAAACCTATAAGATTAAGATTTAGGTCAGGATTTATCAAAGTACTGTTTTCTAAAAACAGTATAAATCTACATAGAGTGATTGTTCTGAACATTACAAGCATCCATCTGTTAATGAATATGACCAAGAGTATCCTGCACGCTCCTTAGCTACCAGTGGCGTCACAAGGGGGTGTAGGCCGCACCCAGGGGTCACCTGCCCAGAGGTGACACCAAAGTGCCAGGTAATGCCCAGTTACAGGAAGGCAAAATAAACCTCTGATAAGTGCCCCGTATCTGGGCTAATTGAATAACCACCGGGAAATCAGTTAGCTGAGGTAATTTACTATTATCGAGGATCTCCATAACATGAGACATGACTGCAGTCTCGTCAGAACAGAGAAAACCAACTACAGCACCCCAAGAGAATTAGGGGCCTTATTCAGGGAATGCGGTCCCTGGGTCAACAATGTCTAGGTCGACAGTAACTACGTCAACCACTAATGGTCAACAGTGACTAGGTTGACACCTTCAAATGGTCGACATAAGACAGATCGTAGCTAAAAGAGAAGGTCAATCATTGTTGACCTATAGCAGTGGTAGCCAACTCCAAGTCACATTCCTGAAGTAAAGCCTTCCAGGTGCATACATATTGCCTACCACATCATAATCACATAAGGGTTACAATAGCCTGATGCAGTAGTAGACCACAAAATAGTCAGAGCAGCTTTTTAACTTTCCTGTTAGAATAACTCAGATCAAGTCAGGAAAATAGGCTACATGTAAGTACAAAGTTTTCTTCTTCAGGGTCCCACAGTTATAACATCGGGGTTGTGGGCGGATCCAGAGGACCGGGCACCGACTCTCCAAAGCTTTAGGATTCCCATCGTGCCTGGCTCCTCTCCCCTATAACCTCGCCTCCATGCTAGGTATACCCAGTTTTTTGTTGGTGTCTGCAGGAAGCATGTTTTCTCCTGGGATACCCTGACAGGAATCTCAAATTTTTCATTTTAATTGTTACTTGTTATTTTTTTCTACTTTCTACACTGAGCGGTTAGCGCTGGTAGTCATATCAACTGCAGCACTACCGCTCCAGTACCCCTGCCAGCATCCATTACCTTCCGTCACCTCATGGGGTGTACACAATAGAGTGGACCGGAGAGGGACCCACTACAACACGCTGGGTGCCGAAAACTTCCAGGACAGCGTGGCTAGACGTGGGAGGGTAAGCACTCTCACTGAGAGCTTAAATCACTGTTCAGGCTGTGTAACTGTGGGGAGTGGGTCACAGCACTGGCGTGGACACTGCCCCCCACAGCAGGGATTCCACTAGCCCACCAGGGTAAGGAAGCACAGGCTGGAGGCAGTTCTCCCGAGAAGGAAACTGTCCACTATTTTACAAATAGGCTCCATTATACTGGTGGGGGAAATCCAGCATAGTGGGAGGCGGTGCTGGCCTGAAGCCTCTCCCCCAGCTTTAGGCGCCAGTTCTCCTCACTGCTACGCGCCCTTTAGCTGTAGATGGGTACCTTCAGCTTGTCTCACAGAAGGTGGCAGCCATCTTCACCGCTGTGCAGACTCCTGGATTGCTGAGCGCTGCTCCCCTGTAAAAACTGACAGTTTTTTACTGCACTCCCTGTCCTACACTGCCTCTGGCTCATAGTGTATAGGACATTTTACAGTAGTTTGTGTGGTCTACTTCTACTGTATGTGTGTGTGTGTGTGACATACAGTATGTGCTGATTTCTACTGTAATCTCTCCCCTGTGTTTATTATAAACTGTACTTTTCTCTGTCTCATAGTTAGACAGGTGTACTTAGGGGAAGCAGTATATACATATAAAAATTGTCACACTACACACGGGTCACAGGGCATAGGATCTCACTTGTTAACGGGGTTCCAAGTGTTGGCTGCCAGCATGGCTAGTGAGAAAGAGTCACCATTACTGTGTTCATGCACTGCATGCGCATTGGGACTTTCTGACCAGGAGGGGGAGCAGGATGGCCTGTGTGCTAAATGCCACATTCCGGGGCCACCATTATCAGCCCCCCAAACCCAGCAGCCCCCCTGGGCGGCTTTGACCCTAATACTGGGTACTTTAGTGGACAGACTGACACCCGCTGCCCCCCTAGGTGGCTTTTACCCTAATGCTGGGTACTTTAGTGGACAGACTGACATCCGCTGTACCAGCTCCTAGTACAGCCTACCCCACCATGGGTTAACTCTCAGACGAACACCGTGTTGTCCCTAACAAAGTCTTTAGCTGCCCAAAAGGCACTACCTGCTCAGGCTTCAAATAGGCCCAAAAAGCTAATGTCCTCTCAGTCAACTCTAATGACAGATACCACAGAGTCGTCAGAGAAAGAGGCTGATGACGATGGGGCAGATTCCTCAGATGGGGAAACCGACACCATGGTTTCTGAGCTTATAACGGCTATTATGGCAGTTGTCCTATCAGAAGAGGATGAACCAGCGCAGGTAGCCCAAAAGGTGTATGTTTTGAAGTCCAGCCAGATTATCAAGATGGAATTCCCTCACTCTGACCATCTGATGGAGGTCAGAACAGGGTTATGAAAAACACTGGGGGAGAAATTCCCATTTCATAAAAGGGTAACAGTAAGTTACCCTCTACCGGTAGAGGATTGTGAATTCTGGGAAAACCCACCACCAGTGGATTCCCACGTGACTCGACTGCTTAAGCCATCAGTATTACCAGTCACTTCTGCAGCTTCGTTGAAGGATGTCACGGACAGACGGTGTGCTATTAATAGACCTACAATTGCAACAACCTGGATAGCTAGGGCAGTTCAGGACTGGCTAGAAGTGATTGAAGCTGAACTCCCAACAGATGTTTCAGATGATTGCGCTGCGTGTTTATCTCACATACAGCAGGCGGTCACATACTGTATACCACGGAGGCCATTATGGATGCATGGCAGTTAGCTCCCAAAAGTCTCTGTGTTATCCAGACGCATACTCTGGTTACACTCGTGGAAAGTGGAGTCCAAACGAGCTTTAGAGGTTTTACCCTTTGTGGGGGATGTCATCTTTAGGGAGGAGCTAAACAAAATAATCGCCTCCCTTCCCTCAGCTAAGACGGCATGCCTACCATTGGCATCTACTTCTACTAGACCGAAAGTTCCTACTTTTCGTCCCTTTCGTACCTCAGGAAAAAAGTAAGGGACAGGTGTTTCGCCAAACCCAAAAGTAGGCAGCCCTGGGCAACCAGACAGGCTGCTCCTAACCCAACAAACCCACCACCTGACTCGCTGGCCTCCCTCTGGGGGATTCCAGAGTGGAGTTCCAACTTCTCTTCTTCTCAGAATGGCTCAGGTCGACAACAGATGCTTGGGTAAGAGAAGTGATGACTCATGGGTACGCTGTGTCCTTCAAGGGACTCCCCCCAACAATTTTTCCTACAACCTTAACGAAAGATCCCAGGAAAAGGGCCTGCCTGAAACAGGTGGTAGACTCCTTACTATAATCAAGAGTGATTGTACCGGTACCTCAACAACAATGAGGTCAGGGATATTATTTGACCCTTATTTTTGGTTCCCAAACCAAACAGATCTTTCAGACCTATCTTAAATCTAAAGTCACTGAACAGGTTTGTAAAGGTGTCAAAGTTCCACATGGAGACGCTGTGGTCCATTGTATTGGCAATGGAACCAGTAGACTACATGGTGTCTCTGGACATTCAGGATGCCTACCTGCATGTCTCACCAACGCTTTCTGCGTTTTGCCATACTGCCAAATCACTACCAGTTCCAGGCCCTCCCATTCGGGTTAGCCACGGCACCGAGAATCTTCACAAAAGAAATGGCAGTGATGACAGCCTCCCTCTGGCATCAGGGTGTTCGAGTCCTTCCGTATTTGGATGATCTTCTGATCCTTGCCAATTCTCGGAAGACCTTACTGAACCATCTCCAGCTAATGAAGGAATTCTTACTAAAGCACGGATGGTTGATAAATTGGAAGAAATCTGCATTAGTCCTATCCAGACAGATGTTGCATCGGGGGGCCCTATTAGACTCTGAAGCTCAGAGACTAATTCTTCCTCAGGAGAAATGTCTGCAATTGCAGGAAAAAGTTTAACGATTCCTGCACCTTCAAAGAGTCACGATGCACCAGGACATGCAAATTCTGGGCCTATTGGTGTCCACGTTCAACATGCTTGTATGGGCGCAATTCCAATCTCGCCAATTACAGAGATTGATTCTAGCCAGGTGGGACGATCGTCCACAGTTCATACGCTCTCGGATGATGTGTCTCACCACGGAAGTCCAAGCATGCTGTCAAAGCGAGTCTCTTCAGGTCCTGATGCAGACACAGGCCCTATCGTCTTAAGAGAAAAAGGGTTTTCTGAAAAGGTTGCAAGAACAATGATTCAAGCCCGAAAATCAGCTTTATCAAGGATATATTAGAGTGTGGCACACCTATTTCTCTTGGTGTAAAGCAATGTTGTATAACACCTAACACTTTAAGGTGTCAAGGCTTCTTGCTTTCCTCCAAAGTGGTCTGGATAAGGGTTTGCGAGCGACTTGCTTCCCTTAGAGTGCAAGTTTCCACATTGTCAGTCTGGTTTCAGAAGCAAATAGCTACAATACCGGACGTGCACACGTTTTTTCAGGGCGTCCTCAGGATTCAACCTCAGTTTATTCTTCAGGTGGCTCCCTGGGATTTAATAGTGGTTCTGGAAGCCCTTTCAGAACCGACCTTTGAACCTTTAACTTCAGTGGAATTAAAGTGGCTGATGGCAAAGGTGGTCTTTCTGATGGCTATTGCCACAGCCAGGAGGGTATCAGATTTGGGGGCATTGTCATGTCGATCTCCGCTTCTAATATTCCATCAAGACAGGGCTTTCTGGACAAAACCTTCCTACCTTCCAAAGGTATTTTCTAAATTTCATGTTAATCAGGAAATAGTGGTACCAGCACTAAATTCCTCAAATTTGTCCAAGAAGAAGTCTCTGGATGTAGTGCGGGCACTAAAAATTTACGTGCAGCGTACGTAGTCTATTAGACAATCTGATTCTGTGTTTATTCTCTACAGATTTCATGAGAGAGGGTGGCCTGCTCACAAGCAGACTTTGGCTCGCTGGATTAAAATGGCTATCACACAGGCTTATGAAAAGGCTAACTTTACCTTCTTCGAGTTCTGTACACTCCATGCAGGGCCGGCGCCACCACTAGGCAGGACTAGGCATTTGCCACTGGAGGGCGGTACTGAGCCTGGCGTGAAGCAAAGCTGTCCCCCGCGCATGCCGCCCGCTCTCTGCTGGGGGATTTCAGCGAGGACTCGCAGCACCCGGAAGCTGCATATCGCGGCTTCCAACAGCAGGTTCAGCGCTCCGGGGGGTGGGGGGTGCGGGCGCCCACCGCAGTATCGGCCCGCCATGTCGCAGCAAGTATCCTCAGCACCCTCCCCACACCCCCCCCCCGGGCGGCGCGTTTGCCTGGGGCGGACGGGGGGCTTGCACCGTCCCTGACTCCATGAGGTCAGTTGGTCCTTCGTGGGCCGCTCGGAGTGGTGCTTCTGCTGAACAGCTGTGCAAGGCAGCAACCTGGTCCCTCGGTCCACACATTTGTGAGGGTCTATGGCTTTGCTACTTTTGCTTCCCAAGATGCTGCGTTTGGGCACCAAGTTCTAATGGCCCCTCCTGGCATTTACTTACTGCTTTAAATTACTGCTTTGGTACATCCCCAATGTTATCCCTGTGGTTAAGAGGAACCCTGAAGAAGATAATGGAAGTTATGGTAAAACCTACCTTTGGTTAACTCTCTTTCTTCAAGGTTCCTGGGGCCACAGGGTGCCCACCCTAGTACACCTGGTGTATATGGGGCATGTGACTTTGGTTGATAGCCCTTGTATGAGTGAATATATACTATGCCTGTAGATTGTCTTCTGTCCTCTTCTGCTTGCTGCTTGGGCTTGTTAATAAACTGACTAAATCCAGCATGGAGGCAGGGTTATAGGTGAGAGGAGCCCGGCATGATGGGAAGCCTAAAGCTTTGAAGAGTTGGTGCCCGGTCCTCTGGATCCGCCTACAACCCCAACGTTATCCCTGTGGGCCCAGAAACCTTGAAGAAATGGTAAAACCTACCTTCGGTTAACTCCCTAACTCCTCTTTATTCTATAAAAAGGGGCCAGGGGTGCCACCATGTATGCTTTATAATTCCAGATTTGCGCCATGTGTGCCATTCCAGAAGGGCTGCCCTTTTTTTATTTATAAATTAAACTGAATTTTTTTTTGTACTGCGAGGTTGCTGCTAAGGGCAGTATTCAATGCCCTTGGCGAGCGGCAGTGAGGGGGTTTGTACAGCGCGGATGGCTTTTTTTAGCGAGGAAATGCCATCCTCCCCGTCCAGCACCCTTGCCGGCCGCTCACCTTGTTCAACATTCTGGGGAAAGCCTTGCCATCAGAGGATGGCAAGGATTCCCTTAAACTGCAAGGTTGGCTGCAAATGTAGTGAGCCTGCTGCATTTTGAGATGTGCCTCACCGTTTTGATGGACACACTCGCCGTTTCCACCTTGCCTCAGGGAACAGGCGACATGGAAACGGCGAGTGCGGTGGGTTGAATACTGACGGAGCTATCGACGCTGCTCGCCGTATAGCTCGCTGTCAGTTGCTTGCCCCACATTGAATACACCTCTAAGTGTGCCATATCAGTCAAGAGGTGCTACCCAGTGTGCCATATAAATTCAGGGGTGCTGCCCTTTTTTTATTAAAAGGGAAAGTTTTAGTAGTTTTTTTTTTACTACAAGGGTGCTGCTAAATGTGCCATATCAGTCAGGGGCTCTGCCCAGTGTTCCGTAGCAGTCCAGGGGTGCTGCACTTTTTTTTGATACAGGCAACAGGAGGAAAATCTACATTCCTACCTTCTGTACCTCCACCTCCAAAAAGGCAATTCTCTGGATCATCGTTTTGGTCCTTTCGGGTTTCCTTTAAAATATAGAGGTAAATCCAGAGGTTCATATCCTTCAGCCAGAAGCAGAGGTAGGGGTTCCTCCTTATCATCCTCCTCAGCCAACAATGCCTACTGACAAGCCAGTGGCATGACATCCTCGCTTCAATATTCTTAAAGTGCCGACTACTCAGACACCACTCTATACCCAAATGTATGACGGACTTCAGTGTCCCCCATAGGACAAAAACAGATCCAAAACACGAAAGGAGATCCAGATACAAAAGAAAAACAAAACCCGAAAAATGTCCGGTGCACATCCCTAATTTTATATGATAGCCCATCTTTTATTAAAAGTTTTTACAATGTACAAACTATTCATCATAATCATTAAAAGTAAAAATGGGGAATGTAATGTAAAAGGTAAAACACATATTGGGGGTTATTCTCGTTGATACGCTTGGATGCGAATACGCATCCTTGTGAGTCAACCAGATCCCGTCTTGCGAAAGGTGGTCCACCGGTCCACCATTCGCATGGCGTGTATGCACTGGCTGCAAATGGATGATTTACATAAACCGACCATTAAATGATGTGGAATGTGCACACAGATCTAAGGTTGCTCAGAGCAACCTTAGATCTGCGTGCACATTCTGAGGGAAGTGGGCAGGCAGCTAACATCCGGTGAGGCCAGTTGTACGCCCCCCGTACCATCGGCCCATTAGCATGAGAACGCCAGCGTTCCCATGAAATTCTGGCCATTCCCATATGCTAATGAGCTCCCCCCCCCCCAAGGATGGGGTTTGTTCGCCATCGCCGCACACACCCAGCTCATGCACATGCGCAGAAATGCGCAAAGAGAAGACATCGGCCCCGTGCGAACGCACCTGAATAAGGTCCATTGAGTGCTGCATGCTACATCGTGCTCCTGGAAATGAGGCTACAATGTTGGCAAGTGCCACTGCATCAAACAATAAAGATATGCTGGAAAGAGTATGTACAGTAGCACACAAATCAATACATAAATGTTTTCTTAATGATGTCAGAGAAATGCTTACAGTGATGTCACACAACAGGTTTGTTTTGAGCCTGGCTGACAGAATCCAAGAGCAAAACTGGGGGAGGAGTGGGAGGTGACCAGGACATTAATCATCTCAAGGCAGCGCTCAGCTGGACAGCCGGGGGAGGGAAAGAAGTGTGCAGGTCTATAAGAATGTCTCAGATCATTCAGCATATGAGCCTGCTTGGACTGAAGATAATAAACATATCTTAAAATAGTTTTGCCTCTTTCTACCATCATCAAAATGTGCTATGACTTGTTACTATTAGGTGCACTATATTTATGTGTCTGTGAATGGACTGTCAAGAAATGTAGTAACAATGATTCATAAAAATCATCTCTATATTTAATATAGTTTCTTACATGAACTGAGGACAGAGCACCAGGTGCAGTGAAAGCAGAATGGAGGTCTGCACCCTCCTGTCAACGCCCCCTGGAGCCAGTGCTTCCCCAAAATAGAAAGGAGCGAATGGTTATGTATGTCAACACGGATATAAAGGTAGACACATGATTTTTTTGTTTTAATAAGGGTTACAGCAGGGTTTTCATTTAAAATTCCTATTCAGGCAGGCATTAAGCTACGAAAGAAAGCAAAAATCCTTAAATTCATAAAGAAGTTGGCAATATCGACCTATAGCAGTGGTTCCCAAACTTTTTTGGATCACGGCGCCCTAGAGCAGCATTTGTTTCACAGCACCCTTAAGGGAAAAGTTTCTTAAGAAACCCCAATTTTTTTTTTAAATGAAGTATATGTTGTTTATATATCATCCTTATAGAGCAGGGCTGGGCAACACCGTCCCTCCAGATGTTGATGAACTACACATCCCAGCATGCCTTGCATCAGTTTCAGCATGGCCACATAGCAAAACTAATGCAAAGCATCCTGGGATGTGTAGTTCATTAACATCTGGAGGGCCGGTGTTGCCCAGCCCTGTTATAGAGGGTACACACCGTGTGATAAGCTCTATTCGGCTTTGCTTATAGAAGCAAAATTGAAAAGAAATAGAATCAAAATCAAATGCACATAGAATGCTTTTATTAGCATTCGATGCAGATTCGATCCCAATGCGTGCTCCCGTGTAGTGGAAATCAAATGGAAAAAAAGTATTGACAGGCAGCACTATCTAGTGGAAAACTAATAGTAGATAGTGCAAATCTAGTGTGTTCCCTGCTGCATTCGATTCGATTTCAATCTCCTCTCTGAAGAATCAGGGACACTGTGGGCAGTATTCAATGCTCCCATTTTGCTTTTTTCCGGCAACGATCACTTATTTTGGGCAAGAAGGCCAGTCCTCTCACCAAAAATGTTCCTTGCCCTATGCAACGATCCCGTTTGCCAAAAATAAACAGAAAGCTTTGCCCTGTTTGCCACTTGGTCATCGCCGCTGTTTGCAATTAACTCCACATACGCCGCATTGGTCAATGCTCGCCGTCAGAGGCGTCAAGCAGCTGACATGTTGAATAGGGTGAGCAGGAGGCATGGCAAGGGGTAGAAAAAATGGAGAAAGCACAGCAAACGAAAAACGGAGAACGCTGTGCTGAGCTCGCCGGAGCATTGAATATACCCCTGTGAGATTGAATAGTGCAAATTGAATGCACATTGAATAGTAAATCAAATAGAAAATAGCGAAGATCGAAAAGGAGTAGAAAAAAACTTCAGAACAGGTCAAATAGGCCAAATCGAATTGAAATAGCATTGAAAACGGAATTGAACCGTGTGTATGCACTAGGTTCAGTTATGTGATGAGGGCCAGTATTCATATTTTATGATTGACAGCTACTTGCGTTGGTATTACCTACTACATTAACCATTAATAATACCACAGGGCTCCTCTGCATGTACCCGGAGACACCCCAGGGTGCCATGGCACACAGTTTGGGAACCACTGGCATACTATATTGTGTCTGTTTTTATTTTTAACGAGCTATATTGTTGTGGCTGTAATAAAAAAATAATCATTCAGTATTAGGTACTTCCTCATCTTTGCTGCTACCGCTTACGCTACGGAACTTAAGTACTGTAGGGGGCCACCACCCCGGGTCCACGCCACCCTCCTGTGTCCACGCCACCATGTATTACCTTTAGTAAAGTTGTGGCGAGTGAAGCAGAGCAGAGCGAGCCCCCGAGGGGACAATGGCGCTGCTAAAATCCTTACATGCGGTTAAGTACCGTAACTTGCGTAGGGGTGGCCACAAAGATGAGGAATTACCCAGTATTATTCTTATTTGACCAGTAATAAAGCTCTTCCAATGATGCAATGTAATGTTTCATCACACCAACATACACACTATACGACCCACTGCAGTACTGCCTAATGTAGCGTTACATGCTGCTCTGAATACACCCAAGTCAGCTGAGGAAATGTCCATTGGACGTGCAGCACATTATGTTAATCTTGTAAACCACACTTGAGAAAATGAGACTTCTCATAAAAATGGTAGATAGAGATACATTCGGATGCCCGGCAGTTGGGATGCCGTGGTTCAGTTGACAGATGTCCACTTCCTGAAAGTGGTAATGTTGAAGAATAGAATAGTCTATATGGAAGATCTGCACTGCCACTGGTACAGTCCCGAAAAACTTGGGCAATTTGAACTTTTCTCATTTTCAATGGTTTTTGGATTCTGGCTGCCTCCCACATACATAGCCTACTATAGATCGATACTGCCAACTTCTTATGAATTTGGGGATTTTGATTTATGTCATAGCTTAATGCCTGTGATCACAGCATACAATAGGATGTAGTGACTTGCTTATATGAGCCTCTGAATACAGGGAAAGACTTGGATTGTTTTACTTAAACAGTTGAGTTGGGCAAATAAAATAGCCACATGCTATGAGGTTTACAAGAGTCAAATCTTGGTTCCTTTTGGTTGATGCCAAGAGAACTAAACAGTAGCTTTAATCTAGAACTGTAATTCTATGTTAAGATTTCCAGTAGTCCTTAGGAAGGCGAACCTCTGCGAGGCCTACCCATGTCGAAAGTACGTTTGTCCAGTACTCACTCACTGGTGACCCCAGCCATCCTGCTGTAAATAATCCTAATGTAATTAAGTACTAGAGTGCCTTTCTCTATTGTGATTTCAGGATACGTGTTCATATTTATGCGTATAAATATGCAGAGAATAACAAATGCTCCAAGTGTGAAAACTGCACAACCCAATAAGTATATCATAATCAGCCCTTTGATGTCAGCTCCCAGCTCAGGTTCCAGGATGATGTTTCAGATAAATGTATCTGTAGCTGTTCATTGGTTTCCCATAGCACTTTGTAGCAAAGCCAATATATTAGGATTCTGGAATATGCACATTCCACACCATGCTGCACTTTATGTTTTCCCTAAAGACTTCCATACTGCCAACCCATCGAGCATCACTAAGTTTAGCTGTCTGTGACTAAAAGGTTCTGCAAAATATGCCCTAGCCTCATAGTCACTGATGGCTACAGTATATATTTTTATATTCAACACTAAGGATGCTGGGATTTTTCGGTTTTAAGGTTAATTCCGCTTTGTGGTTTTTCTTTTCGCATCCTATTATATATGAAATATATATGCCCATTTAAATATACACACTCCTATAAAGATGGAATTAGGTCCCCGGAAGAAGCATTGCGTTTTACATTACAATAAAATCCATGTAGGTTTTTATCTCTGTCATCTACTACCTATAGGTACATTTACCATACACAAAGTAAATAGCTGATGTTTAGCAAGTATGTTTCCACAGATATATAAATAACAGAGAGTGGGTTTACAGATGTAGAGGAAATGTGCAACCAATCAGATTCTATATACAATCTTCTGGAAGGAGCTCGATAAACGATCAGGACAATATGTCTGGTTGCTATAGGAAGTATATCTTTCCACAGACAGGGAAGTGCCAGAACATACTTGCAAATATACTTTAATAATGTTAGTCAGGTTGTTTATTTTTAGGCCAATTTAATGTACTGGTTAATTTTGGCATTGTTATAATTACAGAATAAGAAATCCCAAGAACCCCAAGTAGCAATCTATGATATTGTAGCCACACAACTAGATGAGTTTCCCCTGACTCGCTGCAGTAGATACATGCACTGTTGCCATGGGAGATAGCCCAACCACTGCAGAGGAACCTTTGCAGCTTCTTAAAATAGTTATATCTCTTTGAAAAGTTATTGACTAGAAAACAGCTTTCCTTATTGGATGATGACAAGAAGTTAAAGATGAAAACTGACCCTTTTTTCCTAGCCGGAAAAAAACATTTGTAACAAAAACATCTAATATTTATGTTGTCACTTTTCTGAGAACATCAGAACTATAAAACACGGTCACGGTTTTGTTGTGAACATTTTAGCAAGTCTCACATGAAAGTTAGAGAACTGGCTAATCAGATTTGATGCATTTCTGACGTGCTATGCAGACATCATCATCTGTGGAGTAAGCAACACCTGTCCTTACATCTGGCACTACCAGCAATCTGCTTAGGGATATGTTAAAAACAAATACATTGGCGTGGGAACCTCCTGCAAGAAAGAAAAATAATGTAATATTCCCCTATATTTGTCTGACTACTTATGTATTTAGGTCTCATACGCATTTATGGCCATGCACTAGGTTCTTAAACAGAGCAGCGCCCCCTGGTGAGCAAGGAGAATAAAACTGAATCATTTATTGCTTCTCCAATTATTTATTTGCTATGCTGACAGTGAAGGATTGTTACACTGCCAGGGTGGGTGCAGCTTCTTCCACACAAAAAAAGCAGAGCCTGCAAGCAAGGTAAAGTTCTCATCTTCGACTCGTCATTAGAACTTTACATTTAGTTTTCCGAAAAGCCAACACATTTTACAGAATAGGGAAGAATCCGAACTGCTTTCAAAACGTCACAAGATGTGTGGATAGGAATCAGTGTCACACATAAGTAGCCATGTTTTGAAAGTAATGAAAAGACAATGGCCTGAGAACAAAGACATTCTCCAGGCAAAAATACTAAAGAACCCCAATCTTAATATGGATACACCAAATTGAGTTTTAAACAAAGAAGGATTACCACAGCTCACCCCAAATAACTAGTAAGAAGTTTGCAGTTTCATAGTTCATGAGCACAGTTCCAACACCTGAGTCTGCATTATGTCCCATCCAATAATCAGGTGGAAGCTACTGATAACATCTGCAGGAGAAGAAACCAGCATTTACAGTACAGTATTTTGACAACCCTATTGCAGCTATGAAGGGAGGAGAACTTCATTATTCCCTTTAGGACATGTAGCCTGTTCTGTGGACGTGTTCTCCCACCCGTCTGGCAGCTGGACAACAAGTGGAGCATAGTCTTGAGGTTCCTCCTCGAAATCCCACTGGAACGTCTTGGTGAGATGGGCTCGGAAACGGACAGCCTTCTTTCTCAGCGCTTTATCCATGGTTGGGGAGCACAGGAATGAAAAAAGGACCTAAGTAAAAAGGGCCAAGTGGACACATTATAGGCCAAGCTCTGAATTGGGGGTATTTTAATGCAGAAATCTGCAGACAATGGTACATTATATACCTGACTAATGTACATATGTATGTACATGTAAAATACCATATGTGTCCTCACACATCATTGCTGCAGTCAACCGAATAGCCCCCTTTCAGAACAACAGGTTCTGTCATACTCTGTTAGCGTTGGGTGTCTTCTATTTTAACAAAAAAGCATCTTAGTTGCAATACGAAGGAGGTACAGGTGATGGGGTACAGGTGATGGAGCCGCTCTCATTGTTTTCGTCAGCCGTCAGCTACCACACGCTCACACATCCATTGCTGAGAATGGGGTGCGAGCATCTCCGACATGTGCTCGCCCCTTTTGCCGGCACGGGCTGGCGCTCGTTGCAACGGGAGCCAATCAGATGAGAGCGGCTTCATCTGTAGGACGCACCAAGAGACTGTGCTGATTAAATTGACATGCAACACTTTATCAGTGTGCGACTGAGCCTCTAAGCCTGTACACAAAGTTCTACAAAGAAGCATCCACAGCTTTTTTCCAATACAAGTTCTGTTGTGCTCCATATACAGACTCACACACAATATACAGTACAAGTGGCATATCAAATTAATCAGTACAGTCTTGTGGTGCGTCTTAGCCACACCGTGTTGCCATTTTTTGGGCAAAAAAAAAAAAGACTCCTGACAAAGTTGCACCAGGCATCTTCTGCTGCGTGGCATACTGAGGGTAAATGTATAAAGATACACCATCTCAGTCCAATAAAACTTTTGAAAAATAAGTAGGACATATTTCATATACTGTACAATAAATAACTAAACCTACTTAAGCCAAACTGTGTAGGACTAGAACATGACATATATACAGAAATATTGATTACCATATAAAAGTATTGGTCCATCACCTAATATAATAAGACAGATATAATAAACAATGTATTACAATTGAGCCATCAGGACTAGAAGCATATTAACTAGTATCAGATGTGCACTTATTAGTAGTAGCACATTGACTGCAAACACCATTTGTTTACCTGCAGCGTACTGGTCAGGAAGTTGTTCTGAGATACAATGTCTATGAAGAAGTCTGTGGGAACCTGTGCCAGCTGGTAATATAGGACAGATATGACCTCACTGTACAGATCCAGGTGCTGCAAGGCGAAAGACTCTGCACGGCATAGAAGATTCAACAGGTTCTTCCATTGTTCAAACCCTTCATACACATTCCCAAACAGGAAACACACAAAAGAAAACTGCAGCTCAGCTGGAAAACAAAACACAAAAGAAAATAATATAACAAGGGTGTTGCGGAAAGTTATTACAAAGCAGTAATGTTATTATTTATCCTACACCATTACACAAACACATGTGCTGTATATAAGAGTATACATTCCTACATACACACAATGGAATCACAGAGCAGCTTGTCCATTAAAATACAAATACTCTGTTCTAGAGCAGATGTCCCTGCGATCTGCTCTAGAAAAGAAAAGAAAAAAAAAAGTCACCCCATATTTACTTACATGCGTCGGTGCGGCCGGGAGTAGGGCGGGCTTATGGAGCCTCTGATGGAGTTGGGGGGAGCTGAATGGTGCCAGGCTGATGGAGCCAGGGCAGAGGTAGATGAAGCAGACAGGGCAGGTGGGCGGTCCCAGGATGACTGAGGAGGATTGAGCAGCAAGGGCGGACAGAAGGGGGCTGTGTGGCCTGCTCAGCGTGACCTTTGACCTTGTCACGCTGCGCAGAGCCGCATTGCCGGTAATGGGAGAAGCCGCATAGCCCAAAATTAGACTGCGCATAGGAAGTCTAATCCCGAAATCTCAGGATTGGAAACTACAATCACGGGATTGAAATCCTGGCGTTTTGGGGGCCAAATCCCGGGATCCTGATTCCAGGAGTCGCCACCCTAGTCAGCGCTGACCCCTCCGCCGACTACACTGCCCCGCCGGAAGTGTGGTCTGTAGCCCATAGGCTACCTCCATCTCAGAATGATGGTGGCCCAGCAACCTGATGCGATGCTGCCCGATATTAATACAGGTAGCATTGCACCATCACATGCGGCGGGGTGGGACGGGGTACTTAATATTTGTGGCTAACCCACAAATATTATATGATAAATGGGTCCCTTAATCTTCAAAGCAGAGGAAATGGAAATTGATGAACTACCAACCAGCTAATAATGCTGGGTACCCCCTAGACCAGGTATGTCCAAACTGTGGCCCTCCAGCTGTTGTGAAACTACACATACCAGCATGCCTTGCCATAGTTTTAGCATTCCCTAATTGAAAAACTGTGGCAAGGCATGATGGGACTTGTAGTTTCACAACAGCTGGAGGGCCATAGTTTGGACATGCCTGCACTAGACCATAACATTAACAATTTTGTAGACTCCAACGGGTTGGGGCGATGAAATCTTCATATAGTCTTGTTTGTACGCACTACTAATGATGCATGCTCCTGCGAGTCAACGATGTCCTTCATCACTTGCACATGCAAGATGATGGAAGACATCACAAGCGAGGGCCATGCTGCATTTTCCATCAGAGGTGTATACACTTGCTGATGCTGGCTTCCCCACTACAATGTCTCTGGGAACACATATCATGTAGTGTCTACTCTGCACAACTGTCATTTATCAAACACAGCCTGTAACATGGCAGTTAGGAGCTGATTGGTTGGTAATTTATCACTTTCCACATTATCTGTCTAAGGCTTAGTACATCTGCCCCTATGTCTTCTATAATACCATACTAATATATACATTTCCACATTACACTGGGGAATATTAAGCCTAATGGCGCCAAAGCAAACTATAAACAAGACAATGGGTCTAACGCAACATCGATCACTAACTAAAGAATTCATAATCTTTTTGATTATCAAACAACTGAGCTGCCACAATTTGCTAATAAATATAGATAAGTATTAAGGTCGCAGTGTGATTGACAGGAAGCCAGCTATTAGGGGTAGAAACATAAGGTTTTGTGGGTCTGCCGGCCTGGTTCTTTAGCAGAAGTCCTACATTTACTCAGATGGAAAAAATTGTTTGATGCTTCAGTTTTTGGAGGTTATTCTGGTTCATATGCTCCCCCGCATGGGGAAGCAATGTTTTATTATTGCGCAATTGTCATACGCGGGGTGCGAGCGGGTACGGCTAGTTCGCTGTCCTGTTCGCACCCACCAGTTCGGGCGGGGGTGTGGGGCAGCGGCGACTGGCTGCGTCCTTGGGAACGCCCAGCATTCTATTGGTGTTCCCATGAAACCACTGGGCGTTCCCATGGAATTTAGGCAGTGACAGGGGGCGGTCAGCTGACGTCACCGGATCTCAGCCCCCCCCCCCCTTCCCGTACTGGAAGAAACCAGAGAGTGTCTTAGTTTTGCATGCACCTTCCAAATCATTCGGTGGCCACCGAATGGATAATGGATGTTTATGTAAATGTGCGGAGAACTAGGCGAAGGAGGGGGGTGCGGCTATGTGAGCGGCATATAATCCACACACAACACTGCAAAATTTGTGGACCAGGAACTGGGAAAAGCGGACCTTCCACATATATGGAATTTGGCCTTATGATGCACACCCTCTATCTATGCTCTGTACCGGGAATACCAGACCAGCCTTTGTGTATGGATCTGCAAATACATCACTACTTGCTATGCATTCACTATTTTGCTAGGCGCGGTTATTCTTTCTTTCTGGGAGATGACTTTTTGATCACAGGCTAGTGTTCATTGTAGCACCCGCTATCTTTGAAGACCCCTGCAGTTCCTCTTCCCTGCCTGGGGTGTCGCTGTCTGCTGTGGTGTTTCTAGCACAGGTCTGGTTTGCATATCAGTGCTGATATACAGACCACACTGTGCTAGAAGCACTACAGCAGACAGCGACACCCCAGGCAGGGAAGAGGAACTGCAGAGGTCTTTAAAGTTAGCGGGTGCTAGAATGAACACTACAGGCAATTAACCACTTTTTTCTCACTAGCAAACTATGCTGAATTAGGCCCAATGTCTGGATTTTATACAATTGATTTTAAATACTTTTGACAGAACATTTACACCAACCTAGAAGCTCTAAAGGTTTTCCTGGATAGTGTGTTTCAATAATTTGTCCGAGGGCATAGGATAGGTCCATGCTGTGCTGAGTGACTTCAGCAGGAGTGGCATTTTTGGGATACATTTTTTCTGGGAGCTGGCTAAATCGGATCTCTGTTCCTTCTTTTTGTTTCATTTGGGGGAGTCTAGACATGCCTTCCTTATAGTTCTGGCATACGGTGTCATACCTGTGCAAAAGAAATAACATAAGAGTGAGTGTCTATGTACCGTGAGACTGATAAGTCTAGTAGAATAGCTACTCTGCACCCCTACCTGGGTAAGTTGTGCTTCACTCGATCCTCTGTGTGGGTCATCATCTCAATGGGCAGGACCTCTGGAAAGGAACAGATTGTCCCACAGGTTGGCTGTAGCTTTAAAATGGCTTCTTTAGTAATGTGACTGCTCAGGGAAACCCAGCAACGCAGACTTTCATAGGGGTATGGTCCCAAAAAGGGATCCAAGGTAGGTAGCTGTTCCCGTAGATTTTCAGCCTCCTCCTGGGAGGCAGTGACCATTTCTTCTTCTTTAGCATCCCATTCAAGAAGATGGATCTTTTTTTGCTCCAAGAAAAAGAAATTGCCTGAGCGTGGCCCAGTTTCCCCACAAGCTCCCCCTATCCTCTTCACACTATAGTGGATAAAGTGAACTCCTGGAGGCACCATCTTCACTCCTCTAAATCGTGGACCAACTTGCCAACTGTTCGAGTCTATACCAAATTCAGAACCCTCTGGAAACCCGAGAATCACAAACGTTGCTCCCTGAAAGAATAACTGTCGTGCCAATTCAGGATCCATGTCTGTGGATGAGCCTGCCATTTCTGTACAACAAAAATATGACAGAACAAGTATTTATATCAAACCTACCCCATACAAGTCTTCCTCCCAATCAGCATAAACATGAGCCATTGCATTTAGATATTATGTTTGGCAACATCTTTAATATGCAACAATGTAATGGAAAAATATGTCAATACCCGAACACAAAGCGACACACACATTTGGCAGCTTACTCAGATTAATATTGGTAATCAATGACGGTGTGCTCTGTGCTTACAGTACAGTAAAAGTTATGCAATTCTTGTATTTTTCTAACTGCAAATTATACAAGTGTGTGATAGATAGATAGATAGATAGATAGATAGATAGATAGATAGATAGGTATCCTGTGCTTCACTGCAATTAATAAAAGGCAGGCATGTATATGGCTAATATGAGGCATGTGGTAGGTTATGTGGCTGATGGAATGGTAGAGACTATATCCCCTTCAGTTTTAGCTAGGGGGCGTTAACCCTGGTGCAGACTGGTATCTCCCAGCTGTCACGAGTAGTTTTAGCATGTAGGTACTGTATGTCTATCTGTCATGTACTCTGCATACAGTGAATGTAACCTATTGTACACTAACATGAGTGATGTACTCACCTCCCTTTTCTAGCTGTAAAGCAGTTACTTACTTCCTGTGTTCCTCATATTCCTTCCCCCAAGAAACAATCAAACGGAATAACGGTTCCTAACAATTTGTGTCACTGTCACGGAGGTTTCAGTACTAGGCTACTAGCACAAGTATTTATGTCCAGAAAAGTGCTTCTTGTCCAGAATTTGTAACTAAATGATGATTTTACTCAGTTATGCTCCTCGGAATCTTCTTGGCTGTTTTTTTTTAAGCCCAACTGCGCAGTGTTTCTTATGATCATGATACCTTTGGTGCAATCACTGCAATGTTAATGTGCATCTTGGCTTCTGCTGCAAAGCTGCTGATTTGGGAGCGAGTTAAAAATGGACAAATGCAATTATGTCACCTCTCTTTTTTTCTCTCTAGTTGAGTACAAAATAGTTAACAAAAAAGATATGTATAATAAATATATTAGCATATTTTCAAAAGACTCCCAAATTGTAGGGTGTATCCATAGACTCAGGAAAAGGCCCTGCACTCACTTTCTAGTGAATTGGACAGAATCCTTTAGGCTGTCTACACACGGGCGATTTTGTCTAATATCGCGGGCAATATGGTCGCTGAGCGACCATATTGGCCACAATGGGAGTGTGCACCGGCAATATATTATCGCCGGGTGCGCGCTTCCGTTTTCTCCCACGTAGTGATTGCTGTTCGCAGGAACATGCTCCTGCGACCAGCTGATTTCCACTGCCGGGCTCCCCGGCAGTTACTTTTTCATTGGCAAACGGGACACTGAGCGATATATCACTCAACGATATATCCCACGGTGTGTATGGGGCTTATGACCTTATGGGGGGGAGCACAGCCGCCGGCAGCCTGAGCGGGGGGGAGCACAGCCGCCGGCAGCCTGAGCGGGGGGGAGCACAGCCGCCGGCAGCCTGAGCGGGGGGGAGCACAGCCGCCGGCAGCCTGAAGGGGGGGGGGAGCACAGCCGCCGGAAGCCTGAAGGGGGGAGCACAGCTGCCGGCAGCCTGAGGGAGCTTTCAGGACGGCAGGTGGGCGGGGTCCCAGCTCATTTGTGGAGGGGGGGCGGCGCCCTGGGGCCCCTCGGCGGCCTACGCCTCTGAGTGTAGCTTCTATGGATAGACACTATGGGCCTGATTCAGACCTAAAACCTGGACTGCCACTCTTCGCAGCCCAGCAATCAGGAAAATGCTGCCCAGCCAGATTGTCTCCCTGCCCCTGTGCACAGCTGTGAATGCGAGGGGAAATCCATTTACAGTCGCCCACCATCAAATGGATTTCCCCCAACCCTTGTGTGTGCAGCAGGTGTGTAAGTCGCTGCGATCCTGGAATCTTCAGGTCTGGCACTGACATCAGTGGTCCTCCCCTACAGTGGCAGGTCCCACCTGCGTTTCTTCTGTCAAACAGGCCCCAATACTAATGCTGTCTTAGTTCGCAGGGGACCTTGCGCACGCACACAGCATACTGTGCGCATGCGTGGTCTATCAATTAATTTGCAGCCTTGAAAAGAGGTCTGAATCTGGCCCTATGCGATGGGAGCAGTTCTTCCGATCAGACAACAATTAGTGGGTTGATGTCCATCAGTAAACACTAAAGCTGGGTACACACTATGCTATGTTTACAAACAATATGCGAGATAATGATATACAGTAGTTAATGATATAACCATGCATATTGTCTAGTGCAGTGATTCCCAACCCTGGTCCTCAAATACCCCCAACAGTGCACGTTTTGCAGGTCTCGACACAGAATCAGTGCTATTATTAGCGCCACCTGTGGATCTTTTAAAATGTGCCTGAATAATCTGTACTCCTGCTGGGTGACCTGGAAAACGTGCACTGTTGGCGGTACTTGAGGACCAGGGTTGGGAACCACTGGTCTAGTGCAGCGGTTCCTAAACTGTGGGTCCTGACCATCTCAGTATGGGGTCGTGACTTTTCTAATCTCAGTCAGTGATTCAAGGAGTCTGAATAATCTGTAGAATTGTCTGTTATTTTAGACTCCTCCCATCATTTTGTGCCTCCCCAATGCTGCCATGTATGTGCTGCCTGCTGACTACACATGTGATGTGATGACCTTCTGCAGTAACTTGCTGGGGTCCTGTTATTATTTTTATTGTCTGATGGGGTTCCAGAGCAAAATAGTTTGAGGACCCCTCGCCTAGTGTGTATCATTAACGATGCGCACTCCCGCGGGTCATTAATAACCGCACCCATTGCCTGTTGAACATGCTGTCAAATCTGCTTACAGATGAAGCCATCCTCATCTGTCCCTTTAATAGGATAAAGTGAGCCAGAGCTGTTGGACTTAGGACCTTATGCAGGTCCGTTCGCAACTGCCGTTTGTTCGCAACAGGGACCAATGTTTTGTTACTGCACATGCACATTTCTGCGCATGTGCATAAGCAGGGTGCACCCATTGCGAATACATGGATTGCTGGGTGCACGCACCCAAGACAGTGGGCGTGGGGTGGCGGGCTGGGCCATTAGCATATGTGAACTCCCAGCGTTTTATAGGGGTTGCACAGTGCAAGTAGAAATTGAGTCCAAAAACATCATTGTTGCTCTTAGATGTGGTTTATGTGTATTTTTCCTAAGAAAAAACTGGTATGTTTGTGTACAGTGAAAAAGTCGACTTCTGTGAAATACAAAAACACTTTCTGATTGGGTGTAGATGGTTATAAAATAACTACCTTGACATATATAACCAGGTCTTAGAATGAATATTACCTAAAATTAAACCAACCTATACATGTTGAGAAGTGTAGAGATAAGGGGCCTTATTTTGGTTCATTCTTTCTGACAAAATCCTTCTTAGATGGACAAAACCATATGCACTGCAGGGGGCAGATGTAACATGTGCAGAGAGAATTAGATTTGGGTGAGTAATTTTGTTTCTGTGCAGGGAAAATACCGGCTGCTTTATTTTTACACTGCAATATAGATCTCACTTTGAAGTAAAACCCCACCCAAATCTAATTCTCTCTGCACATGTTACATCTGCCCCACCTGCAGTGCACATGGTTTTGCCCATCTAAGAAGGATTTTGTCAGAAAGAATGAACCAAAATAAGGCCCAAGGTTCCAATGTGTTTGAGGGCTGTGTGTCGCTTGCAGGTAGTGAAATAATGGTTTCCACTTAATAGCCTGCAGCATTGCTTATTACATTCAGGTGTAGTAATCAGCGTTAATTAGCAGACTCAGGCGTCCGCTCTCATACGGTGTCTCATACGTCCGCCTGTTTTTGGTCCAAAATGCACGGTGCGTTCGCCGATCAAAATGCACGGTGCGTTCGTTGTGGCACCGTGCATTTTGTGTGCACACCCCTGTGTACGCCCATGTTTACGCCCAGTTTTCCTCATTATTCCAGCGCTCCCATAAAAACGCCCACTTGCCGCCCACAATGACCATGCTCTTGCGGACAGGTTTTTTCGCACGGAGAGACCCGACCGCGAGCAGTGTGAGGTCGCCGCACATGCGCATTGTGAAAGCTACGCATGTGCAGATGAAAAAAAAACCCGATCCGCCCGTATACGGTCCCACCGTACCAAGCAGAATAACCCCCTTGATTCCTGGGCTCAGGCAGAAAGGGGGCCTAGGATTGGAGTCTATCTAGTATACTTTGTCATAAAGAAATTCCACTTTCTGACAGTGCAGTAGTGCAGCCAGTGCTCTATTTTGCCAGTCCTGGGCCCCACAAATTCTGATGGCAGTTATGTTTGGTGAGAATATGGGGTTAACCCTGCGCTCACCTTCTAATGATAGGGTGTAGATCAGTGTTTTTCAACCAGTGTGCCGTGGCACACTAGTGTGCCTTGAGCTGTTCTCAAGTGTGCCCCCACATCTAGAGATGCCCAAACCCATTTACAGCCACCACCAGTTCAAATGCTATTTACTGGTCTCTTATTTTCATGTAAAGGGCCAATGTATTTTATTTTTGTTACCTGTGGGGATCAGTGTGATTGTTTTTAATGTGGGGGCCAACAGGTTTGTTTTTTTCCTGTGGTGGCCAATGTGTTTTGCCCTGTGGGGATCTTAGGTTGTGCCTTGGCAATTTTAAAGTCCTTTTTAGTGTGCCACAAGGTAAAAAGGTTGAAAATCACTGGTGTAGATGATGTATAACTGCAGTGTGCAGATGATAGCAGCAAAGTTTGAGCGCGAGGGGCAGGTGTGCTGTGAGGTGTACAGATAGCTGCCCTCTTGTAGAGGGATGCCGCCCCCAAAAACACAGTGTACACAAAAAGGAGAAAACCAGTAGGTGCCTTCTGTACACTTAAAACAATTTATTAACAAATATCACAAAAAAAACATAAAAAACATAGATCAATAGACCATAAAACAATGATCATGCATGCATGCACAAAACCACAATTGTTTTAAAAAGCCATTTAAATGCAAATGCAAAAGGTTGTAAATAATAGTTACCAGTTCCTGTTTGGTCAAATTGGGCATTGAGATTGGGCAGATGTTCCCAACAGATCACACGCAATGATGGTGTGAATGATACTTTGAAAGAGTCCTTTCCAGCTAAATTTATAACATAGGTCCTTTCATCACTGCTGGAAATGTAGTAGTTACTTGTTAGTAGGACATGTCAGTTTTTTAATTATCAACGCTAACTCCTGTAGTCCATCTGACCTACAGATTGCTTAGTGTGTGCGCTGGGTAACAGTACCTTTACGGCGTTTCCACACTTTTTGCCGGCCAGTGGATCGGGCTGCAGCCGGGTTGTGCGGTACTCCAGTGGGTATGGAGCAGGTGATCGCAGCTCTTAGATGCGCCGCTGTCAGGCACACAGACCACCGTGTGTGTGGCGGCTGCCGGATGACGTCCTTTGCCGGCTATGTGTATCAGCAGAGGGGACCAGGTTGCCGCGGGTGGGATTAAGCCAAATGGCAGATAGTTCTTCTTGGTCCAGTGCCGTCAGTGTACTCCGCCGGTCCTCAACTGTCAACACTCCTGGGTAACTCCTCACAAGACGCGTTTTGCTGCGCTCAGGCGGCTTTGTCAATTTTAGGAAATCTCAACGCCCCATTTCGGTCTGACGCGTCACCCGGGAGCGATAAGAGGCCGGAGCGATGTGCGCTTGACTTCTCCGGGATGGAGAGGAGACTTAGCTGTATGTTGGTGTAGAGTAGTGGGGTTGTCTTCCAACGCGTTTCAGCCGTTCACCGGCCTTTTTCAAGGTGAAAAAGGCCGGTGAATGGCCAAAACGCGTTGGAGGCATCCACACTACTCTACACCAACATACACATCGCTCCGGCCTCTTGTCTCTCCCGGGTGACACGTCAGACCGAAACCCGGAAGTGACTGTGGGGTCGTGGTAGCGGTGTGAGGACACAGCCGGCGTACTGCTACCCGTGCAGACGCAGAAGCGGCTATCCACACCACGAGGACAGACGGCGTGGGACCTTCAGGAGCCTAAGATCTATTGGGACCAGCAGGTAGGGGTATAGTGCACCACCAGGGGTTTATGGGACGCCAGCCCCTGGTGCCATTCATACGCCTTACCTCACCAATTGACTTTTCTGCCCTATCCCTCAGCCCACTCCTCCTCAAACCCCTACTGTGATAAAATCCTCTGTGTATTGCCCAACCACAGAGTGCCACCACACACCACCCGATTTCATCTGCAGGTTTTGGTACCAGTTGACAGCAGACACAGCCTTTGCTGGTGAGAGCTGTTCACACTGAACTCTGTTTCCATCCACAGAATACCTGCATCCATTTCATTGTATTTACAATATGTCACTTTTGCACCAATAAATAAATAATTCTTTATCCCTAAAACATTGACTTCCATTTATTATCTGCACACCGCAGGTATACATCATCTGCACACTGCAGTTATACATCATCTACACACTAAGATTAGAAGGTGAGCGCAGGGTTAACCCCATATTCTCATGTACGTTTATGAGTGTAAGGACACACTCAAACTCAGCAGCCCCTTCGCACATTTAGGTATCTTAGCGCAGACACAACAATATCTATCTCCAGTTATGTTTGGTGGTTAAGTACTTTTGCAATGCACCGTTTTATCTAATTATCAATCTGCAAATATTTCAAGTATTCAGTTCAGTTGGATTTTCTCTGAACTTCCATAGCATTGTCCTTGTCTGGGGGTACGCACCAGCTATTATTAAGCTGAAACATATGCCTGCAGTGAAGCCAAACCCACAGTACTTGCTTGAGTATTCATATTAATATACCTGAAAGGAAAATCAATCATTATGTTGTTAATATTACCAAAACATTTACAGATGGTCAGGTGTTGGGTGTGGATCATAGGGTCGATAGTAATTATGTTGAGAGTGTCTAGGTGGACCCCAAAGGTCAACATGCATAAGGCCGACATAGTAAAAAGGTTGACATATACAAAAGGTTGACACATGAAAAAGCCAACATGGGGTTTTCATTTTTTTCTTGGCATCCACGTAAACACGTGAGCATGTGGACCCCCAATTAGTGTACCACGTCCACTAACTGTACCACGTCCACTCACAATGCTACAGCTGCGATCGGCACACCTTACCGTTTCCAATACGAGCCCATGTGGGTGGTAAGTTATGAAAAAGACCAAAAATGTAAAAAATCTTTGTAAAAAACTCATGTTGACAGTTGCCATGTCCACCATTTGCTTGTGTTGACCCTTTGTCTTTGTTGCCATTGTGCATGTTGACCATATGGTGTTGACGTATTGACTTTCGACCTAGACACTGTGGTCTATCATCCAGATCCTGGCTGACTTACAGACAAATTGAAGGAAAGAGATTGTGAGGTAGGTAAAGGAAGAGGGTAGAAAGATGGATGGATGAGAAGGGGGCATGTTTAAAGGCATAGTGCATAATGTCTGCACAGGGAAATGTGAAGATGTGAGGTGGTGGAAGGCAATCAGGAGAAGGAAAAAAGGGTTAGGGTCAAGGGAACCTCATTCTCCTGGAACCCTGTCCTTTCATATGGTGCCCTGTCCCCAGACACAAATAGTCTCTCTTCCCTGGGATCCTGTCCCTTGACACTTACTCTGCGCTCACATCCCTACCACATTCCTGGAATCCTAATCTCTTTCCTCTGGAACCCCTCACTTGTAACCTTGTCCCCTGAATTTTGTGTCCTAGGAACCACTTCATGTCCCCTGACACACTCCCAAACCCTGTGGCCCTATGGGGATTTGGTCTCCTAACAATCTCCCCTCTCACATGCTATTCCCCCCTCCCATTGGCATTACATATGATAACACTTTTTTTGTTCAAAATAAAAACAAATTAAACATCACATTTTTTAAAGTTTTTCATTTTTATGATATATTTATTCATTAACATTGAAAAACACTGATTTTTTTTGCATGTGAAAATAAAAACTCCCAGAAAGAATAAACACCAAAATCTCCAAAATATAAACACTGGAAATTGGAAACACTACTTATATCATACTGCAGTAAGTTCTCTATCAGTGTCTTTGTTGCCGTGTACCTATAAGGCCTCTGCATTATTTATTTTCTCAGCAATAGCTTCCTACAAGATTGGTTTACAACATATAATTTTTACATATAGTCATAATTCTCCAACAATCTTTTCTGCCATCCTTAAGCCTTACAAATGAATTGCTCCAAATGTAGCTCACTTAATGCACTCTATATCATAATTCAAGTCTTAGCTCCATTGTTTTGTTTGCAAGACTCCTAGGGGGGGGGGGGGGGGGGGTGTTACTAAGATTGGAGTCCTACTTCTCATGGGATGTTGCTATGGGCAATCAGGGCCGGCGCCACCACTAGGCAAATCTAGGCATTTGCCTAGGGCGCTGGCCACTGGAGGGCGGCATTTTGCCCCCCGTGCCGCGGGGGTACCTGTCCTGCGGCGCTGTGTATTTAAAGCTGGCGGCGGAGGCAGCGGGGGGTCCCTGCAGTCAATAAGAAATAACGAGCCAATCAGCGTGCGCCGTGCGGCCAGTGTTTTCACAACAGAAGCGCTTCCGCATAGCCCGGCGGATAGCGCTCGTTGACTGCAGGGACCCCTATCTGCCACCGCCGCCAGCTTTAAATACACAGCGCCGGAGGAGAGGTACCCCCCCCCTCCCCCGGCACCGGGGCGCCCCCACCCCGACTCCCCTGGGGCGCTCCGGTGCCTTGCACCGGCCCTGTGGGCAATCAGATACTATCTACAGTATTATCTTCTAGAACAGGGATGGGGAACCTTTGACCCTCCAGCTGTTGTTGAACTACACATCCCAGCATGACCTGCAACAGATTTAGCATTGCAAAACTGTTGCAGGACATGCTGGGATGTGTAGTTCAACAACAGCTGGGGGCCGAAGGTTCCCCATTACTGTTCTAGAAGGTACTAAATAAGTAGATTCTGATTGGTTGCCCGTAGCAACATCCCATGTGAAATACATCTTCCATTTTTAGTAAATTCCCCCTAGCATTTGTGACCATAAATTTTATATTCAATTTTCACACTCTGTATCTTTCGGCACATATCATGTCTACACTTATTACTTTCAATGCTGCCTACATTTTCTTCACTAAGCCCTGTTCTCTTTTGTGCAGATTATTATCTTCATCCCCTTCCCAGTTCCTAGTTCTAAATCTCCTCCAGCCTTTTCCCCAGCACAGCTGCACCCTTCCTGACTGAGCTGCAGCTGTCACTATTACAGTCTAAAGCTTTGAGAAACGATCCCAGCTCTCTAAAGGGGCATACATGTGGTGCGATATGAACTACCGGTATGGACTATATAGTCCATATAAGTAGAAAACATAGTACATATCGCACCATGTGTATACAGTTTGCGATGCGCACCCGCACGGGGTCAGTATGGCAAGTATAGACTGTGCAGGCAGCTCACTTCTGACTAGAAAGTGTACAATCTATAGTACAGTATAGTCCAAATTGTCCGTAGTCAAAATTGTACATAGTCAAAATTGCACAGTGTGTATTGTAAATATTGGTGGTTCTGGCCTCTGGAGAGTTCAAGGAAATCACATAGTTAAAATTGTCCATAGCTAAAATCGCACCATGTGTAAGCACTTTAACACCAAAAACCTTTTTTCCTACTTCAACTTCTCAGTTAGTATGCGAGGACCTTCTGTCTTTGTAATATACACTGATGTGCATCACAACAGCTGGGACCTGACCATCGCCACTAGCAATATACTGGAACCACAATATGATGAGCCTCTAAGTCAGGCATATTCAAACTGTAGCCCTCCAGCTGTTGTGAAACTGCACATCCCAGCATGCCTTGCATTAGTTTTAGCATTCCCTAATAGCAAAACTGTGACAAGGCATGATGGGACTGGAGCTGGAGGGACATAATTTGGACATGCTTGCTCTAAGTTCATATATAAACTGCCGCCTAATGTCCCTGCCTTCCACCTGATGCCCACAGCAGCCTAATGCGTAAATGCACACAGGATAGTAACATCAGATGAGAGAGCACCAGGGCATTTCTTACGGCTGAATACAGCATGTTGAAGTCAATGAAAAGTGTCAGAAATGAAAACATCTGTCAATGTCAACCTCATAAAATCCTAGAAGCACCGGTGCTCTTCATGCCACTTGCCTGCTTCCTACCTGGGCACAGTAAGTGAAGCCACGGTACATTGCAGATTGTTACACATCCCAAGATAACATTGAAACAGTTTATTACAATATTGTAATTAAAACATGTTGAATAACAATTTCAAACTTGGCAATGTATGTACGGTGCAGTGTGTTGCATTGCTGGGGAAATAGGTGTATCAGATAGGATAGTCCACCAGCAATTGATGGATCGGTTATGGATTGAAGGGGTAGGCTAAGTATCACCTGACATCCTACCTAGGAGATCTCTACCCTGCTCTTCCCTGCTGCTACCAATCCTCCCACATTGTGAGGTGTTTTATTTTTCTACCCCTTAAAGAATTCTGCGTTGTTATGGCCTTGCAATGGTGTTAGAACGCAGGGTATTCAATGCCACAGTAATGGAACCATTATATCAGTGGTCAGGGAACTCGGTCCTCATTACCCCACGCAGTGTATGTTTTGCAGGTCTCCTCACAGAATCACAAGTGAAATAATTAACTCCACCTGTGGACCTTATAAAATGTGTCTGTGAGTAATTAGTACACCTGTGCACCTGCTGGGTTACCAGCAAAACATGCACTGTGTGGGGTATTGAGGACAGAGTTCCCGAACCACTGCATTATATATATCAGGAAGGCCTCAGCCATACTTGCCTACCTGACCCTCTCCATGAAGGAGAAAATGCTCTGTTCCTGGACTTCCCTGGTAATGTATGATTGCCATCACCTGTGGTGAGCTAGGTAATTGATAAGAAAGGTATTTCACCACAGGTGATGGCAATCCTACATTACCAGGGAAGTCTAGGAACAGATCATTTTCTCCCCGAGGGCGGGATGCTATATAGCAGAAATGCGGTAAAAACCCAGTTTTCGGGGTTTCTACCGCATTTCTATATGCTATATGCCCCCTCCGCAGTGTCAGCGCTGCGGAGGGAATCGCCAGCTAAAGCTGGCGAATCCCTGCAGAAGCCTATGGGCTTCTTACCGCAGCGCTGTTTGAGGGATCCGTCACGGATCCCTCCCAGCGTGCCCTGCGGCCGGCGCCGGGGTCTGCGCATGCGCAGATGGACTCCCGGGTCACAGACCCGGAAGTCCAGCGCCGGCACCGCATCGCAAGGGACAGCTCTTACCGCAAGAGCTGTCCCTTGCATGAATAACGGCATATGTTATAGCATATGCCGTTATTAATAATGCGGTAGCCGGCGAAGGGGGCCGCGGATGTTACAACATCCCGCCCCGAAGGAGAGGGTCAGGTAGGCAAGTATAATACACATGCACTGTTGTGATTTGCAGTCAATAACATCCGGTACCTCCCAACATGATCCTCTCCAGGAGGGACACAATGCTCTGTTTCAGGACTTCTCTCTTAATTTAGGATATCCATCACCTGTGGTGAAACACATTTCTTCTCAATTAAAGGAAAGTCCAGAAATAAAGCATTATGTCCCTCCTGGAGAGGGTCAAGTTTGGAGGCATGCGATAAGTGATTTAATTTTAAATAGTAGAATAGGCTTATTTAAACCATTACAGTGTATAAGTAAATGTGTTGCTATGTCACAGCATTAAGGGACTCCTAAGTCCTGATAAATGGTGCCACACTGGGGAGTGACTACAATACAGAGCCCACCTGAAGAACTTTATACCCATAACATTATAGAAAAGTCATTTCTGATGGCAGTTGCATACTGCAAAGCATATTCTGGTGGTTAGCATATACATATACATTCATTTGATTGCAGCTAGGAAAGCGCACCACTCCCAGATGCTCACCTGCTCTTGCAGTAACAGGCGTGAAGTGAATGGTAATGCTATTCCGATATCACATGAGAATGATTAAGCTCAAAACATTCCAATTAGTGTTTTTGGTACTTAAATGCTCCATTGCAGTGGTTCTCAAACTCGGTCCTCGGGAACCCACACTGTTCACGTTTTCCAGGTCACCTAATACTGACACATTTTAAAAGATGCACAGGTGGAGCTAATTCTGTGAGGAGACCTGCAAACCATGCACTGTGTGGGGTCCCGAGGACCGACTTTTAGAACCTGTGCTCTTCCCCTTCACTTCAGGTTAATGTGTTACAACAGACCCTGATTTTTAATTATTTTCAAAATGACTGAGAACTAGTTACCAGCCTGTTGAAACTACAGAACATAATAATAATAATATTAATATCAGTGCCGGCGGTTATGCATACCCAGAGTAATACTTCAATTGCTCCTATGGCGCCATCTAGTGCGGTGAGCAAAACATATGATACCCCCCATAGAGGTGAGGCGCAGTGTTAGACTTATTATATAGGATGTTGTCTTCATTTTATGTATATTCTGTATGTTACTATTAGTATGCTATGGAAATGAGCCATAAGGCAAGGTTGGGACATCATTAGCATACAAGTATTGCTTGACTTTGAGGGGTATGGGTCATAAGGTCGACATACATTAGGCCGACCATTAAAGTTCGTCAGGGCTTAGGTCAACACATGAAATAGATCGACGTGGCTAAAGTCGAGAGGGTTGAAAGGTCGACATGAGTTTTTCACGCTTTTTTGTCCCGTAAGTCGACATGGACACCATATCAGTGTACCGTGTTCCCTTCGCATGGCTCGCTGTCCTTGCCATGCATTGTGCACACTATTATATTCTCCCTCCATGCCCTAGTTGATGGTAGAGCATGAAATACAGCCCATGGGCGCAAGTCAACTCAAAAAAAAAACTCATGTCGACCTTCCCATTGTTGACCTAATGCTTGTATAGACCTTCCATCCCTATTGGCCTTCAGTGGTGCCTTCATAGTGTCGACCTAGCGACCATATCCCACATTAAGAATGCATAAGGCAAATGCTATTGTTAGGACTTAGATCTAAAATATAATAAACAAACAAAAAAAAAACACCCACACAATTAGATTGAAGCTGTATCAGGTGTTATCTGGGGTCTATGATACAGGGAAATTGCAGTGCAATAATGTGAGCTGCTCAACATTTCTAAAATAGGTCCATGCTATAATGGTGCCGTTGTTGCATCATGTAGCTATAGGACAGCTGGCTATACAGAGTAGCGTTATCAGTGTGGCCCACAACACAGATTACATCATGTCCATCACTTTGGAGCCCCATGTACTGTATGCGGGGGCCGGAGGTTGCTGCAATATCAGCACTATCAAACAAAAAGCAGTTCATGGTAAGTGGACAATGGACATCAATGAAGTTAGGCTGCAGCCTGAGGCACCATTTTTCATTTTGAAGCCTCTTTTGTTTTTGTTTTTTTCCATTTCACTTTATTATCAACCACCAGGTATGACAGACAGAGGATTATAAAGTATACATTTAATTTAGGGTATTAAGTCAAAATGCCTGCAGTAGTGTCACCTATAAATATAACCCTGTATTTGATGAACACAAACAAAAGCATTGTTAGATTTCATAATTTCCATACTTTTCAAGACTACTTAGTATTTCCACAAGGCTTGCGTACCGATTGTTACATGGGCACATATCTGGAAATAGTGGTTCATACGCACAAGGGGATCCTCAATTGAAGGGCCAGCTGTTGTCTATAGCCCCTGTATGCACTCCGCTCTTCATATGTAGAACAGGCAAGCAGGGCATGCTGTAATATTTAGTTCTACAAAAGCTGGAGTAATGGAAGAATTCTAAATGTTCTTCAGTGAAACTAATGTAACAGCATAGGCAAGATCTTTCCACCAAGGTTAGTATTTGATTTATTGGCTGCTCTAATTGGGGATAAATGTGAAAAGACTGACAAGCACAATAAGGAAAGAGTCACATGTCACACTGACTTTGTTTTATTGGCTATAGAGCTGTGATCATGGTGCGGGGAGGAGGAGGGACTGGGGGAGAGTACAGCATTGCAGTGGGTCAGGCTTCCCCCTGTGCGATGTTAACTCTTTCACACACAAGGCTCAACCTATCCCCTAACTAGCAGGGACATCTTCTGGTTCCACAGCCGGCAACGAGTGGGTTAATTGCCCTACTGGCCGAGTCCAAGGAACATTAGGCAGGCGTTATTAGAAAACCTTACTTTACTTTCAATTTCCCATATTGCTAGCTGTGCAGGGCAGGAATTCGGAATACCAGAGAGACTAAACGAAAACAGGGTTGACATCCTATTATTGGAACAGACTCAACTGCTGTAATTCTACCTAAAGCAGAGTAAAGTCTTGACTGCAGATTATTAGGACATGATGATCAGACAGCGCTAAGTATCTATATCAGAGATTTCCTGGATGAAAGTCATCAGAGATGGATGAGTTCATGAGAAATTGTTAACCCTTTTGTTGCTGGAGCCCTCTGTAGCATGTTGAGGACACTTTAGTCATTCAAACCACAAATTCCTTAGTAGAGCAGATAAAATGAACCCTGCAGATGCCACATGCATTCACGCATTGCTAGGCACGCTTCTCAGAAGAGGAGCTTTGGGGTGATGCACACGAAGGAAGTGTCTTATTGTTCTCTTCACTCTTAAGAGACGTCATTCTGCTCGCTGAGAGGATAACAAGTCTTTCTCTCTCTTTCAGAGAATGCTGTCAGAATGATTTCAGATGTCCCTTGCCGGTTTAAGGTTTTGCAGCTGGCGTGTGGTGTAGAATCAGGGAAGGGAGAGGCAGTCCTTGTTTTATGAGAGAGGAACAGAGACAGGGAGATGTATGGGAGGATTTGAATCCAAAATCCAAGGTCAAGATTGCTAGAGGATGACAAAAATAAAAAAATGAAAAAAATATATATCCTTTTTATACAGTTTAGGAATTAGACTTTCTCATTACTAGGAATGATCTTACCTGTTCTTTCTCTCCAGGTTCCTCAGGAGAAGGCTCTGTCTCACAGTACACCACTGCCTTGGTGACCAGCATATCTGGGTGTTGCAACTTTGCTTCCTTTATAGCCATGGCTAGAGCCTAAAGTACAAGGGGGTATGGATAAGTGAAAGACAACATTAGATCAGTAGCAGACATGACATTGTGTAGGTACGATGGCAAATCGCTTTTAAAATTGACTTTCAAAGCACTTCACGACCAGAGCCCAAGGTACTTGAAGCAGACTCTGATTCCTTACTGCCCATCTCGATGACTGCACTCTGAAGATGATGGACTATTATTTGTACCTAGAATCTGCCTGAACTCATCTGGGGTTAGAGCGTTCAGCTTTGTGGCTCCGACTTTGGAACTCTTTCCCCCACAGATCAAGACCCTCAATATTTGTTCTCCCAAGCATTTCACTAATATCATACATTGTAATATATACATTGTTTTTGTGCTGTAAAGGAAAATGTAGATCACTTTGGGAGAAAATTACTAAAATGGGAACTACACATCCCATCAGTTTCATGGCCAAATAGTAAAACTGGTTGTAATGTTATTTTAAGCGTTTTGACTTTAAACATGCTTAACAGACATTTAAAGTTATAAAGCCAACCTACAGTACGTTAAAATTAAGGGGGGGAAAGGCTGATGCAAAATAGCTCTCAATGATCCTGTACTCATCGTATAGACAAGAAAACAGTATCGGAGCATTTATGGTGAGGATTAGTGCAACAGGAAGAGTGCCTAATATATTATGAAGAGAGTAATATACTATGTCAGTGGTTTCCAAACTGTGCGCCATGGCTCCCTGGGGTGCCGCGCCCGGTGGCTCTAACATGGAGCCTGACATCCACATGTCTTTTCTTTCCCCTGCGGTGTGAGCGGGCCAGCCAATAAGCGGAGACGGTCAGCGCCGCCCCAATCTGCAGCACTGTCCACACAGGACTCAGCTGTCGGCGCTCATCCTGTACTGTGCCGCCAGGACCCTCAGATGGCACAGAGCATTACTGGGAGTGGGGCAGGTCCGTCACCAGTACTAACCAACTGTTGCAAAGGGAGGTGGAATCCCTGATGCTGCACTCAGCTGTCCTGTCTGTATATAGACGTGTGTGTGTGTATATATATATATATATATATATATATATATATATATATATATATATATATATATTATTTCACAGTTCCCCAAGGAACAAACAGAGCGGCACTCCACAAGTATAATATCATTAATTTAATATAGTTAAAGGTGATACATTACGGCAGCCAAATTTATAGGTGTAGTATAGGTGACACCTACCTGCACGGACACCTTTCTTTTCAGCTAGCCATCACTCTGAGGAAATGGCCGACCTGGCCATGAAACGTTGATAATTTTGGCTGCCGTAATGTATCACCTTTAACCATGTTAAATTAATGATATTATACCTGTGGAGTGCTCCTCTGTTTGTTCCTTGGGGAACTGTGGACTGTATCAATATTGTGAAGTAACCCCAGAAGCTGACCAATTCGTGTCAGAGTGCCAAGCTTGCCTACTCTGTGTGTAGATGTGTGTGTGTGTATATATATGTGTGTATATATATATATATATATATATATACATAAATATATACACACACGTGTGTGTGTGTGTGTATGTATATATATATATTGTATATATATATATGTGTATATGTCTACATGAGTAATTCATGTGTCGACACATATAGGACAGCACACCTTTTATATATGCAGATTTATTTAAAAAAATAATCGGCAATACATAGCATGACAGCTGCATCATATATGTTTCAAAAAGAACATGGGGAATAATTTAGTCACCCATCTTTATAAGGCTTCCAGGGAATATGTCACAGTTGACGATACCGTTTTGGTGGGCTTCCCACCTTCCTCATTAGAGTGGCAGTTGGTGTAACCTCCCAACCATCCTTTTTGCAAACAAGTTATCTTATAATAAGTATTTTTTTCCTGATCTAAATACTAATCCTAATATTTTGACCCAACTACACTTATAAAAGGACAGTTCGGTAATTATTTTGGCTTAAGCGTGCCTTTAAAAAATCTTGGAGACCCAAAGGGTGCCTTGAACTGAAAAAGTTTGGGAACCACTGTACTATGTTATACTGTGTTACACTATGGACCGTATTCAGGTCTGTTCATATGGACCCCTTCGTTCGCAAGGGGTCAGATGTTTTACGTCTGCACATGCGCACGGTCATTTCTGTGCATGCGCAGACGCAGGGTGCGTGCGCCCACAACCGGTGGCGTGGCGACCCATTAGCATATGGGAACGCCTAGCGTTTCATGGGCGTTTCCATGAGAATGTTGGCCATTCTCATGCTAATTGGCCAATGACGCGGGTGCAGTGGGCAGGCAGCTGACATCACCGGATGTCAGCTGCCTGCCCACTTCCCTCATAATGTGAACATAGATGTAAAGTTGCTCTGAGCAACCTTACATATGCACTCACGTTCCACTGCATTCGATGGTCAGAGATGTGGGTGTTCCCCTGCAGGCTGCGAATGGTGGGCCGGCATACTACCATTCGCAAGGTGGGATCTGGTTGACTCGCAAGGATGCGAATTGGCATCCGAAGCAATCAACCAGAATAACCCCCTATGTGCATTGTGAAGTGACATTGTAGCATTACCTGTTCTTGATCCACATCTTCATCCCCAGTAATAACTATCCTCTTCTCTATCCTGGTCTCAGAGAATCCACCTTTCACTGTCTGCACATGGACAGTAGGTGAAGTGGTGTTGAAATTGGAGGAATAAGTGATGGAAAAGTAGAGGGGAAAGGCAAGTAAAATATAAATTGCAGGAACAATTTCACATAAAACAGATATAGATAACGCAATTGCTGATATAAAGTACCAGTGCACTATTCTGCATGACTCTCAGGATCTCAGGAAGGTTATTATTTAGTATTCTGTACAACTGCACTCTTATAGTGTTCCGTTGTCAAAGCATAATGTCTTACTAATGTGCATCAAACCTGGCAGAAAAGTGTTCCTGAAATGACATTAGCATCTGCTGTCAGGGAATATTAAAACCTCTGAACCTAATTCAAAACCCTCTCAGTCAGTTAAAATCATAAGCCCCATACACACTAACTGATCTCTGCCGATGCCGATTTTGGAAAGAGCGGGGACCCAGCTGGGAGGCAGCGACGTCGGCATATGCGGGGTTAATGCTGCAGCATGGCCCTCGTTAACGAGGTCCTCCCTTGTCTGTACATCCTCAAAACCAAATGCAGATTGACAATATACCAACATATACACACCACGACAATCTAAATACCGACAACATCAAAATACCGACAAGTAAAACACAGACACGGAGGAAACACTGACACAACCGCAATGCTGACAGCATAGGCAAATGCGGGATGCACAGAAACCCCCCTCCTCTTGACAAATGCTTTAAATTATGACAATAGCACTGGTATATAATATGATCAATAGATCTGCCACCACATCAGTGAAAGGGCAAAAAGCAGAGCTATTGCACATGCCCTGTGGGAGCAGCTTCTTCTATCAAGTTTGCTGTGTGTTTTTGTGTATCTGAGCCCTCAAACATTGCAATAGACCAGAGACTAGCTGCCAAGAGGAAGAGACAGGAGCCTTAACATAAGGTGGGAGAATGCGAGCTTAGAAAGTACAGCACTGGTTCTATTATGTTTATTATGGCATGGTTAACCTTTTCCTGACCACTAATCTTATTTAAATGTTTGAAACAGCTTATATATAGAGTAAACTATCTGTGTTGTTAAGCATTTATAAACTCCTTCTATTCCAGTGGGCCTAGAGGGATAACAAATTAGTGTGCTGAGCGCAGCAAGGCACCATGCCTGAAGCACGCTACACTAATACGGTGTCCATGTCGACATTATACAGTCGGTATTATGTAAGAGTCAGGATATTGATCATAGGTATTTACACCCTGCTGGTATAACAGTGTCGGTCAAGTAATTGTTGGTACAGGTTGAGTATCCCTTATCCAAAATGCTCGGGACCAGAAGCATTTTGGATAACAGATTATTATATTTCAATGAGGACAGGACCCATGTGTGAACATTAAATGCATTTATGTAGTATGAACACATCAACACATGAAAAACACAGAAATATATTTTATTTCTGCATGAAACAAGGTTTCCGTACTATTTCAGGCACTGAATTTGAATGCCAAGCAATCATTTTGTTGCACATATTTATCATGTGTCAAGTAGTACATACCATGTTTCCAGTAGTGCCAGTTACAGATGTTCCTAGTAGTGCCAGTTACATACCATGTCCCCAGTAGTGCCAGTCACATATCATGTCCCCAGTAGTGCCAGTTACATATCCTGTCCCCAGTAGTGCCAGTTATAGATGTCCACAGTAGTGCCAGTTACATAGAATGTCCCCACTGTTGCCAGTCACATAGCATGTCCCCACTGGTGCCAGTCACATATCATGTCCCCAGTAGTGCCAGTCACATATCATGTCCCCAGTAGTGCCAGTCACATATCATATCCCCAGTAGTGCCAGTTACATATCATATCCCCAGTAGTGCCAGTTATAGATGTCCAGAGTAGTGCCAGTTACATAGCATGTCCCCACTGGTTCAAGTTACATAGCATGTCCCCACTAGTGCCAGGTACTGATGTCCCCAGTAGTGTCAGCAACATAGCATGTCCCCAGTAGTGCCAGTTACATAGCATGTCCCCACTGCTGCCAGTTACAGATGTCCCCAGTAGTACTTTTAGCAAAAAAATGACATTCTGGAAACTGGTTTTTGAAATAATTTGGATTACAGATTTTTGTATAAGGGATACTCAACATGTAATTCAGTTGTAGTAAATCATACTGAACCCATACAGGGAGTGTGGGGGCATGCACACCCTGCACCAATTATTCATACATCATATTACAGAATGGTAAAGATACATTACATAGTAAAACAAATGTTGGCATAAGTGAAAATTAAAAACCAGAAGCTGACTTGATCTGCAGCCACATTGTCATTTCTTTTGCCTTCTGTTTCAACTGATCTTTTTAACGTACAATATGAAAAATTCATTGAAACCTTGCGTTATATCCTAAATAAAAAATGGATTGACTAGTTCCTTTTCATAGTATAATGACGAAAACATCCTCACCTTGGTCACATGAGTAGTTGTGGAGGATGACAATGTTTCTGATGTGGCTGCATGGGTGATATTTGCAGTGTAGGAAACCTGAAGATAAAGTAGAATATTTAAAAAAAAAAAACCTGTCGGGCATATGCTAAATGTAATTGAAACACTTTAGAAGAACAGATGGGTCTATTTTAAAACTCACGTGTTGGGTGCGAGAGACATCCGCTTGTAGCGGCTGTGTGCTCTCACCAGATGATGCTGCATGTGCCGCCTCCTCACCTACCGTGCATGGCGCGATCTCCTCAGCCTGCAACACAGCACAACAATGACTGCAGTTGGCATATTTACAGCATACTTTATATCATATGGGAACGCCTCGATTATAGGTGACTCCAACATGTAGGAGCCATTTTTAATCATGTACTTTTAGGGCATTTCCTGCTGTGCAGAAGGTCATGGATAAGGTCATTTTGAATAAGAAATGCCTACCTTACACTTTGTAGTATTCGCTTATACATATTTCCTGCACACAGGGCTTGATTAAGATGTGGTTGGGGTGTACACCGCTGCTGCTGCTGACATGGAAACAGCAGTGATACACAGATATGGTAATGCAGCAGGAGCCGTGGTGTAAGTAGATGACTCCTGATTGTATTTTTACACCAGTCTGAGGACGCAGTATCGGATCTCTTGCAACTTCCTTGGCCAGCTGAGTGAATCAGGAGGTCGTGCAAGCCAGCCACCGCAGCTTATTCCAGGCCAGGAAATCTTCATTAGAAGATGGAGACCCTGGCCTCAGCACTCCCACAAAACAGAGGTTACAAGCCTCCATTTTGGGAAAGGACTACAAGTGTTCAAACCCTGGGAGTGAACGACTTTGGTGACTTTCACACTCGCCAAGCAATTTGCTAAAGGAAAGGAGGACCGGGGGAGGCAGCATGGGAATGCCCAGCTTTTATTGGGAGTCCCTATAAAAAGTTGAGCGTTCCCCTACCAACTTAGGCGTGGCAATGCCTGCAAGCCCCAAATCCCCATGAAACCACTGGGCATTCCCCTGGGAATGCAGGTGGGCGTGTGCCTGCTCAGAGCGGGCGGCTAACGTCACATGCTATCAGCGCCCGCCCCCTTTTCGGAACTCTCTGATTGAAATAAAAGTCAGCTCGGTACTTATATGTTAGTTGGGCGCCCACTATAGTTAGTATGCTCATACCCCCACTATTCATGTCGGCATGGAGTTGATTTTATATAGTGTGGCGAGCGCAGCGAGCCACCGAGCCTGAAGCATGGCGAGTGGACGCGTAAAACTAAGCAAATAGCTTAGTGGGCGCCCAAGTAAAATATAAGTACCGTCAGCTCTGACTGACTTTTATTATTGAAGGGGAGAAAAATCATTCAATGTGGGCGACCATCAAATGAGTTCTCTCCCCTTCGGCCGCATATGAGGGGATGTGTTCTTGTAGCGGATGGCACTTACCTACTTGCTAGGCAGAGGATATACACCGCCTAGTGAGCGGGGCTGAATCAGGCCCATGGTTTTTCCATTAGAGAAGAAAATGTGCTTTGCAATCCAGTTTAAATTAGGCCTATGGAGCAGATTGTTTACATCTATAGTAAAAATAAGTAAATAAATAAAACAAATATAAAACAAAATATTTGAAAATGACCATCTGCTGCCAATTTACTGCACAAAACATTAAAATAGTAAGAATGTTTCATTTTTGGAAAAAAAAAAGTAATGGTGTGTACACACGGTGAGATGTGCCTTGAGATGCTATCCCGATATGATCAGATCGGATCGGATCGCAAGGCACATCCGATTTGCATACAATCTTGACTATATAGTGCAGATCTGCACTATATAGTCAAGGCAGCCAAGACTTTCTGACTTGCGATACGTGAACGCGCATCGGGATCGGATCAGGATCGCAAGGGTTAAAACCCTTGCGATCTGCATATGATGGCGATCCGATGTTTACTATATCGCCACATCGGAAGGCAAATTGTACCGTGTGTACACACTATAATGCCCCTTTCCCACTGCAGGTCTTAAACGGTATATTGCCGTTTTTTTCCCCTTTTCTGAGAAAGTCGGCTCCTGATTGGCTGCCAGGCGGCCAATAGAATCATTCTGAGGAGAGGCGGGGAAAGATGAATATCTCTGCGTCTCTCCAGTGTCCGAGCGGGTACCAGCCGGGAGAAGCGCGACTTGAAGAGAAGATGCCGGGATCGTCGCCAGAGGACCAGGTGAGTAGGATTTCCTTCCACAGGTACACCTTTGGATTACTACGGATCCTGGACCCCGGACTCTTCAGCCCTGGAGCACCAAACTCTTCAGCCCTGGAGCCCCAGACCCCGGATCCAGGGACCTACCTACGGGCTCAAGATAGGTAAGTATCAGTGTGTTTGTGTAATGTATGTATTAAACTTTTATTTTTCTGGCTTGTCAGTGTGTTTATGTAACTATTTCTTGCACTGTAGAACTACAAGTGCCAGCGGGCCCTTTAATGCCCCGCATGCTGGGACTTGTGGTTCTCCAAGTCCCAGCATGCGGGGGAGGCTTGCTGGGACTCATAATTCCACGGTATAATACAATCGTTTTTAATCTATTTTTTTACACAAAGATCATCTCGATGCCCAGGGGCATTGAGGACAGCACCAGGCTTCAGCCTGGTCAGGTAAGTCCTGGAGGGGGGGACCCCTTTATTGGGGGGGTCCCCACTCCCCCAGGACCCCTGGCCAGGCTGACTGGTCGGTAGGGTTAATGCTTTGGCCGCAGGACGTTATATAATAAGTGTCCCCCGGCTGTGGCATTACCCTGCCGGCTGGTTGTGCCTGGGGCTGGTTCTTAAAATACGGGGGACCCCTACTCATTTTGTCCCCCGTATTTTGGGAACCAGCTGCGGCCCTTGAGCCTGGGGCTGGTTCTAAAAAATCAGCGAAGCCCTATTTGTCGGGTTTCCTAATTTTTTAATACCAGCCCCGGCTCTTTCAGCCTGGTGCTGGTTACGGCAGTGGGGGGGCCTCCACGCCGGTTTTTTTTAATCCCCCCCCCCCCATATTTTTTATGGGTTAAACAGGTTTTTAAACGGCAGTGTGAATGTGCCAAAAACGGCTTTTAAACAGTAATTTACCGTTTAAAAGCTGCAGTGGGAAAGGGTCTTTGAGGCTCTTGCCGTTCAAAAACCTGTTTAAAAATAACGGGTAATGACCCATTTCAGCAGTGGGAAAGCAGCATAAGACTATCTCTTTACTAAGCCGGGGTTGTAAATAAAAAAAATTAAAAACAGTGAATTTTCTTGTTATTTGTTGTGCAGTTTGTATACTGTGGAATACAAGAAAAAATACACAAAGCCAAATATAGCAGCCTCCGAGATCAGTGGCTGTGGGGGATGTCAGATGAACTCTGAGAATTTTCTAAAGGGGCAATCGTTTACAAGGCACGATTTTGCCCTGTACATGATTGCCCCTTTAAAAAACGTTTGTTCAGCATCCCGCACAGCCACTGATCTCGGAGGCTATTACATTTGGCTAGGCAGAGGATAAAGGTCTCAAACCACAGTTTGTAGCACTTACTGGGATACAAACTGTTCCAGATATGATATACAGGGGCAGATGTATTAAGCTTTAACAAGAGATAAAAGCAAGGGTGATAAGGAGAGATAAATGCCCAGCCAATCACCTGCTAACTGCCATGTTACAGGCTGTGTTTGAAAAAAGTCAGTAAGGAGCTGATTGGCTGGACGTTTATCTCTCCTTATCACCCATTTATCTCTTGTTAAGGCTTAATACATCTGCCCCATTGTTTGCTATATGGCAAACTGCTGCTGAGCAGCCAGTATACAGACGGCTCACAAGAAACACACGCTACAAAATGACACAAGCTCTGATGAGCCCGGCTAGTAAATGACTTCCAATTATGACTATGGTGGCTAAAGGGAGAATGACGATTTATGTTAGTTTGAATTGGGTGAAAAATATCTGTTTTATTAGGGTCACTTTTATACACTGTTCTGGCATTTGTGCCTGTTAACTTTAAAACAGTTTTCCCCTTTTGCCAATGGCCAGGGATACCAGTAAGGACCCAACACTAATCAGTAATAAACAGGTACTCTCTAGGTAAGGGGGCCTGACATATTAGGACCAGCCCATAGGGAAAATCCCTGGTGGGCTCTGCTGCTAGAGGGCACACTCTCTCTTTTAGGGTTCTGGTCACAGGCTGTGCACTTGAATTATACATGGTTACTCTATTAGAGGATCAGTTACCTGATAGAGCAAAACCGCTGATGAACATGGGTGTTTGGTTTGCTTCTATAAAAACTAAACCAGTAAAAATCCCTGTACTGGAGAACTTCACAAAGTGTGGTGAGATGCACAAAAGGCCTGATTCACTCGGGCGGCAAAGTACCAGTATTCAGTTATATTGCACAAGCTCCAGACCTATACTGCACATGTGGTCATCTGCAGACAAAGGGAGTTTTGGGGGGAGTAAGGAGGCCAGGATCCCCATCAGAGATGTCCTAACCTCTTTGTTGGATATGTGATGGCCATGGGTCATGCAGCTGACCAATTGTGTCTATTTAATTCAGATACTTCCTGATGAATTACCATATTAGTGCTTCCATGTAAGCCGCAGCGATAGTACCCCAACCACATCTGAACCAGGCCAAACCATGTTACTTGTATATACTGAACAGCAGGATACTATCGTATGATAGCATGAGTGCTGAAGATCCTTCCACTTACAGAATCATTTAAGGGTTATACATTATACATAGATTACTGACATGTTAGCTAATGAAAAATATTTAAATGCATGTTATATTTTCTACTTGGTAAGCTAGAATATGTATTTTCTTTCATATATATACTGTATTACTAGTTGTGTATCCTGAAAAGTTGTTACCTGAGTGGCTTCCGCTGTAGTGATCTGTATTTGCGTGATGTTTTCACCATCCGTCCTGCTCGCTGTACTCACGCTAGTGGTGACCTCTTTCTGCACTGTCTTCAGCTGTGACTGTAATAATGGAAGATGGTTACCAGAAATACAGCTTAGAGGTGACTTGGTGTGCCATATACACATAATACATGGAAAACACTTTGCGAGCACATACACATTTAAAGGACACGTGTACTATCTATGCCTATTGAAAACATGCACAGGATGAGTACAGTACCATGATGACAAAAATGCAATGTACATTCACATGCGAGAAATAATCCTGATGTCATGGGACAGACACATGACATCATATACAGTAATCGCCACACACAATGGATGCTGCTATCATGCATTTTGGAAGTAACATATGACCGTGACATGCAGTGTGAGGTCGCAAACTATGAATACTATACACACAAACACAACAGTGGATAAAACATATGCAGATGTCCCTATATACAGCATATATACATAAATGTAATTGACGATATCATGCATTTTCCAGCACATTCAATGCAGTGATAGCACAGATAATATATTCACTGGTCAGAATTACAACATGGATATTGTACGTGTGGCTACTCATTCCCATGCTGTAACTGTGTACCTCCGTTGTCTCTACCTCCGTTGTCTCCTCCTCCAGCTTGTCATGATCATGTGCATCCTGGGGAGCCATTGCAGGATTATTTTCAGGTGTACCCCCAGCCCCATCACCCTGGTCTCTGTGCAGCTCGGGTAGGCTGCGGGTGAAGTCTTCGAAGCCAACGTTGGAGTGGTAATCTCCAATGACAGTGAAGTCCACCTCTGCTTCAAGGCTGGATGTAGAGCTGACTGTTATGCTTGAGCACTTCCTCTCAATGCTCAGCTGGTTTTCTTTTAGAAGCCCTGCACTTTGTTCCTCCTCGCCTGCTGTTCGTCCTTCCTCTGCTTCCCTGCTGCTCACTCTCTAAGAGAATTCAAAAAGCCATGATAGGAAAAAGTCGTAGTGAGACACATGTGAAAGAGGTGGATGGCATGATGAGTTCAGATGGATTTGTGACTTTGACCTTCCAAAACAATTTGGTATGATATTTCATACACAGGGCTAGCAGCGAGGACAATGCACCATATTTGTTTTAGTGTAGGCAACAAATCTGGCCAGCGCATATCCAACTACAACAAAACATCTACTGGTTTTATTGGACGGTGGCCAACATGAGTATCTTTTCCACTACAGTGACATCTGATGCCTTGTCCACCAAAGAGTAAAGACTGGTTTTAGCCTACAGTAAAAGATGATCATCAGGGCCACCATGTGCCTCCTAGGTCATGTGAGGATCATAAAGCATCATCTATACAGTCTGTATTTGGAATCCTACACTTAGTAGACACATACTAATGTATCCCATTATGGAGTTGATTGTTTTATATGCATGTTTTATTTACGTATAAATATGTACAGTGATGATTGTAGTGTAGTCATGGCAATTGGATAGATCGTGTTGTAGTTTTACACAGAAATAGGCTGCTCTACATCCCACCAAGTCAGTAAACGGCATTGTGCGAACAGAATCAGGGCAGGATATGGCCCTGACCTGAAACAGGACAATTCCAGATTTCCTATAACCCTGGTCCGGCAGAGAGACATCTTTGAGGGCAGATGGGATGTCCCTTTCCTCCCAGGATGTTGGTTCGAGAGGTTGACTCTAGAGTAGGAAAGAAGGGTTAGAGTAAAAGATTCCCAAGGGGCAGACAGCAAGACCTGCAGCACGATGCATGAGACTGATGCTGTGCAGTACAGCATCAAAGCGAGGCCAGAGTGGACCCAGATTCACTAAGCTGTATTAAATGAATGCCAAAGTTCCACATTGGACAGTGTATTCTGTTCTTTTGTCCACAGATGGGCAGGAAAGGGAAGGAAAGAATGGGAAGACAAGGGAAAAGAGGGTGAAATAAGGCAGGGAATGAAAGGAAATTTATAAGAGAAATGAATAAAGATAATAAAGGGAATGACAAGTTGACTAGACAATCATGTAATTCTCCATGTGGATCAGGTTGGCCATTGTGCCACTGAGGCTTTTAAAGCATAGTACATACTATTCCCAGGCTTAATCCAGCCCAGTGAATCAGTGTCCAGATGTGCAGCACAAAAGCAAGAAATCAGCAGCCTCAGTGCAGTGAGTAGGGAGGAGGTGGGATGGAGATTAGTAACCCCTTCATTTCCAGGAGCAAAACACAAGGCTTTTCAATCCACTCATGTATTTAACATGGGGTATGAACTGCAGGATACCTGCCAAACATGGATGTTCCCAGACGAATAAGAAATAGCTGTAGGAGCCAATGAATCACTGTAATGTCACTGAATGCGCCTGATTCCTGGAGAGGGGGAGATGTATTTTAGTGGTGCTACCAGTTTAATTAGAAGAGGATGGGGTTTTACCTCTCCGTTTAGCCCGCCTCCAGCTCTCCCTCCCGTCTCCTCTTTTGCTTCCATGCGTTTCGGGCTGATATTTGGGGACGGGGTATTTTAAGCCAGTTGGAACTCCAGCGTGAAGCAGATGGTGGGAGAGGATTGGCACAGACAGGCAGACAGATCCCATTATGACACCATGCCCCTCCGTATACACATACAGTGGCCTGGCATGCTAGCCAAGCCACAACACGCCATTGATAAGCAGATTTGGTGCCATTTTCCCTCCCCCCCCTTTACAAACATGCTGCTCAGGCCTGGGCACAGTTACCGCCACATCTGTGAGTGTTATTTCACAGCCAGAATCTGGAGAGGACAGGTCCCCGGGAGTGTCAGTTGCGGATTCAGCAGGACTGATATTTCCTTCTTGGTAAAGGGAAGAATGATGTCCTGGATTCGGTTGGAGAAGAATTCGTTCAGTCTGATTATTATCTGCTGCTACCTCTTGATGACCACGCTCCCTAGGAATGGTCACTGGTAATGGTATAATTGTTGGTAGCATAAAATGAAGTACTGGTGGACCCCAATCTTCCAATGGTAAATCGTCTGTGCCTCTTTCAGCTGTCATTTGTACACTTGAAGACAGTTGCTCACTTGGCAGTCTAGTAGCTCCAACCTCTTCATTACTGTCTCTGCTTGTTACTTGCTCTTCTTCCATCATTTCCTCAATGTGGTCATCTGGCATCAGAATATCAGTTGTGACATATTCTCGTAAAATTTTCTTTGCTGTTTTATCCTGCTGGTTTTCGTTTTTTCTGTCATTAAAAATAATAGTATGCGATAACTCATGTCTTTGATGGGATGATGCAGTGATGTCCATATCCTCTGGGTTTTCTGCTTTCATCAGCTGTTGGTACCCAGAACTCTCACACCATATTAAAGGCTTCTGATGCTCATCCCACTGGACCTCATTGTGCCACTCACCTTCTGTATCATCAGCACTGTCTTCAGCTTCGTCTTCTTCTTCACACACAATGACTCGCCTGCTCTCCCCAAACTCTACAAAGCTTTTGCTAATGTCATGGGATCTTTCTGATGACTCAAATGCCACTACTCCTCTCCCTGTCCTCTTCATGGAGTGTTCTTCTCCACTTATTCCTGTTGGATCAGATGCTTTTCCCTTGCCCCGGATCTGGCCTTGTTTTACGTTCTCCAACTTGATTGCCCATTCTCGGTTGTCCTCGGCAGGTGCACCATCTGGTGCTGTCCTTGCTCTACTTTCCACTTTATCATATTCACTCGTCACCATCACCAGGCGTTCCTCCCTTTGTGTTAACCTGATTCTTCTCTCTGTTCCTTTTTTCACTGCCACTGCTTTCTCACTCCCTCTCTCTTCTGTTGGGTCCACAGTTTCTCTTTCCTCTGTATCACTTTGAAGCTGGTCTTTTTGGAGGTGATCTTCCTTTGTGGGGCAGAAATCATGTCCAGAAATTTGGACAGTCTGGTGTTTTGGCACTTCTTCAAATGATTCATAAGAGTTTTCGGCTGTTCTTTCTATAAAAACCCAATGCTCCATGCCCTGCATGGTAACCAGAGCAAGACGGATTAGCAGCTGATGTACAGTGAGAGTAAGAATGGTCATTATATTAAATATCTTGTCTGAAATGGAGATGCTTTGAAAGCAAGATCTGTATACACTGTATGCTAATTACACTGCACAGAGATTGTTTCTTATCCTATTATCTAAGTGTATCAAGACAATGCTTATGATATACCCTCTGCATAAGTCTCTATAAATGTATAATAGATATAAAGCACAATAAAGATATAGATTATTTAAGTATTAATAGCAGACACCCTGCACTGATACTTAATGACAACACGTCTCTCTGTCCAACAGGGTCTTATATACAAACAAATGATAAACACGCCATAAAATAAAAATGTTAATAGAATTTGGGAGGAATTCATTCATGAGATAAAGAACAACCAACTATGGTTTATTGAGGTTGAAGCACTGGTGGATATGGGAAAGAAATACAATTGCAATATTTGTGTCCTAAATGCTCCCATCCACTAGCCCGAAGTATCGCATGTGATATCTCACCAACTTACCCGGCAACTACTGAGAGGCTGGACCACATACAATACATGTGTTGTTTTTTTTTGTATACGTTGTATCGTGTGCGATCCCAGTCATGGCTGCAGAATACGATAAATATTCATGGCAGCCATGACAATCTGTGACTCCCAACCGTGGAGCATGAGTACACGCCTCGGATTGGAGTCGTAGGAAAACGCATGCAATATGGCCATTTTCATCCGATCCCTCGTTTCAGAAGCTTGAAATCAGCAAATGTGGCCATATCACAATAGTGGGATGGAGCCTTTAGACATCCTGGGTGACATTCTATGGGATGAGATAAATGCGCGTTTTTTTTATCGCACCACTTCGCACTTTTTCAAATCGCAAGATTGGCCCGTTTTTCGCATATTTAATGAGATGCGAAAAACGGGCCAAATAGTGCGAATAGGTGCGAGGTGGTGCGATGTCTTTAGTCCTGAAAATGTGCGATTTTCATGTCTGAAAATCGCACGTTTGCAGGAAAGCGCAAATAAATAAGAAAAAAACAAGCGCGGGGTCCACCGCCAGAGCATAACCAGCCCCGGGCTCATTGGGCCGGTGCTGGTGACATAAAATCAGGGTCCCCGACAAATAGGGGTCACCTTGATTTAATGAAACCAGCACCAGGCTCAAGGTCCGGCGCTGGTTCCCAAAATACGGGGGACAAAATGACTAGGGGTCCCCCGTATTTTAAGAACCAGCACCGGACCCAACCAGCCAGCAGGGTAATGCCACAGCCGGGGGACACTTATTATATAAGGTCCCGCGGCCAAAGCATTATCCCCGTGGCTGGTCAGCATGGGCAGGGGTCCTGGGGAAGTGGGGACCCCCCCAATGAAGGGGTCCCCCCCCTCCAGGACTTACCAGCCCATGCTGAAAGTCCGGGGCTGTCCCCGATGCCCCTGGGCGGTGGGCATCGGGCTGATGGATTGTGTAAAAAAAAGAAGATAAACTATTGTTTTCTACTGGCGAACTATGAGTCCCAGCAAGCCTACCCCGCATGCTGGGACTTGGAGAACCACAAGTCCCAGCATGCGGGGCATTAAAGGGCCCGCTGGCACTTGTAGTTCTACAGTACAAAAAATAGTTAATAAAACACACTGACACCCTGAAAAATAAAAGTTTAATACATACACAGCCCACACACACTGATACTTACCTACCTTAAGCCCGTAGGTCAGTCCCTGGGTCCGGGCTCCAGGGCAGAAGAGTCCGGTTCCGGGGCCTTGGTCCTGGTTCCGGGGCTTGTCCTGGGGTTCCGGGGCTGGTCCGGGGTCCAGGATCCGATGAAGTCCACAGGGGTACCTGAGGAAGGAAATCCTATTTACCTGGTCCCCGGCGACGACATCGGCATCCTCTCCGGCAGACGTGCTGCTCCCGGCTGCTGTGGTACCCGCTCTCGGACTGAAGAGGCGCAGAGATGTTCATCTTCCGCGCCTCTTCTCAGAATGATTCCATTGGCCGGCTAGCGGCCAATCAGGAGCCGAGAAAGTCGGCTCCTGATTGGCCGCTAGGCGGCCAATAGAATCATCCGGAGGAAAGGCGCGGAAGATAAAAATCTCTTCGCCTCTTCAGTCCGAGAGCGGGTACCACAGCAGCCGGGAGCAGTGCGTCTGCCGGAGAGGATGCCGATGTCGTCGCCGGGGACCAGGTGAGTAGGATTTCCTTCCTCAGGTACCCCTGTGGACTTCATCGGATCCTGGACCCCGGACCAGCCCCGGAACCCCAGGACAAGCCCCGGAACCAGGACCAAGGCCCCGGAACCGGACTCTTCTGCCCTGGAGCCCCGGAGCCCGGGACCGACCTACGGGCTCAAGGTAGGTAAGTATCAGTGTGTGTGGGCTGTGTATGTATTAAACTTTTATTTTTCAGGGTGTCAGTGTGTTTTATTTAACTATGTTTTGTACTGTAGAACTACAAGTGCCAGCGGGCCCTTTAATGCCCCGCATGCTGGGACTTGTGGTTCTCCAAGTCCCAGCATGCGGGGTAGGCTTGCTGGGATTCATAGTTCGCCAGTAGAAAACAATAGTTTATCTTCTTTTTTTTACACAATCCATCAGCCCGATGCCCACCGCCCAGGGGCATCGGGGACAGCCCCGGACTTTCAGCATGGGCTGGTAAGTCCTGGAGGGGGGACCCCTTCATTGGGGGGGTCCCCACTTCCCCAGGACCCCTGCCCATGCTGACCAGCCACGGGGATAATGCTTTGGCCGCGGGACCTTATATAATAAGTGTCCCCCGGCTGTGGCATTACCCTGCTGGCTGGTTGGGTCCGGTGCTGGTTCTTAAAATACGGGGGACCCCTAGTCATTTTGTCCCCCGTATTTTGGGAACCAGCGCCGGACCTTGAGCCTGGTGCTGGTTTCATTAAATCAAGGGGACTCCTATTTGTCGGGGACCCTGATTTTATGTCACCAGCACCGGCTCAATGAGCCCGGGGCTGGTTATGCTCTGGCGGGGGACCCCGCGCTCGTTTTTTTTTTTATTTTAACTGTTTATTTATTTATTTTCACCAGAAACCTGCACAGAACATTGTGATCTGTGCAGGTTTCTGGCTAATTCGCCCATCAGAACCTGGTCTGATTTTTGGGCGAATTATAGTCACACTTTATACAAATCGCATACCATTAAATATGCGATTTGTATACTTTTCCATGTGAAAACATCTGGATGCGATGTGCTGCGAAAAGCAGCCATCGCATTTCCAGTGTGTCCAACTTGTTGGCAAAAATCGCATTTTTTTCACATTTTCGGAGCTCATTAAATATGCGAAAATGTGCGAAATTTGCAAAAGTCTAAAAATCTCATCCCATAGAACAGTGATTTTCAACCTTTTTACCTTGCGGCACACTAAATAGGACTTTAAAATTGCCAAGGCACACCATGAGATCCCCACAGGGCAAAACACATTGGCCACCACAGGAAAAAAAAAAAAACTATTGGCCCCCTCATTAAAAACAATCACACTGATCCCCGCAGATAACAAAAAAAAAATACATTGGCCCTTTACATGAAAACAAGAGACCAGTAAATAACAGTTGAACTGTTGGTAGCTGTAAATGGGTTTGAGCATCTCTAGATCTGGGGGCACACTTGAGAACAGCTCAAGGCACACTAGTGTGCCACGGCACACTGGTTGAAAAACACTGCCATAGAATGTCACCCCCTATCTCTGTCCAGCATTGTACCTGGTCTGACTGTAGCTGCAAAGACACCTGACAACCTTCACCAGGCTCAGTCTGGCAGCATATCTGGCAGAATGAATGAGCATCTGTCTGATTTCTACTATATTATCCTTTTACAGCAGAGAAGTGGAGTCTCAGTAGGAAAGTAAAAGAATGTGTTGCTACAGGTGAAGGCAGTATTACAAAGTTGTCACCTGCTAACTGCCATGCTACAGGCTGTGTTTGAAAAAGTCAGTAAAGAGCTGATTGGCTGGATGTTTATCTCTCTTTATCACCCTTGCATTTATCTCTTGTTAAGGCTTAATATATCTGCCCCACAGGGTGGAACTTGTTACTACAGAGGTGACGTGTGGGATGTCCTATTAAAGATGTGATGGGTGGAGTATTTTATTGCAAAGGTGATTGTGGAAAGTATTATTACAGAGGAGAATGTGTAACTGTAGAGGTGATGGCAGGAATGTGCTACAGGAGAGGGGATGTGTGTTATTACAGAAGTGTATGTATATTTGGAGAGGGTACACAGTATGTACCCCCTCCCTCACACACACACACACACACACACACACACACACTTCTGATGTGATGGAGACTGTGTGTCAGGGGACGGCTGAGTGGGGGAATGTGTTACTATAGACGTGAGGGGGAATGTGTTACTATAGACGTGATGGCGAATGTGTTAGGGGAGGGGTGAGTTGGGAATGTGTTATAACAGACATAATGGAGAATGTGGATCAGAGGAAGATTGAGTGGGGGAATTTGTTACTATAGACGTGATGGAGTAGAAAGTGTGTCAGGGTTGTGAGTGGGGGAATGTGCTACTATAGATGTGGTGGAGAATGTGTGTCAGGGGAGGAGTGAGTTGGAAATGTGCTACTATAGACAAAACGGATAAAGTGCATCAAGGCAGTGGCAAGGGGGGAATGTGCTACTATAGATGTGATGGAGAATGTGTGTCAGTGGAGGTGTGATTGGGAGAACTGTTACTGTAGACATGATGGAGGAAAATGAGTCAGGGACCATTAAAAATTAGGTTTAATCATTTTGACTACAAATCTATGCATAACAATGCTATCAACTTTCTTTGTAATTACACAAAAAGGGTGGGGTTTTTTGATGTATGCTTTTAAACCACAAACATTGTTATCCTTGTGAAATAGAAAAAAATAAAAGTTGACTTGTTCTATGTCTACTTTTACAAAAAAAAAACATTGTTTAACCTCATTGTTGAGTAAAACATATTTCTAATTAAATATGTTTCATTTTGGGGGGGTTTGTTTTGTAAATTGAGATGCCATTACATTTATAACTCAGTGTTTTGGAGACCGGTGGTAACAAAGTGACAACATACCATTACAAATGACTGGAATAACTACAGTGTAAGAACAGAAATACATAAGGACTCTGGAAAAAACATAACAGCAAAGTTCATACTCTAAAATGATATCCCACATGAAAATAATTTTAGAACATTTAGAACTCAAGGTTTAGCTAGCAGTCCACTAGAATGTGTACTGGCTGAATATCCTCATTGCATTCATTCTGTTTAATCACATGTAGACAGGATTAACTTGTATATATCACTAAACCCAGACTACTAACAAATTCAGGGTATTCGCTACTTACACAAAATGAAAGGCAACAATATTGATACAATGCAGAATGCAGTAAATGCCATACCTAATAAATACTGATCATGTCTCTTGTATTTATCAGCCTTTTCAATCATCAGATTACCTGTATGATTAGGCAACAGGTGTACTGCATACAGTACATAGACTTTAAAAAGCTCCATAAACTGAATATGCAGCTGTGTCATGCACAACACTGTACCATAACTACCTGATTCATGTAAAAGTTGATATTGAAATCTAAATAGCAGTTCAAAAATAAAGTTGTCTAACATTTGTGGGATACATGCAAAAGCAGTCAGTATTTCCCTTGCACAGAAAAGACATATAGATTTGCTCCCATTGCATGGCAACACGGTTTGTTTCAGACACAAATTTAATTGCTTTTTTGCTTTCCTTACAAGCATGAATCAGGCCCATTGTTCATGTTTAATGATCAGGTAGTTAACCTTAAGTAACTAGCCCAAAACACAAGGGTCACCTATACAACAATGAAAAAAAAAGTTAACTGTCCTTGGTGATCTCAGAACGGAACTCAACTAATGTAAGGAAATATAGAATTAGGAACCCAGCAAGATAATGGAATAGTCGGTGATAGAGATGTGTACGTATTTACAGACTTCATCACACATTCTATTATCTCTTCTTCTACAACTGAATATTCTGTGCATTTCCAAATGTAAATAATAGATAAAGATGGTGGCTAAAATAGTAAAGTGGAGCACCTCAGGGGACGAGGCCAAACTTTTCTCAGTAAAAACATCGGAATCCTGGGCAGCGGCAGCATCAGGTTCCTCCTCTTCTTTTCCAGTCTCATCTGTGTCCTGCGCAAAGGAAAAAAGGAAATCCGAGTGTCAATATGGCACATGGACAGGTTCCAAGGAAACATATATACAATGATATTATTATTATTAATAACAATAATAAATCCACTGTACATTTTCAGAAAGTGACATATTACATGTTATTTGATAGAAAGAATACCAAAACTACACAGAACTACATACACGTGCAGTGGCAGTTAACGTCATTGGTCCTATCATGGCTGATAGCTAAACCACTGTATAGGGATTTATTCAGTTCTATTGCCAAAGCTTTCGTTGATAAAAAAAAACTTAAAATGCTCCTTCAACAGTTGGAATCGGGAGGTTGCTTCTCATATGGGGTTTAATAGGGGCTCACAGGGGGTCAAGCTGGGTACACAGTACTTGGCTGATGGGGAGTGTTTACCGTATCAGTCAAGTGATCATAAAAGTGTGTACCCTGCTCAAGCAAAACCTATTTAAGGCTCCCATCCCCTAGTGCGATATGGACAGTTTTCATCTGATTCTGAGCTTCCGGAACAAGGGATCAAAAAAAGTGGCCATAACGCATGCACTTTCCTCCGACTCCGATCCGAGGAGCGTTTCCATGCAGTGTGACACACGTTTTCAATGGGTGTTTTCTATGGGCGGATCCAGATAGGACAAGACTGGTGCTATCCAGGCCCGGAACCGCACACTTCACTGTCATCCCAGTGGTCACCTGCTTATCCACAAACATGCTTTACTAAAATGACAGCTGCTGTCGAAAAGGAGTGGTAACTATATGACAACACTAACACCTAAATACTTGTTTCTAAAATGCTCCTTCTATGTGCTTAGCTGCACTAACAGACTACTAAATACTAACCTGCATGATACAACAAGATCTCTCTGCTTACATAACCTATACAGAGACTCTCCTCTTGAAATTAGCTTATTAACACTGTTGAAATACTAATCAGCGCTGTCTCTAATTGAGCTTTGCTTTTATTGTCTTTTATATGATTTATGTATTATTGATTTTCTCATTTTCATGATTATTGTATGATTAATTTATCCATTTTTATGATTTAGACTTAAAAATATATTTTCTATTTAGTGCAGTGTACTTTTTTGTATATATACACTTACAAGAAGATGGAAAATATAGTATGTGGTATCTTTAGACCAAAGCAAACGGAGATGGTTACAGGGGAAAAAGCGAAATTTCCACTTCTTCAGTCTAATCAAGACACAGCGAGCTGCTTCTGACATCTTCGGAAGCGCTACAACCCTAAGGTAAACTCTTTGATAAATCTCTGGGGAAACTAAGAGGAGTAGAAATCTGATCAAGCTGAATTAAGATGTTCCAGAACCTTCAGAAGAAAAGTCTCTCTGGGGTCTTAGATTAATCAAGCAATTGCCACAATATATCTACCTAGAAGGACAACTCCAGCACATATTTTAACATTCTATACATGTTCGAGGAAAAAAAAAAATCAAGCAACCTTTTTTTACGAAAGATACTGAATGATAAAATGTATCTTTAACAAAGACCATTTGCATAATGTTTTTTTAAGCAACTTTATAAATGCCCTTTGGGATTCATCTTTTTTCTCTAAAATACTAGTAGTTATTTTTCATGGCGGAAAGCAGAAGAAAAAATATTTTAAGTGTTTAGGTTCCCTATTCTTTAAAATACATTTAAGTCTATGGGTGGGTGCATGTTTAGGTAGTCTTTTACTAGCATTTTAAAAACAAATGGAAGAATCTGAAATGTACAGGATTGCTTATTGCTAACACACAGCAAGATGTAACTTATTTTTACTGGTATTATCTCATACATCTACCCATAATACCCCATGCAGTGTGAGATGCCAGCGGCAAGTGAGCTGCCAGGTCATGTGCAACTCTGCTAGTGTTGAGTGTACCACCACCGCCTGGAACACACAAAATTCCGCCCATGTGCATGGCTGGACACACAGCAGTGTGCCGGCTGTTCGTAGTCATGCATTTAGGGGGAAAACCATTCACACGCACTCACTATTGAATGGTTTCCCCCCTCTTCACAGCACCAGGTTATGCATACTCTTCGCTAAGTTGGCCGTGAGGGGGCAGTCGCAGAAAACGCTGGCATGCCGCCCCCAAATGGCCGATGCCTGCCACTCAAGCTGCAAATGGCCAGCGATGGCTAGCACAAACCTGCAAAAAGCTTGCAAAAATATCACAGCCCTGCGATTAGCTGCAAATCTATTTGCAACTCACTCATCATCAAATGATTTTACCACTGTGTGCAGCCCAGTACTTACTCGGTAGGTGTGATAGAGACAGGCTGATCACTGCTGGAACTGACGTCACATGCTTTTCCTGAAACGGCATGGGCATGTCTGCAGTTTCCCTGACACTCCCAGAAAATGGCTAGTTACCACCCACAAATGCCAGCTTTCTGGCATATAGTTTAAAAAAAGACACTGGATTCTGTCTGCGAGCGGTACATATGTGCAGTTGATTGATTATTGCCCAGCCTGCAAATTCGCAGCCGTGTGACAAGGTCTGACTAACCCCCACTGTTAGGGCATCATTATATGTTCATCTATGCCAACTCACAACTGATGGCTAACCACTTGCCTATTAAGATTTGCTGGCAATTTTATCTAAAATCTACTAATTATCCATACAAATCACATCACACATGGGAATCTTTACACTATTACTTCAGCAAATAGTAAATACGTTGATTAGCGGTGTCACCCACTGACCTCTGGTTTGGAAGATGAAGAGGTAGGTGAGGAAGGCAGCCTCTTCTCTCTCCCACGTTCTCTGTGGACCAGTTTGCTATTTGGCTGTTTTAGGGTTCTCTTCAGCTCATTAATACTGGCTTGATGCTTCAGTAGGACATCCTCTGACTTGTCCAAAAACTGGAGGAGGGATATAACAAAATGCAGTCATTACCCAATATTTAGCCCCTTCACTCCACTACATGCGATAAACCTCTAGCGGTGAAGGGGTCCCTTTTTCTGTAGTCATATATGTTACTGATCATCTGAGCACAATTAATACATGGGTAAAGGTGTATTAAGATGGGAAGATATTTTCTAGACAGACGTTTGGGTAGATGGGTAATAAAGATTGTAGTTGGTTAGAAGAGGGTTGGGTAAGGTTATGGCATGGGAACTATGAGTACTATGGAAGACACAGAGGGGTATTCAATCCCCGGTCACGACTGTCGGGACCCTGGCCCGTTCTCGACCCGCTCGCCTGTTTATCGGCAGGCGGGATCTGACATCCGCCTATCGGTGGAAAGGGGGTGTGGCCGCATAAACAGCCGTGGATTGTCAAGATACGGCCGTGATCTCGACAATCCACGGCCATTCTCGGCAAAATGGGCCAGACAGCTTTTAAAGTAAGGTCCGGTCTGTCGATCTGCCTCTTCAATACTGTCGGGAAAGACAGCATTGAATAGGCGCCTGCCGCTATTTCACCCGTCGGAAATAGCATCAGGGATTGAATACCCCCCATAGTGTAAAACAGATTAGGTAGGTAACTACTGTAGGTAGGTAATGTGGTCACATTGAGTATATTAGCCATATATGATCAGCATATGTACTCAGAGTTTAGCTAATCTAATAGAGAACAACCCATAGAAAAGAAAAAAACAACATAAGAAGCATACTATAAACTTATAGGGCAAACTAAACGGGGCTGTAGTTCTATACTGTGCCCCTAGCTGTGGCTGCTTAGTTTTGGTGAAATCAATAGCTGAGCTGGAAGTTGGTCTTGTCTTATACAAGTAATCATAGTGGCAGCAGAATTAGTAGCAAGCAGAGTCTGTATTGTATTTCAGAGGTTACGTTTTCATGTCATTAATGCTGGTGATTAGTGACTTGGTTTCTACATTTCAGTTAAGATGGGTATCTTTATAGGGCAATCTCTGCGTATGACATCAGTGTCACACATTCTAGCTACAAGGACAGTGTGTAACAGTAATGTGACAAACAACTCCCACTGAGGTCAGCACAGACACCTGATTGCTAGAGATCGCCTGGCTGAAACTGGCTGTTTAACATGTGTAATACATTATTCACTACAGTAAATGCCATTAATATCAAAATGAACGGAGCTTTTGCTTCTAAAATCAAAAGGCTATAGAACTTTATACAGGTCACAGAAATTCCCTGTGACCTCTTATAGTCATTTCGTTTACAATACGGTGGGTCATTCAGATGTGGTTGGAGTTGTTGTGTGCAATCCGTAGCAAAGCACCAATTAATACTATGCTGCACATGTGCAGGACCTGTTCTGTGCATGTACAAATGGGCCCGGTGATAACAGACACAGGACAGCATCAGATTGTCAGTGATTGATGATAGATGCCAATTGAGGGCACGGAGAGGCCGCAATGGCCGCTATTTCTCAAAATGGAGGATTGCCGCTGCCACTACAGGAGAGGGAAGAGACTAGGGTCTCCATCAGAGGATGGAGATTTCCTGGCCTCTAGGTAGCGTAGCAGCAGGCTGTTTGCGCATTCAGGCTACTGATGGTGTTGGACATGATCCAGCAGAGCGTTTGGATCAGTAATGTAGTAGGATGCATGACACCTCCTACTGCATTACCATATTAGTGCTTCTATGTAAGCAGAAGTGATAACTGCTCCAACTACATTTGAATGACTCCCATGTGGTTGGAGCTGCTATCGCTTTCAGATACTGCACATTTCCTTAATAACCACTTCCATTAAAAGCAATGTCATCAGCACTCACTGTTTATACAGATATTATTTACAGGAGTTAATACATATATTTATAACCCTTGTAAGAAATGTATTAACCCCTTGAGTGCCAAGTGGATTTCTCAAAATTGGTGTGAAAATTGCCAAGCAACCATTTTTATTCATCATAATGATCGGTAATGTTTACCTTATATAGGAAATATAGGGTATAATGTAATAGGGTGAGCGAATCAGAAAGTGAGAGATTTGGTAAGAAATCTACAGGTTTTTTTAAAGTGGCAATCGTTTTCACTGCAAAACCAGTTTGATTTTGCAGGGTAAATGATTGCCGCTTTAACAAAACTGGAGATTTCTTACCAAATCTCTCACTTTCTGATTCTCTTGCCCTATTACATTTCACCCATAATCTTTTTTTAAACAAAATTTTTATTTGAAATTATATAACAAATGTTAGCGACGCTGGCGTTTTTAGCCGATATTTTGCATATCTCTTACAGAGCTGTTGACACTCATATTTTGCACATCCCGCAGAGATGTTGTCACTCAAAGGGTTAAGAGTTAATAATACAAATATACAGTAAAGTTTCAATTGCAGTGATGCGCAGTATATAGGTTGTGAAGAATGTAAATAAGTGTCTCTCAACTTCAATTCCTTTTGTGGTCCCAAAACATCATACAGATGGAGCGGGAGACATCTTTGGCTGGCGCTTGCCAGATCCCTTGCCCTGGAGAGCGCCGGCGATATAGACTGGGAGGCGCATGCACATCTCTTGCGCGCGTGTCCCCTTACGGAGGCTGGCGGGGGATGGCGACTCTTCCGCCATCCCCTGCAAAGATGTCTCCCGCTACATCTGTATGTAGGAATGTAGGAATACAGATGTCGGAAACATTTTGCACCCCAATAACAGATTATTATAGAACACCAACTTCACAGCGCATGTCTAGCATAGTGAAAGTCATTAAATTTCTCAGCATAATTCATTTGCCATTCAATTGTTTTGGGAATTACACTATGGGCAAAGGCCATTTTTTTTTTTTTTTTTAAATGTCAGACCTTTAATGACTCTGAGGGTAATAAAATGCCCATAGTCCCTAATACAGCCCTGATTGTAAAAATATTGTAGATTGTTCGCATACTAGTCCATGAGTTCTTTAGTATTGTGTTAAAAAGCTGCATGATTATATATGTGGTTGGAAAGGGGGTAATAGGTTGATAGGATGTATGATCATTTTTAGGAGAGGGTTCCAAGGTGAAAAGGTTGGTACTGGGGTACATTGGTTGGTACAGGAGGAACTAGTTGGATGCTAGGTTTTGGGAAAGGAAGGTAGGGACCAGGATAGGTAATGAATGTTTGGTTATAGGTGGGTACCTCCTTGTGCCGGGGAGTGCTCTCTTGTTCCGACTGGTCGCAATAGGCAAGAAACAGAAGCAAGCGAGTGAGAAACACAGCAGTACATACATACATGGATACAAGGAACAATAGATCAGCACTAACTACACATGTAATCTAATACCTGCCATCTGCGGACACAACATGGAATATAGCACAAAAGGTGGGTCACGCATTCATTTATGCATAGATATATGTGTACATATGAACATGCATATGTATAAATGAGTAGGCAACAAAAACATTAAGACAATACACTAGCAACAAATACATATAAAAATCATATTTAAAAACCTGCACATAAACTTGTCTAAAACAATATATTAATATCCTTTTACTAACCATACATATATGAAAGGTACAGTGCTGCAAACACAATAACCTAAGTACATATAATACAAAATATTTATACATTATTCTAATTAATGATCAGACAGCAGTTTTGTGTAGGTAGGTACATGTCTAGCAGAAAGGTAGAACGTGTTTTAGGACTAAATTTGCCGTCTGTGTACGTTATTCATGTACAGCTATCAGTTTCATTCTATTTGCACTTGTCTGCTTCTTGTAGCAAATTATATATATATATATTTTCTCTAGATGGAATATTTTGTTCAAAGCTGATTTTATAGACTAGTTGGCCAGGTATATTCAGAGAGTGAGCTCTCTGCTTATTATAGGATATTATAACAAGTGCTCTTTAATGCCTCTTTAACCTGGGAACACACCTGTACAATCTATGGCCCGATTATTACCCGATATCAGACAAACGGGCCACCAAATGTATAATTGTCTGTTGCAGGAGAATTAGCCGAAAAATTGCTTAAACCACTCCTGTAAAGGTCACCATTGGGAAATCGCATCTTATTTAATATAAATATGAAATATTTGCCAGCCCCACCTCACAATCCCATAGAAGCCCATTCAAATTGAGCTACTTCTAGCAGAGTGCATACAGGGCTCACAGGTTAATCACTGTGGGTTAACAGGGTATACAGCACTCGGGTGATATATGGCCAGCTGTACTAAGCTTGAAAAGTGATAAAATGGAGAGTGATAAAGCCCCAGCCAATCAGTTCCTACCTGTCATGTTACAGGATATGGGCGGTATTCAATGAGCCTGATTCGCCATGTTTTTATGGCGAATTTGTGCTGTTTGGCAAATTTTTGACTAAAACGGTGAATCACCCTATTTAATGACCAGATGGCGAATACATTTGAAGGTTTTTTCGCCATGATTCACCGAGTAGCAATCGCTATCTTTTTATGGAGAAGTGGAATGTGAACTTTTAAAATAAAGTGTTTTGTTTTTTACATTTGGTGTAAAAAAAAACAGGAATTTTATTCTGAGGAGGGGCATGCTATTTTTATTCATGTGCTGTAAGCACATGAATATATATTTAATTTTAAAAAAAAAAATATATATATATTTTTTTTTTTACACAGCAGCCAGCAGGGGGCGCCGGAGCCGAGTCACTCATTAGATATTCATATATTCACTGCACCCGATCGTTACATATGCACAATCGGGTGTAGTGAATATACCCGGTCCCCTGCTGGCACCCCCGGGGGGCAGCCTGTGCTGCCTGGCACCCGGGGAGCCCACCTCCCCCCCACATATGCTCTGGGGCAGGCAGAGAGACTTCCATCTCCCTGCCTGCCACCGTCCTCAGGCTCCCTGCGGCGTTCGCCGCAGGAGCTCATATTCGCCGGTCAGGGGCAGCGAGCCCCTGACTCGTTGAATACCGGAGCCGGCGAGGCTCCGGAACGTGGCGAATGTGCAGAGAATCCTAAACAGGATTCGCTGCACCTCGCCGGTATTCACATTGAATACCGCCCTATGTTTGAAAAATTAAAAGTTGGGAGTTAACTGATGGTTTATCACTCTCCAATCTATCACTTTTCAAGGCTTAGTACGTCTCACCATTGGAATGTTTACCCAATTAGCCGATTTACCATTGAATATTTGCAGCTAATTCCTCGGAAACACCCTTTCTTGGGAGTTCGCAGCAAATATTAAGTACTTCCGACATGTATCTAGGCTGGACCCCAGCAGGGATCAGAGATCCCTGCTGTGATCCTTCCTGTCCTGTCTGCATCCCCCACAGGTTTCTATGCGGGATGCGATGCTTCCAGATTTGATCAATATTGGGCAGCATTCGGTCTCAGAACGGTGGTAGCCCACTGTAGCCTATGGGCTACTAACCACACAGCCAGAGGGGCACTGCGGTCAGCACAAGTCACCCAGGAGTCACCGCGCAGGCACAGACCCACCTGGCACATACATTCGGCCGAAAGGATTGCATATTGCAATGGGATCCTGGGTGGTAGATCCCGCCCAGATCGCATTGTTTATGAGATCCTATGGTAAATAGGCTCCTTAGATAGATAGAGTGGAGGTAATGGACTGGCTAAATAATTGTGCAGCATACAATACTCACTTGTACAGTGGCACAATCTGTTAACTGTAAGAAGTGGGATAGATAAAGTTACACTTTTTCTGTGGATCTCAACTTGGCTACAGAAACGACAAGTCTGATTTGCCACCACATGCTATAGCAACTTTGTGTTCTATATATATAGGTTTTTAAATTATTTAAGCTCTAATACATTAATGTACTTATGACAAATCTTTCATCTTTTGACGTATTCTTAATATCCCAATATAATGTAACTGTTTTCTACTGTTCTTGCCGTAATCCTGAGAAAATGAATTCTAAATGTGGCAGTATAATTCAAATATACAATAAAAGGCTGCTAAGGGACAAAACACAACTGCACTGCCAGTTTCTCTCCCTTTTTAATTATAAAAATTATTTTCATAATTGAATATTTTTGCCTATATGAACACTGGCTTTTCCCACCTGACATTTTCTCAAATCTGTCTCCAAGCCAAGAGTCAATAGTAACTGACACTCGGCTATACTAAGGGGGGTATTCAATCGCTGGTGACCATCTCCCCATGGTTGCCGGGCCCTATTCAATGCTTTCTTCTCCGACAGCATTGAGCAAGGTTTCTCGGCAGAACGAGCCCGAGTTCACAAGCTGTGGGGCTCGTTCTGCCGAGAACGGCCGGGAAGTGACGAGCTGCCGGCTGAGGCTCCTCTTCCCGGCCGCAACTCGTGGCCACACCCCCTTCTCGACCCACTGCAGACGGGACATTGAATCCCGCCTGCATGTTCTCAGTCGAGCTGACAGAGAACGGGACAGGGTCACGTGACCTACACATTGAATACCCCCCTAACACTGCTGTTCTGTCTGTTTGGGAGTACAGATAATAGAATGGCTCTCTCTTAATTGTTCTAGATCCCAGCTAAGATGATGGCTAGCAGCAGTGCTGTTCTTGCAAGTAGTAATATTTATTCAGTGTCCGGCCAGCTGATAACTATCATTGTTCACGTCCAAATAGGAGGAAACCATGGTACATGAATGTTTTTTGTGTAACGGCTGTTATTTCAATGCTAAGCTTTAGGGGCCTAATATTAATTTATTCAGGTTATTTACTAAGTGTCTAACATAGGAGATATTGCTGTTATCTCCTGAATTTTTCAAACAAATCTCAGGATATCCCCATATAAGGCCCCATTTTTGCATGGTTCCGGGAGAGAAATAATTTGATGGCCGCCAACCATTGAATGATTTCTCCTGCCTTCGCAAATAAAAGTAACTCTGAACTGACTTTTATTTTGGTGCGCCTATTTGAAGGTAGCAGGCATCAGCTCGCCCGCGTAGACATGGGGACACCCATGAAATGCTGGGCGTTTCCATGGGCAATCCCCATCACCGCCTCCCCTGGCCTGTCCCTATTCTTGCGAATGGCTTGGCAAATATGCACGTCGCCGAATCCATTTGCAAAGGGTAGCTGCACATGCGCATAATAGACCACACGCATGCACAGTCCCCAAAACATTGGAACGGGGCCAAAGTCGCTATAATGCGAGTGAACCAGAATGACCCCCTAAATGACCTAATATACAAGCACACATAAAGCACACGCTATACCTCCCAACCGTCCCAATTTTTTGCGGGACCTTCCTGTCTTCCCACACAAGGGTGAGAGGCCACCTCTCATATGCTGTGAATACCTGCTATCTACATGCCTATGGTGTTTATTCATTTGCCAGATGGGCTGGGCAGATGCTGCAGAAAATGGAGGCCTCACTCTCAGGACTGGCATTTTCCCCCTTCCTTGCACATACTTGGGTTCATTACTGACAGAATACAATTAACCTACCAGTGTTGGCGTGGTGCGAGCAAATCATGCAATCGGAAAGGGCCCTGATTGTGACTAAAACTTGTTATTGTCACCAAGCTGCACACACAAAGGGTGCGATTTCTATATATACTGACAATTCGTTTTATTATAAAACACTATCCATAGCATGCAAGCACACCTTAAGCTCCTTGATTTTGGTTGGAGTTGTCACTTCCTCCCCCTCTTCCTCTCCTTCTTGATTAGTACTTTCATAGTTCTCTGGTGCAGAGTCATGATTCTCATTCACACCAGACTGTCTTGAAAATCCTGAAGCAAATAGTGGATGTATGACAAAAAAATATAGAGGCAAGAAAATATTTAAAAATGTTTTTGAAACATACAATTTCCTTTATGTGGAAGTATGCTGGAACCAGTTCTGTAAGACGTTGTCATTATCTCAGTATGGGCCTGATTCAGAGATGGACACAGAAGTTCTTGTGTAAATAGCCACCACTTTGACCTAAGGCGCAATATCGGATCACTTGCCTTAACATTGGCCTTCTGAGTAACCCACTGGTTGCACAGGATGGCCAGGCTGTTCAGGCTTCCGGAAGCTCTTATGTATCATTGACAAGCTATTGGATGTTAATGTCTTTTTTATCAGAGACATTAACATCAGATAATAAAACACCTCAAACAATTTGGTAAATCAATATGTGGTCCTTTCTTCTGGAAAATTTTCAATGATTATGTGATATGTAAAACAATACCCTTTCACATACCTCCTTCGAGGCTCTCGGACAGCGTGTACCGTTTGCTGGCAGAGCGCTTGAAGTTGGGAGCCGGGCGGTCTATCAAGGCGCTTGCCTGCTGAGTCTGTGCCTGTGTGCGTCCACTATATCGGAATTTAGAGCCCATCACTAGGAAGCCTTTGGGAGCAGGCTCTGGGGAGACCAGCCTGGAAAATAAAGACATGAGCTTGGTCTTCTTTTCACACAGGACACCATTGTCTTTACATGGAAATATGTTTGTAGCCTGCAGTACACACACATACACACACACATAGGGGTATATTCATTGCGGTTTTGGTGAGCTATGACGGTGAGCAGAGCCTATTGCTCGCCGTCATAGCCCGCTCAGTATTCAACCCACCCCCCTGCACTCGCCATTTCTACCTCGCTGTTCTAAAAAGCGCGGTGGAAAGGGCAACTGCGCCCATCAAAATGACGGGGATAGCAGCTATATGCAGCGAGCGGGCTTGCTGCATTAGCGGGGAACCTCGCCATTCGAGAGAATCCTCACCATCTTTCCCCCTGAAAATAGAATAGGCGAGTGGCCAGCAAGGGGGGTTATACAGTGAGGATGGCCTGGATGCAAAAACAAGCCATCATCGCCATAAAAAAACCCTCGCCGGCTGCATTGAATATACCCCAGTCATTTTTTTCATTGTATTCTGAGCTACTCTGATTTTCCTATGCTGGCTTCATATCTGCAGGCAATAAAAACGTTTTGGTGCCAATCAATTTGTTGACATTTAAAAATGAATGAAAATTGAAATAAAAAATATGGAATGGATGTGTAAAAACAGTGTCATTAATTTGTATATTTTTTGTGGTAGCTAAATGTAAGAATGATGGCTAATTTTATTTTTATATATATATATATATATATATGTATATATATATGTATATATATATATATATATATATATATATATATATATATATATATATATATATATATATATATATATATATATATATATATATATATATGGCAAAGAAGAAATCCGGCACTCCACAGGTGTATAAAAATAATACTTGCTCCGGTGCCTTCCCAGGTCGCAGACCAATTGTAGTGTAAATGGCAAAGAGGCGTCACTCGGAGACTGGATACCAATTCAAAACTTTATTGTGTGGTGACATCACCAAAACTTCTGCCACGTACAGTTATTGAAGAAAAAACTTTTCTTGGAAAGTCTGTTGCTGGATATACAAGATGGCACATGGTTCGTATAGCTGCTGAACAATATATCGTCCCTACCACCTGTAAATGTATACACACTAAATTTGTGAAAAATAGTTTTCACCAATATACCGTATCACTCGTGGTGCATCCTAAATTTGATATATTGCACAGATCTTCTTGTGTGTACTGGCATCCATACAATATGTTGGCCACAGATAAATCTGAAAACGTGTCTGGCTGGTAAGTGTGTACGCACAAAATCAGTCACATTCTTTAAGTGCATACCCTAAATAAACTTTGTGTTTCATTTCAATCTATAATGTCAATTATGTAATCTCTGTATTATGTGGCTAAAAAACTCTAGCCAAATATTGATCTGCAACTGCACTTACATTTAGGGGATGATGCAGTATATATCTGTTCACATTCATATGGTGCAGGCTCCATCATATACATTTGCAAAGCAAGTCATCTGTAATTACCTCTATTGCCTACATGGCTATTGCCCATAGCTTGACTTATATGCAACCATGCCATAATCATTATCAGGGTGCGGATGTATCTATGCCTGGTGAGATCCATGTAAATACAGGCATGTCTTAGTGTGATTAGTTGTATCTCTAGTAAGCAACTCAATGTAACACAAGAATCTGATCCTCATTAGCCAACTTGGTAGCAGCTTTGTGACCTGACTGTAGTCAGTCAACGAGTCCTTGTGCCCGGTAAACAATATTTGTTAAGGAAAAACGGGAACTTTATTTGGGAGATTTATGATGTGGATCGGGAAGAGATCATGTCAAATTGTGACGTGAACAGTAACTGTTCTCAAAGGATGTGTAAGCGTTATTCTCTTGTTGGAGAAAGTTGCAGAACATTTTGCAAATTAATAACTAATGAATAGTAGTAATAATCTACTTTGAACTTACACTCACCTAAAGAACGTGTGGTGTTCTATGCAAACCTTCCACAGACGCTTTGCGGCTCGGTGATTGGGTAGCTTGAACCCGATGGTGCTCTCAAACTGTTCATACTAAAACAATGGGATAACAATTGGTTAAGGAAAATTGCAGAAAAACATAACCGGGGGAATGTACAGGTTAAGGGGGGTATTCACAGGGCTGCCAAGAGAAATCATGGGCCCCGGTACAACAACTTTCCAGGGCCCCCATGGAGTGCGCTCCCCGCAGACTCCGCCGGCGCTGGTTCCCCCAACCCGTTGTTACGCCACTGCTTCCAAGGTTGGTGCTTACTGAGTGGCAGTTATTGCATTGATAGCGATATCTCTCTCTATATATATATATATTTTTATTTGTAGTACGGTCCGGCACTCCCTCTATAGCAGGCTTTCCCAACCACGGTCCTCAAGGCACACCAACAGTGCAGGTTTTAGTGATATCCAGGCTTCAGCACAGATGGTTTAATCAGAATCACTCAGGTACTAATTAAGTCACCTGTGCTTAAGCCTGGATATCACTAAAACCTGCACTGTTGGTGTGCCTTGAGGACCGTGGTTGGAAATGCCTGCTCTATAGGGACAACTGCCCCGCTGCCTGTCTCGGTAGATAGTGTAGGTGAAGAAAGAAGACTGGCACTCGTAGGTCTTTTAAAGTTTGTATTCAGCAAACAGTGGAAAACAACCAACGTTTCGGGGCTGCGCCCCTTTGTCAAGGTGTGTGTGAACTATATATATATATATACACACACTATACTAAATGTGCTGCACGCAAGGAACTTGTCAAATATGCACAAATAAGACCACAGAGTCTGAGCTGATGCATCAAAAGTACCAAGGGCAGACAAATTTACTTGCAGAACAGACAGCGTCAATGGATCAGTTTGAGCAGCGAGCTTAGGCTCCCTGAGCTCCTCCACCGCACCTTCCCTCCCACGTGCAGGCTGCCAGCAGCATCCGGTCATAGCAGGGGCAGGCTGGCATCTTTTAGCCTGGGGACAAGTCCAGAGCACTGGCCCATAATTAACATTGCATCCTTAAGCACCTTACACGTACAGATTTTCTGTGTGATCTATCTGGTAGAAACAAAAGTCTGGAAATGTATGGGAGCAACAAAAAATTGTTCTCAAATGCTTGAAAGCAGACCGTGATCAGTCAAATTGTTTAAATCATTCTGATATAACAAATTTATCAGAGGCTAGCATATGTTTTTTTCTGTTTTCCTGCATTTGGGTGGAAATTTTTGATTGTCAGTTGCTCCCATAACATTTCAGGTTTTTGTTCCCGCCAGATAGATCAGACAGAAAATCTGTACGTGTGTGCGCACCTTTATATGGAGGTTTTTCGTCTTGAATGGGGTGGGATTTCACTGGGCAGCATATGATTGATTGCAGGGCTCTGCAAATTAGTAGCCCAGCGACGAGGTCTGAATAACCCTGAAAGTTTAGTATAAAGAGAGTGTAAAGCGATGTACACAGCTCAATTTAAACCTAAAATCCATATTTTAAGAAAAAACTGTCAGCAATTGCCCTGCAATGCAATTAACAACTAATTACGCAATTGGAAGTTTCCAGTTAAACTAATTAGTCCTTAATAGCTCACCTGCAGCTCTGTCCAGGCACAGGACCGGTGCTATAACTTTTTACCTCTAAAACTGCACTTGCTCCCCACACATTACCTTAACTATAGTACCATACCTCCCAACAGTCAAGCCTTCAGCGGGACAGTCCCGATTTTCAGGTCCTGTCCCGCTGTCCCACCCGCGGCCAGCATTGTCCCGCTGCGGGGGGGAGGCAGTTTGGAGTCCCCCCAATCTGGTAGAATAGACGCTGTGCGCATGCGCACAGCGTCTATTCACGGGCGAAAATGGGGTTGCCACTAATTTGCATAACCCGCACCCTCATTCGCATATACCCCAACCCTTTTCGGACGCTGCGAGTGTCCCTCTTTCATTATGCAGAATGTTGGGAGGTATGTAGTACCACTAACCCTACACCAGCTGTCCTCACGCACTACACTACCCTTAACCCTGCTTCTTTCGCACACTACCCCTAAACCTGCACCTGTTTCCCACACACATACTATACTGCCACTAACCCTGCACACTATACTATCACCGCAATCCCTGCACCCGCTCCCCACACACTATACTATCACCGCTAACCCTGCACCCGCTCCCCACACACACTATACTATCACTGCTAACCCTGCACCCGCTCCCCACACACACTATACTATCACCACTAACCCTGCACCCGCTCCCCACACACACTATACTATTACCACTAACCCTGCACCCGCTCCCCACACACTATACTATCACCGCTAACCCTGCACCCGCTCCCCACACACTATACTATCACCGCTAACCCTGCACCCGCTCCCCACACACACTATACTATCACCACTAACCCTGCACCTGCTCCCCACACACACTATACTATCACCACTAACCCTGCACCTGCTCCCCACACACACTATACTATCACCACTAACCCTGCACCTGCTCCCCACACACACTATACTATCACCACTAACCCTGCACCTGCTCCCCACACACACTATACTATCACCGCTAACCCTGCACTTGCTCCCCACACACACTATACTATCACCACTAACCCTGCACCTGCTCCCCACACACACTATACTATCACCGCTAACCCTGCACCCGCTCCCCACACACACTATACTATCACCACTAACCCTGCACCTGCTCCCCACACACACTATACTATTACCACTAATCCTGCAACCGCTCCCCACACACACTATACTATCACCACTAACCCTGCACTTGCTCCCCACACACACACTATACTATCACCGCTAACCCTGCACCCGCTCCCCACACATACTATACTATCACTGCTAACCCTGCACCCGCTCCCCATGCACACTATACTATCACCGCTAACCCTGCACCCGCTCCCCACACACACACTATACTATCACCGCTAACCTGGACACACTCCCCTCATACATTACGCTATCTCCTGCACTCACACGCAGCATCGACAATCATCCACAGGCTAATTTAAAAAAATCCTCATGTAGGATTTTGCTTGCCAAAAATCTGGCAGCAATTTTCTTTTCACATAATTTGTAATCACAGCAATCAATAAATACATATTTGTTTTGTGTGTATGCAAGAGTAGGGTAGCAGGCACTCCCTCTCTACCTTTCTGTCTCTCTCCTCCAATCCATGGGTCAGTCTCTCTTCATGATCAGGAGGATGCAGCTTCTCTTCTTCCATCAAATGCAGCAGCCCCGATAAGCCCCGCCCCCTATGTCACTTGTGCTGGAAAGGAAAGCTGCTTCCCTATTGGTAAACGGTGGCCATCTTTTTGTAGCCCGGCATGTGGACAGTAATTTTATGTAAGTTAGCCCCTGCCTGCAACATCTTCCTATCGCCTAGCTGAGCTGCGCAGAGGACGGAGTCAGGACTCACGACAGAAGGAGCAACATTCTCCTGTCTGCGCTGAAGATCTGTAGCGGTGGCCGACTGCTGCTGCTGCCACTGCACACACTGTGAGTGACAGCTGACCTCTTTCTCCTACTCCTCTATTATACCCAGCGCCCGCCCCCTCTCCCACCCCCACCAGCACTTCCGTCCCCTCTCATGCCACTACACATGCTCTGCCCAAAAAAAAACTGTTTGTTTGTGCCCCTGGACCAGGGCCCCCCTGACAGGCCCGGGCCCCGGTAAAATGTACCCGCCCCCCCTGCCTCTCGGCGGCCCTGGATCTGGGCCACTATTTAAGACGGGGGGAAATAGAGGTGAACGCCTATTCAATGCTGTCTTTCCCAACAGCATTGAAGAGGCAGATCGACAGAATGTGCCTGACTTTAAAAGCAGTCGAGCCCGTTTTGTCGATTTCGGCCGTGAATTGTCGCGATCGCGGACGAATATCGACAATCCACGGCCGTTTACGCAGACACGCCCCCTTTACGCCGATATAAAAGTGGGACACTGAATCGCACATGGCGATCTGCGGTCGAACAAAACGAAAGCAGGCCAGGGTCACGACTGTCGGGCCAGATCGACAGTCGTGACCCGGGATTGAATTCCCCCCTAAAAGGTATACCACATTCCTCCTATAAACAAGATGGGGTAAAATTACTAAGATGGGAGATCTATTTTAGATGGGATGTTGCTATGGGCAACAAATCAGATTCTATTATCTTCCAGAAGGTGCTAACTGAATAAGTAGATTCTGATTGGTTGCCCATAGCAACATCCCATCTGAAATAGAATTCCTATTTTAGTAAATAAATCCCGACATGTCCTTCCCACCCACCCTACCGTCACTCTATTACATTTTTCACTACAATTTTGGGTAAGCAGTCACTAAGTCGACATTCACCAGAATGTCAATCATTATGATGGCGATATGGAAAAAAATGTCAACATTACAAATGTCATCATACACAGAATCTCGACAAGAAATGTTTACATTTTAAAAATGGCATCGCCATTAGGGTTAGGCATGGGTTTGAGGACTAAACATTGACATTATATACCAAACCAGGATTTTGCTAGATTCGCTAGCTGTGGTGCAATCAGGACTGCCACTAGGACTTTTGGGGCCCGGGACTGATTTCCAGTCTGGGCCCCTTTGCCCCCCCCCCCATCTCCCCCCCTCCCTTCAATTACCGTCCGACTCCTGCTCCCTCATCCCCTCCTGCTAAAAGCTGCAGGCTTCTTCAATGCAGGACGCCGGTGACTAATTAAAATGCAGCACTGGCTGGTGAGCCAATCAGAGCTCGGGTACCGGCAGCCACTCAGATTGGCTAATGGTACACAAGCTCTGATTAGCTCAAAAGCCAGTGCAGCATTTTATTTGGCCGCCGGCATTCTGCATTGAACAAGCCTGTGCTTTGTTCAGTGCACCGAGCACAGCGCAGGCAGCACAGCATAGGGGTTGCCGTAGGGAAAATTAGCTCCTTGGGCCCTTCCAGGGCCCGGGACAGCTGTACCCACAGCAGCCCCCTGTCGGCAGCCCTGGGTGCAATGATTCTCTTTTTCTTTCAAGACCTCTCATATCTCCTTCCCTACAGTGCCCCTTCCGGCCCCTAGTTTGGGTGGACATACCGTTCATATAAAGATACCTGTACCTTGAATAGCATTGTATAGCTCAATGGGCGAGATTCAGCAAGCTAAAAATGCAGTAAAAACCCAGTTTTCGGGGTTTTTACCGCAATTTCATATGCAGCAAAGCCCCATTGCTGGGGCTTCGCTGCGGGGGGTTATGCCAGTTCCTATTTGGCGTAACCCCATGGAAGCCTATGGGCTTCCCTTCGCGTCCCCCGCCGCCCCGCGCGCCCCCCGCCGATCTGCGCCGCACCCCCTCACCTGTGTCCGGCCAGCCTCCTGCTGTGCTGCCCGGACCAGTGATTTCCTCCTGCCTGCACCACTTCTGAGTGCAGGGAGGAGGAACCGGAGCCCTTACAGCTGTGTAAGGGTTCCGGCAGGGAGGGGGGGACCCGCTGCACATCGCCGGGCATCGCTTTTGTGTTAATAATCGCATATGTTACTGCATATGCAATTATTAACTATGCGAATGCCGGCGATGTGCACCGGGGATTATTGGTGAATCTCGCCCTTTGTGTGTAAGCATTAATGTGAGCTAGATAGCCTACCAATACATCAGGAGGTGACCGTTCCAGTAAAGTTCCTACACACTTGTCCTGGCCCCAGGATATTATTGGGATCCCCTTCAAGTGACAGTATTATTGCATATACATACTATACTATAAGACTTTTCTTTGATTTTTTTTCATATATGGACATATACATTGAGATCCAGGGATACATATCACGGAACATTCTTTAAGAAGAGGAGAATCTATTTCATATATTCCTTAATAACTTGACAATGGTGCATGGTATTATACTGTTTTACTTTTGTATTCCCATGTTCTCCCCACTTTCTTCCCATCTCCTAGTACTTTCACCTTCTCTTCTCATACTTTCTCCTATCTCCACCACCTGTATTACCCTTTCCTCCACCAGCATCCACTATCTACCTTTACTTCAGAACCTGTATCACCCCCTTTTGCTTCTAGCAGCTTCCCTTACCTACAGATGTGTTCTCATACATCTTTGCTGCAGTTATGCCACACAGCACCCATTGGTACACCAGTTTTCATGAGAATCTTCTAGGCAGACATCTTTTTTGATTTTTCTTCAGAAAAAAAGCATCTTAGTTGCAATATAATGTGACTAGGACATACAAGGAGACTATGCTGGTTAATGTAATATATGGCACTTGTATATCTGTGTGCGACTGGATCTGTACACAAAGTTCTGGATCTGTATACAAAGTAGCAGCCACAGTTTTTCCAATTGCAAACTCTGTTCTGCACACAGACTCAGTCACACACAATATACAAGTGTCAGATATAAAATTAATCAGCACAGTCTACTCGCGAGTGCTAGTCACACTGGGCCTTATTCTAGTTCACTCTTTCTGACAAAATCCTTCTTAGATGGACAAAACCATGTGCACTGCAGGGGGGCAGATGTAAAATGTGCAGAGACAATTAGATTTGGGTGAGTTATTTTGTTTCTGTGCAGGGTAAATACTGACTGCTTTATTTTTACACTGCATTATAGATCTCACTTTGAAGTAAAACCCCACCCAAATCTAATTCTCTCTGCACATGTTACATCTACCCCACCTGCAGTGCAAATGGTTTTGTCCATCTAAGAAGGATTTTGTCAGAAAGAGTGAACTAGAATAAGGCCCACTGTGCTGTGACTAAAACGCATCTCACACTGCATGGCGTATTTAGGCTAGGGGACACATATGTACCTTTTCTCCCCCACCTGTATGAACACCATTTCCTCCTTAGCAACCGCTTTATTCTAGCACTGCCACCAGGTATGAGATTATCACCTCATTAATAATGATCGAATGCGCAGCCTCAGTGACATTAATTAACTTTTCAAGCTGTGGAATGCGTGTGACAGTTGTTTGCAACCTTGCAGCGTGTGCTGGCTACTATGTATTATACCTCTGTCCAGACCGTGCCCTTTTGCAAGACCTATAACTGTATTCTATACTGACGGTGGGTGGGCTGGAGATCCATGTCTCTATGGTGTAGCATGTACCTATCACTTACAGGTGCCAGTAAGAGCGCGGCCCATTTACCAACCTGCCCCCCCTCCTTCCCCAACTCTTACTGCACATGTGGTGGGCAGGCTTTGTAATAGATATACTTACTTCCCCCGGCCGAATTTTAATGTAGAAGTTGCTCCTTTTGTAAGAAATCTTCAAGATTTTGGGCCAAGCAAATCGATTTATTCGCAATCGGTCTCTGTAGATCAGCAGCCCATTGGCGCACACTCCCAGCATTATATCTATTCCTTCAGAATCCTGCAGAACAATAGACATTTTAGGTAACCAAGCTGCTGCTTCAAATGCAGTGGAAATACTGTTGGCTTCTGCATGTATTGTATCTCACAAATACCGTACAGCTTGATTTATATGATGGAATTTAGATCTGAGTTTGGACACGCGCCTTTCACATCTAAATCTCTCCCCAGTTTTGCCAAGGTGCTAATGTATCACCTCTCTAGGCTGTTATGGCTGTGGCCACCAACTCATGCTATTGTCACAGTTATGCACTATATGGACAAAAGTATTTGGCCACACCTGTAAATGATTGAATTTAAGTGTTTCAGATGCTGGGAGAACGTTACATGCTTGACCACATTATGCCAACTGTGAAGTTTGGTGGAGGAGGTTTAATGGTATGGGACTGTTTTCCAGGGTTTGGGCTAGGCCCCTGATCTATAGTAAAAGTGCAATCTTAATGCTTCAGCATACCAATACATTTTAAACAATATAATGCTTCCAACTTTGTGGCAGCAGTATGGGGAAGGCCCTTTTCTTATTCCAACATGACTGTGCCCCAGGGCACAGAGCAAGGAATATGGATTGAGGAGTTCAGTGCAGAACAACTGGACTGGCCCACACAGAACCCTGACCTCAACCCCTTCTCGATCAACATCATTGTCGGACCTCAAATACTCTATAGAATGACTGGGCACAAATTCCCACAGAAACACTCCAAAATTTTGTGGCAAGCCTTCCAGGAAAAGTGAAAGCTGCTATAGCTGCAAAAGGGTGACCAGCTCAATATTAAAGTATATGCATTTGAATACAATGTCATTACAGTCCCTGCTAGAGTAATGGTTAAGCATCCAAAGGGATATGGTCATTAGGTCTACACCAACTAGGTCAACAAGCAGCAAGGTCGACATGGGTTTAGGTCGACATATATCAAGGTCGACAGGTCATTAGATCGACACAAGCATTAGGTTGACATGGGCTAGGTTGACAGTCAAAAAGGTTTTTTTCACAGTTTTTAGAGCCGACATGTGCCGACCTGCGGTATTTCATGCCCTACCATCCACTAGGGTGTGGTGGGAGAATAAAATAGTGTGCCGAGCATAGCGAGGCACCGTGCCCGAAGCATTGCGAGCGAAGCGAGCAATGCAAGTGGATAAGGTGAACTTCAAACTGTGTCCATGTCGACTGTGTCGACATTCGGGTAAAAACAGTGAAAACCCCATGTCGACATTTTAACTGTCGACCTTGCCCACGTCGACCTAATGCTTGTGTTGACCTAATGTCCTGTCAACCAAGACCCATGTCGACCTAGACAAATGTCGACCTTGACCCATGTTGACCTAGACCCATGTCGACATTGCTGCCTGTCGACCTAGTGGTGTCGACCAAATGCTTGTCGACCTAGTTGGTGTAAACCTAACAACCCACACCCCGTCCAAATACTTTTGTCCATAGTACAGAGGTTCCCAAGAGTATTGGAATTGTATTCATGGCACCACCAGGCCAAAACTTAATTATAAAGAAATTTAGAAATAAATATTAAATTAAGTAAGTTGTGTGTATATGGCATTCTTATGGTTAGTTATCTGGTGAAGGACTGGAAGCCACGAACACTGAATTGATTGGTCCTGGACCACAAACCCAGGGCACCCCTGCTATTGTCCCGAGGCACGCAGTTTGGGAACCACTGCTATAGTATATAGTGTATTACCTGTCTTTTATGCAAACTCCATTTTTACATATTTGTATGATTCACATGAACATACTAACACAATGGGACATAAATAATAGTGTACAAGCATGGTGACCATGAATTCCCTCATTCAGACATTTTACATTTGTACTTTAGCCAAGCCTGGACCTGTTGAGCATGAGCGTAGCTATAGAGTGTGCAATTGCTATGGGGCTCAGAGGCATAGGGGGCCAAGCTCTCCTGCATATACATTACAGTAGGTCATATAGTTGTATACCAAGTTCCCAGACTTGCATGCTAAGCAGACTTTTGCCGGAATGACAGGAGAGACTCATCAGCACCCATATAACTGGCACTGTCTCCCTCTCTCCCAGAAAAACTCCACACTGATATGATCCACACTTCCATTTCACTGTCACAGGCACAGCTGAAGTACCGTATATAACCCGGGTTTTTCAACCCTTTTTTTGCTGAAAAAGCCCCCCTCGGCTTATTCTTGAGTGAGTGGCTTTGATAAAATGGCCGCCGGTCTCCTGCACCGAGGACATGTCAAGTGCAGGAGGCCTGGCCGCTATAGTGTGGTCACAGAGCAGGGAGACGCTGTCTACAGGTCTCCGCGGGTTGTGGCCTAGCCTCCCTGCAAGGCGGGACTTCGATTTAGCGGGGATTAGCGGGGAACGCGGCAAACGGAGTCAGGGACAATGAGATTACAGTCTAGAAGGGACCCCCCAGAACCGCTGGATCCACCCAGGACCTCCGATCCTCGTTACCTGGATGGTAAACAGCACTACAGGCTCCAGCACAGGTCCTTCCCAGAGGTAACAGCAGCTAGCTAGGCAGCCAGTTAACGCTGCCTGTGGTCTCCTGTTATGCAGGGGGAGCAGCCTGTGGTGTTTTGTTATGCAGGGGGAGCAGCCTGTGGTGTTCTATTATGCAAGGGGAGCAGCCTGTGGTGTCCTGTTATGCAAGGGGAGCAGCCTGTGGTGTCCTGATATTATTATACAGGGAAATTTACCAGTAGCTGCTGAATTTCCCACCCTAGGCTTATACTCAAGTCAATAAGTTTTCAAATTTTTTTGTGGTAAAATGAGGCTTATATTCAGGTTCGAGTGAGTATATACGGTAATCGGTATGTCTGGCACTGTGGAAGAGTTGGCTTCGCTTCTATTACAGCCTTTGTGGATTTAGCTTCAAGATTAAAATTATCCCAGAAAGGAACATTATGCAGAAACTTATGCCTCGTACACACTAAACAATGTTTGTACTCGGCAGGCTTGCTAGCGATGGAACGCGTCAGTCAAGAGCATACAGACTTGCCAGTGTTGGCAGCAATGGAGCATCGACGGGGGTCAAGCGGGGCCATGCAGCATTCAACAGCATGGAGTCGCTAACAACATCTCCAGATTGAGATGCATGTACAGGTGACCAGGGATGTTGCTAGCGACCTGCAGGAGAGCACATCGCTAACAATCTAGTACACCACATACATTTTAGATCATAAATGTATGTTAAACGTCTTTCTCTGCCATCAATTACCTTGGCATGATGCAGATCCACTCCATACATTGAAAGCTTCTTGGCATTTTCTAGAAAATGAATTTCTGCCTCAGCTGGAGTCATCCCTCTGGTAAAGAAATGACACACACATGTACCATTCAGTATAAAGATAGATAACATCAACACATACCAATTCTCTAGGGGATACGGTCACTAGGTCTACAAGCATAATCCACATGTCCACAAGTATTAGGTCGACACCACTAGGTCGACATGACTGAATGTCAACGTGAAGGAAGGTCGACAAGACTGAAGGTCGACATGCAGGAAGGTTGACATGCAGGAAAGTCGACAGTGTCATTCGGTCGACACAAGCATTAGGTCGACATGGGGTTTTTCACGTTTTTTATTTAGAACCTATGTGCCGACAGGCGGTATCTCATGCCCTACCATCCACTAGGGCGTGGTGGGAGAATAAAATAGTGTGCCGAGCATAGCGAGTTACCATGCCCAAAGCATGGCGAGCACAGCAGTGCTACGTTTCAGTGTCCATGTCGACTCAGTCGATATTTGGGACAAAAAAGTGAAAAAGCCATGTCAACCTTTTGACCGTTGACCTTCCCAATGTCGACCAAATGCTTGTACTGACCTAATGACCCTGTCGACATAACCTGTGTCGACCTTTAGTCATGTCGACCTTCCTGCATGCAGACTTTCATGCATGTCGACCTAGTGGTGTCGACCTAATGCTTGTCGGCCTAATTGCTGTCTATCCAAAGAACCATACCCTTCTCTAGTACTTACTCTGCCTATGTACTTTAGATGAAAATATCCATGTCAGAACTAGAATCTTTATACAGTATGTGTTATGCTGTTCTTTTCTGATGATGCTGTATTATCCAGCTCAAACTGCAGGTCTTCCTAGGATTTTATGCTCAATGATAAAGCGGTTAGATTTACTGAGGAAAAACCGCACCTCAAATTGTGTGAAACAAACCATAAAGGTTTTGCTGTTTCAGGACTCTGCTGGGTGCATACTCACATAATGTACTAAGTGGCAGTGTGCAAACTGTAAAAAAACATTCTGTAACAGCTCAACCCACTCACTATCTTATGGTGGAGTGGGTGTGAAAATATGATCAGGCCCTTATATCTAAAGCGTACAGACCCAATGCAGACGAACTGGGCCCATTTTCCAGTCATGCCATTTGGGGATATTTAAGCTATGGCCATTAGCGATAATAGGCCTGATTTTAAAGCTGCATACACACTGGGGCAGATGTATTAAGCCTTAACAAGAGATAAATGCAAGAGTGATAACGACAGATAAACAACCAGCCAATCACCTGCCAACTGCCACGTTACAGGCTGTGTTTGAAAAAAGTCAGTAAGGAGCTGATTGGCTGGACGTTTATCTCTCCTTATCACCCTTGAATTTATCTCTTGTTAATGCTTAATACATCTGCCCCACTATGTGATAAAGTCAATAAAGTCAAACAACGATATCGTTAACGATTTCCCTTGACCTCCCCAGAGCCACAGAATGAACGATATAGGGCATACACGCTGAGCGAATTCAAAAGATAAATACAAAGAGTTTACTTTACCACTGACCATGTTGTTTTATGAAAAATATATCTTCATCATTCATACACACTACACGATATGCACCTAATCATAAATGACATAGACAAAACTGGATTGCATGCACAGACAAGAAATGAGGTCAATAATGACCCACAGGAGCGCGCATCATCATCATCAAGTGTGGCGAGCGAAGCGCATTACTTCACAGGTATTACGTGTCCCCTCGCGGGGCTCGCTGCGCTCGCCACGCTTCGGGCTCGGTGGCTCGCTGCGCTCGCCACACTGTATAAATTTAACTCCACGCCGACGTGGATAGCAGGGGTATGAAAAGGTAGGAGGACGTGTACCGCCGCCCCTCGCGGGCTTGCTGCGCTCGCCACGCTTCGGGTTGATGTTCATCGTGGGGGGGCGTTAACAATGGGGGGGAGGGGGGGCGGCATTTCTCAAGTCAAATACCCATAAGGGTGGGTATACAATGAAAAATCGGGTCCATTGGCTCATTTAACATTGTTCCTTATGTAAAATCGCGTCCATCGCATCGGTCGTTCCGCATGCCTTAACTTAAGGAATGCGATGGACGCGATTTTTTAATTTTCGGGGAAAAGGCTAAAAATAGCCCTGAAATCGCTTCGGTCGCATCCATCGAATACCTTAACTTAAGGTATGCGATGACCCACGACGGGCGCCGTGCTAGGAAACAAGTACCCATTTTTTAATACAATACACAAAATCAATTCTACTTGTACGTCCTATAGATCTTTGCTGCATCTCAACATGAAATGGGCTGAAACTGGGTGGCAACTGAGGGTCACTGGCATGTAGCTGAGACACTGGGCCTTATTCTGATTGACTCGCAAGGCTGCGAAATTCTCTGCCCGCAGTGCCGGCCGTCCCCCTCCCCCCCCCTTCCAAAGAAGGAGCTATGTGCACTGTGTCTATCTCTGAATAACTCCTACAGCCACAGTATACTACATGTCTGGGTCTGAACCTTTACAATATAAGAAAAATATCTGGTCACTGACAGACGCTATGAAAATTGCAACTGCAACTGTGCACGGATTATTCAAAAACACTAGCAGCCAAGAAAATTGCAATGACGCCCAGCGTAGTAATCACAAAGACACAGCAACTGCGTGAACATTCCCAGTGGAAATGCTAATTGCATAATTGTCAGCTTAATTAAATGGATGGCCACCCAGTACGGCCTGAAGAGCGGCACCTAAGGCATGCTGCTTGTGTACGGATTTGCACTCACACTGAGCGACACACCTTAAAATGGCTGTGACAGAGAGGATCTTGCTCACCTAAAGAATTCCTTCCCAATGCTGTTACCTGTATGTTTTGTGCAGCTCCATCACTCTCTCTTCCAGTTCTCTCGTCTGATTTGGAGAAAAACGAAGTTCACTGACATAATTCCCATGATGCTCCTCAGGGTCATAATCGCCAAGCTCAGCTTGTACTGTATATGAACCTAGTAGGGCATGAGTGACAAAAGAACACGGTAGACGGCCACTGATGATGTCAGCACGGAGCTGTAGGCATAGATAATACCTGAGATAAAGAGAAAAGAAATATGGAAAAGTCAACCACCTCCTATAGAAACGAATATAAATAACAATATTAATACATGTAAAGTGGAATAAAAACCTCTTATTTGAAGACTCATTGCAAAAAAACATATCTACTTATACATGTGAGTGTGAAATTTACTACATTTCCAAACATTGGATTTAGGTTTATAAGCAGTGAGCTATTAGTTGGTTCAGTAGAACCCTTGCGGCTATCACACATGGAATTGCAACATTTTTTTGCAACGTTGTTACGTATTTAGAGCGATTGCAAACACAAGTCTTGAGATGTGACTCAGTCGGGCCGGCGGAAGGGGACATGCGAGCGGCTCATTTATCAGTAAGGCGGTGGGGAGCAGGGACACTTCAGGGAGTTGGGCAGGAAGAGGGGGCAGGCGGGGGCAGTGAGCGGGGATACGGGCGGAGGGCTGCAGGGCTTCCGAGAGAATGGGGCATCAACTAGTCTGAATCAGGCCCACAATTTGCACCATTGTGCAGTGACAGGCAGGGTTATGAGATTTGTCCACAAAGCAAGCAAGTCCATGGCCTGGAGACTGCACTACAACTTCTTTCAGTAAAATAATGAAATATGTGGCATTATATCTGAGGGGTCACGCTTGACCATCAGGTATTACATTTTTAGGAATCTAGGATATTACAGTTATTCATTTTTCTATAATACAATATATACTGTACTTCTCTGGTTTTCTTGGCTGTTAGAATGTAGGCAGCTTCCACCAGAGCATGTATACAAATAGTCATGTAAATATGGAAAGATGACATTTGCTACACAAAAGACTCTTCCAGTGCAATATTAAATGTCATATTTCCTTCCTTTAATTGGCTTAACCATTTGAGTGATAAGGGGATTTGTCAAAATTGGTGTGAAAATTGCTCACAGCAGTTTTTTCTGGGTGAAATATGTAACTATCTTCAATTCATTGGCTTGGTTGTATTTGTCTTTTTTATACTAAAAGAACAGTCGCTGTGAGTGATGCTGGCAGTTTTAGAGGATATTTTGAGGATCGGTCACAGCAACATTGGCAATCAAAGGGTTAACAGACAGATGTCTAGCTCTAATGAGAGATAGGTGCACAGTAAGAGAGCAATCACAATGTATCCAGCCAGTGCGAAAGTGTGCCTGCAGCTCTAAGCACTGTATGGAAGCACAGAAGCAAGCAAGAGTGTGTGAGGTCACCGTGTCTCCTAGCAACAGATATATGTTTCCAGCATATACACAAAGAAAATACATATTTTGATGTTGTTTGAATCTGATTAAGTAAGATTACAGTTATGCCTCTTAAGGTCCATACACACTGGGCGACTATGCCCAGTGTGTATGGACAGCGATGATCACATTCATCGCTGGGGGGAAAGCCGCTCAATGCATACACACTGAGCGGCTTTCCCCCTGTCTGGTGCCAACGGAGGGGGGAGGACGGCGCTGCATAGTGGAGTGCTATGCAAAGCTGTTCTGAAAGCCACTCATCTGCTGGTATAACCAGCAGATGAGCGGCTTTCCGGGTCATGATGCGGGAGCGCACAGCAGCGCTTATCGCCGGGCCATACACACTTCATCACACATACATGCTGTTTTGAGAGACTTTCAGCTCAAAGTCGCCCAGTGTGTATGGGCCTTTATAGCCATCAATCATAATCCTTGGAAACTCCAAATATGACGTAAATAAGTACACCTACAGCCAGAGACGATTCATCCATAAGGTGATCTATTCTCCGCCCCAGACCACATTAGCCTATTTATGTGACCTTTTGGGTTTTTGTACAAAAGAAGGTGCGGGCAGGGGTGGGGAAACAACCCCATACCAGTATCCTAAGGTCCATTGGGACTTTGAAGGCTACACCTAATTATAGTTACATATATGTACAGTGTGACCCCAGACAGGTTCTCCTTGGTACACACATAAATAGACTTAAACACACTCACAAAGGCAAGTGCGATCAATGGATTAATTTTTGACACATTGTGGTTTTCCCACATACATTTTGTGATATTTACTAACACTAGAAAGAAACATTACTGTATGCATCCTTTGTATTTACAAGTCTGAAAGTCCATATAGTAAAACTAATGATAACACATTACCAATACATTAAAAGCAAGCAAGTTTCTTTTTTTTTTAAATACATTTATAGAACAGTTAAAGCAGGCATGTCCAAACTGTGGCCCTCCAGCTGTTGTGAAACTACACATCCCAGCATGCCTTGCCATAGTTTTAGCGTTCCCTAACAGCAAAACTGTTGCAAGGCATGATGGCACTTGTAGTTTCACAACAGCTGGACATGCCTGACTTAAACCAACATGATTTTTATGCAGTGGCAGAGAAATGTTCTAATGTACCAATGCATTGTAGACACCCCTGAATGAGTACCATGTGAAATGTTGCAATCAGTGTCATTCCACACAAATAAATGATATGCCCATATTATGCTTCACACCTTGTAATGTCCTCTGTGAGTTGTGCTGGGTCAGGAGGATAAAACTTCACTGTGAAGCCAAATGTCCAGGGACCACCTAAAGAAACAATGATAGTAAATAAGGAGTGGGCTAGGACGATCAATTAGACAAGGAGTAATAAAGAATAGATGGACAGATGGAAAGGAAAATGTTATAGAGGAGAGAAATAAAAGCGGTGGTGCACAAACAGCTGCCAAGAGACAAGGAGAGACAGTGCGAAGAAAGCACTGTCATCTGTGAGTTGCACACTCACTTCTGATCTGTTTTTTTATTTCCTTGGAGGGATCCAGCCAATTCTGTAAAACCAAAGTAGCAAGGTTAGTATATAAGAATCACACAGCTGCTTGCAGTTTGGTGTTATGGGCAAATCGCATCAGTAGTCGCTGCTCTGAGAATCTTGGTAAAAGCTGGCCAAACACATGCAGATTTGGTTAAAGTAGTAAGTTTATTTGGCTGACTGTGGCACTGGGTGACCACATGCTGACAGATCAAAACAAATCCATTCAGATGTTGGATTAAAATGGAAAGGTAGTCAATTGATGACCAATTATCAGCACGTGTCATCAGATGACCCACAAGCAAACAGAAGAGCAAAGAACACAGGCTAAATTTGATCCATTCGCTCAGTTGAGCACCAGTTGGTGTATACAGTCAGAGGCGGATTTTCTACAAGGTAACCAATGTGCCTGCCTAGGGCCCAGCAGGTCCCAAGGGGCCCCATAAAGATGTACTGGCCATCCAAAACATTCCCAGAGGAGCATTGAGCAACTACCGCATGATGCCATGACATCACATGGAAGTGCCCACCCTCCCAAAGTCCCTTTAGTGATCTTTGATAGGATAGAAAATGTTTGGATAGACAAAATGGTTTTATCCAGTGTATGTGGGAAGTCCGTTTACTCTAAATGTGGCTCATTTATTAAGCCTTCTTCCTAGAAACCTGGAGCCTGATTCAGATTTGTATGCAGAGCCAGTGATCATTTACTGGTAGACTGTGTACGTGCCAAGGTACTCTACCCATGCCACCTGCAATCAGCAGCAAAGCTATAGTGCTATGGATTGTTTGTGGGAGGAGGGCGATATCTTGCTTAGGGCCCCATGAGGTCTAAATCCACCTTTGTATACAGTATAACTACAAATATAATATATCACTATAGAAACAGAATTTGATGACAGATAACAACCACTCTGCCCATATAGTCTACCCTAAAAACATGTACATACACATACATACACAGTAGAGTTATTTTCCTTTGGTGGGAGCCAATTAACCAAACAGTATATTTTCTGTAACGTGGGAGGAAACTGGAGTACCCGGAGGAAACCCAGGCAAGTATTCGAAGAATATGCATACGCCATATAGTTGTGGTCATGGAGGGAATGGAACCCACATCCTCAGTGCTGTGAAGCAGTGCTGCTAATCTTTAGCCCATCGTACTGCACCACTATTTCTACACAATGAGGAAACCAGTACGTAGCTCTACTTTTGAGGCAGCTTTTAAACATACTTTACTAATTCATCGATCATTATTTTGAAGTATGTTTAAACTGCGCTCAGCATCCAGGGAACACACCTAAGGACAACATATTATAGCACGTCACACTGACCATGAGTATGAAACCATAGTATTAGGTTTAGCTCTATTGGGGTCCAGTCTAACTACAGATACTGTATAATATAAAAAGGTGATCCTGACCGTAGGACCTTGTCTGCTAGGTCATCGAAGGTTTATAGAATGGTCCACACAATGGTAAAGCCACCTCTAGAATCCTGTGACCCTGGCATTAGCACAACCAGACATTGATGCAATTACTTTCAGGGGGGTGGAACTGGCATAGTTGAGTAATCAGTAGGATGATAAATCTTGTCATTTGGGATCATACCATTAGCGCTAGCACATCTGAAGAGATCCTGACATCAGTAGTCGATTGTGGTAGGATTACCTTCTGACTGTCGGAGTCACAGAATGTCAGACCAAAGTAATCTTTCTCTAGGAGATTGAGGTGTTCGCACACTGTATCAAACAGGACCTGCCCCCTGGCATGTTTCTGGAAAGCAGAGAAGACACCAGATGAAAGTATTGTCATATGAATTAATACATTGACCGAAGGCTCAGAAATTAAGAGTTCTATGTCATAAGCCTTGGAGAGAGATCAAGCCATGCCATGTTACAGGCTATGTTTGATAAAAATGACAGTTAGGAGCTGATTGGTTGGTACTTTATCTCCATCCAATTTTACTCTCTCCTCGACTTAGTACACAGACCCCAAATTTACTAAAGCATCTAAAAAAAAAAAAGGTGGAGCTGTTGCCTGTAGCAACCAACCACATTCTAGCAATCATTTTTCTACTGCATGCTAGAAAATGATAGACAGAATCTGATTGGTTGCTATGGGCAACAGCTTCACTTTTCTGTTTTAGAAGCCTTCAGATATATATATATATACCCATGTGTCTTATAAGCGTTATGCCTCTGGTATTTGCACATTGAGACAAATAATGCACTGATGTGAAAATATCAAAGGGAACAAGTTCCTACATATGAACTACAAGTAGATTGTTATTGCATTTATTTTTCCTCCTTTTCTTCGGTTTCCTCAGTCATTTCCCACCATGCTTCTCACCTCCACCTCACACTCGTAGTATGAGGAGTCCAGCAAAGTCACCCTGCAGAGTGCACTCTTGGGTTTCTTGGAAAGTTTCTGTGGTGATCTCTGAGTATGGGAAGGTGTTGTTCTGTCTGTCGCTGCATCAAGCCTCTCATCATCCTAGGGTTCACATTAAGATAGAAATTGTCTAATTAAACCTTCAGGTGACAGTAAAACCAACGGTTCCAACGGACATAACAATTCTGTAAAATAATCCTGCAGTTTAAATATCCACAGTGCAACGATAATAGAAAACCTGCAATGAACAGTAGACCAATATAAAAAGAACAAGGAAGGTATGTAATATAATTAGGAACCTGCTGATAACAGTTGTGACAATTAAGGTCAACAAACGTAAATGGAAGAAACAAACAATTGTGACCCAATTTCCAACAGGTTTATTATGCACTGCCTGATTCTCTGATTCTCAAATCCTTAATGGAGCAAAATTGTGATTTATGAATGAGTCCAAGCAGGGAATATTAATAAGATTAATTAAGAAGTTTGTGGGCAAGTGTGTTGAATAGTTGTTGAAGTTTTAAAAATGGATTTTGCCCCTAAGGTCATGCAGTATTGAGGCATTCCAGCTATTGCATTTCTACACAAGTATGCACTTATTTATTTACTAATCTAGAATATACAGGTGAGATCTGATTTAATACCCACTTCTACAGGTCTCCGTGAATTCTCATTAGCTCCTGGTCGCTCCACATTATTAGCAGGTGTTTGTGGGGTGTCAGGTGGCAGTAGCGCAGGATTATGTACTCCATCTTGGGCAGGTCCTTCTGGTCCAGAATTCAGCTCAGTTTCAGCCCCCACCTCTGTGGTCATAATGACTCCTCAGACTGTTGTAGGCTGACAAAAAAACGGAAAGTTGGTCATTTATTAATCAATGTACATAATGAAGAGCACTCATGCTGAACCCGTCACCAGATGTCAGATAGTGCTTTCGCACCAGTCCTCATCCACCAGTGGCAGGGTATATAAGCATCCTTGTCTAAAATGAAATGGTTTATAACTACCCTGTATCAATTATCCATGTTCTGAGCATTTTCCTATATTGTCTCTTTCTTACCCCAAGTTTGCACATAAAAAAAATATGTTTACACCCACACAGATGTCTCTGCATGGCTGGCTGGGGGTGTGCAGTGAGAGGAGCCCCCTCCCTTTTGGCCTGATTAATGCATACTGCAGTCAGAGCATCACAGTGCTGTGTGAGGCCCGTCACCTCCTATATACACAGTACAGTGTGCAAGCCTCTGCACCACCCTCCCCCATTAGCTTTTTCTGCTCCCCCCATCCTTCTTCATTCACCTTCGCTTTCTTATCAACCATCCTCCCCCTCTTCTGTCTTTCTACCATTTCTTTTACTCGTTCTTTCATACCTCTGCTCACTAAATCTCTGTCCCACTGTGTCGCATGCTGCATGAGAAGATGACATTCTGGGCAAAGCCAGTGGGGTGAGAGGTGAGAGAGTGGACCCTCCTTGCACCACAACACAGATCAGGCCAGTATAAGGCAGCTGTGACAGGAGAAGGAATTACAGTGACAACAGTGTAATAAAATAAATCCTCAAAGAGCTCCTCTAAATGTAATGATGCAGATTTAAAAAAAAAAAAAAAAACATTGCTGCAGAAGATTAACCCCTACCACCGTTGTTACTGAGCCTCGGATATTTCTTACTGTTATACCCTGCTGTATATTTCTACGGATATTACGAAGCACAGAAGACTGTATAGCAATCATGAAAGCACTATGCTGGAGAAAAATGTGTTTATGCAGGACAAAGAGCTCTCAGTTCACCTGAAATTGCTACACCGCTGACACTGGTAGTTCTGGGATCCCTACTGAGCTGGATGAATTGCTTTTATGAAAGGCGCTGGGTTACTATTTACCTGTAAAACTTTAAATGGACTTTTTATCCTTTTACTGTGACCACTACTTGCATACCAACACTGCTGAATGATGTTGTGATTACATCTGTAACTACCAATTACAAGAGATAAATACATATAGTCCCCCAGGTGGCTTGCTATTATTTTTGTTTGTTGCAACATTTTTTGCAGAAGTTTTCATAGTGATTTTGAATTCAGACACAAATTATTAAGCGCAGGTCCATTGATCATTTTGGGAAGCAGCTTTCTTTTTTCATCCATCCAAGTCACTGGAATGTTAATAGGGCAAGAAGTACCATATTCAACCACAACCTTGAAGTTCATTGGGCTAGTCCAGCATTTCTCAAACTGTGGGTCCTGACCCCAAAGTGGGTCCCGACCTTCTCAGCATAGGGGTCGCGACTCCATGTTGCTGACAATCAGGCTGATTACTTTTTTAATCTCAGTCAGTGTTTCGAGGAGTGTAATAGATCTGTTGAATTGTCTGTTATTTTAGACTCCTCCCATCATTTTGTGCCTCCACAATGCTGCCACGTATGTGCTGTCTTCTGACTACACATGTGATGAGATGACCTTCTGCAGTATGTTGCTGGGGTCTTGTCATTATTTTTATTGTCTGATGGGGTCCCACAGCAAAATAGTTTGAGGACCCCTGGGCTAGTCCAACCATAGCCAATCAGAGCATTACAAAGTTCACAGGCCCAGACTGCAAAGCAACCCATCAGAGCATTGCAACGTGCACAGCACACTAACCAATAGCCAAACAGAGCATTGTAAACATCAAAGGGCTAGACTAACCAGCAGCCAATCAGAGCATTACAATGTTCACAGACACTAGACCAACCAGTCTAGATTAAACCCTCCCCCATATGCCCCTGCGTTGGACCAATAAAATGATTGAGCATTTTTTACTCTGTTTATCACTGTTTTGAGAGGCATGTGTGGGATCAGAGGCAGTGCCATATTGGAGGTTCTGTGGTGCCTTGAGGTGAGTTGGCTCTCAATTTAAAAATACATAAATATATGACTAAAAATGGTGCTATTATCATGTAGTGTAGGACTACCAGAGCAAAAACACTTTGATATGGCTGGCACTGTAGCTTGCCATATGTTTACAAGTGTATGTAATACTCCTTTCACACCAGCCTAAATTCCCGGGTTGAGTCCGGGAACAACCCCATACTACCTCTGGTGTGAAAGGTACCCGGGACAAATTACCGGGCTAATTTGCCGGCAATCCAACCCTGCTAGGTAGCAGGGTTCTTCCCGGGTTCAACCCGGGGACCTGGCTGGTGTGAATGGGTTACCCAATTTGATGCAGGCGGCGGGCGCAAATGACAGGACAGCCGGTGGATAATGATGACGCAGCTCTCCGGCTGCAGTGAGGGCGCCGGAGAGCTATGTCATCTTCATCTGCCGCCTGTCCCTTCATTTGCGCCGCCACCTGTGTGGATCCCTGGCTTGTGCGGAGGACCAGCAACCGGGGTGAGTATTCTCCCCACCTCCTGCCCACCTCCGCCGCCATCCCGCCGACTGCCCGCCTCCTCCCCACCTCCTGCCGGCCACCTTCCCGCCCACTTCACACACCAGAAAATGCAGGGACTTTTCTGGTGTGAACGGGTCCAAACCCGGGAATGTCCCTGCTTGTCCCGGAAACTGAATTCCCGGGTTTGTCCCTGCATTTCTGGTGTGAAAGGGGTATAACTGAGATCTCTGCATGTTGTTATCATGTAGGTTGCAAGCATGTTTTGCTGGTCCATTGCAGTGTGCTGATGATTTTGTTTGGCTAGATAAACCAGCAGTCAATCAGAATATTCAAACTTTCACAAAAAATGGACAAAGCATATTTTATAAATGTACACAAAGATTGCGCAAGTACAGTATCATGAAAATAGGTCAAGGTTTTTATTACATTTCGGTTTCAAATGTTCTAAAATACCACAAGTACAACCTGGAGTCTACTCATTTACATGTTTAGCATGAAGGCAATGTTTAAAGTTGCAAAATAATTCTTCATTGCCTCTCCTTTTTGTATATTTTCTTTACCATAAATTCCAGATCCATTATCCACAAAGTAACCCAAAAAATTTAAAAAATAAGAAGTTCAAAGTTGGAAATAATAAATTCTGTAAATTTGTCTCTGTCAACATTTCATTTTGAAGTCCTCTTGTTATCTAAGAACAAGCTACTACAGTACTGTAGAAAGTTCTGTCTTCAGCTTCCCCTTTGAATTGCCACATAAAAGCAGCACTTATCACCACAGGATGGGCTGTACGATGTTCATTTCAAAGTCCTGATGAAGTCCCGATGACCAAGCGTATTGTTTTTTTTTTGCTTTAAAACCTTCTCTATAATATATGTAATTTTGCCTTTGGACAGCTCTTAGACATGAACATTGTACAGCTCATGCTGTGGTGATAAGTGCTGATTTTACTGCTATTATATATATATATATATATATATATCCAGTACATTTTTTGGACAATATTTTAGGACGCGAAGCTTACTATGCAATGCAAGCACTTCCTTTCTTTGTTTCAATGGGATACCGTCAGTTAGTCGACCTAAAGGTGGTCGGCAGTCATTAGGTCGACATACAGCAAGGTCGACAGGTACTTAGGTTGACACAAGCGTTAGGTCAACATGGTCTAGGTCGACAGTCAAAAGGTCGACATGGGGTTTTTCACTGTTTTTTGAGCCGACATGTACAGACAGGGAGTATTTCATATCCTACTCTTCACTAGGGTGTGGTGGGAGAATAAAATAGTGTGCCAAGCGTAGCGAGCCATGGGAGGGAACGCGGTGCACTTTAACCTGTGTCCATGTCGACTGTGTCAACATTCGGGTAAAAAAAACTGTGAAATACATGTCGACCTTTTGACTGTCGACTTAGACCATGTTGACCTAATGCTTGTGTCGACCAAAGCACCTGTCGACCCTGTCCCATGTCGCCCTAGTCTCCTGTCGAACTTGCTGTATATCGACCCAACGGTGTCGGCCTAATGACTGTCGACCCAATGATCTCAATGTATTCATGATGCTAAGTACACTAGTAAAGTAACCTACCTGTGAAACAAAATAAACAATAGGCAGCTACTCCTGCCTTTAGCAGGTTGACTAGGCAAGTTACATTTTAAATCAGGAAATAAATAACTGGGAAGAGGTCCATTTACTTGGAAGAAGGCAGGCTGTATAACTCTCGTGTATTTAACTCTCGAGATTTAACTTGTTGCACAAACTTTTTTTTTTTTAAATGATGTCAAAGCTTAGGATCAAGGTGGCAAGATCAGTGTTAATTTAGAGCTGTCATTTTAAACACTGATCCACCTAAAACTATTGTCATATACTTCAGCAATAAGTCTAGAGATCATTTTAATGACACTTTTGTCATTTTCACTTTTTGCAATCTTAAAAAGATATTGTTAATATGTGTTTCCTCTAAATAGTGACAACTTAAAACATGGAAAAAACATGTCACGGTAAACTGTTAAAGTACACAAAGTATAATTGTCTTTGGACTAGTAATGAGTATGGTGCTGGTGCCAGATTTATTGTAAGGCTTATAACTGATATTGGCATTCAATTACATGGCAGTTATACATTTTTGCACCAGAATTCTAAAGGGTGGTCCTGTACTGGCCATGTAGCCCCACAATCTGAGAGCCAAGTGACAAGATCGCTGTCCATATGGCCACAGACATGGACAATATGGCATACATATCTATATACATGGAACTGTTTATTGCTTCCAGCTTCATTGTGGCTCAATAATGCCATCAGGTAATCAGAAGAGATGTATCTCTTGCAGTTACTGGTGGGCTGTGCATGTGAACATATACAATGCTTATGATGGCCATCGGTAACACTGTTAGTAACATATATTTATAAATGCAAACACATTTGTAAGCCCCAGGAAAGGAGGGGTTAATGGAAGCCCGGCAAGTCACTCCTGCGCGGGCGGGGTTAATGCACCCTGACCCGGCGCTGCGTGGGTGACAAGGAAGGAGGCGTTCCTGGAGAGGGACAGGAGGAAGGAGGTGTTCCTGGAGAAGGACAGGAGGGAGAAGCCCGCGCGGGAGACCGGCAGCGCGAAGACGCGAGCCAGAGAGGAGCTGCAGAGAGAGTGAGGCGGGTGACGTCACGGTGACCCCCGCCGACCCCGGGAAGGAGACGGGACGCGGCGTGCTTACAGTGCCGCAGGCAGCCGGGCTACACAGCGCTGAAAGAAGCTGTGACCCCCGCTAACCCAAAACAGTGAATAGCCGCACACACCGCCCGGCCAGCCCCGTGACCCCCGCCGACCTCAGCAAGTGGCACCCGGTGCCGGAGCCCGATGCCATCACGCAGGGGCCCGGCCAGACATCCGACGGTGGCTCTGTGATCCCCCCTCCATATCGCTCACCAGGAGCCTGAAGGACAGAAGTGCAGCACCACCAGGAGGAGGCAGGCGGAACCCGGCAGCCACCCGCAGGCCAGGAAGGAAACGGCCGCCATGTTGCAGCACCTAGAGGAGAGGGTGCAGCCGCCATCTTACCCACCCTGTGGGAGGGCTGAGAAGTCGCCTAACCGTGAGTTTGCCCCTTGGGGGCACCCAGAAGCCTAGCACCCACATAGGGTTTAGCCACCAGGACAGCTCCCACCCTAGGGACCATCCCCCAGCCGAGCAAGGACGCCTTGCACCCCTCGCTGGCCCCTACTTTAACAGCAGACCCTGACAAGAAACAGCCACCTCAGATGGACTGTCCGCTTCCCTGCAGAGTCCCCGTTGCGGTCACCCGTGGCAACTGCCGCTGCAAGCCAGCAGAGTAGCGCCCTGGTCTGTGGCCCTTCTCATACCCCCTCGTCGGTAAGGAAACGTAGTAACTATAAGGGCCTAGAGGCCTCCTTACCAACCCCCGAGACTGACCTAAACCCTCCAGGACTCCAAGTGGGGTTCACCCACGCCCCAATCAATCGACCCCTCTTTAGCTAGGATCACCGCTTGGGCCCCACCGAAATCCCTGTGCACGGGTCAGGTCAGTAGGACCTGTAATTCGGGACCTTAGTTAGTGGTAATGGTTACCGGTAACCTTAGTTTGTGTGAATGCCAAGAGCCTACCCTGAATAGAGGTCAGAAGCACTGATTGGCTTTAATGGTAATGAGTATTGTTGAGTAACACTGCAAAACATTTCCTTCTGTGTAATGTCTGATAGTTTGGTAAAACATTTCCTTATATGTAATGTCTGATAGTTTAGTAAAACATTTCCTTCATGTTGTACTACTGAAAAGTATTGGGAACATGTTTCCTCTCCTAGCATTGTAAAGGAATAATCCTGGCAACATTTCCTGTCGCTTACATTTACCGACGGTATGGTGCAATGTCTACCTTACTTATATTGTTGATGGATCTGGTAAAACGTTTCTACACTATTGCACTTTGTTCACTTGTTGTGATAATATTGTTAAGTTGTTAACTGAAAGAGGTTGACGTCCATAGTGACTGCTTTGAAAATAAAAGGTCAACCTAACCCAGTGGTCGAGTGTTCTGTGTCCATTCCTGTATCAAGAGAAGACTCCAGACTGAGATCCGTGAGTTCGGGGAGGCACGGCCCCCACCGCATCTATAAGGTAATTCGGTACTTATGTAATATCTGGGCTCCCGTTTTTCTTATGAGACCGCATCCCCTCGCGGGGCTCGCTGCGCTCACCACGCTTCGGGCACGGTGGCTCGCTACGCTCGCCACACTATATAAAATCAACTCCTTGTGTAGTTGGATAGTAGAGGTATGAAAAAATGGGGTGCATTTAACATGGGAGCCCAGATAATACATAAGTACCGGTAATTCCTTCCCCTTTGGGGTGTTTACAATTCTCTGGCGTCACGAACAGGATCTAGTCAATGCGGAGTATAATCCGATACCAAGATGGACGCAGTACAGGTCGGAGGTGGACAACCACCCGTCGTGGCCCCCGGCGGCGATCAACAGGTGGCCGCCCCAGTGGTAATACCTGCACCCGCAACGGCACCTCACGCTCCCATTACACTACCCTACTACTTCGGGGCCCCATGGATGCTGACATACAGTGGGGACCCCAACAAGGGCGCCACATTCACGGCCTTCAAGAACCAGATGAAGTCCATGGCCCAACTCTACACCCCGAGAGAAGAGCAGAGGGTACAGATCCTCATCGGCCAACTCACGGGCTCCGCCCTCAGCGAGGTCGAATCGTGGGCGGACGACCAAAAGACAGACACCGAACAGATCTTAAACCGGCTGGCCACAATCTTCGAGACCGCCACCCTCCCAGAGTTGAAGATGCAACTCTACGGTCGGAAACAGCGACCAGGCGAAACCCTCCGGGATTTCGCCCTAAGTCTACAGAAGGCCCTGAAGCTCATCCAAGCGGTTGACCCAGATGAGGTTCGTAACAGCGACGAGGCGCTCACTCTCCAGTTCGTGGAGGGAGCCTCGAACCCCACCATCAAGACCCAGTTGCGAATCCTGAAGATGCAGATGCCGGGGAAGTCCTTTGACGACTTTAAGCACACCGCCATCCTGACCATCGGGAATCACGCCGACCCCGAGATAGAATATCCGGAGATGACGGGGGCTCGAGGACCCGTGGCCACGAACTCTGAACCAGTCGGCCGACTGAAAGACCGGACCATCCAGAGTGGCCAACCGCCAGCGGTACATCCAGACCAATCCCTCCAGCGCCAGGTAGAAGACCTGGCCCTCGGGATGGCTGCAATGCAGCGAGACATACGCCAGCTGACACAGCAAACCGCGTCCAACCGCGGGGAGGTCAGACGGAAGACGGAAGGACAGCAGTCGAACCAGAATCGATGGGACCCACCCCGAGAATATGGGAGGCGAGACTCAGACCCGGAGGAATGGTGGGCCCAATATGTAGGACAATGCCCGAGGATCCCAGTAGTGATCAATGGGATAGAGACAGTGGCCATGATCGACACCGGGTCACAGGTATCCATGATACAGTTACCCACTCTCCAAAAGTATTGGGGAAAAGTACAGTTTAGACAACCCCCCACGCAAGTGAAGGTGGTCGCTGCCAATGGCCGAGAGGTCGTCTGCAACGGGTACTGGGAAGCAGATTTGCAGATTGGGCGAACCCGTTTACCCAGGCAGGGGTATTTAGTGATCACCTGCGGGGAAGGGAGAGTTGCTCCCATCATCCTGGGCATGAACATACTAAGGAGTTGCCCTGAAGAGCTGATTGCAGCGTTAGAACAGGAACCAGTTAACCAAGACCAGGCTGGGGAGATCACCCAACGGCACATAATCTGCGTCCAGGGGAGCCAAGTGGAGAAGAGAGTGCTGGCCCCGCGTACCCAAGGGACGGTCAAGTGGTTTAACATCCGAAGGGGATATGGCTTCATCAACCGCAACGACACAAGGGATGACATTTTTGTCCATCGGACAGCCCTAAGGAAGAGCCACTCGCGGAGACTTCTGTGCAGTCTCAGAGAAGGCGAGACGGTGGAGTTCGAGGTGGTGGAGGAGGAAAAGGGTGCCAAAGCGGTGAACGTGACTGGTCCAGGTGGGGTGCCAGAGGGAAGAAACCGGCCGGGCCCCGACAGGCGTCCTTTCCGCAGGCGTGCCCATTGGTGCCAAAGTGGACAGATGGAGGCACCGATTTCCTTCGGCCCAGTCTCACGGCATCTACTCTCAAGAGTGAACCTTGTCCCCGCCAACAGAGGAGAGAAGCCGGTTGCAGAAGAGGAGTGGAATCACCTCACCCCTAGCGTTAACAGTCATCCCTGGCGTCGATTTCACCATAAATGGGAGGCCGAGCCCTACATGGTCACCAAGAGTCCGACGGCAGCAATCAAAGTCCACCAAAGCGGAGAACCGGACGGGGCTCGATTGCACTGGGTACATCGCAACCAGCCTAAGTCATACTCTCGACAGACGGAGGCCCCTACCGTCGCCCCCGGGAGCATGCCCAGAAGCCCGCAGGAACTGCTGTTGAACGAAGGGTGGAGCATACCGTCCATCCCGGCTACACTGACCACAGAACCTGTAGAAGACTACGTGACCCCGGCGGAAGAAGAAGCGCCAGCATTACCGGCGAGACGGTCCTCCCGAAGTATTAAGGATACACTGCCGGCCCGCTACCAACAATAAAATTCCCAAACCCTAAGGGCCTGTCATTATTGTATATAGATATGTTCTACTGTTAGTTATGATGCCGTTCTTAATTTACAGTTGTTGTGATGTTATACCCTTGTGTGAGAAAGAGACTTTACTTATTCAGAACTTTGAATGGTTCGGATTGGTCCCTTCGGTAACGTGGCGTGAGGACACGACCACGAAAAAGTACGGGCGGATGTAAGCCCCAGGAAAGGAGGGGTTAATGGAAGCCCGGCAAGTCACTCCTGCGCGGGCGGGGTTAATGCACCCTGACCCGGCGCTGCGTGGGTGACAAGGAAGGAGGCGTTCCTGGAGAGGGACAGGAGGAAGGAGGCGTTCCTGGAGAAGGACAGGAGGGAGAAGCCCGCGCGGGAGACCGGCAGCGCGAAGACGCGAGCCAGAGAGGAGCTGCAGAGAGAGTGAGGCGGGTGACGTCACGGTGACCCCCGCCGACCCCGGGAAGGAGACGGGACGCGGCGTGCTTACAGTGCCGCAGGCAGCCGGGCTACACAGCGCTGAAAGAAGCTGTGACCCCCGCTAACCCAAAACAGTGAATAGCCGCACACACCGCCCGGCCAGCCCCGTGACCCCCGCCGACCTCAGCAAGTGGCACCCGGTGCCGGAGCCCGATGCCATCACGCAGGGGCCCGGCCAGACATCCGACGGTGGCCCTGTGATCCCCCCTCCATATCGCTCACCAGGAGCCTGAAGGACAGAAGTGCAGCACCACCAGGAGGAGGCAGGCGGAACCCGGCAGCCACCCGCAGGCCAGGAAGGAAACGGCCGCCATGTTGCAGCACCTAGAGGAGAGGGTGCAGCCGCCATCTTACCCACCCTGTGGGAGGGCTGAGAAGTCGCCTAACCGTGAGTTTGCCCCTTGGGGGCACCCAGAAGCCTAGCACCCACATAGGGTTTAGCCACCAGGACAGCTCCCACCCTAGGGACCATCCCCCAGCCGAGCAAGGACGCCTTGCACCCCTCGCTGGCCCCTACTTTAACAGCAGACCCTGACAAGAAACAGCCACCTCAGATGGACTGTCCGCTTCCCTGCAGAGTCCCCGTTGCGGTCACCCGTGGCAACTGCCGCTGCAAGCCAGCAGAGTAGCGCCCTGGTCTGTGGCCCTTCTCATACCCCCTCGTCGGTAAGGAAACGTAGTAACTATAAGGGCCTAAAGGCCTCCTTACCAACCCCCGAGACTGACCTAAACCCTCCAGGACTCCAAGTGGGGTTCACCCACGCCCCAATCAATCGACCCCTCTTCAGCTAGGATCACCGCTTGGGCCCCACCGAAATCCCTGTGCACGGGTCAGGTCAGTAGGACCTGTAATTCGGGACCTTAGTTAGTGGTAATGGTTACCGGTAACCTTAGTTTGTGTGAATGCCAAGAGCCTACCCTGAATAGAGGTCAGAAGCACTGATTGGCTTTAATGGTAATGAGTATTGTTGAGTAACACTGCAAAACATTTCCTTCTGTGTAATGTCTGATAGTTTAGTAAAACATTTCCTTCATGTTGTACTACTGAAAAGTATTGGGAACATGTTTCCTCTCCTAGCATTGTAAAGGAATAATCCTGGCAACATTTCCTGTCGCTTACATTTACCGACGGTATGGTGCAATGTCTACCTTACTTATATTGTTGATGGATCTGGTAAAACGTTTCTACACTATTGCACTTTGTTCACTTGTTGTGATAATATTATTAAGTTGTTAACTGAAAGAGGTTGACGTCCATAGTGACTGCTTTGAAAATAAAAGGTCAACCTAACCCAGTGGTCGAGTGTTCTGTGTCCATTCCTGTATCAAGAGAAGACTCCAGACTGAGATCCGTGAGTTCGGGGAGGCACGGCCCCCACCGCATCTATAAGGTAATTCCTTCCCCTTTGGGGTGTTTACACATTCCTCGGCTACCTTCTCACTTCTGATTAACTTGTTGAATATTGATATCTCCAGCTGTTAGTATTTTATTAGTGCTATGACTATACCAGTTCAAGTCCTATTTGCATTACTTATTTGTCATTTCTATTTGGATTACCAAAGGAAACAATATTTTTTTTTTGTGGGGGTATTTCTATTTAACAAAATTTACAGAACTGTACATACACACCCATCTTCAAATAGTTTAAGAAAGCCCTGTTTGGCTTTACAACATAATGGGGCAGATGTATTAAGCCTGGTGAAGAGATAAAGTGGAGATAAAGTAGAAGGTGATAATGCACCAGCCAATCAGTTAGGAGTTGATTGGCTGGTGCGTTATAACCTCCCACTTTATCTCTTCACCAGGCTTAATACATCTGCCCCTAGATGTGTTGGTTTTAAAATAAATGAAAATGATGTGGTATTGATTTGTATTTTTAAAATAGCATAAGCTGTCACAGCCTTCAAATTATCTCCTCTCGCCAAACTCTGCTATTATAGGGCTTAATTCAGATCAGATAGCATGGCAGAGAATCAGCAAGCCTGAGATTATCGATAGATTGCTTATGTGTACGGACTGTAGTGCGCATGTGCAAGGCTGCCCTGTGATAAAATCCTGGTACTTTTTTCATTGCTGGCTGTGCGTCAGGTGAATGACAGGAAGCTGGCGTTTTGGGTGGCAGACCTGATTCATCCATGGCTGCAGAGGCGAAACTAACATTGGTGCAACAGGCGCACCGAACTGGGGCCTTTGGTCTAAGGGGCCCATTACTGCCCAGAGCAGCAATTAAGTTTTCCCCTGGGCCACCTGACAGCCATTTTTAACAAAGTCATATGACTGGCTAAGTAAAGGGTGCATGATAGGCTCCACTACCTGAGGAACCTGCCCCTTTAATCTGGAAGGCAGAGTTGACCTTATATGTGTGCAGTAGCTATAATTTGCCACCTGAGCCGGACTGATAGGGGAGACTGAGAAACTAATAAAGTGGAATTCTCCCTGAATCACAGCTGTCTGTGAATTAAAGGCAGCTCATATCCAGTGTAATTAATGCTGTCAGAGCTTGCTTGACTAAATGCCATACTGGGGAAACACTAGTTTGCAGGAATCTATGATCTGCAAACTCTCTTTGTTCTAGGGAATAGGATTGCCACCTAGCAACAGCTGGTGGGTTATGGTGTAAGCCTCCCGACATACGCTGGAATGGTATAGTGAAATAAAATTTTCACTTACCTTACCACAGCCAGGGGAGTAGGGAGCTTAGCTGCTGATGCATGACATGTGCACAGGCAGTGCACATATACTGCAGGTCATGCAGGTGCACTCTAGTCACATGCACCTGCTGTATATAAGGCTAAGCTCCGCCCCCTGAGGTCAGATTTTACAGAAGCTTACAGATGGCAATCCTAAAGTGGAACAAGAGAGAAATACCATTGTATGCAAAGACCATTGTATGCAAAAATAAATGTTAACTTGAACATTCATAACGAACATAGATCAGATCTGAGAAACTCTACTGGAAGGAGTAAGAATGAAACTGGGTTGGACTAGGAACCAACAACTGAAATAACTGCCATGCTGTATTGTAGCCAGGCATGTTATAAACTGAGGCAAACTTGTGAGTATAGTAGAGAAGAGGAAATAATTAATTTCTGATCTTTAGGTGACTGCACTTGTTGCTTCTTCTAGGCCTTTGGAGTGCCTTGAATCAAAGGATAAGTTAGGTATATAACCGAACCTTAGAGAGAACAAGCAGCAGACCTAGCAAGGTACTGGGTGGGAAGGGTGGGAGCTGTTGCTAGGTGGCAATCCTATTCCCTAGAACAAAGAGAGTTTGCAGATCATAGATTCCTGCAAACTAGTGTTTGTTCGTCGGGAGGCTTGCCACCTAGCAACAGCTGGTGGGTAGACTACCACACACCTGGTGGTTGCTCTAAGGAACGCAATTCTTTGAGAACCAGAAGGCCTCCAGCAATGTCTAAAGAAAGTCCAAGCGGATGAACAATGTGCAGCTTGCAATACAGTCTGAAATGGTATGCCTCTAGCAGCCATTGAATTAACTGCGTCACAGTGAAGGGGATGGCCTCTGAAGTGGAGTGTCTATTCCAGAACTCTGTATGGTGGAAACTATACACTCCCTGGTCATAAAAAGGTCTGGCAGGATGAAACATATTCTGGCATGTGAGAGAGAAGTTTGTTTGATGTCTCTCCTTACAGGTACTGTGAGGGGTAAGTAAGTGGATTGGCAATCAACTATACAAAGATCTGGATCTGACTGGTCTCTGACCAGATCACATTCCACCAGAGGTGTGTGCATGGAACTTGTTTTTGTGTGTCCCCGTAGAATAATAAGGAAACCCATTGGCGTAGGGGTCATCCAGGTTCAGATATGTGGTTTGACGAAAACTCAGCCCCTCTGGCTGCAAAGGCAGGGGCTAACAGTGAAGCTAACTTCTTTGAAAGGCCAAAGATATCTGCAGATGGTGGTATAGTGGCCAAGAAGTACAAAAGGGATTAATGTCCCACCAGGTAGAATGCCATAGCATGGTGGGCTAGCTAGAAAGAATCCTTTAAGTATTCTTATTCTCTGAGGCCTGGGTTAAGGAGAGCTAGAGTCAAGCCATATGAGCATATCTTGGCATAAGCCAAACCTGTTTCGAATGTGGTGGCAAGGAAGTCCAGAGTTATGCTAGGCTCGGAAAAGGGGGCCTGAAGAAGGAAGGTTAGAGGACTGTAAGGCTAGAAATTCAATTATGGATTGATATCTGGATCTTATTCTAGGCCTAAAACAGGCAAGGCATGGAAAAGGCAGAGAGGTTGGGAATGGTCTGCAACCTAGTAATGTTGCAATCCACATACAATGTGGAAGATGTTTCAGTAGGTCTGTGCTGCCCTGGAAGCAGTCTGTAGATGAACCTAGAGGAAGCCCGGAACCTTGTGAAAAAGGTTGATAAAGGGAACAAAACTCTGGAGGGCCAGACAGAATATGCCAGAAATATTTGGGTATTTTGGACACGTCTGTTTTGATTTTGTGGATGACCCACAACCGCAGAGCCAGAGGGAAAAAGGCATATGAAAGTGGAATGTCAGCCCGCGAAAAAGGACATAGCATACATGTGGAGAGTCCCTTGATATTTGGATATGAATGTCAGAACTTGTACGTTTGATGGTGTTGCAAACGTAACCACTTGTGGGTGACCCAAGGTCTTTGCAATTCTGAGAAAGATCTCTGGTGTGTTATGGCAGCAGTGGGATCTAAATCTACACCTCCGAAGGAACTGGAGAGTTGCTCAATCCACAGTATGACTGGTTATGTATAAGGAAATGGCTATCTTGTTTAACTCTTCTTGTATGCATGTAGCAAACAGGAGAATGGACCGCTGTACTGCCCACTTCCAGGCATTTATTGCCTGCTGACAGAGAATGCAAGGTCAAGTGCCTCTTATTCTTTTGAGGTAGATAAACAGTGGTTTTGTTGTCCAGACAGAGCTGAACTGAATTATCCCGTGGGTCTGAGGGAAATACAGAGGATATAGCCAATCTGGCAGCTCTTAGCTCTGAGATTGATATGAGCTTTAGAATCTCAAGCGGTCCACTTCCCTCCTACTGTATTGCACTGGGTGAATGCCCCCCAGCCCATGAGGGATGCATCTGATGTGATGACTATGTCTGGAGTAGGAGGTAGGGGAGATCTGGAATAGGAAATGTTTTCCAACTGTGAATCTCCCTGTGGACTATGGGAGATAGTATCATTTTGTCTGTCCTAATCCTGTCAAATAAGGGATGATAGGAGGTTCTGGAATTGTCTGCATATGAGAGGTACGTGGAGAAAACTCAGGATCTGAGGCTCTCATTTTCCTTATCAGCCTAGCCAAGTCTCTCAGTGAAAACTGAGCACCTAAGAAACAGACTTGTATGGCGTTCCACTTGTCTGAGGGAACCGCTATTGATAAAGAAGAGGAATCTATCAAAGACCCCAGAAAGACAACAGATTGGGAAGGTATTAATACAAATTTCTCAAGGTTCTTATGAAAACCTAGATGCCAGAGGAGCGACAGGATAAGATACCTGGGAGAAAAGGGGGACAATTGTTCTGCATGCACTACCAGGAGATTACCTAGGTAGATAATAACAGTGAACCCTTTACTGTCTGAGGTGTGTAATTGCTGCCTTCATGATGCATATGAGTATGTAAGGGGCATTGGACAGTCCGAAATCCATTACAGTCCAGTTGCATGGAACGTCTCTCCACAGGGAACTTAGCAGCCTCCTATGATTTGGATGTTCCAGTATCATGTTCAATGCCTCCTTCGGGTCTGTTTAGCTACAATGTTTAGCTTGGACCAGCCTAAAGGGTATATCTGCTAAACCCTCCATATGGAAAGACCAAGGTTTCATATATATTCAGTACTGGCCTATATGAAAGGTCCTGTTTCCTTACAGGGAAATGGTAGCTGACCCAACCTATTTGCAATTGTCTGCCGACTCGATCTAGCCCTGTTAAAGGGCCAGGGACATTATTTATCCAGCATCCAGAACTAGTGTTCCCTGGATGGGAGCATATCTGTTTAGGAAAAGGAACAAGGGGAATATGCCCTTCCTCCCACCTGTACATGGTAGTTCGCCTACAGGAGGCAGGCTGGAAAGACAGGGAGGAATCCTCTGTCTTTATTAGGATGATATTCACTTCACCTCTCGTGACCTGTGTCTGGGAGAAGCCTCCTCTGAGCACTCTGTGGCTGTCACATTGCTCTAGGTTCAAACTGCTGGCTCTAACAGAATGACCCTCCTAGCAAACAGGCCCCTTGAAGGGCTGGGGACTTTAGCAGAACTTAACCTTTTGTATGAAATCAGGACTGAAAGATCAGAATTAGGTTTGGGACATCCACTGATGCAGGAGCTACATTACTGAGATCTGCACTTGCTTGCTGGCAGTTCTGCAGGCATTTGAAATAGAATTAAAGGCCTGGCCAATCATCAGGGTAGCTCTATTAACAGCTTTTAATAGGGCCATTTGGAAGCAGGGAATCTAGGGAGTTCGCTGGAACCCTTTTTACTCTGCCTTATCCAGGGCAAATAATACTGGCCCACAGTGTCAGTTACTATGAACTTTATTTATTTTTATTTATTTTTTGCAGCACTTTTCCCCCACTTGTGCTGAGAAAGCAGAGTCAATCTCTAGGGTAAAAAGGGCAGGGATTTCAGGAATGCCCAGGTGTTACAGAGAACAATCTGTCCTCCTTAATGAGGGGCTGCAAAAGCCAGCTGGGTGAATTACTACACCTCAAGCACTTGTTCAGGGCAGAGTGTGCTGTGTATTGCTGGGTACACACCAGGACGACTAGGGCACGATTCTGTCAATTTAGATCCAATTCCGACCGGTTGTATGCAGATTGTATGTACTATCGTGTGTTTTTGACATTTATTTGATCCGATTCCGATCAAATGCGCGTTCACGCCGCTCGTTTGGTCGCATCTTTGGTCCTACGTGCTGCAGGTAGGATCTGTCAATCCCAGGCCGACCGACCGTCAATCGTATGCAGATCGTGAGTGTTTTTTGCCGCCTCCGTCGTCCGTCCGTCGGTGCGTCCGTCGTTTGATCCAGCCTATTTGAGTGGCATTTCCTAAACACTCCCCCGGCGCCATGTTTTTCCACATAGCAAACAGCGCTGGCGCAGCAGTTGGACTCTCCTTCTTGTCTCATCTCCCAGAACAACAACCTGGTATGTTTGCACTCCCAATGCTCTTCTATGCATGCCCACTGTTGCCACCAATGTATATAGTGTGTATAAAGCACTGGTTTGGCAACCGTGCACCCGACCATGTCACTGTTTTTTTTGGGTGGGCCCCATGTCTGTGTGTATACATATAACCAATGTCCACCATTGCAGTATTCCAAGCACTCCTCTCTGCTAGGCCCCATTCACCTGTGTGTGTGTGTTTGTGTATATATAGATATATATACATAAACCATTGTCCACCATTGCAGTATTCCAAGCACTCCTCTCTGCTAGGCCCCATTCACCTGTGTGTGTGTGTTTGTGTATATATAGATATATATACATAAACCATTGTCCACCATTGCAGTATTCCAAGCACTCCTCTCTGCTAGGCCCCATTCACCTGTGTGTGTGTGTTTGTGTATATATAGATATATATACATAAACCATTGTCCACCATTGCAGTATTCCAAGCACTCCTCTCTGCTAGGCCCCATTCACCTGTGTGTGTGTGTTTGTGTATATATAGATATATATACATAAACCATTGTCCACCATTGCAGTATTCCAAGCACTCCTCTCTGCTAGGCCCCATTCACCTGTGTGTGTGTGTTTGTGTATATATAGATATATATACATAAACCATTGTCCACCATTGCAGTATTCCAAGCACTCCTCTCTGCTAGGCCCCATTCACCTGTGTGTGTGAATAGCAATCTGCACAATAAAATGTATAGTGGTTTTCATAAAAGTTTATTAACATTTTAAATACTTAAAACATAAGAACTAGGTAAACTGGTAACTATAACTATAAAAATTTAAATATGAAACAAAACATGGGTATAACTATAACAACTAAAATGGTTTTATCTTTTTACAGTCCCAATGTCCAACGCAAAGGAACAAGAGTTTTTGGAAGGGTTTATTGAAAAATATCGTACACACGAATGCCTGTGGAGAACCAAATCCAAGGAGTATTCAAACAAAATGAAAAGAAACCAAGCCTTGGAGGAGTTGGCACGCTACAGTCTTCCATTTCACCCAGAGGCCAATGTTGAATGGGTGAGGAAACGCATCCAGAATATGCGCACGGTGTTCTTAAAGGAACACAAGAAGATGGAGGCTGCAAAGAAGTCTGGTGCTGGAGTCGACGAGATGTATCAAACATCGCTCTGGTACTATGACCGGTTGACATTCACCCTCAGCCAGGAGTCGATGAGGACAGGAGTAGTCCTTATGGTCGAACAGGAAAACCAAGAAGTCGCGGCGCAGGAGGAGGAGGAGAATTCGCAGTCTGCATCGGTGAGTCTATTTTTTTGGCTATCTAATTGATTCCTCCTGCCAATCCACAGCGCCCTCCCCATTAAAGTAGGCCATGTACTCTTCCCTCACCTGTTTGGCTCGTGCACTCCCTGTGTAGCGTTGTGTTGGGGTTTGCAAGGAGGATATCTGCACTACCTCCTCTGGCAGTTCTTGGTCTTCTTGGAGTGCTGTGCCTGTAGCCCTTTGCTGTGTGGCTTTTCTGCGGAGCAAATTGTGCAGGACACAGCACGCCGTGACAACCCAGTCAATTTTGTCCACCCTCAGGTTAATGGCAGTGTGAAAAATGCGAAACCGGCTTGCCAGGATGCCAAAAGCATTTTCCACAACACGCCGTGCCCTGGATAGCCTGTAGTTAAAGATCCTTTTGTCATGGTTCAGGCCCCTTTGCGCATATGGCTTCATGACATGCTCGTGCAGGCCAAAAGCCTCGTCAGCCACAAAAACAAAGTTAAGCCCCTGTTTAGTTTCCTGGACAGACGGCAAGTGAAGGGTGTTCGCTATGAGCCTTTCGTAGAACTTTGTGTCCTTGAAAGTGCCACCATCCGATGCACGGCCATTCCTTCCTACATCCAGGAAGATAAACTCATAGTTGGCATTCACCACAGCCATTAGTACAATGCTAAAATAGCCCTTGTAATTAAAATAGTAGGAACCACTATTGATAGGCTGGGCTATGCGGACATGTTTGCCATCAATGGCTCCACCGCAATTTGGGAAGTTCCATCGCTGTTCAAACTCCTCTGCGATGACTTTCCATTCATTCACGCTGGTAGGGAACTGAAATTAGAAGTAAATAGAATTGATTAGTAAACATGTTCAATTTTTTTACAGCTTGGTGACTACCCACCTGCAACCCCAGACCTATCTGTCCTATCTGATAATGCATGCACATCTAACGAAGTTCCTACTCCGGCACGCACTCCGCCACCCACCCTGGAACCCACTCCACCACTCCCCCGTGCCAAAAAAATGCGTGGCAAAGGAAAAAAAGGAGAAGCAGCGGCACATGAAGAATTTATGATGCGGGCACATCAAGTCCTGCAAAGAAACCCGGACAAACATGACAACTACTTCACTTATGTGGCAGAGTGTGTTCGCAACATGGCTCCTGACCAGCAACTTACTTTTGAAAAGTTATGCATGGAGTTGGTGTATAATGGCAGTTTAGGGTATCTCAACAGTGGCACTAAAATAGTTGGCATTGGTAGTGCACCAGACACACCACTGTCATTAGAATCACCAGTGCCTACTCCGCCTGCCACCGTAGCAGGCCAGTCGAGCACAATTCCAACACATACCCAGTCAACACCTACACAGCCTTCTCAACCCCCCCAGTACCGTCAATTCTACAGTTCTTTACTGATAGAAGATCCAGAGTGTCCTGTTTTTGAGGATCTGTCTTAAAAAATAGGCTACTTTATCATTTACCATCGACATGGTCTCAGCTGCAGGTATGTGATGGCCACTGCTCACATGGCGTATGGCGCACATCAATGTGGCCGGGACCATTGCATCTGCGCCATGCGCCATGTGGGCCGCAGCCTTTACATATCTGCAGCAGACATCCTCTGCCACACAAGGGCCACAGTGTGTATTTTTGTTTATTTATATGCTGCTACCTGTACCTGCATTACCAGAGGGAGAACAGGATTCTCCTCAATCTGGATAGCAAACTCCATTTATTGCCCTTTTGTCTTTACCAATAGTATGGGGTACTGTGCGGCAGACATGGTCTCGGCTGCAGGTATGTGATGGCCACTGCTCACATGGCGTATGGCGCACATCAATGGGGCGGGGGCCATTGCATCTGCGCCATGCGCCATGTGGGCCGCAGCCTTTACATATCTGCAGCAGACATCCTCTGCCGCACAGTACCTTATCCCTACTGTTGTAAGGGCATGTTCCAGAAGTTACCAGAGTGTCTTTTGTCTTGGTTTTCTACATATATGCTGCTACCTGTACCTGCATTACCAGAGGGAGAACAGGATTCTCCTCAATCTGGATAGCAAACTCCATTTATTGCCCTTTTTTCTTTGCCAATAGTATGGGGTACTGTGCCGAAGACATGGTCTCAGCTGCAGGTATGTGATGGCCACTGCTCACATGGTGTATGGCGCACATCAATGGGGCGGGGGCCATTGCATCTGCGCCATGCGCCATGTGGGCCGCAGCCTTTACATATCTGCAGCAGACATCCTCTGCCACACAGTACCTTATCCCTACTGTTGTAAGTGCCTGTTCCAGAAGTTAACAGAGTATGTTTTTTGTTTTTTTATATGCTGCTACCTGTACCTGCATTACCAGAGGGAGAACAGGATTCTCCTCAATCTGGATAGCAAACTCCATTTATTGCCCTTTTGTCTTTACCAATAGTATGGGGTACTGTGCGGCAGACATGGTCTCAGCTGCAGGTATGTGATGGCCACTGCTCACATGGCGTATGGCGCACATCAATGTGGCCGGGACCATTGCATCTGCGCCATGCGCCATGTGGGCCGCAGCCTTTACTTATCTGCGGCAGACATCCTCTGCCACACAGTAGCCCGTACTTATTGGGAAAGTTTAAACTGGGTCATACATACTTAAATCTTTATATATAGTGTGTGTTTTTGTACAATATCTTTTATATATGGTATTATAATATATTTTTGTTGACACAATCTATTTACTATTTTACATGTTTTAACCATGAAAGGCCTAAAAAACCTGTTTCTGTCCTAGGCCTAAATTATAAATAAAAATATTTTGTTTGCACAATAAAGTGTACAGTGTATATTTCATCCTTACCTTGCAATACTGGTACTGCAGCACCTTCACAATGGCTTTGCAGGTCTCCGGGATGATGAGGCCCAAAGCTTGCGGGGAGATGAGGGATCCAAACTTTAGGTCAGCAAGAGACCGTCCTGTCGCCAGAAACCTCAGGGTGACCACCAGCCGTTCCTCAGCAGGGATAGCCATGCGATACTTGGTATCCTGCTTCTCGATGTGGGGAGTCACCAGACGCAGCAATTCCTGGAATGTGGCATCATCCATCCTCAAGAAGTTACGGAAATCGTCTGGGTTATTCTCCCTGATGTCCCTGAGCAGTGGCATGTGCGAACGAGTCTGACGCTGAAGTAGCCACTGCTTTGTCCAGCATGATCTTTCTCTCCTGCGCTGGGCTCTCTGACGCCTGAGCTTCAAAACTGCATAATAGAGCAGGTACTGTTGCTGGTGACTACCCATCACTGCATTCTCCATAGTGCAGGGTTAAAAGACACTTTGTAATGGCAGGCAAAACAAAGTAATGTGTAAATAGCTATGTCCAGCGTTCAGCAGGTATAAACCAAGCCTCACTAGTAACAAAGCAGAAATACACTGGTTTAAAATGGCTGCTGCTATTCCTATCCCCCTCTGCTAGTCCTCCCCCTCTGCTAGTCCAGCCCCTTCATTCAAATTTCAAAGGCCCATCTGACGACGGTCGCATGTGTTCTTGCAAAAAAAACAAAAACCAGCGATCCGACCGTCTTAACGACCATCGCGGGCGCATCGGGATCGGATCTAGATCGTTCCGCAAAAAAACACAATTTTTGCTAATCGTTTGCTGGGGACTGCCTGGGAGCTCCCGGGAAGTCCAAGGGAAATCGTTCCATGGTCGTCTATCGGTCGTGCACGACGGTGGTCGTCCTGGTGTGTACCCCACATATAGCATAAATGGGGCATTTCACTTGCCAATGCCACTCAGGTCATTTGCAAATCACTATATTCACCCCTGTGAGAGGATTCACTGGATCTTGTTACATCCTCCAACTCCCAAGCCACTCCCTGTGAGTTAGCTGGGGACTGTGTACTGTGGTGACTAGTCCCTTTTCTGAGCACTAGTCCCTGTTATGAGCTTGTTGTTGAGCATACTGCCAGTGACAGGCAGGAAAATGTGCTGGCCATGGGCAAGAGAGGGTGGTCTGTTACAGACCTCTCAGGTATTCCTACTGCAGGCAATACCTGGTAAAGAGATGTTATTGCCTGAACAGGCATCTCTTGAAGAAACATGTACTGTTGTTTGTTTATTTTTGTGCCTTTCCACAACACTGTGAGAATAGGTAAGGGGAGGAGGAGACTCTGCCTGTCTGGGCTCTCCTTTCTCCTTTTACAGACCTCTCAGGTATTCCTACTGCAGGCAATACCTGGTAAAGAGATGTTATTGCCTGAACAGGCATCTCTTGAAGAAACTGCCTGACTGGGCTCTCCTTTCTCCACAGAAACTTCCCTGCTGTCTTCCGACCTGACAGGGTTAAATAACTTTCTCCTCTTAAATAATATCTCATTCTGTGAGGAAGAGGAGGTATAAGCAGCCACAGCCATGTAATGTTTGGAGGGCCGTTTGTTTTGCTGAAGGATGGGGATTTTATTAGTCTGTCTGTAGCAGACACAGACACAGCTTCCTCCTTCCTTCAGCGCTGAGGTAAAATCTGACCTCAGGGGGCGGAGCTTAGCCTTATATACAGCAGGTGCATGTGACTAGAGTGCACCTGCATGACCTGCAGTATATGTGCACTGCCTGTGCACATGTCATGCATCAGCAGCTAAGCTCCCTACTCCCCTGGCTGTGGTAAGGTAAGTGAAAATTTTATTTCACTATACCATTCCAGCGTATGTCGGGAGGCTTACACCATAACCCACCAGCTGTTGCTAGGTGGCAAGCCTCCCGACGAACAAAGCACTGGGGACAGGGCCTCGTCCCACTGACAGGGCAGTGGCCACTGTGTTCCCACTGTTGAAAATGACAGGTGTTGATATTGCAGAGTTATATAGGAACACAGCAGTGGTTGATTCAGACTAGGGGGGGATGCTCTAACATCCGCACCCCCTTACCGCCGCAGATCGCCTACATAATTATCGCATATGCTCCAACATATGCGATAATTATGGCAAAGGACAGCTCTTGCGTTAAGAGCTTGTGTGTCTAACACTGCCAATCAGGCGTGTCTACCATCATCTACTGGCACTCACTACACTATAAAATGTCTCTCAGCCACACCATAGTTTCCTGCCTATTTCAGTTTTTAGGGGGAGAGTCTCTAAGCTAAAAATGCAGTAAAAACCCCATTATCGGGGTTTTTACCACATTTTGGGATGCACTAAGCATCCCCTGCCGGGTTACCGCAGCGGGGGGCATCGCCACAAAAATCTGACAATGCCCATAGAAGCCTATGGGCTTCTAACGCGACCCCCCACCGCCCCGTACGGACCCCTGCCGCCCCGCATCGCCCCCCCTCACCTGTGTCCGGGCAGCACAGAGCTTATTTGAATGAGAAGCCCTGTGTATGTAAGCCATTAATAGTGCATATAATAAAAATACATTATCCTAGTCCAGCTACTATGTTCTGCCATGTAGCAATCTGGCAACACATTTCTTCCAATAACTAGCTCTTCATCATACAAAAGGCTGGATTGTCTTAGCTGAGGCTTGAAACAGTAGTTTTAGTAAATGTTCTGCATTTAATATTGTTATCATTATACTGTACATTGCTTTTAGGCCACAATTTATTTTTTGCAAGAAAAGCTGGTGTCCCCAATAACCAAACTCATTACAGCCAAATAAGATGTGTTTCCACCTTTACTCTACTTTGCAGGTTCTCCAACTCGGTCCTCAGGACCCCACACACAGTGCATGTTATCCAGATATCCTCACAGAATCGCAAGTGAAATAATTAGTTACATCTGTATGCTGTAGAACAAATTGCACTTGAAAGAAGAGCAGGGGTTCTCAAACTCGGTCCTCAGCAGCCCACCAGGTCACCCGGCAGGTGCACAGGTGCATTCATTACTCATTGACATATTTTAAAAGATCCACAAGATGACCAGACCGACCAGACCATCATCCCGTGGTGTCATTTCCTACTGGTATTCCTTACTGTGTTCTCCAGTTCTGGTCGAGTAGCCCACCAACCATGAATTGGGAAACTGATCTCCAACATACTGTAGTTTCACCCCTTAAGCAATGGCAATCTATTCATTTTCATCCTTTTCCCAACTAATCATATTAAAACTACATAAGATTTGCCCCATGACCTCTAAGTTTTGCTTTGATGGGACCACATTTCATACTTTTTGGAGCTGCCCTGTATTACAACCCTTTTGGTCTAATATAGTTAATCTCATATGCAATGTCCTATAGTCTTATCCCCAGGTCCATCTTTAGCTGTTCTCCATTGCTCTACTCCTACTGTTCCTAAATCCGCACGTTATGCCCTGGGCCATATTCTAATATCAGCCAGGGCCACAATCGCACAAGATTGGAATTCTCTCTTCCCCTCCATTTGCTAAAGTTATTTCCCAGACCTAATTTTGAGATGGAGACCATCTCACCATGGAGAAGTACCTGCTTCTACATCCCATTCCTCTCCTAGGCCCAGATCTATCAAGCTTCAAAAACTGATAAAGTGGAGAGTGATAAACAACCAATCAACTCCTACCTGTCATTTTTCAAACCCAGCCTGTATCCTGACAGTTAGGAGCTGATTGACTGACTGTTTATCACTCTCCACTATACATCTGAACCCCTGGTGTGAAATGGCTCCCTTGTCCTCCCCCCAACCTGTCCCTCCCCACAGTTCAACCCCTACAAACCTCCTATGGTGGAATCAGATGCCTGATGTATGCATTCTGTAATCTGTGAATTATTGACTGTTTAATACAATTGGATATCCTGTCTCGCCTACCTTTGTATGCTCTTTTTCTCTTTACCTTGTTGACCCTTATTTTTCTTTTTGTGTCCCCCATATACTCTGTATTTCTCAAATAAATATTTGTTGATGAACAAAATAAAACATGTTGACAGAAGTAAAAGGTTGACATAGGCCAGAAGTACTAAGCTTGAAAAGTGGAGAGTGGTAAAGAAACAGCCAGGGCTGGGTTTGAAAAAATGACAGATAAGAGCTGGTTGGTTGGTGGTTTATCATTGTCAGTGCTTAGAACATCTTGCCCCACTCTGCAGTTTCACTGGTTTATTGTGTCAGAATCCAGGTAATGAGAGCCTGCGTCATTTAAACTGACCTTAATGATTATATTGAAAAACTAGTGTGTACAACTATTAACTGTTCCCATTAATCATCATCTACAGATATAGGCTTTATGGAATAATAATAAGTCACTGCTTGTCTCTAGCTAAATCACAAGGTAGAGTTAGGTGTAACTACTGTACTATCATGATCTGAAAATATTCTGTATAGGACCTTGGGGAGTGGTAAGTAGATAGTACTACATGTTGTAGACACAGCCACTGGATTTGTGCTTTACCAGAGAACTTATCAGAAGTGCCTAGGTGGCAAGGATGGAAAAAAATGAGAAACATATAGAAAGCTGCAGGATGCACACTGTGTCTCAGTGTCCAATTTATCGATAATTTGCATTTGCACATTGATCTGGGCGCGATATTAGTGCCCAAAATCACAGTGGACAGATTCCAAAATTTTATATTGCTGGAATGTATGAAGTGGGACACAGGGACAGAAGCTCCAAAAGGAGCCCATCACTGAGCGATATATTCACTTCAGTTCCAGGACTCCTGCGTCTGGGCGGTCCGCTGATTTGCATGCACAACTGCCTTTGCTAAAGAAGGTCCCAGGGGAACCCTCATCCAGTTACTTTTGCTATCTACTATAGGCTACAACCAGGTGCCGCTCTCCAGAATGCTTTGCAACTACTCCATTTTGTAGTTTATCTTGGGTCTATCCTTTTGCTCTATATACATCCTTTTAGGTGGACTCATTAGATTTTTTGACTTCCAATATCATGTCTATACTGACAATACTAAAAACTGTCCATTGTGGTGCCATGTAAATAAAGAGTAATAATAATAATAATAATGTATTTATTCTGTGCAAGCTATAGAAGTTGTATTCAGTATGTAACACAGTGCCGTCTTTCCCATTGGGCACGATGGGCAGTTGCCCGGGGGCCCTAGGACCTAGGGGCCCCCGGCCCAGCCCAATGGGAAAGATGGTGGCCGGGGTCCGGGAATCCGCTCACCCTCGCTGGGGGATCCGGGCAGGGGGATCAGGGCGGTGGCGGTAGCTAGAAGCCTGATTCGGCAAAGCTGTATTTGCCGGCGGGGCGGGAAGCGCTGTTGCATTTGAATAGACTGGCCGGACGCTGATTGGCTGAATTCAGAAAATCAGCATCCGGCCAGTCTTTGAAAAGGCAACAGCGCTTCCCACCCCGCCGGCAAATAGCGCTTCACCTCCTAGCTAGCAGTGAATTTAATTTCGGGGGTCCGTGTGCCGGGGTTCTGATCACCCTCACTGGGTGATCCGGCAGGGGGATCAGGGCATCGGTGGCGGTAGCTAGGAGCCCGAAGCGGCGAAGCGCTATTTGCCGGCAGGGGGGGCGAGAAGCGCTGCTGCATTTAAAATGACTGGCTGAATGCTGATTGGCTGAATTCAGCCAATCAGCATCCGGCCAGTCTTTTCAAATTCAACAGCACTTCCCGCCCCTGCCGACAAATAGTGCTTCGCCGCTTCGGGCTCCTAGCTACCGCCACCGCCGCCCTGATCCCCTTCCCCAGGGAGGATGGTCGGATCCCCGCCACCCGGCCACCATCTTTCCCATTAGCGCTATTTGCCGGTGGGGCGGGAAGCGCTGCTGCATTTTAAAAGACTGGCCGAACGCTGATTGGCTGAATTCAGCCAATCAGCGTCTGGCCAGTCTTTTCAAATGCAACAGCGCTTCCCGCCCCGCCAGTTAATAGCGCTTTGCCACTTCAGGGCAGGCTCCTAGCTACCGCCGCTGCCCTGATCCCGCTGCCCGGATCCCCCAGCGAAGATGATCGGATCCCCGGCCGCCGGAAGCTGACTGGCTGCCGCACGGAGCCAGAGAGGTGAGGGTTGGGGAGGTGACTGTGGGCTCCTGGGCAAACTAATTTGGGGGGGGTCCAGTGAACTAGGTTGCCCAGGGGCCCTTCCTAATGTTAAGACGGCCCTGATGTAACATGCTGTATGACTTTTGCCAGTGCAGCAGTAAAGTGTACATTGCTGTGATGAGAGTGATATCCAATGTTGAGATAATTGTTGTAGAGCCAGGAGCCGTCAATTTAAATTTTTGAAGGCTCCCATATACTATGTGATTTGGGCCCGATTTCACCTGATTCCGGCGGATAGGGCCGAGAAGTCGGTACGAATTGGATGTCTATGACATCCGATTCCCTACACGGTCCTGTGCGCATCAGATCGGAGTTGAAGGTTGGATGGGCTGCACATAGGATAAATCGTATGTGCAGCCATCAGTGACTGTTTTAGCACCCGCAATGTATCGTATCCGATAAGGTCCGCAGATGTGTGCCTACTGTGCCGCACAACTGTCTGCAGAGTGGTGAAACGCCTGCCAGGAGAGGCGCTCTCCCCACTCTGCATCCCCTGTGGCAACAGGCAGTAGGCTGAGAATTGAAAACTCCAATACAAAATAATGGTTGGCCGCTGATTGGCCGACATTTCTTTCTGACTTTTATTAAAATAACTGTGACATTTATGCGCACCAGAAAATGGTGAGATGCTGCCATAGCCGTACTACCTCTCTCCACTGAAGAGACACAGCAAGAATGGGCACCGGGCAAGGCATTTATTCACTGGTAGCTTTGCTAAGCAAAGCAGCGGATGAGGGGGCCTTTAAACCTCCCCTCGTTGCGGGACACTTTGGCATTGTTAACAACCTCCCCTGTCGTCTGTATATGCAGCTGAATCTGACAATATCATCAGAGACTGTATGTACGGAGCAGGGGGTGGGTGAAGTCACTGACCGATATCATGAGCAATATTGGTCAGTGTGTATGCAATATATCGTTCTCCTGCGGCCCCGCTGATACAGTTAACTTTAAAGGCGGACAAAGGAATCGCCCAGTGTGTAACCAGCATAAGAGTTCCAGTACCTGGGTGGAATTCATTATTCATGTACTCCCCCATAAGTGATCACAAGACAATAATCACTACGGAACTACATACCCATTTCAGGGTGAAACTTTTAAGAAAGAGTCCTCCCCTATATGAACACCTCCAGAACATAAGACAAGTCCCACTCATCCATAGCAGTTAGGGGATTAAACCATTTGGGGTCGAGGCACTGTGGCCTTTCACAAATCCAGGGACTTCTCAGAATTTTCCAACAACATAAATGTTTCCATAAAATTTATTTTAATTACACATTAGTAGCAATTAACAGAAAAAAATAACAAATGTTACAGAACAAAACAAATTAGTTATAAAAGTCCCATTCAAACTAAAATGGAAAAATTACACATTATTTTAGCAGATATAACATTGTTTGTAGTAAAAATTGCTACTTTAAATAATGGAACAAATGATGTAAATGAGAGGTTAGTGATTACACTAGCACAAGACTGATCAAAGAACATTTGTTCCTCCTGTAGTAAAAATACCCTATTATTTACAAACTGCCAAACCTATAATACTGCAATATTCAATAAAAGAGTTTCCCTCATACCAGGTTCAAGGCCAGCGCGTCCCTTTCATGGGTAAAGCTATAATGCGCAATATTTATTTGGCATAGAAAATACTGAAAACCTATTTTTACAATAATTGTACGCACCCATATTCTACATTGCATTTCATTACAAGATTAGCATTAATCATAACATGGGAAAATGTTTCTCAAATGGGCAAATCTATGTGCACTGCAGGTGGGCCAAATGAAACGTGCAGAGAGAGTAAAGGCCCCTATACACTTATCCGGGGTATCGCATGCTGTCTCAAATGCAGCATCGTATGCGGTCCTTTAGCATATGGGGTGGGATGTATCAACATACATCTCCACCCTTCGCACGGCAGCCGCCGCGATGCTACCGCATATGTACTAACATATGCGGCCAGCATCGGGCTGCGGTAACGGAGACCCCCGCGATACCTGTGATGTTGGCTGCGGGGGTCTCCGTCACCTCCCGGCGGCTGCCAGCGTCCCCCTGTGTCTCCTCCTCCCCCCTGAAGCCGGATGTCCTGCCGGCTGTGACACCAGGGGGAGGAGATGATCACAGGAGGACGGGAGGGGGTGGGCGCGCAGACGGCGTTCGGCGGGCAGCGAAAGAAGCCCATAGGCTTCTATAGGGTATCGCCACCCAGAGGGTGGCGATACCCTGCAAAGCGAAAACGCTGCGGACGTTTATTGATACATAGGAAAATGCCGTAAAACGGGGGTTTTACGGCATTTTCCCTTTAGTAAATCTCGCCCATGATGTATTGTATGCGACTTTCAGCAAGTGCTGACGAATCTTGATGGATTTGATAAATCTTATGTGCAGCACGATCTTTTGATCCGATCCAATGAGTACAGGACCGCGCATTGGATCGGAATCGGAGGTTATGCACATATGATTTGGGAACTTTACTCCTAATTTCTCGTCGCAATCCGTAGGAATCGGGTGAAAATGGTCCAAATGGTATATATAAATGTATGGGCACCTTTAGATTTGGGTGGGGGGTATTCAAACTGAAATGTAAATTGCAGTGTAACAATAAAGCAGCTAGTATTTACCCTGCACAGAAACAAACTACCTCACCCAAATCATCTCTGCACATATTACCTGTAGTGCACATGGGGCCTTATTCTAGTTCACTCTTTCTGACAAAATCCTTCTTAGATGGACAAAACCATGTGCACTGTAGGGGGGCAGATGTTACTTGTGCAGATAATGTGATAAATGGGATAAAGTCAAGAGCTTGGCTCCGGATGGCTCCTAACAGTCATTTTCCAAACATAAAATGCAACCTCAAACCATCAGACATAATAATACAATGGTATTTATAGTGTTTGGACAACACGGATGAGACATCTCATCATTCCGACTAGTCCATGTATATAGTTAACAATGTCCTGGAACCCGTACTATTATCACTGTACAGACTTGGACTTGGGACCATTATTGCAGGGCTAATGGAAAAGGTTGGATGCACTGACTGAAAAGAACGCAATTCCTGATTGGACAAGTGCTACAGCCTTATAACCAATCAGATGCCATTTTTAATTTTCTAATATGACATCAATACATGGAGCTTTGGGACACAGGGGCAGATTTATAAAGCTTGGTGAAGTGATAAAGTGTCTGGTTTTTATCACCGGCCAATCAGCTTCTAACTGTGAAGTTACAGGCCTGATTTGAAAAAGGACAGGTAGGAGCTGATTGGCCGGTAATAAAAACCAGACAATTTATCACTTAACCGAGCTTAATAAATCTACCCCAGAGTTCTTGTAGTATCCCTGCTGTTTTGTTACCTACGACATTCAGCCAAATAGTGATGCAAAGTATTATATCAACTACTGTACTTCATTATGTAGATTCAAACTCACCTTTTACAATATAAGCACACAAATATGCCAATGTCTCAAGTATATGGCAACTTGCCTTACTGCGCCTGTCCTGCTTTGCATTGTCACCTAACTGGTTCCGGCCTGATGTAAAGATGGCTGAGCTGTTGTTTATTTTCCTCCACAGCCCAGATGAAAAAATACTCAGTGCCCCAATATAATATAAACTGTGGTTAATTAAAAAATAATAATTTAATATATTGCATAAAAAATGTATATTTGTATAAAAACACTTTATGTCTCCAATGAAATAACAAACATTGCTTTATTTGATATAAATACAAATAAAATGCACATACCTATTTGAAAATATCATTATCAATAAAAACTGAGTAAAAGTAAATAATTTCTTATACGTTAAAAAATAAAAGGACTTCAACAAAATTTCCCAAAATAATTTATCTTCACCAGTTCAAAGCACCATGGATATTGTACTAACAGTCAGAAATGTCCTCGCAAATCCAGACATCTACTTAGTATTGAACCCCCCTTACACCTCGGCCCCAAACCCCCTTAGCGCCTTACCCTAAGTCCCCAGAGTCTAACATTAACCATGCCTAAACCTCCCTTCTTACTGCCTAGCTCCCCTGCCACACACACACTAACGTGTCCGTCCCCCTGTCCCCCCTGCAGCATAACCCTAATCCCACCCCCACACCATGGCCTATCCATAACCAGCCCAGCATACCTAAATTCAGAGCGCTATCAGTCACATTGTGAGCAGTGTTGGAGTTCTGGCGGTGGTCTTCTGACCAGTGTCTGGATTCGGCATCCTGAACGCCAATATAAATCCCACCAGTAAATAATCTGTAATGTATTTTACAATACAGATATTATTTGAGGTAAGTGTTGTGCATCAATATACTGTAAGTCTCTTCCACGTCACTGTAAGGAAGGATGAGAGTCAAGAGTTCCCAAAATGTATTACAGCTCTATATATGTAAACAATTGAATTAGCATGTTGTAGACCATCGATGGCCAATATGACATATTGCAGGGCTCTTATAAGAAGTTTGAAGTCCCATGGACCAACCCTTACACATAAAATACTTTGTATAACACAGCTTTTAATATCACTTCCAAATATTAATGCATATATTATAACTGTATTTGGAGATGCATTGACCTTTGTTCAACAGCACGAAAAGTATTCAACCAGTCCACAGAAGGTAACAGCCTTTAGTCACGGACTAACTTGCTAAATATAATGATTCGGAGTTGCACAAAAGTCAGCACCAAGTATAACTATATAGCAGGCCTGGAAATAAATGCAGATCCTTGGAAATATGAAGAATTGACCAACTCCATGTGGCTGCACCGCCCCTATAAAGTAACTGTCAACATCACTGAATATTTACACCAGCCCTTTTCCTGGTACAAGAGATCCATCTGAGACCAGATAAACCGCTGTATACGATTAACTCTACATTACCCGCAGCTCCACCTACATCCCCACACCATCAGAACACTTACACTACATGCAAACATCCAGTTAATGCCTTTATTCCCATTACATTCATTCAGCCGCAAGCTCAGACGGAACGGAATGTGCTCCACTCTGAATTGCCTGTAGTAGATCATAGGCATATTCTCAAATTTGATTAATGGTCAGTGATAAAAAAATCAATCACAATAAGCAGTCACAAAACAGGCTCGCATGCAACTCCGAATCATCGCCAGAGTAAAAAGTGACAGCAAAACTGGAGGGCTGTGGCAGCAAGAATTAGCACCATATCTTTATGTGGCTATCCACATGACTTATTGTGTAAAGCCACACAGTCCACTGTTTTTGCATTCGCAGCAGCAAACGGTCATCACCTACTATATACAGGGCTATCCACATGGAACAGGATTCACTACGCCATAGCACGGCACTTTGGCTATACACCCATGACACTCCCAAGGTGATGCATGGTGCTCAGTTTGTAAATAACTGCTAGAGGCATCTGCTTTTTGGCTTATGCGCATCTTGCAGTTTTCATAACATGGAACATATGTCTAGTAGGGATGCAGCTACGATGCCAGTGATCGGGATGCCAACGGTGGAAATACTGGCTCTGGAGTCCAGACCGGCAGCCTCAAAACCAGTGGAGTTGCAGATCGTAAGTATGCTGGGAGTACTGTAGCTAGGCGGGGGGGGGGTTTAGGTTTAGGTTATAGGGGTAAGCGGGGGGCAAGAGATAGGCTGTGATGGGGAAAGGGTATACCTCCCCCCCCCATAACCCTCCCTCCCCACAGCCTAACCATCCCGGCTTGTGCCTTAACCTAACCTTCCTACGCCTCTGCCTAAGCCTCACCCCCTGTCTGCATCCTAATCGTAACCCCCACCCCCCACAGCCTTTGCAGTCTAGCCCTAGATATCCTCCTTGTGCATAATACCTAACTTTCCTCCCTCCCTCACGGAAAAAAAAGAGTGTTAAGAGATCCTCGAAAATAGACGCTAGATTGTTGAATCCACGTCCGTGTTCGTCAATCAGCGGCTGTTTTCAACCATCAACAGCTGTTCCGACTGTCGGAAATGTTCAGTCGGAAATTAGATTGAATACCACCCATGCCGCTAAACCATTTCACAAGGTGCGTGTGTGTGCGTGATCTGCACTTGTTCTACCACACCTGTGTTTTCACGGATTCCAAATCAATGAAAGAAAATATAATCAAACTTCTAACATTTACAATAATGTACAGTGTTTGCATAAACTGAGTTCTTGCATAAAGTTATGCACAAAGAGCCTAATTCATAATCGTAAGGAATTACAAGTAAGCGGATATGCAATTCTGTGTGATTAAAATTCAAATGCAGCAGGAACTATCCGTAGGAGATAGGCACCTCCTACACGCATCTGCGAGATCCTTAGACACAGTGGATAACAGTCCCATTCACACTCACATTCCAGGTCAGAGAAGTGTTCAACCCTGGTTTGTACCAGACAACGCAGACCCGGACCTGTCACGCCATCAAAACAGGGCTGACATTTTAAAGAACAGTGTTGGGTTCCGCCCCCAAAGGCCACAGCATGTTAATCATGTTGTGGCTGCAAGCAATAGCACAAGACCCATACTGCACATGCTCAGAAAGGATCTTGCGCCTGCGGAGTTCCGCAAATATCAGATTTGTATATAAACCATCAAGTTCTAAATTAGAACTAAAGACAATATTAAGCAGTGCAAACACACTAATGTTTCCTATCAAATTTTACATATGCTTTGATATAATCATTGTATTTATGAACAAGAATCTAAATAACTATTTACATATAGTTGCATTATTGTGCAAAATGAGACAATAATTTGGAAAAAGCAACATGAATACAGTATGTTGGGCATTAAACAGGGTTAAACAGAACAGGAGTAACAGCAGACTACCTACAACTGCCATATGAAACAATGGGAGAGAACTAGGTAGAAGTTATGTCACTGGTCATGTTGAAACGAATAGACAATTATAAAAGAGAGATGTTTAGATGACAGGTAGAGCTGTCAGTGTAATAGGTATTGCAGTACTTACAGCTCCCGTACTCCACTCGGCTCGTCTCAGGGCTGCAGGAAAACAACAGGGAACCTTATTAGTTACCAGTTAACATACTTCTATTAATACAAGCTCTTAGCTGCATTGCATTGTACACCTTACCATTGCAGAAAGGTAATGACTTCTCAGGCAGCTGAATATGAGAGATCACATGTCAGACTAATATGGGGAAGGAGACCCCAGGCTGGGAATGAAGGGGGGAGCTCTACCAATACACAGCAAAACCAGGGGAGTGTACAGGAACTAGAGAGAGCAATCCTCAAACAGGTTTTGGTGGGCGGTGCTGCTGACAGTAAGAAGTCAGCAGCCACCTGCACTTGCCGAAATATTACCTGTATAACCTCCCAACCCCACCCCCCCAAACAGCGACCTTCGCATACCTGTGACACACAACCAAACAACACTTCACCTTCATATACCTGTTTCACAAAGTAACACAACACATGCTGACCTTCACACACCAACTCTTCACCTGTTAACAATAAACCTGTTAAAAATACAGTTCTCTGTCATGATCAGTCATTCCCGAAATGGGTATACGTACATAATATACACAGTTAGCACTAATATAATGCCAAAAGTGTAAGACTGGCACTGACTAGAATAGTGTGTGCTATATGCTGTAATGTGCAAGATTACATGCTACATGATAATGATTTTGCAGTACAGTACGTATGTTTGCACCCACACTAGTTTGTATATGCATGCATTGTTTTTATAATTCTGGGACTAGGTCCCAAACTATATACAAGCTGGCCAATACACAGCAGAGCTATCTGCTCCTCGTGTTTACATACATATCAGGAGTAAGCATTTGTGTTATCACAGGTTAGTGATAATGCAGAAATACATGCTGGTTGACCGTCATTACGCTCACACTGAGAAAAATGTGGCTAATGGAATGTATGCAGAGTTGTACGCATGGTGTAATGGTTAGCATTACTGCCTCACAGCGCTGAGGTCATGGGTTTGATTCCCACCATGGCTCTAACTGTGTGGAGTTTGTATATTCTCCCCGTGCTTGTGTGGGTTTCCTCCGGGTACTCCGGTTTCCTCCCACAATCCAAAAATATACTGGTAGGTCAATTGGCTCCCAACAAATTAACCCTATAATGTCTGTGTGTGTGCGTGTACATGTGGTAGGGAATATAGATTGTAAGCTCCACTGGGGCAGGGACTGATGTGAATGTTCAAATATTCTCTGTAAAGCGCTGCGGAATATGTGTGCGCTATATAAGAAACTGTTAATAAATAAATCTATGGGACTGCCCACCTCTCTGTATGGGGATGCGGTCATTCGTCAGACTGCATTTAGGTCTACAGTCATTAGGTCGACCCCACTAGGTCGACTGGCAGGAAGGTCGACATGACTTAAGGTCGAATTTGCATAAAGGTCGACATGAGGAAGGTCGACTGGTCATAAGGTCGACATGGGTTTTTCACTGTTTTTTGAGCCGACATGTGCCGACAGGCGGTATTTCATGCCCTACCATCCACTAGGGCGTGGTGGGAGAATAAAATAGTGTGCCGAGCGCAGCGAGGCACCGTGCCCGAAGCATTGCGAGCGATGCGAGGGTCCGATTCTCATTGCCAACTGTGTCCATGTCGACTGTGTCGACATTCGGATCAAAAAACAGTGAAAAACCCATGTCGACCTTATGACCAGTCGACCTTCCTCATGTCGACCTTTATGCAAATTCGACCTTAAGTCATGTCGACCTTGGCCCATGTCGACCTTAAGTCAGGTCGACCTTCCTGCCAGTCGACCTAGTGGGGTCGACCTAATGACTGTAGACCTAAATGCAGTCTGACGAATGATCCCATTCCTCTGTATGCGCTTGGTTAGCCACCATTGTGCCCATTTTCACCAGCCCAATCCCTGAGATCAATCCGAATACAGGTGTATGTGTATATGGGCAGTCATAAGTATGCTCCCTGCATTGGGTGAGTTATTAGGATGTTCTCTTTGGCCACTAGAACGTATAGTGGCCACGTGGTAAATCTAATCTATTTGTTGCAGATATGAACAGTGGGTGGGTGTGGGAGAGCACATAGAGCCAGATGTATCAAGCTTCAAAGAGTGATAAAGTGGAGAGTGACACACAACCAGCCAATCAGTTCCTACCTGTCATTTTCAAACCCAGCCTGTAACATGAAAGTTAGGAGCTAATTGCTGGCTGTTTATCACTCTCCACTTTATCCCTTTTTGAAGCTTGATATATCTGGTTCAAAAAGTGTATTGGCCTAATGTGCCTGTTCCCCCTATTTGGACACTGTGGGCAGGATGTACTTAAGGGAAAATGTGGTAAACACCCATTTTCAAAGCTTTACTGCATTTCATGTATGTACTAAGCCCCAGCCGCCGGATTCCCAATGCACATCATATTTCGTCATTCAGCTGTAGAGGGATCCCTCCTAGCATCCACCATGGCCACCGCATTACTCTGTGCATGCTCAGGGGAACTTCAGGGGCTGATAACCGGAAGTCCGGTGTCATCACAAAGCACAGCTGTTATCAGGAGTGCTGCCCTTTGCGTTACAAATCGCTTATCTAAGTGCATATGGCATTATTGCAATCGCAATGTGTGGCGGTATGTACTGCAGAATGTTGGTACATCCTGCCCTGTGTAATTTAATACACAAATATCTCTGTCTGCAATTCTGCTTTCTAAACTTAGCTTACACACAAATGCCTCCTTACAACCCAGTACAGAGCAGGCCAGCCACCTTGACACTGGCGAACGCATGCACATGAGGACTTCTGCATCAGCACTAGCATGTGCCACATATGCCACCCACTTTTTAAGACATATTAGTGCTTAGCAGAGGCGGATTGGCCCACCAGGAAACCGGGCCATTTCCCGGTGGGCCGAACCAGATGTCCCTCCGGCTGGGCCGCCTACCTTGGTTCCAGGGTTGCCGGAACCAAGCGGCCACAGCCTGGTCACAAATGGCATCATTGCCCAAAACAAATATATTATATGCACATATGTGGCGGCCACATTTGTTCTGGGCGATGCTGCACTTTGTAACCAGCTGCGGTCGCTGGTCGGTCGCTGTCTGATGACGACGACGGTGCCTGGTGAGTACTATTGCTTACAAAGTTTATAACTCCTGTTGGAATTTCTGCATGTAACCATAAATGTTCAGATCTTCATCTAAGTCATAAAAATAAAGATAGGCCAATAATCAAATAACCGGCCTTTTTTCCCTCATGTGGTTTTTCCTTCCCTCGCTTACACTGTACCATCACCTTTCCACTGCCAACAGAGGGTATCAAGCCTTTGGGTTCAGCTGGATCTGCATATCTGTATATTATGACTGCTGATGCAGCATTGTTTACAAACCTATTTACCCCAAAAATCAATGGCTGTGATGCCCTGATTGCCCGATTTGCCACCACTGCTGATACATTGACCAGATCCGCCAAACGGCAGCCAGCGACGATCGAACGATCTGGAAATCCGGGAAATTAAACTGGTTAAAAAAGCACGATTCTCTGCACTAAACTGGCAACAAATTAGACTCAAGATTTTGGTGGAAAATGGTATTAATTACATTATATATTTATATATATATATATATATATATATATATATATATATATATATGGTACTTATGTAATATCTGGGCTTCCGTTTTTCTTATGAGACCGCGTCCCCTCGCGGGGCTCGCTGCGCTCACCGCGCTTCGGGCACGGTGGCTCGCTGCGCTCGCCACACTATATAGAATCAACTCCATGCGTAGTTGGATAGTAGGGGTATGAAAAAATGGGGTGGATTTAACATGGGAGTCCAGATAATACATAAGTACCATATATATATATATATATATATATATAGTATTATGGATGCAACAAATAATGATTATGGATTTGGACAAAGTTTAAGGGGGATATTCAATCCAGGGTCACGACTTTCAGGCTGTCTCGATGTGAATGCCAAAAAGGGGGTGTGACTGTGAGATACGGACGTGGATCGCTGAGCTACAGCCAGGTGCTTGACAATCCACGGCCTACAATCCACAGACCCTTATTTTTCGAAAAAAGGGGGAATTCCACTCCAGGCGCTGCAAACTTTAAAGCTGCATATGATACTTCACAAAAAAGGTCACCGGACCTCAAAAAGACAATACTGCAAAAGGAGGGGGAAGTCTCACGTGCGCTAAAAGTCCATATGTAAATAGATGATCCTTGAAAGAATGTGGATTCTCTTTCTTCTTTCTCGTCTCACACCATTCCAAATATATGGAGAAACAGAAAAAGAGTACACCAATTATTGATGTATATATACCAAATACTCCTCTCTCTCTTTAATGGGATCTATGAGGAACAGAGAGCGTATATCCAAGATCTCCAGAAGTGCTCCAAAAATGATTCTAGAGGGTCACCCCACTCGTGCATATAGGGACTGTGCTCACATGTATGCTTACACAAGACAGGATGTGCGAACTCTCATAAAGGTATCTTTGGTTAAGATATGACTCCACAAGTCACAATGCCAAACAGAATTCTTTTATTCTTTAAAATCACAGCAGGGTAGGGATAATATACTGACAGCCTTTTTCCCATATAAGATGTAACCCGGGTAGAAATATGGTACCAGATACTGCCAAATACTTCTCCACAAAGACTCTGCTGCTTGCATAAAAAACCAGACACTACAATTCTACGCGTTTCGGCACGCTGAGGTGCCTTTTTCAAGATGTCAGACGTTCTAGGTCTGTAGATATATGGAAAGGTCCTGTGGGGACACTCTAATCGTGTGGAGCTGTGGACACGATTAGAGTGTCCCCACAGGACCTTTCCATATATCTACAGACCTAGAACGTCTGACACTTATCTTGAAAAAGGCACCTCAGCGTGCCGAAACGCGTAGAATTGTAGTGTCTGGTTTTTTATGCAAGCAGCAGAGTCTTTGTGGAGAAGTATTTGGCAGTATCTGGTACCATATTTCTACCCGGGTTACATCTTATATGGGAAAAAGGCTGTCAGTATATTATCCCTACCCTGCTGTGATTTTAAAGAATAAAAGAATTCTGTTTGGCATTGTGACTTGTGGAGTCATATCTTAACCAAAGATACCTTTATGAGAGTTCGCACATCCTGTCTTGTGTAAGCATACATGTGAGCACAGTCCCTATATGCACGAGTGGGGTGACCCTCTAGAATCATTTTTGGAGCACTTCTGGAGATCTTGGATATACGCTCTCTGTTCCTCATAGATCCCATTAAAGAGAGAGAGGAGTATTTGGTATATATACATCAATAATTGGTGTACTCTTTTTCTGTTTCTCCATATATTTGGAATGGTGTGAGACGAGAAAGAAGAAAGAGAATCCACAGACCCGACTGCTTTTAAAGTCGGGCCCATTCTGCCCGAGATCCCTGTTCAATGCTGTCGGGAATAGCAGCGGTAGATTGAATATTCCCCTAAATTTTAACTTAGACTCAGGTTCAGCAAATCTTAGAATTCCAGAGAATTGTTGCTTCCTAGCAGAAGCATAACTGGTGCTAATGCAGCCCATGGTGCTGAAGTGGGGCTGACTGTAGGGCAGGAATGGTGATGCTAGCTCACCTTCACCAACAGGGCATCACTGCACTTGTGTTTGCATATGGAGAGAAGGGCTTCTCTGTATCTCAGTACACAATATATCAGCATACCCAAGTGGGAGTTGGGAGAAACACGTATCAACACCACACAAGAAAAAACTTTTTGCTATGGGGCACTGTGACTCTGTTATACTCATCTACAGGTGAAAAAATAGTGATCCTATCTTAATATTTGGGTGAGGGGCCCTAAAATGCACACCCTGGACATATGAGGTGCTACCTGCTGAGACCTGTAGTGCAGGAGGAGGAGTTTGCAGGTGCACACTAAATATAAATGCTAGACCTTTTAATATCATTGCTATATTGCATTTCTGAGGTTCCTAGCATAATGATGGCCATTATTATGGACGCGTCCTTAATATTTGGGTCACTGCTGTTTTTTGTTTTTTTTTAAATCCAAAATAGTGCCATGATTCTGTTTGGTATTTTTAACAGATTTTAGTTTTGCCCAAATCTGAAAATCAGAATTCAAATATATGTGCAGTCCTCTCTGGCATGAGTATGAGCAGTACTGCAATTCGTACAGTATAACCTAACAATCACACAACAGGAGCCATACTACTGCTGAATACATTATCATCTGTGTGACAAAACTGAAGGGGCCCACACACAGGGAGATTGCCAAGCATTGTGCGCAATGCTAGATTGCTCGGAACGCTTAGCAAGATCCCTCAGCACACAGCGCTGCAGTGAGCTAGTGACATCCCTTAAAAAATGCCTTGATATCGCCACGTGTGTATGCCCCATTACGGCTTTTAAGATTTAAAACACAAAAGGTTGTTCTTAAGATGGCTACACTGAGCCATTGTAAATTTAACAAGACACACATCCTTCAGAAGTTTCTCCCCTGAGGCAGCAACCATATTGGAAGGGACCTAGAAATGGCCCTGCATGGATTTCCTTAAAACCTGGACTGTAATGGTGGAGTTTAGGTGCTTTGTGAATTGGCCTGGTGCATGCTCAGTTCAGCCTTCCACACATTTAACACATTTCAAGCCTGTGTCCACTCACTGGCATTCTGAGGGTATATAAATCTGGCAATCCATTGCAAAAATAATACCTCCCAACTGTCCCGATTTTTGCAGGAGAGTCCAGTTTCATGGGTACTGTCCAGATGTCCCACCCGCAGTTTGCTACAAAGGGTACAGTTGTATGACTCTCTCTCACTAGCTGCTCCACTTAGCAGAGCAGCAGTGAAAAATACATCTATTCTCCTGGGAGAGAATAGGTGGGGACATGCGGGTATGACTCGCGATCGCTTTACTTCCCATAAGACCACGCCCTCTATGTATGAGGTCATACTCATTCTGTCTAAGACCACTTTCCCTCCCAGAATGCTCAGCCTTCTTCTTGCAGGGGTCCCTGTTTCCTGAATTCAAAAGTTGGGACGTATGCATAAACTATCACTTCTATAAACATTTCTACAATGTCTATCAGACTCTAGGAATGGCGAAGATTCACATTTTAATATACTTTGGATTATTTCATTACCCAATAAATGATCATTATGTCACAGTATCAGAGCACACTGGCTCCAGCTGTCAGAATAGTGTGTATTCTGCATAATTATATTTTAGAGATGTGATCATTCACTTGCACAAAAAATGCTCAAGAACAAAATATGACCTTGACTTTGTCTGACATGTGCTAGGCAAGATAGAGAAATAAATAACTGTTACGGCTAAGTCATGTACATAAAGTATCCCGAAAAAGAGGAAATAGAGTGTTGTAAAAACGTTTTTTTTTTTTTTTTTTAACTATGCAAATAAAAAATAAATTGGTTAGATAAATGAATTTTATTACTTAAAGAAAGGCTTGCCGATTGTGTGAGTAAATGCGTACAGACCACAACTGATATATTGTACCTATATGCGTTTGCTATATATAGGTTGGAAGCAGCCCATCTAGTACCGATCAATTAAATACACATCATTAAAATAATCTGTAACTCATAATAACTAATCAGATCATTGCTTTCCTAATAGTGCATAAACACGGTTCAATTTTGTCTATTTTTCTATTTGATCACGGACTCATTAGCATGAGAATGCCCAGCATTCTTATGGGAACGTCCATGAAACACTGAGCGTTCCCATATGCTAATGGTCTTTACCTCCGGTGAATTTGAACGCTATAACATCCCGCCACTGGTTTAGAATGAGACCAGCTTCACAGGTGTCCAACGAGTTGGTATAACTAAGAAGACAGTTTTTCACTATTCATGCCACTGATTAGCTATATAATAAAACATTACATTTTCTTTTAAGTGCATTATGCAGAGAAAACCTGCGTAGTAGCCAGACCATCTAAACAAAAACACAAACTAAAAACTGCTTTTTTTTCAGGCCAACTTCACTGGAAACCAGCATCAACTGGTCTGGGCTAGTTGGAGGTTTGGTGGGCAGGATGGAGAAACAAACACCAGAAATTGTGGCACTGTGAGGAGGGGACAGGGATAAAATGACGCAAATCATGTCATTGTGCTTCTGTTTAGTAATATCCCGTTTCAGCAGACCCGAGAATTGCTGCATTTTGAAGGAATGGGGATGGGGCTTGATGAAGTCTGCCCCAGGCCCCCAAGAGGAGGTGATAGATTTAATTTATTGTGTAGAAGAGAGGTTTTTTGGACTTTGAAATTTAACTCCCTTCATCCCGACGGTTTGAATGAGACCATCGAACTAAATTCAGTCTTATAAATTGAGAACGGGAATTCATCTGTTATGTGTGTTTCTGTTTGGGTTATAATATTTTCTGAAATGCTTTCCTGGAGATACGCATGTCTCTTGCGGAATGTGTCTCTTACAGTATAACAGACTAGGAAATTTCTATAATTTGCTTACCTAAATTGTTTAGAACTATGAGAGAGGGTGATAATAACAACTATTGTGATTCTGTATAGACCTAACAACGTACGATATGTTTCTAAATGAAAGTTTGTTATATCTGTCATATTTGTTTTTTAAAATCTAATAGAGAAACATCGAGATATGTGAACAGTCAAGGGATACCAATTTGGTGAAAATTCATATACCCGAATGTTGCTAGGCAATATTAGGGACGCTGTTTGCGTCCTGGTCGAATAGGACTTAGGCACTGCCCCCAATGTGACGTGGAATCCATCTGCCAATTCTGTGAGCCCAGCACTCAAGCACGTCCCCTTTATGACCAGACACACGTCTCCACAGCGTGACACGTAATGGAACGTGGTAAGGTCATACGGGTTACTATCTCCCTTGCCCGGCGCATTTCCGGGTCACGTGATAGTGTCACGTGACCGGACTGTGTTGCCGAGCAACAGGTGAGACGCTGGCTCCGGGCCGTGTGGAGATGCTGCCGCCCTGACCTGATACCGGCAATCGGCGGCGGACGTCAGACTCCCCCATAGCGTGGGGTCCAGCAATGGTAATTACCGAACACATAAAGAACACCCAGGACTGAGTATTTGTTACTCCACAATAGACCTGATATATTTGGGTCACATGATTTAATCCAGCCTATCAGAATAGAGGTGGGTTGGATTAACTATCTTCTCTATGAACGTACGAAATAAATTTGTTTTAAACTATTCTGATTTTTATAATTTTTATAATTATTATAGGACTGCCTCCTTATATAATAACATAAATAATTTTTATGAAATGCACAAATTATTTTAAGATGTGAATTAATTATAAATCACAAACAATGGGCGGTACTCACACAGGTGAGAGGACTAATGAGATCCCTATAGAGGTATAAAAACAGCTACTGTTGAGACAGTTAGCACTTGCTCCTGAGGAAGCCGGACACTTATCTAACCGGAGAAACGCGTTGAGCTATTTACCAATCAGCTGAAGAGGGGCCATCCATCCAGGAGACCTACCCACCTTTCCCAAAAATTGGCACATTTTGGCATCGAATCCTAACCAACGCAGAGGCTGTGGGATTCAGCTTAATCCCTAAATTGGATATCGAGGTGAGCCACAAACAAAGGGAACTTGAGCTCTTGAAATCATAGAGCATTGGGAATACTTTGGTCCAGTTCAAAATCACTTGGATTACAAATTCCTCATCCAAACAATCTGAGGAGGATCAAGGATGGTAACATTTAATACCCTATCAGCTGCTGTATGACTTTTTAATCTCATTATCACCACATTGGTGGATAAGACTGAGCCCACTAATTAATTAGTCTTTTTTTTTTAAATGAAAGTGTTATTAAATTAAATTGTATTGTATCAATTATATATTTATGATTCAACAGTAAAATAATTAATTGTTTATATACCGTCCTGTTTATTGTTGTTGCTTTTATCAACCAGCGCCAGTACAAACCAATTCTTTTTCCCCACGCACAGCAGCCTCTTCCCTACGGGCTTGTCAAGGAAAGGAGAAAAGAAAAGTAGGTAAGTATGCCTCTGTGGTTCCAACACCCCAGCTTGGTTACCCAAAAATCAGGGGAGACTCCATCTCTGTTTTCCCCTGATATTGGGGATCCCCATGCATTGTTGGGTGGCAAAGTACAAGTGCTGATTTACTTGATATGCGACACTTGCATAACTGTATGCAACTGAGTCTATATATGAAGCATAACTGAAAAAAGCCATGGCCGCTGCATCATAGCACTATAGATTCAAAGACTTAGGGGCAGATGTATGAAGCAGTGATAAATGAGCCAGGGGAGTAGTTTTCAATGGCAACCAATCAGCACTGAAGTAACATCTCTAATTTCCATACTATAAAATTATAAAGAGAAGCTGATTGGTTGCCATGCACAACTCCACTGGATTACTTCTCCTCCCTTATCACTGCTTCATACATCTGCCCCTCTGTCACACATTTCTTGGTGCATCATAGTTGCATCACAATGTGACTAAGATGCCTTTTTTGGGGGGCAAAACTAGATGCCCCATACTACCAGTCTCACCGGACCTGGTGTGGCAAAAGTGGGTGTTTGGCAGTTGGCCTTAAGAATGTCAACAATATTGTGTTGACCTAAGGTCTAATAAGACAGTGTAGACCTATTACACAGCTGACACATTATCCACACACAAGTATCACATAAACATACAACATGCCATTACAGGAAATTCCTTTAGTAAAAATGTCTATACCATATATACTCGAGTATAAGCCTACTTTTTCAGAACAAAATTTATGCTGAAACCCCCCCCCCCCCCCCCCCCCTCGGCTTATACTCGAGTGAGGGTCCCACTTGAGTCAATAAGATTTCCCAGTTTTTTGTTGTAAAATTAGGTGCCTCGGCTTATATTCGGGTCAACTTATACTCGAGTATATACGGTACTTTTACTTGGAATATAACTTGCATGTGAACTTTATGCATCCTCAAGGAACTAACAACAGATAGTAGGTCAATGCTCCTAACAATGTAAACAATGAATATGAGACATTTATCTACTTAGATTAATTTCACAAATGTTATACTAGAACATAAACATGCTCAGCATAGATACAACGCTTAGTAGATGAGGCAGTTGGCCTCCTATCATCTATTACAGATGATCTGTATTTTGTTTAGAATAAAGGATCTTCACCTTAGAGAAAGACTGCAGAGGGCATCTAGTGTGTCCGGGGTAGCATAACCTTACCAGACTGGGCAGATAGTTTGTCACTCTATCTACTGGATGTGAATGGGGTTTGGTGTTTTTTTGTGGGTAGGAACGTTGTCTTCATGATGTTTAATTTGATTGGTTCTGGGTTGTTAGGGGACATTTACTGTCTAGAAGATTATTTATCTTTCCATTTAGAGGTGTTTGCCCACTCTCCCTCCCTATGTGGTCTGGGTTTTTAATTGGTTGTCATTTGTGAGGGCTTTGTAGGAGGTTCAGAACCTTTAGCAGTTTTATGTTAGTGATTTAGGACAGCTATTCATGAGTGGCTAGCCATGTTTACAGGGAGTATGGGCATCACCGGTCCAGGTGGGCCCATATGCCATCTTCATGTTTGGATGTTTCCTTTTATATAAATTATTAGTATAAAGGGCAGGTGGCCCAATGTTTTTACAGTAAGGGTAGAGCGATTAAAGGTGTCCATACACACGCAGATTTATCTGCAGATCTGGCTGGTTGGAACAAAATCCTGGTTATGGATGAGAGCAAATGACAGTTGACCATTTGCTTGGAAATGCTGGAAAACTGACAAACTGTCACTCATCCATAACCATGTTTTTGTTCCAACCAGCCAGATCTGCAGATAAATCTTACTAGTGTATGGGTACCTTAACTATGCCTTTGGGCTTGGTATGAGGGGTCAGGGGTAGTGGCAGAAGGTCGACTCCTGACCATAGGGGCAGTTGGCTCAATAACTATTTATTTGGTTATTTGGTTTTAGTTGGCAAGGATACTAGCAGTAGGCTGATTCTTGTCCAAAAGGGTAACAGGCCCTTTGATGTTTATTTCCATTATTTGTTATTTTCTTTATCTGATGAATAACTGTATTATTTGAGTTTTCTTCCACCTTTAGTTTTGAGTAGGGACTTGATATTGTAGCCACATTTTAAATAGGCCTCCCTACTCAATAAAAAGCCAACCCCTTTCATGCCATACTTCTGTAGTCCGAGTTTTTATTGATAGTTAAGTGGTATGAGTGACTACATATGACTGTGTAAGGTTTAACGCCATACTTATTGACTATGATACCCAGTCATTGGTTAACACGCAAGACAAAATAGACGTAGTACTTTAAATGATTGCAAATATCAATCTATGACAAAAAAGACACACACAGCCCATCAAAAAAGCTCACATCAAGGGATAATATGTTGGGCAGCAGTGTAAAGCCCCTTTATTAGACCTAACATTGTATTTTAAAATAAAGGGGTACAAAGAAAACATCACAGAAAAGAATCATCTGCTCTTAAAAGTCATCTTTTATCTATTGTGGACTACCTGAAAGTATAAGTATTAGTTTAGTATACTCCAAAATACATTTATAGACTAAAATGCCTAAAATGATTAAAGCTTAGGGGTTCAATGACTTGATGTATTTTAGGTCCAATCAAGAGGGTAAGTGAGTGCTAATACTTATAGAACCTTTCTGATTGGTCATCCTGTAGACAAGCATTTATGGGCCAGATGTACTAATCCTTGAAAAGTGATAAACTACCAGTCAGTCAGCTTCTAACTGTCATGTTACAGGCTGTGCTTGCACAGTGGCATTTAGAGTCTGTTTGTCTGGTAGTTTATCACTTTACACTTTATCACTTTTTGATGTTCTGGCCCTATATCTTGATAAAATTGAAGTGTTCCTAAATGGCATGGCATTATCAGCAAGAGGTCACTGATCGGTTTGATGAGCGAGAAACAAAGGGCCTAGTTCAAGTCTGATTGGAAGTGGACGAATTCGTCCCTGTTCCGATCATGGGGGGTGTGCGCATGCATGTATTTGCGCATTTGCAGACCCCCTGTGTGAATGCCGAGTATCACACTTGCCAACGCATTCGCATGGGTAGCGGAGGGGGCAGGCAGACAGAAAACCGCATGATACAAAACTTGTCTCAAGCTTTCAAGCCAATAAAAGATATTGGAGCGGGACTGCCAGGAAAATGTGAACTATTTTCTGAAGATGTCCTGGCAGCTCGTAGTAGTTTAGCTCCTAAGAGAGTACTACTAAGGAATATTTTTTAGTGCACATATAACTTATTCATCAGTTCTTTTAGGAACTTCTCCAGCTGCATAGGCTATACCTTCCAGGTTAAAAATGTCATGAAATGGGTGCAGACATCCCATATTTGAATATTTGCACCCTTGCATTTCAACCTGCATTTACAGTCTTGGTTGACAGGCCAAAAATGGGCTCCTGGTTGCTATGATGTTGAAATTTTACTTTGGATAATGGGATTAAAATGTATTAAATCTAATAATTAATGATCCTATATGACATTTATTGTCAGTGGTCACATTTTTAAGCAGTTAACTGTATTCTGATCAATGTAAACTAAAAGCACTGTTTTTTCTTACAGAATAAATAACTATAATACAAAACAATTACAGAACCAAAAATCAAAAACGAATATGAATATATGTAAATAATGGTATCTGATGGCTAACAGGTCCACAGTCAATAGGTAGATATAAGCTGTGTACACACGGTGCAATATCGCTAGCAATATGTTCGCTGAGCGACCATATTGCCAGTGATTTGTTTGTGCTGCAGCAATAAATCGCTGTGTGCACACTCCTGTGTTCAGCCTCCTAATGGTCACTGGTCGCAGCTGTTTCCCTCTGCAGCTCCCCCGGCAGAGTCTCCTGTTCATCACAAACCATCTCTGGTCGCTGGTGAAAAGGAGACACTGAGCAATATATTGCACCGTGTGTCCACAGCTATACAGAATGTCGACAAGGTGAAAATGTTGACAAAAGCAATAGGTTGACATGGTTATGTTCAAAACAATAAACATTCAACATGACATTTTTGTTTGTTTTTTATTTCTTTTACATTTTCATACTTTATCATCCACATGTGCTCACGTGTCGACAGCAACACCAAAAAAGGTGAAAAACTCGTGTCAACCTTTTTACGTTTTGAGTGTGTCAACCTCAACCTTAGTCATTGTCAATGTGCTATACCACACCAGTAAATAATAACTATAAATTAGTAGAGTATACCAATACTAGAAATGCAACTAATAAACCACTTTCTGCATTTTAATCTAAACAAAACAACTACAGCAAGTCTTGTATATTGTGAACTATATTTAATTTTGACCTGGTCAAGGGAAAAGTCAGGAGAAAATTATTTGTAAACGTAAACCTGTATAATATTTTTCATTATACCACCAGAGAATCTTCTGTTTGTTTCTGCAGAGCAACGCATAAGTCTTGTACACACAGCATAACATGATAATAGAGGATAACCTTAAATTGTTTATAATTATGGTTAATTTAACTCTGGTTAAATATTGCTATATCTGCTCTTCCCACACTAAACCTATTGTCCTAGTTTAAGCCTCAGTGCCAATCATCTGACATATAATCTAGTAACCCCCCACATTCTGCTAAATTTTGGGGATGCAATATATTTTGTCGGCATTCATCATGTCAACATGGGCATGTTGACATAATCATAATTTTGACAACCATGTTGACATATCGATACTGATGGCGTGTCAACATAATTAAACTGACACCAAAAATCACTGGTGATCTAGTGGTGACTTACCTAGTATTGTGGATCCAGTGGCTCCAACAGTCTATTCTGGGTCTGGCGGTCAGCTGATGAAGACTTCTGGCAGATCCAGGGTTGAGTATCGCAAACCCTACCTCTCCTTCTAGCGGCTAAGCTTAACCATAACCCTCTGCTGCCGCTCAGTGCACAATGTCAGCGTTACACAAGTTGACGCTGTGAACTTGTTGATATGTTCAAGATTGACATTTTGACAATATAAAAATCATAACTGTCAACGTTCCCGAAACATGTCATATTCCTTATATTCCTTACTTATGTGGAATGTAGCACTTTCTTGCTGAGAAGACCCATTTGTAGATGAGCAAATCACTTGCATGAAGGGGTGGACTTAATATTGTCATGGGCTGAGGTAATCTGTGAACCCAGACCAGGTGGTTGTAATGCTTGGTACCCTGGAATGGCATATGTCATCCCACCATATTCATCTAATCCATACTTGCCTACCCTCCAGAAGCTGTGGCAGGGTATAGATTTTTGGGGTAGCCCTTTACAGTCCTTGAAGAGTAGGCAGCTCTTGCATGTGAAGTCTGCTTCCAAGTGAAGTGGGCAGGATGTTGGCTGTGGAAAACATGAACTGTTAAAGGTCCTTGAGGACCGAGTTCGGGAACCACTGTTCCAAACATTAGCTGTCCATTGCTGGTTACTATATTTAAGAACTAACACAACAGATTTGCACTTGTTACACTTTTGTCCATAGTGAAACATACATACAGCCAAGAATATAGCTATGATGCTGCAGAGGAGGTTATGGAGAATCCCATCACTAGGGAGCCATTTCTTTCAAAGGCAGAAACAATCCAACGGCCTAAACCGACTGCAGAGACGCAGTATTGCTGCTCTCTAAAACTTAGCCCACAGCAATCCCTTAAATCCCTTAAATATGTGCTCTTGTTCCCAAATCATACAGTATAAAATAAAATCTATGCTCCTCACCTCTATGTGGTGAATTTAAGTGTTTATACACCCGACAGAGCAAGTCAAGTGCTGCTCCGTTCGGGCGGTCACAGCCACCAGGACTAGCCTTACCGTCATGTTGGTTCATGATTTGAATGGGCTGGTAACTAGTCAACTATAAAAAATGTCCCCTTTGATCATGTGCAGTCGCAGACATTATGGTTACATTGGGGGTTATTCTGGTCCACACGTGACGCTGCAAATTTCGCAGAGTTGCGTGTGGATTAAATGCCGCCCACTGCTCGCAGGTCCCACCCCCACCTCCCATGCCAGGTTGCCCGAACGGCTGTGAATGGATGTTTTGGCAAAACATCCATCCACAGCCTATGGGGCACCACCCACATCATCCGATGGTCGCCATTGAATGATGTGGTGCGCACACTCATATCTACATGACTCTCAGGTCTCTTAGATGTGCGTGCACCCTCCCCCCCCCCCCCAGACAACGTGTCACCGGGCTATTTGCATGGGAACGCCCCGTATTTTGCATGTAAATGCTGGGAGTTCCCATTGGCGAGTCAGCTTATTCAGCTGATTGTAGTTGGAAAATATATAAGGCAAAACATCCATCCTCAGCCTATGGGGTGCCACCCACATCATCCGATGGTCGGCATTGAATGATGTGGTGCGCACACTCATATCTACATGACTCTCAGGTCTCTTAGATGTGCGTGCACCCTTGACAGGAACAGGGCTATTTGCATGGGAACGCCCCGTATTTTCATGGGAAAGCCCATGAAATGCTGGGAGTTTCCATTGGCGAGTCCCCCCAGCCCGCCTCCCCATGACCCCTGCCTATAGTCTTGGATGCGTGTTCCCGGCAAACACTCGGTTTGCCGTTGCCGCTCGCACCCTGCACATGCACATGCGCATTTAAAAAACATTGCACTACAAGTGAGGAGGCATCAGGATAAATGTTTTAGGTGTGTAACCGCCTCTGCCTCATTTGAACTGGGGTTGGCAGTAAAGAGGTAAGTGCATAAAAAGGTCCATATTATAGACATTATTACAGCAGAGGGAGTTCAGCCATGGAGACTGGATCCTGAGTGTCACAGGCCTCTTCATGAGGAAAAAGGCAGTGCCGGAGATTGTATAGCTGGCGTTGAGAGTAGGAAAATGTGCTTCTTAGGGGGGTGTTCAATCCCGGGCAAATATTTTGCAAAGGGAAAAATCGTCAATTTTCATCTATTTTATTTGTGATAAATCAGTTCACCCTATTCAATCCCCATGCTGATTTTTTCACGTGTGTCAAAAATTGGAAATTTGCGCCCAATTTCGCCCATGCCGATCCAGGCGCCCCTCCACCCCCCAAAAAAGTCAAACAGCATTGGCTATATTGCACTAAAAAATGGGTGCAAACGCCCGTGATGGAATACTGGTCAGCAGATTATTGCTGGTTTTTCATCTACCCAGGAAATTCGATTTTGAATACCCCCCCCCCCCCCGCTCCGGCTGCTGAGGATATATAGAATGCTTCTGCTGGCTGTGAGTAAGTAGTGTGTAAGGCAGCGTGTTAGAGGGAATAGCCTGGCAAAGAGGTGACAGCGTAGTGGGAGCCACGGAGCACAGATAGTGTGGCTACTGAAAGGGGGTGCAGATACGTGGGGAGTGATGGCCAGTGCAGTGTCACTAGATTACAGATGGCGAGTGAGGGCTCTGCAGAATACACAGGAAGAAGTGTCCTGAGTGCTGAGGCTGCCTATGAGGAGGTCTGGTCACAGGTGGAACAGGGCTGTCTGCAAATAAGCAGAAGTACTCAATGTAAAGCTTGGTACATACTGAGTGATCTACAGTATATTGTCCATCCAATTAATATGTTGGTAGCGGGATGGTGTGTGAGTACACTAGATAGGCCTGTGAACCATGTCATTCACAAGGGATACATAGACCAGAGCTGGAATCCCAACATCATTGAGGATGCTGGAGCCGGAATGTCGACTGGTAGCTGAAGAGCTGTTCCTGCTTCACCATTGTAGCCTAATCTAATTCACTTGTACAGCCCATCCCAGTGATTCTGAAGAGTTGCTACTGCTTCACTATCGCAGCATATCCTGACTCGCTGGTACAGCCAATGACAGTGATCCCAAATAGCTGTTTCTGAAAATTCCATTGCTGCATCTCCTGACTTACTGGTCATCCTCATCCCAGTGCCACGAAATCCTTGGTGCTCTGTATATCCCAGCTATGTCAATGCACCGGTATGATTTCCTGACATCCAAAATACAGATGATCAAAATAGCGACCACCATTGCCAAACAGTCAAAATACTGGCATGGTCAAAATGCCCTCATTCATTATGCCGACATGATCAAAATGCTGACATGATCAAAATGCTGACACATACAAAATGCTGACATTTAAAATGCTGACAACAAAGTCAACAGTGGTCAGTATTTTGACCGTCTGTATCTTGACTGTCAGAAAATTAACTGCATTCCTTTTAAACTAGCAGAAATCATCATCAAAATTCTAAATCTTACTTAAACCATATACAGGGCCATATTTATCAAGTTTCAAAAAGTGATAAAATGGAGAGTGATAGTTACAGACTGGGGGCCAGATGCAATAAGCTTCAAAAGTGATAAAATGGAGAGTGATAAACAGCCAGCCAATCAGCTCCTACCTGCCATGCTGCAGGCTGGGTTTGAAAAATGTCAGGCAGAAGCTGATGGTTGGTTGTTTATCACTCTCCATTTTATCACCTTTGAAGCTTAGTGCTTATGGCCCAGGGTTTGAAAAAATGGCAGGTAGGATCTGATTGGCTGGTTTTTTATCACTCTCCACATTATCTCTTTTTGGGCCAGATTCTCTAAGCTTCAAACGTGATAAACTGGAGAGTGATAAACAGCCAGCCAATCAGCTCCTACCTGCCATGTCACAAACTGTGTTTGAAAAATGTCAGCCAGGAGCTGATTGGCTGGCTGTTTATCACTCTCCATTTTATCACTTTGAAGCTTAGAGAATCTGGCCCTTTGAAGCTTGATATATCTGGCCAAAGATTGTAAGCTTGCAGCAGGGCTCTCCTACCTCCAAGTCTGTCTGTTGTTACCCAGTTTGTTTTATCACTGTCTACTATTGTAAAGCGCAACGGAATCTGCTGCGCTATTTAAGAAACTGTAAATAAATAAATAAGACAGTGCAACTGCAAATTTTTCCTACTTTAAGTGCCTCATTAAAACTACAGGAATTGCTGTGGTTCAGTGCAAGAAATAGGGGGAGATTCTCTAAACTAAAAATGCAGTAAAAACCCTGTTATCGGGTTTTTACCGCATTTTGGGATGCTAAGCATCCCCCGCCGGGTTACCGTGATGGGGGGCATTGGCAGAAAAATCTGGAGATGCCCCATAGAAGCCTATGGGCTTCTACCACGACCCAGCGCCGCCCTCACATACCCACCGCCGCCCCGCACCGACCCCCCCTCACCTGTGTTCAGGCAGCACAGAGCTGTGCTGCCCAGACCTGTGACCTCCTCCTCCCTGCACTATGATCCTCTTCTGGGTGCAGGGAGGAGGAGAGCCCGGCGCAGGAGCAGCAGCACCGGGTATGGGAGGGGGGGAGCCGCCGCGACCCGCTGACTCACCGCAAAAGACAGCTCTTAACGCAAGAGCTGTCCTTTGCCATAATTATCGCATATGTTAGAGCATACACGATAATTATGTATGCGATGGGCGGCGAAGGGGGGCGGAGCTGGGCTGCGGATGTTAGAACACCCCGCCCATAGTATTAGTGAATGAGCTCTAATACACACGTTCCAACTATACTGCTCTAAACTGTCTTTGCATTCCAATAGTAGCAACATTTAATCCAACTGCAGGGGGTTTCAGAGGGGAGCGCTATATTATTTGCATTAATATCGGATGTCCTCATGGTATCTTTCACTGGTGCATGCAGCAATTCAAGGGTGTTTTCAGCGTAGGGGAGATCGATGGAGACAACATCTCTAGGGGAATTTGGAACAAGCTTGACAAGGGAATAGCATGCCCAATTTTGATGGGCTAATCAGGCTAATACTCCCAGCACTACAATTATAACTGTCCCCCCCTCACATCAGCAAAGTTAGAAATGATGTGCTTATCAATGGCTGACCAAAATGTCACCACTATTCAAGCAGCAAAAAAAAAAACAAGCACAAGTTTCTAGCTCCCATAGCAGGTCACTAACCTGGAGAACATGGATACTGACAGACCGAAATCTGTTCTGTGTATAATACAGACACAAGCTGTTCTGTGTATATAACAGACTAAACACACAACTCTAATGATCTGGACACATGCATTGCTTTGCATATAACACAGATGACCACTCTGCTCTGTGTATGCAATAGAGGAGAATGCATTGCATGCTGTACATTAGGCGTATATGGATATTAGAATTCTCAAAGGAATTCTAGCAGAAGGCAAAGTGCTTTATAACAGGTCATAGGAATCCAAGGTTACTGCTAATGTCCATAATAAATGACAATGAGAGGATGCATTATTCCTTACACAGTAATGGACAGTTTTCCTAATGAACACTGAATTTATAGTATGAGAATCATTAATTATTAGCAATGACATCACAACTTATTGTGTATAATATATATATAAATACAGTGTTCTGTAGAAATTATATGTAGCACCCTTGTACTTCTAGTGATTCATAACCAGGGGACCACAGGTCTGTGTAGGATGATTCAGAGAAAAGATTATGGGCGGGATGCTCTAACACGGAAATGCGGTAAAAACCCTGTTATCAGGGTTTTTACCACATTTCTATATTCTCTAACCCCCCTCTGCAGTGTCAGCGCTATGGGCTTCTTACCAGCAGCACTGTGTGAGGGATTCGTCATGGATGCCTCCCAGCATGCCCTGCGGCCGGCGCCCTGCGCAGACGGACTCCCGGGTCTCAGACCGGAACCGCTGCTTATCGCAAGAGCTGTCCCATGCGTTATTGAGGGCAGCACGGGTGGTGTAATGGTTAGCATTACTGCTTACAGCACTGAGATCATGGGTTCAATACCCACCATGGCCCTAACTGTGTGGAGTTTGTATATTTTACCCGTGATTGCATAGGTTTACTCCGGCTACTACGGTTTCCTCCCACAATCCAAAAATACTGGTAGGTCAATTGGCTTCCAACAAAAATGAACCCTAGAATGTCTGTGTGTGCGTGTTCATGTGGTAGGGGATATAGATTGTAATCTCCACTGGGGCAAGGAATGATGTGAATGTTCAACTATACTCTGTTAAGCGCTGCGGAATATGTATGCGCTATATAAGAAACTGTTAATAAATAATATGTTAGAGCATATGCGATCATTAACTATGCGAAGCCCGGCGGAGGGGGGCAGCGGATGTTAGAACATCCAGCCCATAGGGCCTTATTCTGGTTCATTCTCAGAGGCAAATTCCTTCTCAAATGGACAAACCATGTGCACTGCAGGTGGGGCAGATGTAACTTGTGCAGAGAGAATTAGATTTGGGTGGGGTTTTACTTCAAAGTGAGATCTATATTGCATTGTAGAAATAAAGCAGTCAGTATTTTCCCTGCACAGAAACAAAATAACTCACCCAAATCTAATTCTCTCTGCACATGTTACATCTGCCCCACCTGCAGTGCACATGATTTTGTCCATTTGAGATGGAATTTGCCTCTGAGAGTGAACCAGAATAAGGCAAATTGGAAAATAATTGGAAATTAGTCTGCAATCCTATTAGCAACTCGTGCTGAACCAGTCACAGTAAATGCCGATTTTTCCATTCATACCCACAGTCCCGCTAAATGGGCACTGTCCCACTATCCCACCCCGGGTTGCAGTGTTCCGTAGTTGGAGGGGACTGCTGGAGGAGCCGGTGATCATTGACTAGATACTGGCATCTATTCAGTGCAGGGAGGGGAGCTGGGGGCTACTCAGATGATCAGGGAGCTTGGCCCCACCCTTCTGCACGAGACAAGTTTCCTCCTGAGACACTCCTCAAAGTGCCCCCAGAGCATATTTTTCTTAATTTTTAAGCACAAAGCACAAATCAGCCATTTAAGACTGTTGAAATAACTCTAGTACTTTCCTTCTGACATACATTCAGACATTCTTTTACTGGAATGGATCTAACACTACCTATTCAATGCAGCGGATTTGGCCGCTGATTGCTGCTTCTCCGGTGAGTGCGTCGGCGGTAGTATGTGGCGACGGAAGCCAGACGGTGCCAGGTGAGCTACTCTCACCTGGCTCAGTGGCAGGACGGCGAGTGAGGCGGGATGGTGCGGGAGGACGGTGCATGGTGAGCTGCTGCCACTCACCTGATGCCGTCCTCCCTGCCTCAATCCTCAATCTTTTCAAGTCGGATTGAGATTGCCGGAAATGGGACCAAAACCTGTCGGATCTGGCCGCGTTAACATCAAAAGCAGGTGGTTCCGCGGCCATTCCGCCAATCCACCTGGTTTCCGAAAAGGTCAGAGAGTTCTGACCGGTTGGGAAAAAAGCAGCCAGCATTGAACCTCTTCCGACCTAAATCAGTCGGAAACTGCCATCTTTCTGACAAGACAACAGTTTAGACTGTAATTGAATATACCCCAATTTATTATTCTGCAAAAAAAATTTCATTTTTAGAGGTCCCAGGAATGTCATCCCACTTTAAAATGCGCTTCTCTTACATTGCATATGGCTGACAATTCGTAAATCCCTAATGTGAGTACCACGATTTGGCATTTTCAATTTGATTGGAGAATTTTTTGGAGTGCAAATTCAAGTGGCTAATCTGCTTCTGATAAAGCAGGGATATCCCAGGGAAACGTGTTGAGCCTATTCACAATCACTGCCACTTTATGGGATGCGAATTATACCAACAGTGAATACTAATGAGGCGAGTTTCTACACTACCGACCCTGAACAACTTGTGCATCATCTGAGGAAAGAACCCTTGTGCCATTCCATCTTGGGATGAGTGCCATCCGTCCCTAAAGCACGGGTTGGGATCATTTGGTCTACAGCAGGATGGTTGACAGTAATTAGGTCGACATGGGTCTAGGTCAAAATGGGAAAAGGGCGAAAGGTAATTAGTTCGACAGGTCGTTAGTTCGACAGGTCATTAGTTCGACAATGTCTAGGACGACAGTCAAAATGTCGACATGGGGTTTTCCGCTGTTTTCTTACCTGAATGTCAACACAGTCGACGTGGACACAGTTTAAAGTGCACTGCATCCCCTCATATCACTCGCTGCGCTCGCTATGCGTCAGGCAAGGTGCCTTGCTACGCTCGGCACACTATTTTATTCTCCCACCATGTCCTAGTGGATGGTAGGGCATGAAATATCGCCTGTCTGCACATGTCGGCTCAAAAAACATTGAAAAACCCCATGTCGACCTTTTGACTGTCGACCTTGACATTGTCGAACTAATGACCCGTCGAACTAATGACCATTAGAACTAGAACCATGTCGACCGAGACTCATGTTGACCTAATGGTGTCGACCATCATGCTGTAGACCAAATAACCGCATCCCCTAAAGCACTTAAGAATGGACCCAGGTGATAGCCATCTTATTTAGATGAATAATCGCATACCTAGTGGCAGCTTTCTTAATTTTATCCTTTAATGTGTATTATTGATGTGTTTTATTCTTTATTTTGTATTACTTTTCATTTAATTTGTCAGTAATAAATTGTATAAAGCAAATACACAATTATGCCCATATTGTATTTGGTAGGGTTACCACCTAGGACCTTTAATTCCGGACACATGTTAATTACACAGGTTCTGTGGCAGTTTAAAATCAGGTGAAGTGGAGTCTTAAAGTCAGCCAGCCACAGAACCTGTGTAATTAATATGTGTCCGGAATTAAAGGGACTAGGTGGTAACCCTATATTTGGCCTGTGTTTCCACTCCCCTTCCAACCCTTAGGACAGGCATGTCCAAAGTCAGGCCCGGGGGCCAATTGTGGCCCGTGCTGTCGTTTCAAGCGGCCCGCAGCCTCCAGCTGGAAGCAGGCAGAGCATCAGATGTGGGAAGCACAGGACAATAAAGGTGGGGCCTCGGCGAGCGCGCCTTTACCTTGCTGTCTGCTGCAGTGAGGAGGTGCCGGCCACCACAGTCAGATGTGTTTGGGGTCCTACCCCAGGCTTCGGGACATACAATGAATGGAGGCACTGATGGACTTTAAGAGAAGGGGGCAGGCTGGGGGACAGAGTGAATGGATGTAGAGTGGGGAACATACAGTAAATGGGGGACATACAGTGAATGGGGGCAGGCTGGGGGAAATACAGTTAAGGGGCAGGCTGGGGGACATAGAGTGAATAGGGGCAGATTAATGATTCAAAGAATGTCAGGATGAATGGTTGGCCCCCATACATTTACACTTCACCAAATCTGGCCCTCGTCGCAAAAAGTTTGGACACCCCTGCCTTAGGACAATAGTTAAAAATCAATGCACTTCAACTGGAGGCTGCAGGGTGCCTGCAGTTTTACCACCTGCCAAACAGCAACACACAATAAACAAATATGGAACCTGCACTTCCTATTAGGCTACCAATAGACTTCAATATGGGAATGTCTCAGTCTTCATTCCTCAGTCACTTAAATTCCGAAAGAATCCTTCTCGATCTGAATGAACCTCAAAAACATAAGCAAGGAAATTTTGTGGTGCAGATTTCTATACTTGTGTTGTGAAGACAAGAGACTAAGGCAGTGGTTCCCAAACTGTGTGCCGTGGCTCCCTGGGGTGCCTCGGGACACATGCAGGGGTGCCCTGGGTTTGTAGTCCAGGACCAACTTAAATTGTTAATGGTTAATTATTTATGAGCAAAAACAATGCTGGTGGCTGCCATTAATAAAATGTGTACAAACAGAAGCATATCCTGTCCTTTACCACATACCTGACCCAAAGAATCACATATAAACCCAATCTAATAAATTAATTTTTGGCCTAGGGGTGCCATGAAAATTTTTTTATACTCTAGGGCAGGGGTCCTCAAACTACGGCCCGCGGGCCAGATGCGGCCCGCTGAGGACTTTTATGCGGCCCGCCTGGTTTGCCGCTGCCCAAGCGCTGGCACGGCAATCACTCTCACTTTCTCATTTGCCGGGAGGATGGACGGGCAGGCTGGCTGGCGAATGGACGGGCAGGGGCGTGGCCTGGGACGTCAGGGGAAGCAGCAGTGTCTGCTGGTCCGACCCAACTCCCTGCTTAAGCTTCTCCTATGTTTGTGACGCCATCACGTCACACACTGCGGCTGAGAGTAGCTGAATCCAGAGAGAGGAGCCGGACGAGGGAGGGAGCAGTGAAGTCGGGAGTGCATATTATCTTTCAGGTGAGAGGAGGCCGTGACTGGTTGAGGGTATGTGGAGATATTACATGGCAACACATCAATTATGAAGGTGTAAAGCCAGCACCATTTGGCTGTGGCCCACCATCCCCCCACATCGTGGCAAGGACTATACAATGGCTGCACATCTCCCATATATATATATATATATATATATATCAATATTTAAAATGATATATATATATATATATATATGTACACTGCGCAGCATCTGCTGTACATCCCCCGCGCCTGTCTGTTGTGGTGGCTGCCGTTACTGTGTGCAATTGCACACAGTAACGGCAGCCACCACAACAGACAGGGGCGAGGGATGTACAGCAGATGCTGCGCAGTGTACATATATATATATATATATACATATATATATTCATTTTAATTTTTTTTTTACTATAGTCCGGCCCTCCAACAGTCTGAGGGACAGTGAACTGGCCCCAGATTTAAAAAGTTTGAGGACCCCTGCTCTAGGGTGCCGTGATTCAAAAAGGATTGGGAACCCCTGGACTAAGGGCAGTATTCAATGAGGCTGATTCGCCATGTTTTATGGCGATTTTGTGCTATTTTCGTGCTGTAAGGCGATTTTTTTGACTAAAACGGTGAATCACCCTATTCAATGACCAGATGGCGAATACATTTCAAGGTTTTTATCGCCATGATTCACCGAGTAGCAATCGCTATCTTTTTATGGTGCAGTGGAATGTGAACTTTTAAAGTGTTTTGTTTATTACATTTGGTGTAAAAAAATCAGGAATTTTATTCTGAGGAGGGGCATGCTATTTTTATTCATGTGCTGTAAGCACATGAATATATATTTAATTTAAAAAATATATATATTTTTCTTTTTTACAGAGCAGCCAGCAGGGGGCCGGGAGCCGAGCCGCTCATTAGATATTCATATATTCACTGCATCTGATCATTACATATGCACGATCGGGTGTAGTGAATACCCGGTCCCCTGTTGGCTACCCCGGGGGGCAGCCTGTGCTGCCTGGCTCCCGGGGAGCCAACCTCCCCCCCACAAACGTTCTGGGGCAGGCAGGGAGACTTCCATCTCCCTGCCTGCCGCCGTTCTCAGGCTCCCTGCTGCATCGCCGCAGGAGTTAAAATTCGCCGGTCAGGGGCAGTGAGCCCCTGACTCATTAAATACTGGAGCCGGCGAGGCTCCGGAACGCGGCGGGCAGTGGCGAATGTGCAGCGAATCCTAAACAGGATTCCCTGCACATCGTCAAAATTCTCATTGAATACTGCCCTAAATAGTCCTCACTATAGGGCGATGAATGTTACAACCCGGGTAACACCTCCAGATAGAGCTTTCAATACCGTCCAAAGCCGGGTCCACAAAGTCAATACTGGGTCCTCCACAACCACCTATATCATCTCCCTATTGTTGACAATCACGCCGTACGGTCCCCATACATTACAGCGACTTCTCCCCTCGGAGAAATAGTACACACTGCCCCCTAGAGCCGCCAGGGACCTTCGCGGCCTGCAGAATCGCATCCTTTTGAATGCAATATATCGCATTCGATCCAAGCATGCTTGGCTTTGCACCGCATAAGACCTCCTGTAATTCAGGAGAGCCCAAAGAGCCCAAATTGCAGGTGAACTGCATAGCGAATGGGGGGGGGGGGCCTTAATGTTTAAGCCCACACACAGGAATTAGGAAGAGAGAAGTAAGAGAATCGATTAGACCTCTGGACACCTTGCTGTTTACCTGGCCTGTGTGTGGCCAAAAAAGGGTACAGGGGACTCACTATCTAGCCTGTTGTCTTCACAAAACAAGAATAGAACCTGCACCATGAAATGTCCTTGCATATTTTGAGGTTTGTTCGGATTAAGAAGGAATCTTTTGAGATTTATGTGACTGAGGACTGAACCATTCCCATACTGAAGCATATTGATATCCTAATACGAAGCGCGGGTTCCACCTTTGTTTATTGCGTATTGCCCTTCCAACCCTTGTCTATCTTTCCATAAACCTCATCTTATAGTAAATATCTAATGTAGGGTCAACACAGAAATATTTAAGAATGCTGCGTATCACATCAGGAAAGTTGAGAGTCAAATAAATGACAGTGCTGCTCAAGGCTGCTACTGAAAACAAATAAAATGTTAGCAGTATTACTGACCGTCCATTATCAGAATACCTATGGGTTGCTCAATGCAAGTCTACGGTAACTAAGGAACGCCAGCCAAGCTCTGTACTGTTTATACTGAACCACAGCATCCTTATTTGCAGAGGTTGAATGGTGCATTGCATGGGATCTGCTGTTGTGATCTGTTATATACTAAATATTAACAATAGAATATGAACGAGAAAACTAGGCACTAGCAACAAGTCTTCCTGGTTCTGTTTTTCATTAGAATACAAATCCATTGCTCTTTTTATTTCAAGATAGTCATTACGATTTCCTTTCAGGAGAAAGGTGATTTTCTTTGTATATACTCCACAGGTAATATAATGCACGTGTGGCTGATACAGTCACATATTCTAGAGTATATCTCTCATAGAGTAACGTCAAACTATTTTGGCAGCTTATAAAATGTGTAATGCAAATGAATATTGCTGTTTGTGTAATATGCACATGATGTTAAGTGTAGTGAAAAGATATACCATGTTTACATAACAGATACATTGCTATTCATGTAATATAGGTTCTGCAGGCCTGAACTCTTCACACACCCTGAGATGCCCCTTGACGCCTTGATTGCACAGGTTGAAACATGAATAGCACACCTGGTACCAACCAGTGAGTTACAATGAAACCTGCGTTCCGCCAAGAATTTACACACCCTTCAACCAGTCCAAGGGTGGTTACCTGAATTACAGCAAAAAGCTTTGGCCCATTACTGTTCCCATTAACGTGACTGAATTGCACACAAGGTGCATGCAGGAGCATCTATTGGCTGTCGCCCATCTGCGACTTTATGCAAATACCACATGAGACTTCTTCCCCTGTGTACCTTCCTGCAGCCAAATGTGCAAGGATTGAAATGCCCACGTTTAGTGCTGTAGAACGCAGAAACACCAACTGATGCATCCTTATATGACAACACTGTTCACATCATCGAAACTCCTTATGCCTTACAGCAGGTGCAATCTCCATCTGATCATGGCCTCCTATGTTGCTGCTTTCACTGACAGGCCTGTGATACTCCCATAACACACCCTCTGAGCTCACGATGGGCCTAATTTAGATCTGCTTGCAAAGCTGCTTTTTTAGCAAATGGATAGAACAATGTTGCTCTACAGGTGGAGCAAATGTAACGTGCATAGAGGGTTAGATTTGGATGGGGTGTGTCAAACTGAAATCTAAATTGCAGTGTAAAAATAAATCAGCCAGTATTTACCATACACAGAAACAAAATAACTCCCCCCAAATCTAAAGGTGGCCATACATCTACAGATCGATTGTCAGATTGGGCTGGTTGGAGCAAAAACCTGGTAATATCTGAATGACAGTTTTTGGCCGTTTTCCAGCATTTCAAAGCAAAAGGTCAACGGTCATTTGCTCTCGTCCATTACCAGGATTTTGTTCCAACCAGCCCAATCTGACAATCGATCTGTAGATGTATGGGACCCATAACTCTCTCTGCATTTTAAATCCGCCCCACCTGCAGTTCAGAATGATTTTGTCCATTTGCTAATAAAAGCAGAATTTGCGATCTGGTCTGAATTAGGCCCAATGTTTGCATGCACTACTAGCCACCTCACATTCACTGCTCACGAGCACCCATCACTTTTCCAACACATTTCTGATACCATCAGACCTGAACGCAACAGCACCGAAGGGGTTCTCAGAATTTTCATGCATGCACAGTTGCAAATATTTACTCAGCTATGAACATCAGCATTGTGTGCATACTGTGTGAGTAAAGTTAGGGCTCTATTCAGCCAATACATTTCTACTTAAATACAGAAACAAGCATTTTTCACATATTTTTAAGTATTTCCGCTATTCAGCAAAAAGTTAACCCATAAGATAATGTGCAATTTCCTTTTCCTTTAATACTCATCAAATATCACACTATTACACTACAATGATTGTCTGATGTTCAGCAACCAGAAAAACATAAAAAAAAACTCCTTAAAAGACAACTTTTGAAATGGCATTATATTTAAGAAAACCCTTTACTAAAACAAAAACTGCATGGACAGAAGTGAATTCTCCCATCAGTCCCTGCAGGATTTTGAATTGCTGTATCCCCAGTGGTTTATATCAACATACACATTTGTTTATTTATTATCAAACGTCACCAGAGATAGATAGAAGACCGACTAGAAGATGGAGCACGTGTATGACAAAATAAAGGCATCCATCTTTTCGTACATCTGAAAAACCATGCTGCCAGGAACTTCGCAGGGACAGCATGTTAACGCAACCGCTGTCCCTGCAAAGTTTATTGCTAAATAGTTGGGGAAAATATTGAGATAAAATAAATACTTTGTCAATATTGTCTGAAAATATTTGGACAAGTATCAATAATCTTGTTGACTAGATTTTTGTATCAAAACCTAGATGCTCCCAGATGTATAATTCCATTACTGGCAACAAGAACTTGCTTTTCCAGATCTGTCACCTTTTAATGACACACCTTTGCAGAGCAATGCTTTACGTATATTAGCCATACTCATTTTAGTCCGATTTTCCAAATAATCATTTAGCTGATCTATTCAAGATTGACATTACCCCATATACAGGGCATTTTTTATTAGGACTGAAGATCTGTGGAATAATGAAAACTAATGCAACATAATTTAATTTGGTTGACCATATTGGTTGACATGCATTGGTCGACCCCAGATGGTCGACAAAGCCACATGCAGCCCGCAAACAGCTCCTGACTGCATAGGGCTGCAATCGGCGCCATTTTTCAAGGCTGACACGCAGGTGTTTGAATTATCTAAAGAGGGGCAGGTGTGTGGCATTACAAATATTGGTAGGTGTGTGGCATTACTAATGGGGGCAGGTGTGTGGAATAACTGAGGGTGATCTGGTGTGTGGAAATGTGAGGGGCATGTGTGGCATTACTAATGGTGGCAGGTGTGTGGCATTACTAATGGTGGCAGGTGTGTAGCATTACTAATGGTGGCAGGTGTGTAGCATTACTAATGGTGGCAGGTGTGTAGCATTACTAATGGGGGCAGGTGTGTGGAATAACTAAGGGCGATCTGGTATGTGGAAATGTGAGGGGCAAAGTGTGTGGCATTACTAATGGTGGCAGGTGTGTAGCATTACTAATGGTGGCAGGTGTGTAGCATTACTAATGGGGGCAGGTGTGTGGAATAACTAAGGGCGATCTGGTATGTGGAAATGTGAGGGGCATGTGTGGCATTACTAATGGTGGCAGGTGTGTGGCATTACTAATGGGGGCAGGTGTGTGGAATAACTGAGGGTGATCTGGTGTGTGGAAATGTGAGGGGCATGTGTGGCATTACTAATGGTGGCAGGTGTGTGGCATTACTAATGGTGGCAGGTGTGTAGCATTACTAATGGGGGCAGGTGTGTGGAATAACTAAGGGCGATCTGGTATGTGGAAATGTGAGGGGCAGGTGTGTGGCATTACTAATGGTGGCAGGTGTGTGGCATTACTAATGGGGCAGGTGTGTGGAATAACTAAGGGGGAGCTGGTATGTGGAAATGTGAGGGGCAAAGTGTGTGGCATTACTAATGGTGGCAGGTGTGTGGCATTACTAATGGGGCAGGTGTGTGGAATAACTAAGGGGGAGCTGGTATGTGGAAATGTGAGGGGCAGGTGTGTGGCATTACTAATGGTGGCAGGTGTGTGGCATTACTAATGGGGCAGGTGTGTGGAATAACTAAGGGGGAGCTGGTATGTGGAAATGTGAGGGGCAAAGTGTGTGGCATTACTAATGGTGGCAGGTGTGTGGCATTACTAATGGGGCAGGTGTGTGGAATAACTAAGGGGGAGCTGGTATGTGGAAATGTGAGGGGCAAAGTGTGTGGCATTACTAATGGTGGCAGGTGTGTGGCATTACAAATATTGGTAGGTGTGTGGCATTACTAATGGGGGCAGGTGTGTGGAATAACTGAGGGTGATCTGGTGTGTGGAAATGTGAGGGGCATGTGTGGCATTACTAATGGTGGCAGGTGTGTGGCATTACTAATGGTGGCAGGTGTGTAGCATTACTAATGGTGGCAGGTGTGTAGCATTACTAATGGTGGCAGGTGTGTAGCATTACTAATGGGGGCAGGTGTGTGGAATAACTAAGGGCGATCTGGTATGTGGAAATGTGAGGGGCAAAGTGTGTGGCATTACTAATGGTGGCAGGTGTGTAGCATTACTAATGGTGGCAGGTGTGTAGCATTACTAATGGGGGCAGGTGTGTGGAATAACTAAGGGCGATCTGGTATGTGGAAATGTGAGGGGCAGGTGTGTGGCATTACTAATGGTGGCAGGTGTGTGGCATTACTAATGGGGCAGGTGTGTGGAATAACTAAGGGGGAGCTGGTATGTGGAAATGTGAGGGGCAAAGTGTGTGGCATTACTAATGGTGGCAGGTGTGTGGCATTACTAATGGGGCAGGTGTGTGGAATAACTAAGGGGGAGCTGGTATGTGGAAATGTGAGGGGCAGGTGTGTGGCATTACTAATGGTGGCAGGTGTGTGGCATTACTAATGGGGCAGGTGTGTGGAATAACTAAGGGGGAGCTGGTATGTGGAAATGTGAGGGGCAAAGTGTGTGGCATTACTAATGGTGGCAGGTGTGTGGCATTACTAATGGGGCAGGTGTGTGGAATAACTAAGGGGGAGCTGGTATGTGGAAATGTGAGGGGCAAAGTGTGTGGCATTACTAATGGTGGCAGGTGTGTGGCATTACTAATGGGGCAGGTGTGTGGAATAACTAAGGGGGAGCTGGTATGTGGAAATGTGAGGGGCAAAGTGTGTGGCATTACTAATGGTGGCAGGTGTGTGGCATTACAAATATTGGTAGGTGTGTGGCATTACTAATGGGGGCAGGTGTGTGGAATAACTGAGGGTGATCTGGTGTGTGGAAATGTGAGGGGCATGTGTGGCATTACTAATGGTGGCAGGTGTGTGGCATTACTAATGGTGGCAGGTGTGTAGCATTACTAATGGTGGCAGGTGTGTAGCATTACTAATGGTGGCAGGTGTGTAGCATTACTAATGGGGGCAGGTGTGTGGAATAACTAAGGGCGATCTGGTATGTGGAAATGTGAGGGGCAAAGTGTGTGGCATTACTAATGGTGGCAGGTGTGTAGCATTACTAATGGTGGCAGGTGTGTAGCATTACTAATGGGGGCAGGTGTGTGGAATAACTAAGGGCGATCTGGTATGTGGAAATGTGAGGGGCAGGTGTGTGGCATTACTAATGGTGGCAGGTGTGTGGCATTACTAATGGGGCAGGTGTGTGGAATAACTAAGGGGGAGCTGGTATGTGGAAATGTGAGGGGCAAAGTGTGTGGCATTACTAATGGTGGCAGGTGTGTGGCATTACTAATGGGGCAGGTGTGTGGAATAACTAAGGGGGAGCTGGTATGTGGAAATGTGAGGGGCAGGTGTGTGGCATTACTAATGGTGGCAGGTGTGTGGCATTACTAATGGGGCAGGTGTGTGGAATAACTAAGGGGGAGCTGGTATGTGGAAATGTGAGGGGCAAAGTGTGTGGCATTACTAATGGTGGCAGGTGTGTGGCATTACTAATGGGGCAGGTGTGTGGAATAACTAAGGGGGAGCTGGTATGTGGAAATGTGAGGGGCAAAGTGTGTGGCATTACTAATGGTGGCAGGTGTGTGGCATTACTAATGGGGCAGGTGTGTGGAATTACTAAGGGGGAGCTGGTATGTGGAAATGTGAGGGGCAGGTGTGTGGCATTACTAATGGGGCAGGTGTGTGGAATTACTAAGGGGGAGCTGGTATGTGGAATTACTAAGGGGGAGCTGGTATGTGGAATTACTAATGTAAGGGGCCTACTATTGTGTTGCATGATATGTAAAAGGGGTATATGGTGTGCTACAATACATTCAAAGACACACCCCCTTTTGACTGGCCCCACCCCTTATTTCTGGAGTGCGGCCCCCGTATATCTGCTGGAAGTATTAAGTGGCCCCCCAGCTGAAATAATTGCCCACCCCTGGCTTAGGTCGACACATGAAAAAGGTCGACATGGCTAAGGTCCACAGACTTGGAAGGACGATACAAGCATTAGGTCGACAATTGCTTGGTCAACAGTCAAAAGGTCGACATGAGTATTTCCCAAGTTCTTGTCCCCAATGTCGACATGGACATTGTCACAGTGGACCGCTGCACTTTCCATGCTTCGGGCACAGTGCCTTGCTACGCTCTGCACACTGTTCTATTCTCCTTCACCGCCAGTAGGGCATGAAATACTGAGTGTCGGCACATGTCGGCTCAAATAAAAAGTGAAATACTAATGTCAACCTTTTGACTGTCGACCTAGCCATTGTCGACCTAATGCTTGTGTCGATCTTCAAACCCTGTCGACCTTAGCCATGTGGACCTAAGCCATTAGCCTTCGGTGGTTGACCCAAAGCATGTCAACCTAATATATGTCGACCTAACCACCGTGTATACCAAATAACATATTTTGAAAAAGTTCGTTTATAATCAAGAACCATAATTTCCGAATAAGTCGTAACTAACAGGCCAAATAAATATTGGGTCTCTATGGCAAATAAAGCAATAAAGTGATTGACTTCGGATACTTTGCATGGCAGGAGATTGCTGCTTACTGAAATGAGAGCTCCTAGCATTTATTACATATTCTGCATTTTTGGCGCATGCTGCACTAGTGAATATGGTTGTGCGAAATGAACTAAGCACACTTAACATAGAGAACATTGATAACTAATCTGCATTGTGAGCAATCTGCTTGGAATGCACCAGAGCAAATCACTGTTGGCACACAGGTACAGCCCTAACATTGTGCTTGCCAACATCAGCTCTCACAATTTTAATATGCATAGAGTCACCCATTTCTGAGTCGGCATCCCAAGGGGTGGGGGTCTCCGATGTCAGACTGTCGTTCTATTACAGCCCTCATCGGCTTTTGCTTGGACATTATCTGCACTTCTTTTTAAATAACCACATGAAATAAATCTCACTGATGTACAATATCAGGTATTCAGCCCTGATCAAAGCCATTCGGCTTAATTATCCTGTAGAAAGGAAGCCGACAGCACTATTATGGCCATTTCAGGCACCGATGATTGCATAATTTATATGTAATACATGTATGTCTAAGTTAGCGGATAGATAGTGATTCTGTATTTATATAGCACCTTTCTATAAATAGGGCTCAATGCACTTTACATATTTTGAAGATTGAACATACTAGCAGCATCAAAATATGGCCTGGCCAGTACTGTCGGGATACTTTACTATCACAATAAACCAGCATATATGCTCTATAACCTTGGAATAATCACACACACAAAATAACTTGGAGAAACCTTGGAAGGCTGCATGCTCTAGATTAGGGCTAGACAACATATCATATGCATAGCCGTGGTGCAACATTATTGGGGTTTTAATGGCAGTTTCTGGTGTTAGGGGGGGGGAGGTTGAAATATAGTTCAAATAAGGTTTTTTTTTTTTAAAGAGCAATATTTTTTATACAAAAATACAAAATGACATCATTTTCTTTCCACCGCACATATGACAACCAGCCAGCCTTCAAAGTGACCCGGCAAAACGGTAAAAGAAGGAAGGGCCCATAAATGGCCCTATTTCTTTTAAAGGGAAGCGGTCATCTATTAGAATGAACTTAGGTCTACAGTCATTAGGTCGACCCCACTAGGTCGACTGGCAGGAAGGTCGACCTGACTTAAGGTCGACATCGGCCAAGGTCGACATGACTTAAGGTCGAATTTGCATAAAGGTCGACATGAGGAAGGTCGACTGGTCATAAGGTCGACATGGGTTTTTCACTGTTTTTTGAGCCAACATGTGCCGAAAGGCGGTATTTCATGCCCTACCATCCACTAGGGCGTGGAGGAGGTTATTAAAGCTGTGGCGAGCGAAGCGAGCCACCATGCCCGAAGCATTGCGAGCGAAGCGAGCGATGCGAGGGTCCGAATCTCATTGCCAACTGTGTCCATGTCGACTGTGTCGACATTCGGGTAAAAAACAGTGAAAAACCCATGTCGACCTTATGACCAGTCGACCTTCCTCATGTCGACCTTTATGCAAATTTGACCTTAAGTCATGTCGACCTTGGCCCATGTCGACCTTAAGTCAGGTCGACCTTCCTGCCAGTCGACCTAGTGGGGTCGACCTAATGACTGTAGACCTAAGTGTGGTCTGACAGATGTACCGATTCCCTTTTAAATATGTATTAGCTATTACATTTTCTTCACAAAAACTAAGTGTAATACAACAGTTCTGAATATATAATATCAAACACATTGCACAGTAATACCCCTATCCCCAATATCTGTGTCAGACCCAGAACAGAACCCATTCACACTGCGGCTCCAACCCGCTTGTAAATCTGACTCTCCCTATGCTGTAAAGGCCGGATGATCTGGGTTACCTGTCAATTAACCCTGGTACCAACCCTACAAGCTGGATTTAAATTCCTGGGTCACTGGACCCGGGGGGGACTTTTTTCCAACGAACCATGACCCATATAAACGCGGCAATCACATGGTTCGCAGCAGTGGAGTGAAAAGGGTATTGGATATCTCTGAGAGCAGCACTGACTTCTTAAAGGACCTGTACAGGTTGCAAAGTATCTCCTCAGATGTAATAAACCTGTCAGGATTCAAAAGCTCTACAAACACAGACGAGGCCTGTGAGATTTTGAATTCCTGAATAATTTAAGCAGAGACTTATGATGTTTGGTAAGTGGTACAATGTAGAAGATAACGGGAGTGGAGGAAGTATCATCTGTTTTATGAATAGACATCAGGATTTGTAAATTCGGACTGGATAAACAGACCTATGAGATATGGGAATATACATAGCTATTCCGAGGTCTGTAGTAGATACAGGGAAGTTTGAAAGCATCTCGATATATGTATAAATGAGGGCTCCTACTAATTAAAAATAAAACCTATGATCTTGATAACTCTGGGAATATACTGGCAGCCCTATCATCTTAGAAAAACCATTGGCTGGACCACTTTAAATATGGACATAAACATATATATGGGATATATACAAAACCCCGACAGTCAGAATGGCAGCAATCAACAGACTGACCCTGGCATCCTTCACCCTAATGTTACCTTAACCCCCCCCCAGCATTACCTTAACCTTCCCTGCTAGTGCCTAAGTCCCCCCACAAATGCTTAAACCTAACCCCTCCACCTCATCTCCAGCCTGCCCCTAACCCGCACTGGCTTACTTAAGGTCCATACACACTGGGCGCTTATGCCCAGCGTGTATGGACAGCGATGACCGCTGTCACCGCTGAGGGGAAAGCCTCTCAGTGCATACACGCTGAGCGGCTTTCCCCCTATCCTGCGCTGTCAGCAGGGGACAGCCCTATGCAAAGCTGTCCACAAAGCTGCTCATCTGCTGGTAATACAAGCAGATAAGCAGCTTTCCCGGAGATGACGTGGGAGCGCGCATCACTGCTCATCACCGGGCCGTACACACTGGGCGGCTTTGAACTGAAAGCCGCTTAAACTTGGTGTTTTGAGCGGCTTTCTGCTCAAAATCGCCCCGTGTGTATGGGCCTATACATTCATGATGTCAGCTGTTGGAATTCTAGCATCAGCATCCTGATCTCTTTTGAAGTTCTGGCACTGGTGTTCTGACGGCAGTCAGGATGCCGGCGTTGGTATACTGAACACCAGCATCCTGACCATTGGAATGCTGACCACATTCCATATATAAAAAAGTATGGCTGAACAGTTTAGGGGCGGGATTCTCTAAAATCCGCAGCCCTCTTCGCCCGGCATTGCATTTCTAATGACCGCATATTCTCTAAAATATGCGGTCATTAACGCAAGGGACAGCTCTTGCGATAAGAGCTGTCCCTTGCGATGCGGCGCCGTTGCTGGACTTCCGGGTCTATGACCCGGGAGTCCGTCTGCGCATGCGCAGACTGACGCGCCGGCCGCAGGGCATGCTGGGAGGGATCCGTGACGGATCCCTCACACAGCGCTGCGGTAAGAAGCCCATAGGCTTCTGCAGGGAACCGCCAGCTTTTGCTGGCGATTCCCTCCGCAGTGGTGACACTGCGGAGGGAGGTTAGAGAATACAGAAATGCAGTAAAAACCCTGATAACGGGGTTTTTACCGCATTTCTGTGATAGAGAATCTCGCCCTATAGGAGATCCATAGGTATAATTGGATAACGACCATTAAAATAGTCAGATATGGTCACTATCAGCCTGCATTCCTTATGTGATGACCAGCTCTCTTTTTCAGCCTGTATAAGTCATTTGTGACCAATCAGGTATAATAAGGCCTAATTGCCAGATTAAGAAGCATTGGGGCAGATGTATTAAGCCTTAACAAGAGATAAAAACAAGTGTGCTAAGGAGAGATAAACATCCAGCCAATCACCAGCTAACTGTCATGTTACAGCCTGTATTTGAAAAAAGTCAGTAAGGAGCTGATTGGCTGGACATTTATCTCTCCTTATCACACTTTAATTTATCTCTTGTTAAGGCTTAATACATCTGCCCCACTATATTTTATTTAACAGAATTTAGATATGTCTGATGAATGAAAATGTGCATGAAGATAATAACATAATAACTAAAATATGATGATCAGGTCATATGCAGGTCGTTCAGGTGTATGGCCAGCTTAAGCTATGTAGAACTGTCTTGAATTGACACCAACTGATGACAAAAAATAAACTTGTTTAGAAACGACAAAACTTTCTCCGTAGTCCTGTAATCAGGCCTAGTGTTCGCTATTCTGGGACATGTGTGGGCTGTCATATTTTTGCCCAAAACTTTGTTTTTCTTTTCATACTGGACTTAAAATTAATATGAATGGAGCAAAGGTTGCAACCTGTGACTAGCATCTGTGGCTACTGTCCTGTCGCAGCATGCCGCAGGGTGACCGGTCATGCTGAAACTTCTAGTTCCACAACTACTGGCCAGATTGTCTGAATTACAAAGCTCAATGATAATAATTCAGAATACAGGAGTTTCTGGCAAGAAACCTGAATGGAATCTACACCGCAACCGATCAAATTGTTTATGTGACGTGCAGTCCTGCATCTAGAAAACTGCTGTTCCAGACTGAAACAGGACTGCAGTTTAGAACACAACATTTTTAGATGGAAGAGGAAGGCATTCTGTATAAATATACTTCATTGCTTTTCTTTTTTTCCAGCTGTTTATTTATAACTGCAACAAATCTGTGCCATGAAATCTGTACAAACACACACAGAATAAACTTGCAGGAGACCTTGCCCCTTTAACCAGTTCCACTACCAGCAGCACACGGGATAGGCGGACGAGCAGTTTATCTTCTGTAAATGCTCTATTATTTGCAGAGTGGAAAACTCATCAAAACAAGCCAAGCAAGAATAGCAGATTACAAAGAGGCCATTGAGATGTTTTCTATCCTAAATATATATCTACACTAACCCCCCCTTTTTTTCTTTTTATTATACCCACTCAGAAATGCATCACTTGAACTTCAGTTGCTCCCCACCTCATCACTAATGGCGCCTTTTACTGTCAAATATACATCGTATCAAGATACCAAAGGATTAATTTTGCTTAAGGCGATATTTAAATATAACTCCATGTGTTTGGGCCTTGTGACCTCAGCTGCAGGCAGCCCAGTCTGCAAAGCAAAAATGATCAAACAGCAGATGCTATACTAACCTCTGACATGTCACTCTGTCATAGTTATGACCAGCCAGGAAAAAGAACATCACTAAATGGCTAATAATTATACTGGGATATGTAGCGCATATTGGTGTCATTTAATCATTAAAGGGCTTTTCCCCAGCTAATCAGACATCACTAGTTGTACAGTCATTTGTCGTTTTAGGAAAAGACAAAAAAATAAAAAATACATGTACCTAGAGATTTCTGGGTATATTTAGTAAATAGGGTTTTTTAAAGCAGCAATTTATTCCAGTACAAACCAAGATTATTACTCACATCATGTAGAGGAGGAGAAGAAAATTGAAATACTGTCATATTGTGGGGAAATGTCGTTAGTCATCACCAGTGTTGCAATATGAAAGGTTTTGCATTCATTAAACAGCTAATAATAGTATTAATTGACAACCATCAATACACATAACATAAATAAATGAAAAAATTTGACATTCCACCCAAAAAAGTATAATTTATAGATAGTAATATCAGTATGCTTAATATGAGCCCCAATATCTGGGCTGGTGTTAGATTAGCACATATTATTAATTTATTGAAATGTTTTTATTTTGTCAAAGACCCTATATGACATTATTACTAAACATGGCATGTAGTATTATCAGATATTTACATGGCACATGTGACAATGTGTAAATGTTATATTACAGGTAACTTGGAATATAATAACATGACAGATTGTAAGAAAAGTCACATTTTATTAATAAATGATTCCTAGTCTGTGTTATGCAAGAAAATGATAGTGAATGTGTCACACCCAGTGTGTACAAAGAATATCCCTCTATAGATTGCTAAGGGAGTGGTTGGGAGATCCTATCTCTACATGTGTGCTGGTCACTGTACAATAAGGCATGCATAGAGTATGTATCTGTGTACAGGTGTGTACAGTGCTTTCTATACATTAGTGAGGCATGTATTGCTCTCCTTATGGGTGTATACGCCTTCACACAGGCATGTGTAATCTAATTACTGTACGGGTAACACGTTTAAATTGGTTAGCGATTAGGAGAGCAAGTGATGCATTTGGTGAACAGGTTTATGTGTAGCTTTCTGCACTTGTACCTATTGTGTTAGCATTCCCATTGTACAGGAGGGTGTGTATGTGCATCTGCACATAGGTAGGTGTGTGCATGTGTGTGTGTACACAGATGATCTCCGTACATTGTGAAGACTGGGAGGAACAATATTACAGTGTGCTGATATGTTAAAATGGCAGACACAGATTAGAAATAAAGCAGCTGAGATGCTAGCAATACAGTATAAGCCCCCAGCAGCAGCAGCAGCAGCAGCAGCCAGCAACTAGGTGACATGTACTACAGAGTGGAAGCATGACAGATCTGTGTATGCATGTACTGCCGCCACAGACAGATGTGTGCTGCTGGATTATCCGATGCCTCGTCATGTGCCGGATCCAGGCTGGTGGAGGGGTGGTGGTGGTTACACGGGGATCTGGGGATGGAGTGTCTCCCACTGTATGACCATGCTGGGCACCAGAGAGGCCTGTGCAATAATGGGTTAAGAAGACATGACATAGTGGCAACTGCTCCATATATGACAGAGGTTGATTAACCGCTCACATTCCATACATAAAGCAGTCACTTACCTGATAGGAGAGAGAGAGGGCTTGGGGTGGGATACCCTTCAACGAGCCATAGATCTCTTCTAATGCATCCTGCACAGGCAGAGCATTGCAATATGTGCAATGGCAACGTGCGGGCAAATATGAGAAGGAAATGGAATCTGCTAGTGGCAACAGCTCCTGCTGTATGTGCCCTGACCCCGCTGGCTTACAATTCAATCAAGAAGAATCAGAAATGCAGCGCAGAGATACTGCAAAAGGTAATGCTTGCAGAAGAGGCAGGGCAGTGCAGGAAAACAAGGAGGCTGGAGTACAGAGAGGGAGAGAGAGAGAGAAAGAAGAGAGGGAGGGTAAGACTAGAGAGAGAGAGAGAGAGAGAGAGGGAGGGAGACGGGAGGTTGGGCACAGGAGACACAGATCCAGCCTCCTGAGATGAAAAAAAAAATCGTTTTTTTCTCTCTGTATGTGTGCTAGAGTGCAATAGATAGGGGATGCCCCACCCCACCTAGTATATGTGTGTGTGTGTGTCAGTGGTCTCTACACTCACACTGTGCTACTGTCCTCTAATGACAGAGACTGCCCCTTGCTGATTCATTCTGCTTCCATGCCAAACACCAGCCAGCAGCAGGCAAGGGGTTAATAGCCTCATCTGGATTGCAGGGACTCACAATGACTGCAATCAAGCTAATGGGCTCTGCAGCTGAACTGCTGGCATTCTAGGTTTAGCAGCGTCACTGTGTGCAGCAATGTTATCAATACTATCTGTACATATGGGATATGTTAAAGAGACACTTACAATGTTATTGGTCTCTGTTCATCCTCACACACAGCCTTCTGATTAGGAAATATAAGGAGAGAAATTATGCCTGATTCAATGGGTGTAGGTGAGCACCTTCACACTGCATTCAATGGGTGTAGGTGAATCACCTTCACACTGCAAATAGTAGAATACACCAAGTGGGATGATATAATAATACAGTCTGTGCTGTAACATGAAGACCACAATGAGATTTAAGCAAGGGTCATAGGCTGGCAAGCTATAAGGGTCTGACCTATAATATAAATCAACCCTGCTTACAGTGTTATAAGGGCTGCACATTGGGCATTTGCTCTACACACAACCGTCCCAGCAGCATTCACACTGATAATCACACATTTCCTTATACAAACATGGAAATCTCTGACATCAGTGTATTCATTTCCTGCCTTGTGACTTTATCAGCAGCCTGTGAGTTGGGGCTGTGTTTTGAGGAGTATCCGCATCAGCTGTGCGTGACAGTAGCTAGCAATTCAAAAAATGTATCCGACAATAGTTTTTATGCACCAGAAAATATTTTAATCAAACTCATGGAAGAGCTAGAAGTAATTGTGCACAGCACACCCATTGCATTACCACTGATATATAGGATGAAACTAATAAAATAAAATGTAAATGTATTATATTATTGGAATACACCAAAGATACAATATACTTACACAGTAGGCTGGGGATACACTATATGGACAAGAGTATTTGGATGCATGACCATCACACCAACAGTACTGTAATGACATTGTATTGAAATACATATACTTTAATATGGAGTTGGTCCCACTTGTGCAGCTATAACAGCTTCCAGAGGTGGATTGGCCCACCGGGAAACCGGGCCATTTCCCGGTGGGCCAGACCAGATATCCCTCCGGCTGGGCCGCCTACCTTGGTTCCAGGGTTGCCGGAACCAAGTGGCCGCAGCCTGGTCACAAACGGCAGCATTGCCCAAAACAAATATGGCTGCTGCATATATGCATATATTATATATGAGCTAAGGCCGCTGGTCGCTATTGGATGACGACGGAAGCGCGGTGGTGCCTGGTGAGTAGTGTGTGTGTGTGTTTGTCCCGGGCTCAGTGGCGCACGCAGGGGGGGTTCTGAGTACCCAGAACCCCCCAGGAGTCTAAGGGCGGGATGTATCAATATTCACTTTTCTGTAGTGAAGTGGACTCCGTTTTTTCGAGCTTTTTTCGCGATTGTTTTGCGATGATTTTCGCGTTATTTACGATGATTTTATGCATATCTTTGGTCCGCGCTAATGTGGACCTCTCCCGAAATCTTTTCGTTTTTTTTTTTTTGTGCGCATGCGCAGATGCGTCCTGCTGCTGGCTGGGTTTCCCCGGCTCGCAGCGCTCAGCTTGACTTGCTGACGAACTGCAGTTGTGACAGTTCAATTTATTTTTACAGTGTGTTATTTACCTTATGAAAACAGGTTGTGCTGTGGGATGTATTTTACTTGTTGTATGGGAGGCAAGATTGGTTCTTTTTTGGAAGGTGTGAGGCACAGATCATCAGGGCTAGGCAAGAGGCAGTGAGGTGTGAGGCACACTGCCTCTTGCCTAGCCCTGATGATCTGTGCCTCACACCTTCCAAAAAAGAACCAATCTTGCCTCCCATACAACAAGTAAAATACATCCCACAGCACAACCTGTTTTCATAAGGTAAATAACACACTGTAAAAATACATTATACTTTAATAATTGAACTGTCACAACTGCAGTTCGCCAGCAATATAAGGCGAATTATATAGAAGAGAAGCTGAGCGCTGCGAGTGTTAATACATCACACAGCGCTTCAGCTACAATGCTGTCCAATGGGAGGATGTTTCGCGCCGGAAACTCCGCGATACTTCAACCCGGCGGAGTTTTTTCAACAATAGAAAACGAAAACTTTATTAATACATGAAGCGAACAAGGGACCAACGCGAAAACGGGATGTCAACGCCACGGTAAGCGTTGATACATCCCGCCCTAAGGGACCTAGACTGAAAGCTGGGGTCACCTCTTTCCATGGGTACAATCATTTAAAAAACCGGCCCTGGGGAACCGGAGATATCTGACTTCAAAGCAGTGGACCCCATCCAAGCCACTGCTCTTCCCAGTCAGATATTTCAGGTTCTGTCTGACTTAGAGTTTTTCTGAGGGTTTATTCCAGAAGCTGGGACTCTCCCCCTTTGATGGACACTAGTAACTTGTCTCTACTGTGCCTAGAACCAGAGATATCAGCCTTCCAGCAGCTGGTTACTGCTCCAGCTCCACACACCTGGTATGTAGTTTTATATGCTCGTTGGCAGATTGCTCTGCCTCCTGAATGCTGATCCCCTAGTCCCCAGTAACATTTGGTAGGTGGGATTATCTAGTTTTTAATTATATTAAAAGCTAAGAAATCTAATTCCAGGAACTTGAGATATCTGCAGTCAACCAAGCTGTCCTCCCACCAGAAAATTATTAATAATAAGCCCACTCCACTATACACCCCTCCTCTGCGTATTACACATCCTCTACCACCCTGGAAGTTATGTATCAGGACCCCTTCATTTAGCCCAATGCCCCCTTCTCCCACACCATCTCCCACCATCTGTGCAGTAAAGGGGAAATTAGTGGAAATTACTGGTCCAGGCCCTACATGCTGAGCGGTTGATATAATACCCCCCCCTACCACCCGCTGGACATCAAAGCTTCCGCTCATAGCACCCCCCACCCCTACCGCTGGATGATCAGTAGGGGCCCCAATACATTGCTATGCCCAGGGGTCTACACTGCTGTTGTGTATGTGGATAGATATATATATAATTTATATACATTTGGTCAATCTATAATACTTTAACTGACCCGGCATATACTGGGTCACCTAAGTGTCCACTTCCGTGCTTTGCTTGCTCCGCCCCTCTCTGAACTCTGTTCTGGAAATCCTGCTTTTGCCCCTGGGGCTGTAGCATCAGCAGCACCCCAACGGCTGTAGCGTCAGTAACACACACACACACACCCCGATCCCGGGCCGGATTTCTATCCAAATCCGCCCCTGACAGCTTCCGCTCTTCTTCAAGGGCTTTGTACAAGATTGTGTAGCGTTTCTGTGAGAAATGTGTGCCCCGTCATTATGTGTAGCATTTATGAGGTCAGTCACTAATGTTGGACAAGAGTCCTGTGCAATGGGGCATAGTCATTTTGGAATAGAAAATAGCCTTCCCCAAACCGTTGCACCAAAGTTGAAAACATAGCATCGTTCAAAATGTCTTGGTATGCCAAAGCATTAAGGTTGTACTTCACTGGAGATCCAAGGCCTATAACCCTGAAATACAGCCCCATAGCATTATCTGTCTTCCACCAAACTTTACAGTTGGCATAATGCAGTCAGGCAGGTTTTGTTCTCCTGGCACCTGCCAAACTTAGATGCCCATCTGTCTGCCAAACAGCATGATTTGTCAATGTTCCACAGTCCAGTGCTTTACAACTCTCCATTTGACACATGGCATTGGACTTGGTGATGTGTGGCCTGCATGCAGCTCCTCGGCCATGGAAACCCATTCCATTAATTTCCTGTCGCATAGTTTTGTGCTCATATTACTGCCAGTGGAATATCGGAACTCCTCCACTATGGAATTAGTAGAGTGCTGGACACTTTTATGCACCACACACCTTAGCAGTCATTATTTATATATTAACAGTTTCTGATATAGTGCACACATATTCCGCAGCTCCAGTGGAGCTTACAATCTATATTCCCTACCACATGTACATACACACTCATTCTATGGATAATTTTTGTTAGAAGCCAAATAATCTACCAGTATATTTTTGGAATGTGGGAGGAAACCGGGGTACTTGTTTCGTAGAACGGCGCCCAGATTTTCTACGTACACAAACGTAGGGAAATTGCATTGTATCGCATGGGCCATTGTAGTGGCGTGCGATGCAATGCGATTTTTTTATGTAATTTATTCACTGCTCTGTGTGCCAGAGGGGATCGCATCGCATCGCACCTCCCGCAAAATCGCATGCAATCGCATGTGATTTTATAGGGTGTGCGATGCCATTACATTAGGTATACAATTATATGATTATATGACATACAATGATGTTTTACGCACCCCCCCCCCCCCAACATCCACGCCACCCCAAAGCGTGGCGTGCGGCGGCGGTACGCATCCTCCAACGTTTTCATACCCCCACTATCCATGTCGGCGTGGAGTTGATTCTCTATAGTGTGGCGAGCACAGCGTTCCACCGAGCCCGAAGCGTGGCGAGCACAGCGGATAACTTTACATGTATTCCGCGTCCCCTCGCCACGCTTCGGGCTCGGTGGCTCGCTGCGCTCGCCACACTATAGAGAATCAACTCCACGCCGATCTGGATAGTGGGGTTATGAAAAAGTCATAGGACGCATAATGCCGCCCCTCGCGGGGCTTGCTGCACGCGCCACACTTCGGGGTGGCATGGATAGTGGGGGGGTGCGTAAAACCTCATTTTATGACATACAATCATATTATTTTATACCTAATATTACATGAAAAAATCATATTGCATCGCACGGCACTAAATTGGCCCATGCAATGCGATGCTATGCGATTTCCCTACGCAGAATACCTGACTAAGCAAATAGCTTAGTGGGCGCCGTTCTAGGAAACAAGTACCGAAACCAGAGTACCCGGAGGAAACCCACACAAGTATGGGGAGAATATACAAACTCTGCACAGTTAGGGCCATGGTGGGAATCAAACCCATGACTCAGTGCTGTGAGGCAGTAATGCTAACCATTATACCATCCGTAATGCCCATGTCGTAAAAAAATTTAACAGAGACCAATCATAATATTCATAATTTTGTGTGTCGGCAGACCAGAGCTGCCGTGGACTAGGTCCAAAGTGTACTTTGGTTGGTGGCAAGCGGAAAATTGTTTTGAATAGACGCTTGGGTATCCAGTAATGGTGTCACGTGGTAGGGATTCCCAGATTTGCGTAACTCAGGAATCGCCATGCATAGAATCATGACAAACTGCCCATGCTCATTGAACCCGCTCTGTGATTATCTGTGGTTTTCCAGAGTTGCTGTTGTTCCTAAATGCTTCCACCAGTGGCGGAACTTGTGGGTGGTGAGCCCAGGTGCAAAAATATAAATTAGGCCCCCCTCCTCCACCCCAACCCAAGTTCACAATATGGAACATGGCAGTTGGGTGACAGGGGGAGGCAGATTGAGACAGGCCAAAAACAGTAAGTGACAGGGGCACCAGTGGGCAGGGATGACATTTCACAAACCATTGCAAAGGTGGCATCTAATCACATGCTTAAAGTCATGGAGCTCTTTAGAATGACACATTGGGCGGTATTCAATGTGAATACCGGCGACGTGCAGCGAATCCTGTTTAGGATTCGCTGCACATTCGCCACTGTTCGCCGCGTTCCGGAGCCTCGCTGGCTCCGGTATTCAACGAGTCAGGGGCTCGCTGCCCCTGACCGGCGAATTTGAGCTCCTGCGGCGAACGCCGCAGGGAGCCTGATGACGGTGGCAGGCAGGGAGATGGAAGTCTCCCTGCCTGCCCCATAACGTTTGTGGGGGGGAGGTGGGCTCCCCGGGAGCCAGGCAGCACAGGCTGCCCCCCGGGGGTGCCAGCAGGGGACCGGGTATATTCACTACACCCGATCATGAATATGTAATGATCGGGTGAAGTGAATATATAATTATCTAATGAGCGGCTCGGCTCCGGCCCCCTGCTGGCTGGTCTGTGTAAAAAAAAAATATATATATATATTTTTTTAAATTAAATATATATTCATGTGCTTACAGCACATGAATAAAAATAGCATGCCCCTCCTCAGAATAAAATTCCAGATTTTTGGACACCAATTGTAAAAAAACAAAACACTTTATTTTAAAAGTTCACCTTCCACTTCACCATAAAAAGATAGCGATTGCTACTCGGTGAATCATGGCGAAAGAAACCTTGAAATGTATTCGCCATCTGGTCATTGAATAGGGTGATTCACCGTTTTAGTCAGAAATTCGCCTTACAGCACAAAATCGCCATAAAAACCTGGCGAATCAGCCTCATTGAATACCGCCCATTGTGTATCAAAAATGTTTGCAAATGGAAACTGCAAGGCTAGGTGTTTGGTTTTGTACACCTGCAGCCAGGGCCGGATTAAGCCTTTGGGGGGCCTGGGTCACTTTAGACAGGGGGGCCCCCTTGCACTTGTCATTACTGGCCGCAAACTGCACGGGGGAGTATTACACTGTCAAAACACAGGGTAAAGGCAGTATAAACTTGGTCAATGGGTAACTGCAGAGGGGTGGGGGGGATTCATATTTTATATATATACAGGTCATGGAAGACCGCACTCAATTGTGGTATAATAAATGGTGGGCATCGTTTAGTGGTGCACAGTGCATAGTAAATAGATATTCACACCCTATTGTAGAAAGAGAAGTCTGGAGAACCCGCACACAAATTGTAAGGTCCAGCGATATTTTCTTCAGGGCATAAGGAAAAGTATACATACACGGCCCGGCAGTGAATTGTGTTCACCACAATTGCCCTAGCCCCTGAGGAAAACTGTGGTGAACAGTTGAAACATCTGTTGGGCCATGTATGTATACTTTTCCTTATGCCCTGAATAAAATATTGTTGGACCTTACAATTTGAGTTACGGTTCTTCAGACTTCTCTTACTACAAGATGGTGAGTGTGATATATATACAGTTGTGCTCATAAGTTTACATACCCTAGCAGAATTTGTGATTTTCTGGCCATTTGTCAGAGAATATGAATGATAACTCACAAACTTTTCTTTCCCACATGGTTAGTGGTTGGGTGACGCCATTTATTATCAAACAACTGTGTTTACTCTTTTTAAATCATAATGACAACAGAAATAACCCAAATGACCCTGATCAAAAGTTTACATACCCCAGTTCTTAATACCGTGTAGTGCCCCCTTTAACATCAATGACAGCTTGAAATCTTTTGTGGTAGTTGTGGATGAGGCTCTTTATTTTCTTAGATGGTAAAGCTGCCCATTCTTCTTGGCAAAAAGCCTCCAGTACTTATAAATTCTTGGACGTTTGAGATCTCCCCAGATAATTTATTTATTTATTCATCATCATTTATTTATTATTTTTTATTTTCACATTTATTTGGTTATTTGGTTTTATTCTGGATTTCCTTTTTTATTTTTTTGTCTATTTATTAATTTTATTTTTATTATTAATTTGTTCATTTTATTTATTTTTTATTTTTCTCTTTCCATTATCCATATTCCCCCTAGTAGTAGTAGTAGTTTGTTTATTTATAAGGCGCCACAAAGTGTCCGCAGCGCCATACATAGCTAACAAAAAAACAAATTACAAGGTAACGCACAGGGTGTGTTGATAAAATACAGCATAAAGGGGTATAGCTGGTAGAACTAAAATCAGCATCAGTTCTGAAGTAGGTGTCGAAATTGTCGAGGAGACTGAAGATGAAGAAGAGCAGTGGTTCCCAACCCTGGTCCTCAAGTACCCCCAACAGTGCACGTTTTCCAGGTCACCCGCAGGTGCACTCATTATTCAGACACATTTGAAAAGACCCACAGGTGGAGCTAATTATATCACTTGTGATTCTGCGGGGAGACCTGCAAAACATGCACTGTTGGGGGTACTTGAGGACCAGGGTTGGGAACCACTGAAGTAGAGGAAGGGAAGAACAGGGCAGGAGCGCTGGTGAGGTAAAGAGGTAGGGTAAGTATGTGAGGAAGGAGGGCCCTACTCATAAGAGTTAATAGACTAAAAGGAGGTGGGTGGACGAACAAAAAACAATAGGATAAGTAGAAACCGATGGGAACGGATGGAGGGGTAGGGTAGGCAGGATAGGAGGAGCGAAAGAGGTTAGGAGGAGGAGGAGGGATAGGCTAGTCAGAATAAGTGGGTTTTGAGGGAGCGCTTGAAGGTGGTCAGGGAATCATAAAGCCTGATGGGTGGCAGGAGGTTGTTCCAGTGCAGGGGGGCAGCGCGAGAGAAGTCTTGGACACGGGAGTGGGAGAAGGTGATTAGGTGAGAGGTCAGGCGGCAGGCGGCAACAGAGCGAAGAGGACGAGAGGAAGTGTAGGACTTGTAGGTGGTGGTGAGGAGTTTAAAGAGAACTCGGAAAGGAATGGGGAGCCAATGAAGAGGTAGACAGAGGGGGGAGGCGAAGGTAGAGCGGCGGGAGAGGAAAATGAGCCTAGCAGTGGCATTAAGAATGGATTGGAGAGGGGCGAGGCGGGCGAGAGGTAGCCCGGAGAGAAGGATGTTGCAGTAGTCAAGGTGGGAGATGACAAGAGAGTGAATGAGAATTTTGGTCGCGTCAGTGAAGAGGAATGGTCTGATGCGCGAGATGTTGCTGAGGTGAAAGCGGCAAGACTGTGAGAGAGCACGAATGTGGGGGATGAAAGAGAGGGAGGAGTCAATGATGACACTGAGGCAGCGTGTTTGTTCGGTGGAGGTGATCTCGGTTTCACCAATGCTGATGGAGATAGTGGGAGAAGAGGGGATAACATAATTGCCAATCCTGCACCTGTAATTGCGGTGGTAAGTGGAACCCAGCCAGTGGCAGCCCACCTCCTACAGAAAGGTGGGGTTTGTTCAAACTGAACTCTAATTTGCAGTGTAAAATGAAGCAGCCGGTATTTACCATGAACAGAAGAACTCACCCAGATCGAACTCTCTCTGCACATGTTTCATTTGCCTCACCTGCAGTGCAACATGGTTTTGTCCATTTGCTAAAAAAAAAAAGCAGCTTTGCGATTAGATCTGTATAACCCCTATGCATTAAGTATGTTAAATAGGTGAGATATAATAATTAAAATGTAAAATTGGGTCTCAGGAACTGAAATTACAAGCCTTTGCCGATGATCAACTGATCCCCCCCTCCCCCCTCTTATTTTTATTATTTTCTTTTTTCTCTTTTTCATTTGATTAAGAACACTGTGTGCCTAGGGACCCTTGCAGGTCCCTAGGCACACAGTGAAACGCGTTGAGCCATCTGAAAGTTCTATTTTCTGAGCTATTACCAACACAATTGGTGGACTTTTCCATGGACAAATTGTACTAATCCAAAAAGGAAGAAAAAACACCACTCTATTGGGATTACAAATATATCTCCTATATAAGTGTATCCGGAAGCTGATCCGAGGCGACCTAAGAACGGCTTGTTTATCCAGGTTTACCTCCAAATAACAACCCCTGCTGGGAACGTGGACATTAACATCTACCACTATTTCAATTCTGGAAATTACTGGCTACCTGGTCAATCATCTGTCGCTTTACACCTAAAGGAGACATATCCCAACTATATCTCAAAGCACCTTCAGTGGTAATATGCTATACTACCTGATTTTTATTTATCAATGTTTGCAATAATGGAATTCCATATGTAAAACAAAATTATTATTATTTTTATGTGTATTTTTATGTGTATATTTGAATTAAATTGATATTATATTTTATACTGAGTGTATCTATTCACTATTTACAGCCGGCGCTGGTACACCCCTTTTCTTTTTACCCTTGCAGGGGTGACTCTGGTTGGTGGTTCAGGAGCAATGTAAATTATTTATAGACATTGTAATAGGCAAAACCAGTGCTGGTAGCTGTCAATCAAAAACTATGTGAACAAACATAGAAACATAGAATTTGACGGCAGATAAGAACCATTTTTTTATCCTTCAGGTTCAGGTAATCTCAACCCTTTTTGATCCTTATTTCTTTGTAAGGATATTCATATGCCTATCCCAAGCATGTTTAAATTGTTCTACTATCTTAGCCACTACCTCCTCTGAGGGGAGGATATTCCACTTATCCACTACCCTTTCTGTGAAGTCATTTTTTCTAACATTTCCCCTGAAATGTTTGGACTAGGGCTGCCACAACAACTTTTCTGACACTATAGGGAGCCTTTGTTGAAAAGTTTGGGAATCACTGGCTTAGTACGATAGAGCGTATTGCATTTTCTTTTTATTCTGTGTGTAATGAGTCTCAGCATATTAGCACCTCTTACTTTGTCTGATATTAGGGTGTGAAGTCCAAGTTCCTGTCCCCCACATATATTCTGTATTGTGTATATGTGTACACTTGACAGGAGAGACTCCTTCAGCTTGGATTAGCACCACTCCCACCTGCCCTGGGTGTTTTTAATTAGCATGAATCTCTGGCATTTACAGAATGCATATTGGGAAAGGCACTAGGATGGTAAGTTCCAAATACATTTATACAATTTGTCTGTTTTAGGACTGATCTCGGGGTATAGACCCCCCTGGGTTGGTGTGGCCTGGACGCTTTGTGGCATCACATTGAAATATTTAACCTTGCACCTTTTTAGCACTTAATTATTTTTCTACCAATGTAGCACCTTTTACCATTCTTTTTTTTTCTAAAGTGTTTTTATTGCAAAAATGAAATACAATAAATAGTATCATTAGACAAAATGTATCTTGCAAACATTTTCAATTTTTCCTTTGTTTTGTTGCTGTTCTTCACATGTAATAACGATTATACATTTGAATTTGAGAACTATACAATAAAGATTTTGTAAAAGTTTGAACTTCATGTAATAATAATTTCAAAACACACAAAAAGTAAATTTGTAAGTTACACAATAAATTGAATAGTTCTTGAAAATGTTAGTATTATATAAACAACATTCAATAAATGAAAGCAGTATTTGAAATCATAGTTGGTGTGTCCCAAACTTTTTTTAATCACGGCACCCCGGAGTATCAAAGTTTTTTTTCACGGCGCCCCTAGGCGAGCCCCGCGAGGGGACGCGGATTACTGCGCTCGCCACACTATATAAAATCAACTCCATGCGTAGTGGATAGTGGGGTTATGAACAGGTCGCATCGATATATTGACCGATATCGCGTCGGATATATCGGCCGATATTGCATCCGATATATCGGGCGCCGTGAAACTACACAAGTAATTCTTATTGAGAAATGTAGAAAAGAATATTAAATTAGATAAATTGGGTTTATATGTCATCCTTTGGTTTAATTATGTGGGGAGGAACAGGATTCACTTATGTTGATGATCTACTTAACCCCCCCCCCCCTCTTATCCCCCCCCCCACTTACCATCCTAGTGCCTTCCCAATGTGCATTCTGTAAATGCCAGAGATGCTAATTAAAACACCCAGGGCAGGTGGGAGCGGTGCTAATCCAAGCTGAAGGAGTCTCTCCTGTCAAGTGTACACATATACACAATACACAATATATGTGGGGGACAGGAACTTGAACTTAACACCCTAATATCAGACAAAGTAAGAGGTGCTAATATGCTGAGACTTAATACACACAGAATAAAAAGAAAATGCAATACGCTCTATCATAGTAAGCCAGTGATCCCCAAACTTTTTCAATAAAGGCTCCCTATAGTGTCAGAAATGTTGTCGACGGCGAACAGTGAATGACAGACAATTCGCCTCCTGATAGTCGCGGTAATTCGCTGGTGTTTTTCAATGGATTTTTCAATGTGATTTGCCGTGAGTGTATTCAATGATCAGATGGCGAATTGCTTTCTAAGTGATTTTCGGCGTGTGTCACCGTGTAGCAATCGCCATCTTTTTATGGTGAACTGGAATGTGAACTTTTAAAATAAAGGTTTTTTTTTTAAATTGGTGTAAAAAAATCAGGAATTTTATCATGTGAAGGGGCATGCTATTTTTATTAATGTGCTTACAGCACATGAATATATATTTAATTTAAAAATATATATATATATTTTTTACATATAACAGCCAGCAGGGGGCCGGGAGCCAAGAGCCGCTCATTACATATTCATATCTTCACTGCTCCCGATCATTACATATGCAGGATCGGGAGCAGTGCAAGCAGCTCCCTACCCGGTCCCCTGCTAACTCTCCCAGGGGGCAGCTTGTGCTGCCTGGGTCCCGGGGAGCCCTCCACCCCCCGCCCCCCCACATACATTCTGGGGAAGGCAGGGAGACTTCCATCTCCCTGCCTGCTGCCGTCCCCCGGCTCCCTGCGGCGTCCGCCACAGGGGTTAAGAATCGCTGTCAGGGGAAGCGAGCCCCTGCGGCATTGAATACTGTGACAGCGAGGGCTGGCAGCGAAGGCTCCAGCCCTCCGGAACACGGCGACTGTGCAGCGAATCCTAAACAGGATTCGCTGCACATCGTGATTATTGTCATTGAATACCGCCCTCAGTTGGGAGGCTGTGAAGGCTTTCAAAGTCACCCAGATTCTGGGAGAATCCCAGAATCCAGGAGACTGCAGAAACATCCTGGAGGGTTGCCACCAATTCCAGGAAATCCTGGATAGGTGGCAACCCTAGGTAGGGACTCTGGGTGACAGACTGGGGTCTCAGGCATGGAAAAGAGGGATTAGCAGAATAGGCAGACAGGGTAGAAGCATTTGTGATCAACACAATAGAATACTGTAAATCTGACCAATCACTTATCTGATTTGGCCATACTGTATTTCACCCGATGTCTGATTTGGACACTTTTCATTCGATTCCTACGGATCGGGTAGAGAAATCAGGTGAAAAGCGTCCAAATCGCAGGTTTTTTACATCTGATCAGATACAATGCAAGGCCCTGTGTGCATTGGATTGGAGATTGGACCTGCTTGCACAGATCTGCATTCGGAACTTTAAATTCAGGCCATGGACTAGAGCAATTCAATCTGAGTTGACAATCCACACCATAATCAAAGCCCTAATAGCAGCACCTTTTACCCAGTGCCAGATGCAAAAATTCAGAACCGGGAGACCTGTCACAAAACAGCAGGGTAGTGTAACTGATATCTTGTACGGACACCTAATGGCAAGGGATATGTTGGCAAAATCCAGAGAAGGTGAAAAGCCCAGATGGATGCTGGATGATATATGAGGGGGCTTGAGGTGAGGACAGGCACAATTGGGATCAATGGCTGAAGGCGCACACAGCATCATCTGATAATGGCAGGCACACAGGTATGATAGCAACACTACACTGAAGACAGATGGATGTAATGGTACTTGAATGCAGCAATTGGAGAGCACAGGACCAGGCACTGGAATGCACAGAGTATACATATGCACGATAGGGTGCAGTGAATACTGGGTCCCCCGCTGGCTATAGGGGGGGCAGCTTGTGCTGCCTGGGTCCCGGGGAGCCCTCCTCCCCTCCACATATGTTCTGGGGCAGCCAGGGAGACTTTAATCTCTCTGGCTGCCACCGTCCTCGGCTCCCTGCCAGCTCCCTGCCGCGGACGCTCGTCCGCTGCAGGGGTTAAGACTCGCCGCGAGTGGCAGTGAGTCTTAACCACATTGAATAGTGGGAGCAGGAGTGGCAGCGAGCCCTCCGGAACAGGGCGAGTGCATGGCGAGAGAAAAAATCTCTCGCCATGCATGGAGAATTTTTCTCAATGAATACTGCCCATAGCGATGAACAGAAAATAGTATAGATACTGAGGCCTGGGGCCAAGAACGCTCCCTGGACGGCATGTATTGTTCTGGCAATGTGGTAGCTCCAGGTGCCAGTTTAAATCGGAAGTAGTTCAAGTTCATTGATGCAGGTGATCAGGTGAGCATAGTTGGAATGCTAAGGGGAATCACATGACAGTTACACCACGCCTGTGTTGTTGGTTGTGTGTTTTTATTCTGGAAGTGTAGTTTAAGTATTTAGCATAGAAATGTAGAACCGCTGCCCAAAGTAAGCAACGGTAAGACACCAATATGTGACATTTAAAAAAAAATGATAGGTGGGTACAGTGGTTAATGTGTAAGCAGTGGTCGAAGTGGGGCGGTATACGGGGGTATGCCATACCGCCACTTTAATCTGAAGATAAAAAAAAAACTTTTTTTTCCCCCTCAGGATGCTCTCTGATCACTCAGCAGCACATATTGTGCTTTTGTAATACCCCTGTACAACGGGGCAGTCTGGCAGGGGACGTTGATGGACAGGGGGGTGTCCGAAGGTGCGCACTATATTCACTCTTTACTTTTCCATACCCCCACTTCAAAATTTCCATACCCCCACTTAAAAATTTCCACTTCGACCACTGTGTGTAAGTGTGTGTGTGTGTGTGTGTGTGTGTGTGTGTGTGTGTTTTGGGGGGGGAGATGAAACTGAGTTGAAATTTCCACAGAGTTCTAAAAATTTAACTTGTTTCTGCAATGCAATATCTGAGCAGCCCATTCCAAACCAAATGCACAATTCTGAGTTTTCTTCATGGTGGTTAGTGCTGGTGACAAATCACTGTAAAATTTGTCCAGGTAATAAGGTGTGGGCACCATGTTCCTGTGCATGTGCAGTAGATTCTGGCACAAGGCACAAATCCAGAGTCTGCAGCACTGAGGCCAGTGACAGAGAGGAGGTAACCCACAAGGAACCTACACGTGGGCCTCCTCCTCTTATAGGGGTATATGTACTAAGCTTATGGCTGCCACTGGTGTCATCATTGGCACTATGGGCCTCAGACTGATTGCCCCTTTAGTGCGATGCACTGAGGTGCAACCTGAAAGGAAATGTTCAAAACAAGGGGGTGATTAGGGGATATGCACAAAAGACACAGAATATGCTCACCGGGTATGACCTTGTTCCCTTGATGGGCAAATACTCCTGTTCTCAGCACTTGTAATTTTAGCACAAATACCATGCCTAACCACAATGACAGGGCTTACCAACTATCTAACTTTGATGGAGACCTGACCAACTGCCCCAACCCAATGGGTCTAGGACCCAACAATAACAATCCCTGCGGCCTAGTGCCATCCTATGCACAAGAAGGGGAATAACACCAAATGCAGCTCAGGCCTAAGGCCTGCCAAACTATTGGGGAAAAATAGAGCTTATGCCCAATGCAGATCAGGCATATGGCTTATCCAACCAGTGGGGGGTATTGGAGCCTTGCGCCCAATGTAGCTAAATCCTGTGGCCTTTCAAACCCTTGGGGTGGGGGACAATGCGGCCTAGTGCCCAATACATATCAGGCCTGCGCCCTGCCTAACCAGTGGGGGAACGATAGGGCCTGTAGCCTAGCACCAATGGTGTTGGTATGATGGGGGGGGGGGGGGGGGGGTGATACAATACAACCTGCAGAACCAAAGAATGCCTCACTGTGGGCATAACTGAAATGCCAATCCAAGTGGTCCATCCTGTTTGGGGCTACTTCTGGTGCCTGGTTAAGGAAATAAGTTGATTAGGCTGCAGCCTATGGCACCAGGACTGGGTAATATGTGCTACAATATAAATCAGGGGCGCCATGTATGGTGTAATGTGAATAAGATTGTGCTACTGTGTGGTCTAATTTGAATTGGAGGTACTCTTGTGAAGCCATACCATTTTCTCGTGAGACCAAAACCCCTTTTTTTTGCATCTTTTTTTGCACATTTTCCCTTTAGTAAGTATATGAAGGGGCGCCAACTTATAGTTTGCGGGGGGGGGGGGGGGGGACAGAACACACTAGCACCGGCCCTTCTCAGGCCATAAAATATGTAGATTAATACTGTATTTCTTCCAAGCCATCATCATCATCTAGATCAGTTATATCATTATTACAATCAGTATTATAGATTATAACTGGAGGTAATGTTGTTCCAAGAATGTAAACATAAGTGATTTAACTGCCCTAAAAAATTAGTTTAAAATGCACACTTTAAAATGCAAATAACTAAAAAAAAAAAAGTATTATTGGGAAAATCCAAATTCATAGTTTAATTGTCCAAAAGATTTTAAAAGTTGCATTTTTAACTGATAAAGAAGCACTTCACACCATGGCCCTGTGATCTGATTGCAGTACAACTTTGTTTGGAAAATGGGAAAAACCATGTGCACTGCAGGGGGAAGCGGTCATCTGTCAGAACAGACTTAGGTCTAAAGTCATTAGGTCGACCCCAGAAGGTCGACTTGCCCCAGGGTCGACATGGTTAAAGGTCGACATGGTTAAAGGTCGACATGGGTCAAGGTCGACATGAGTTTTTCACTTTCTTTTTTTAGCCGACATGTGCCGATAGGCGGTATTTCATGCCCTACCATCCACTAGGGCGTGGTGGGAGAATAAAATAGTGTGCCGAGCGCAGCGAGGCACCGTGCCCGAAGCATTGCGAGCGAAGCGAGCAATGCGAGGGGCTGCGGTGCATCTCCAACTGTGTCCATGTCGACTGTGTCGACATTCGGCTAAAAAAAGTGAAAAACTCATGTTTGTAAAGCAGGGATATGGGCGGGCAGCTGACATCTGGCTATGTCAGCTGTCCACCCCCCACACGTGCGTCACGGCCGCATTACCATACGTACGCCAAGCGTTTTCATCGGCTGTCCGTCCGCACTCGGAGCCATCCGACTCCAATCAGAATAAGGGCCATGGTTTTGTCCATTTGAGAAAAAAACATCAGCTTTGCGATCAGGTCTGAACTAGGCCCTATATCTGCAACATTTCCTCTAACAGCATATCTTAGAAGCAACTTAGCAACAAGACATTAAAATATAAATAATAGATAACCCATCTAAAATGTAAATGTTTTTGCATTTTTTTTCTCAAGAATCATATGACTTGTCATTTCATCTCTTCTTTCTGAGATGAGAAAAGTTATTATGAATTTATCAAAGGTTTAATAGCAAATAAATAAAAAATGTCTCCGGTATACGTTAGCTTACTGTCCACTATAGACCATAAGGCAATTTACTAATACCGGGGGGGGGGGGGGGGGGGGGGAGAGCGTGTGCTAATTACCCGGGCATGCTAGAGGGGCCCTGGTCTGATCCCCCTTCCCCCTCCCTGGTAGCAGCAGCAGCAGAACACACCTACAGCAAGTGCTGTGCTGATAGCACATGCTGTAGGTAGGTGTGTGCTGCTGCTGCTGAGGGTGAGGGGGGACCACATTTTGGTTTTTCACCCCCCCTTAAACATTTTGGGGGCGTGGCCTAATCACCAGAGGTGGTCACCACTCCTGCAATTAGGCCACGCCTCCCAAAATTTATTGACAGGGCCCGGCATACCTCTTAGCGGCCCTGCCTGTAATAAGTATTGCATATGGAAGTCACTTGGTGTGCTGTTACCTGCTGTTGAAAATAAACATCAAAGTCTTTATCAAAGTCTTCATCTGAGTACCCATGTTTGTGATCCTTCTCACAATACCTACATAATATGTATGACAATGTGCAAGTATGCAACCTCTGTTACATTCCACTTATCTTACATCAGCCATTACCACCATGGTTTGCTAATTTGTACATTTGAACAAAATATTTTGCTGCAGAATGTCTCACCTTTCCATGTAGAATCTCCCTAGCACCTTGTTTCAAAGTTCCACAATCAGGGGTAGATTTATTAAGCTCAGAGAAATGATAAACTGTCTGTTTTTTTATCACTGACCAATCAGCTCCTACCTGTGAAGCTACAGGCTTGGTTTGAAAAATGACAGGTAAGAGCTGATTGGCCGGCGATAAAAGCCAGACAGTTTATCACTTCACCGAGCTTATAAATCTACCCCAGAATTCCCTAGCCTACTCTAACCTAAGAGCAACCTTACAAAATGTAATGATACAGGATTTAGAGCATAGATAGACAGGGGCGTAGCGAGGGTGGAGCATGAGCTCCGGGCCCCGAAGAGTA